>NC_073745.1:216589283-217274283 GCF_029784135.1 Toxorhynchites rutilus septentrionalis | reverse complement strand
TCATAATGTACGGGCGTTTAGGAATAGTAGCTTTGTTGAGCTGGTTGGTGGCGTTCCCCCGTGCTTTGGAAGGGGCAAAGATACTTGGCGTTCTGCCATCAGCAGGATGGTCACACTACGCTATCGGTGAAGGATTGATGAAAGCGTTGAATCGGGCAGGTCATGATGTAACGGTTATCGCGGCACACAGTTGGAAGGAAGCTCCCGCTAATTATCGAAATATCGAACTGAAGGAATTGGTTTTTGACAAAGGAGGTAAGGTCGATGAGATGGATTTGTAAGAACGTTACGTTATTCAATCGTTTTGTTTCCTCACAAGGTTCTGAACCTGACCTTTTCCAATACCGCAATGATTTGTACTTGAAAGTTCTTTATCTGTTGTACACACAGATCGGGCCAGGCTTATCAGAGCTCATTTTGACGCATCCGAAGGTTAGGGAATTATTGAATTCTGATGAATCGTTTGACGCCGTAATTGTGGAATGTTTCGCAAGTGATGTCCTCTACGGTTTCGCCCAGCACTTCAAGGCTCCTCTCATTGTGTTTTCACCTTTCGGAGCATCCATGTGGGCAAACGATCTTGTCGGGACGCCATATCCTTACTCGCAAATTCCGCACACATTCCTCCGCTACACCGATCGGATGACGTTATGGGAGCGGTTTCTGAACACGTTGCTGTGGAACGTGGATCGTCTCTACTACGAGAATGTGTTTCTTCCGAGGCAGGTGGAAATGTACTCCAAGTACTTCCCAAACGCGACGCAATCGCTAGAGCAGATTATGAAAAACGTCAGTTTGGCACTGCTTAACCAACACTTTAGTCTGAGCTTCCCACATCCTTATGCGCCGAATATGATCGAAATAGGAGGAATACAAATTGCGGAACCCAAAACTCTACCCGAGGTATACAATTCAGCGAATAATCTGACAATGTATTCAATCATTTTATTCACAGGACCTTCAAACATTTTTGGATGCTTCAAAACATGGGGCCATTTATTTCAGCATGGGTTCGATGTTGAAAGGATGCAAATTTCCTGAGGAAAAGCGTAACGCTATCATAAATGTGTTTGGCAAACTAAAACAGAACGTCCTATGGAAATACGAGAACACTAGTCTTCCTAACAAACCGAAAAATGTTCTCATTAAAAAATGGATGCCACAAAATGATATTCTGGCTCATCCCAACGTAAAACTATTCCTTACGCACGGAGGACTTCTCGGTTCGACGGAGGCTCTGTACCACGGCAAGCCGATGGTTGGAATTCCCATTTATGGCGATCAACGGCTCAATATGGCTCGTGCCGCAACAGCCGGCTACGGGGTATCGGTGGAATTTGAAGACTTGAGCGAGGAATCGATTGCTCGAGCAATCAACGTTATTCTGAACGACTCTTCTTTCGCCACAAACGCTCGGCTCATATCGAGGAGATTCCGCGATAAACCGATGGGTCCGGCGAAAACAGCGGTCTTCTGGGTGGAATATGTTATCAGACATAACGGCGCGCCGCACATGCGTTCCTCCGCGTTGGACTTATCATTCTTCGAGTACAGACTGTTGGATGTGTACGCTTTGATGCTGCTGATTGTGCTGTTGATTTTAGGTGGTTTATACGTTACGGTAAAGTTGACCTTGAGATCGCTTTGCTCAAATTTAAAACGGGGCCTTAAAAATAAGCGGGAATAATAGTGGTTTGATCGAATCTCATTAAGAGATTCAAGTGATGTAGATAAATATACAAATCGTTATTGGTGCTTTCTGTCGAAAATCTTATAGTTAAATATACTAGAATCTGTAAAATTTATACTACCTCACTGATTATGACGTTTCCTTCTTCATTTTCATTGATCGTGTTTTTGGTATATATTGGTGAGATAGATAATGTGGAATATACTGAGAAACCATCATACATTATATAAATTTATTCAAATTAATGGGTGCATAACTTAATTCGTTTCGTTTTTTGCATGAAAAACAGATTTATTTGAATAGTAAAATAAATTAATAATTATTTGAAGTATTAGCCATTGCTAGCCACTACATTTTCCCATCTTTCTGGCAATTTACGGAAAGAAGCGTTCATTTTTGATAACCTGTTATAGAGTAATCGTATCCAGTCAACATGACTCAACGGACATTTGGACGTTTAGTTGCTATCTCACTCTACGACTCGACTATATCAATTTATCCTTCCCCGTCAAATGGACTTCATTGCGTTTTGAAGTGACTTCCCCCAAAATAAGTTTCTTTCTTTCATGTATCACGCATGTATGTATCGATGTTTGAGTTCATCGTGGTTTGACATATACTACAGGCGGACTAGATTTTTTTTTGTATCGTATAGTATACCTGATAACATAGAATACCTGATAACTGTCGAAGTTCGTTGGTGTGAGTTCACAGTGGGTAAGCAATCAACCGTCCATTAATGGTGTAACTACTTTTTGCACCAGGAATCAAGTTTTCGTTTCATTTTATATGGACACTAGCTGACCCGGCAAACTTCGTCCTGCCCAAAATCTAGTTCCATTTGCTTGATTCCTTCTCGAGTTCTACAGAAGTTTTCTTGATTAGTTCTTGAATTATGCAGAAATGTATGTTTCATTTGTATGGCAGTCCTCCCCTCCCCTCAGAGAGAGAGAGAGAGGGAAGCAGTGTCCATTCACCATAGAAACGTTTCGTGTCCCTTAAAACCTTCGCATGTAAAATTTGGCTCCATTTTCTTGAATCTTTACCGGGGACGAACAATGGGTTAATTACGAAAATCGTTTCGGATTTTCGTCCCCGATGATTGATATATCAAATTAAAGCACATTAGATAGCCTTTTTTGAAAAAATATTACGCTTGCGAAGAAAGATCTTGTCCACGCAAGTGGAAGTCGAAAACCAGTCAGTTAGCGCTTTCCTACCAAAAAGCTCAACGTCGGTCCCTAGAGACCGACGCGGGGCTCAACGTGTTAAAGTGCGAAGAACGTGGTTTCATTAAGGCATTGGAACATTGTGTGGGAAATGTGTCGTGACGAGGGGATTCGAAATGTCCTGAACAGTGCAATCAAACTACCTATGTGTGATCTGTAGTGGAAGTTTATAGCGAGTTGGTGGGCGCTTTCTAATCGATGTGCATATGTAAACGGGTGCGCGTCATGTTGGTGGGTACTGCCTATTCGGCGCCTCGTTGGGAAGAGAAATCCTGCAAGTGTGACAGTGTGCCCGTCCCTGTGCCCTGCAAGTGTGACCGTGTGCACGTCTCGACAGAGAATCCGTGATGGTGGCTGTAACGGATTGCGCGTCAGTTTGGAGGGCAATTCGAAATCGGTTTACGTTTCGACAGGTAAACGAATAAAAAGAGTATAAACAGAGTTATTCAGCATTGGAGACTGGTGAAGTGCATGAGTACCTCTGCCCTCCGTAATAATCGCCACGGTGTGGTTCAGGGGACTAAGGCTACATAGAAGTAGAAGATTTAGTTTTAGTGGATGATGAGCCCCACACGACGTCTGGATTCACCCGTTCCATTCTAAGGCTGGAAGAGCTTTCCTAACCTCTTAAAGAGAGAGAAAGAGACAGAGAGAGAGAGAGAGAGAGAGACGAGAAATTTTGAAAATGGTTGTAAGGGGGAACTTTTATTACAACGGTGAAAGTGGATTTAGCCACTCTAAACGATTTCGCCAACTTGACGTGCGAGTACACTGGATTCTTTTTTTACGCGATTTTTTACGTGATTTCATTTTATGTGATTTTTTTACGCGATTTACTCGAAATTATGTAATTTCTTTTTTTACGCGATTTTTTACGTGATTTCATTTTATGTAATTTTTTACGTGATTTTCTTGAAATTACACGATTTGACACTGCCTACCGTCGTTTCGTTGGGAAGAGAAAAAGAAGCAAATAAATTTTGCGAGAGCGTGTGTAAGTGTGGTTGCGACGTGCGCGCGCCGTTGATTGGGTGATCTTTATTTTACGCGATTCGCTCAAAATTACGTGATTTGCTTGAAATCATGCGATTTTTTTTTTGGGCGCACTCTTCAGTCACGTGGAAAAAATTGAGTGTAAAATTTTTTGACTGGCGAAATATGGGTAAACCGATACCCTAAGCATTTCTACATTTTCCATATCTCCTATGTCTTCTTTTGGTTCCAAATTATTATAAAACCTCTCTTTAACTCTTAATATACGATTCTTCAGAAATTGATGAAAACTTAATGAGTACTAGCTGACCCGACGTTCCCCAGAAATTATTTTTCTGTCTAAAACTAAGACGCATCACACCTGATACTGACTTTCAAATCCGTTGCTCCATACTCGAGTTAAATCGTGAGGAACGGGCACCAAATAATTTTTATTTATTGGGTTGGGGAATAAGTTCGTAGCGTAGCTTTTATTTAAACCAAAAGCAATAATTATATGAATAAACTAATAAATTATATACTCGCCGCCATTCTCCGCAATTCTGCAAACCATTCCGTGTTGTAGACCTTCTTCATACACGTTGCAAATGTCCCGGGTTGCTTCGGCAGCTTTTCGACCTCGATGAAAAGTTTTACGCAAAGTTGTTCCATGTTCCAAAATCAACAAGTGAGAAAAACGCATTCAAAGTTTTCTAGTATACTTGGTCGGTGTTAAGTCAGACCGGACCATGTGGCATTTTTATTATTTCGAGGAAAACGAGCTTGAAGTTTGGTGCTATAGAGGGTTTCCATTGAGCATTTGAAACAATTGCGATACGTTATTCCTGCTGTATGTGTGATTTTACAAGTCTGATTAGTCTGGTATGTAGCTTACGAGATGCTTAACCCAATGCAATCAATAACTCGAAATTTTCAATTTTGCGACTTGGTTCACTCTGACTTAACACCGACCACTTGTCTACCAGAAGCTTTAAGCATTTCGGTTTACCAATACACTGGTTTTTTTTTTCAATAAGCCGAGAACTATTGTTCAATGAAATGTGAAAAGATCCCCTCATTTGAATCAATCAATATTGGTTACAGGCTTAAACATTCATGGTGGGACAGTTATGCCTAGAATATCAACATGGGACAATTGAACTTGATGTTGTTTTTTAATACTGGGAACAATAATTTTTTTTTTGTGTTTTTTCGAAAGATTATGCATAAAAACATCGTTTTATGAAGAAGGGAATAATAGGCAGAATATAAAACTCGTTGTTATTAGGCATTCGCTAACAAGGTGTACCGTTTTGTCTCGTATCCCGAACAGTCTCAAATTCAGAACACTTCATTTTTAAATATAAATTTACTAAACTTTTATGTTATAAATAATCGAATAATGAAAACACACACATTCTTTAAGGTATAGACTTCATTTTGACATAATTTACAGGTATCAATACAGCCTATAGTTTATAACATTGAACATTTGCAAAAAAGTGACAGTCGAAACCAATGATAAAATGTTTGCGTTAGCAAATTCCGTAAAAAACAAGCATCGTTCATTTTTCAGTTTTTGTAGTTTTTTTTTTTTTTTTTTATAAATTCGTTTATTTTTACAGGCTCAGTTGCATAAGTTTAAAGGAGCCGAAATCTTAAATATATTTTTAACACTATATATATGAACAATTTTCTTAAATCTATGGTTAGTAATGTGGGAAACCGATTACTCGCGGTGAACTCGAGATTAGAAGGGTGACATATTTTTCTCAGGAAAAGGATGGGGTATAAGGAAATTATTACAATGTTGATAATCACACACACTCAATTCTTAAATCTATTCGTACATCTATTGTGAATTTACATTTCATTCTCCTGTTTATAGCAAGCGGACCAATTACTCATAAAGGAAGAAATGGAGGGTATAAGGATATAAGGATAATCACACACGAACATCGATAGATTTAAGGAAAACATATATTTGGGACATGTAATCAAGGTCTAACCGAGCCAACACATCTCTCACCGGCACATTGGGCTGCCTTCCTCTAGCCCGAAGGGAGTTCTCTAAATTCGATCTGGCAACAAGATACACCTCACACGACCAAACAACGTGTTCGATGTCGTGGTAGCCTCGGCCACAAACGCAGATATTGCTGCCGGCCAGATTGAAACGAAAGAGTAGCGCGTCTAACGAACAGTGATTGGACATGAGTCGGGAGAAGGTGCGAATAAAGTCCCGACTCAAGTCCAGACTTTTGAACCATGGTTTGAGGCTAACCTTAGGGATAATCGAGTGAAGCCACCGGCCCAATTCACCTTCGTTCCATTTGCGTTGCCAGTTAGCGATGGTATTTTTACGGACTAAAGAGTAAAATTCATTGAAGGCGATTTGACGCTGATAAATATCGCCTTCAATCGCACCTACCTTTGCTAATGAGTCAGCCCTCTCATTACCCGGAATTGAGCAATGAGAAGGGACCCACACAAAGGTAATGACATAACAGCGTCTGGATAAAGCACTCAAATTTTCTCGTATTCTCTCAAGGAAGTACGGCGAGTGCTTTTCCGGCCTCACTGAACGGATAGCTTCGACAGAGCTAAGACTATCCGTTACAATGTAATAGTGTTCAACAGGTCGTGAGGCGACGCTGTCCAGCGCCCAATGAATTGCTGCCAATTCAGCAATATACACTGAGCAAGGATTCTGAAGACTGTGTGAGGTGCTAAAAAATTCGTTGAACACTCCAAATCCTGTGGACTCGTTTATAGTGGACCCATCAGTAAAGTACATATTATCACAATTGATACCCCCATACTTTTCATCGAAGATCGTTGGAGCGATCCTCGATCGTTGGTAATCTGAATATCCATGGATATCTTGCTTCATGGACAGATCAAAATGCACAGAGGAATTGATGTAGTCAGGGAAACAAACACGGTTGGGAATATACGAAGAAGGATCAACCTGCATGGAGATGAATTCATGATATGAACTCATGAATCCGGAGTGAAAATTTAGCTCGATCAGCTGCTCAAAATTTCCGATCACCAACGGGTTCATGACCTTACACCGGATGAAGAACCGAAGAGATAATAAATTGAAGCGATCTTTTAGTGGGAGTAGGCCTGCCAAAACCTCGAGACTCATGGTATGCGTTGAGGGCATACATCCCAACGCGATACGGAGACAAAGATACTGAATTCGCTCGAGTTTAATGAGGTGTGTTTTGGCAGCTGATTGAAAGCAGAAACTGCCATACTCCATCACTGAGAGAATAGTTGTTCGATACAACATTATAAGATCTTCGGGATGGGCTCCCCACCAGGTGCCGGTAATTGTACGGAGAAAGTTTATTCTTTGTTGACATTTTTTACTCAGATACCTAATATGGGCCCCCCCAAGTACATTTGGAGTCGAACCAGACCCCAAGATACTTGAATGACATAGCATGAGTGATCGGTTTACCCAAAAGTTGAAGCTTTGGTTTTGCTGGTCTACCAAAGAAAAAAACCACAACCACAGAAAAAACCACAGTTTTTGTAGTTGTTTCAACTGTTTTGATTGCTGTTTCCATGTTAAGTGCTAGAGAATGTAAAAACCTACAATATCTGGGTGTAAAAAATGATATTTTATACAGAAATCTTTATTAAAATTAATATTGAAGTAGTGTTCGGAATATGAATCAAATTTCTACGCATGATTCAAATTCCGAACACTTTATTTCAAATGTAAACCTACTGAACTTTAATGTTATAAATAATTGAATAATATAATCAAAGCCCTGAAATTCTTTGGGTTATAGTCTCCATTTAACATTATTTGCAGGTATCGATACAGCCTATAATTTATAATATTGAGCATTTCCAAAAAAAGTGACAGTCAAAAACAATGATTAAATTTTTACGTTAGCAAATTCTGTAAAAAACAAGCATAGTTAATTTTTCAGTTTTAGTAGTTTTTTCAACTATTTTGTTTGTTGTTTTTATGGTAAGTGCTAGAATTTGTACGAATTTACAATAAATGGATGAAAAAACGATATTTTATGCAGAAATCTTCATTGAAATTAGTGTTCGGAATATGAATCAAGTTTCTACGCATGATTCAAATTGCTAACACTTTATTCCTCAATGTGAATTTACTGAACTTTCATGTCATGAATAATTTAATAATCAAAGCCTTGACATTCTTTTGGTTATAGACTTCATTATAACATCATTTACAGGTATCGATACCGATATAGCGCCCTTGGTCCCGAAACCATGTAAACTATAAAAAGCAAATACAATAAATAATTACGAAAGCAAAATCCAATTTTTCTGCGAGTATAACATTTTTCCAAGAAAGACTAGCTCATTGACTTTAATTTGATATATCGATCATATGAATCGGTCCAGTAGTTCAAAAGATATACCATTTTGAGTAATGAGAAACTGTTTTATGACCACCAAAGCTTCGGAATTCGGTGTTCGGAATTTGAGACAAAACGGTACACGTGTTCTGTTAAACTTTTTTTTTATTTGTTAGAGAATTAGTTCGTTCTTCCTAACTGAATGTATGACATAAAATTATTGTACTCGAACCAATTTATTTGATATGGATCTACAAAAAATATATGGTGGGACAGTTATGAATAGAATATCAACATGGGACAATTGAGCTTGATGTTGTTTTTTTAAAAGCTGGGAACAAATTATAACTTTTTTGTGCATAAAAACATCTTTTAATGAAGAAAAGTGAAAATTGTCAAGAGGTAACATGGGAAAACTATGCGTAGAACGGTAGAGCAGGCGTCGAAAGAGTTCTATCGTATAAATACTTATTCTTTACCAAACAGCAATATATTTCTTCAGGGAGTTCGAGGATGTTCGTCGTTCCCAGGTTTTTCGGATGCCGAGCCCGACAAAACTGCCTCGTCTAGACCCGCTCACTCCATCCGATGCTCACACACCTCAGTCTACACAACTGTCGAACACGGTAGCCCATTAACAGCTCTACCACCGGAGGATATTGAGGGCCATCGGGCCCTCATTCCAGATAACTCATCACCTCCAGTTGATCCTGTATTCGTCATATACTACCAAAATGTGAGGGGATTACGTACGAAAACCACGGAGCTCCGATTGATGCTCTCGACCTGTGACTACGACACTCTAGTTTTCACTGAAACATGGCTTCGTGCGGACATATCAGATTGTGAGCTATCCTCTGAGTATCAGTTCTTTCGCGGCGACCGTAATCCAGTTACCAGCCAATTTTCCAGAGGAGGTGGTGTACTTATCGCGGTAAAATCCAACTACTCGTGTGCTGTAATACCGCTTGAGGACTGTGGCCATCTCGAGCAAGTGGCTGTGCGCATTAGTCTGCTGTACAGAACACTATACATCGCAGCTATCTATTTGCGCCCCATCTCCAGTCCGGCTCTCTACACGTCTCATACCAACGCGCTACAGTCGATCATGGATGGATGTTCGAGTAAAGATGTAATCTTGGCACTAGGCGACTACAACCTCCCGCTTTTGAGTTGGGTCTTCGATTAGGACATAAACGGCTATTTACCATCTAACGCATCTACGGAACAGGAACTGGCACTTACTGAACCGATGCTAAGTTTGGGATTAACTCAAGTGAATTCGCTTCCAAATTCGAACGGCAGACTTCTCGACTTGGCGTTCATAAGTGAACCGGACATCGCGAATCTACTAGAGCCTGCGGTCCCGTTATTGTCAGCCGATGAACATCACAAGCCCTTTGTTTTAAACATGGACGCCCTCTACAGTCCGGCCAACTTCTCTGACTATGCGTCTCTTCCACCTGAATTGAATTTCAGGTTGTGTAACTTTGACTCGTTGAACAACATACTGTCCTCTATTGACTGGCTTCAACTGCTGGAAGGAGGCTCGGTCGAAGTTATAGCTGAACGTTTCTACGACAAATTGTATGAAGTTCTTTATGCGCAAATTCCCCTCAAACGACGTGTAGTGAAGCCAATTCCGACGCAACCTTGGTGGACCTCTGATTTACGCAACTTTCGGAACGTACTGCGGAAGGCACGCAAACGCTATTTGAGCACAAGATCAACAGAAGATAAAAATAGTCTCAGATTAACAGAAACAAATTACAACGCATTATTGAGGTCCAGGTAAGGAGAATATATACAGTGAACTCAAGCAAATCTTAAGCGAAACCCATCGGCATTTTGGAATTACGTGAAATCGCATCGCTCAGGCAATCGCATCCCGGATACAATGGAGTTCGATGGAATCACTGCCAGCTCTCCTGGCGATGTCGCTAATCTGTTTGCGAGCTTCTTCCAGACAGTGTACAATTCAACTTCACCGCCTCTGCACGGTGCAAGCTTCGATCGCATACAGGAGCACAATCTGAATATGCCAACGTTCAATTTCTCTCCGGATGAAGTCTTGAAAGCCTTGCGTGATCTAGATGCATCAAAAGGGCCTGGAGTCGATGGCATTCCTCCATCTCTGCTGAAACACTGTGCTCACTCACTGGCTTTTCCCGTCTCTTGCATATTCAACCGCTCGTTGAGGGAAAGAATTTTTCCCACCGTTTGGAAAAAGGGCTCAATAGTACCAATTCACAAAGCGGGTAATCGGAATTACGTGAAGAACTACCGTGGAATATCACTTCTCTGCTGCTTCAGTAAAGTCTTCGAAAAGTTAGTGCACAACGCTTTGTACAATGTGGTGCATCCACTCATATCGGAGTTCCAGCATGGTTTCGTCCAGCATCGGTCCACAACAACGAATCTGCTTTGCTACACAAATACATTGTTTCGTGAAGTCGAAGCTCGTCGGCAGGTCGACTCCATCTACGTCGATTTTTCAAAAGCTTTCGACACCGTGCCGCACATGTATGCATGTAAAAAATTCAGCGCTATGGGATTTCCAAGTTGGGTGGTTGATTGGACCTTTTCCTACTTGACCGGTCGCCAATCATTCGTGACGATCAATGCGGCTCACTCAGTAATCTTCTCAACTACTTCAGGAGTTCCGCAAGGAAGCGTGCTAGGGCCAATGTTATTTGTTCTGTTCGTCAACGACCTGTGCCCCCGTATTTCATCATACAAACAAATGTTCGCTGATGACCTGAAAATGTATCGAGTAGTCAGGACAACGCTCGACTGCCTCGTACTCCAAAAAGACATTGACGAAACGTTATTGTGGTGCAACGTAAACGGCATGAGAGTAAACGTGAAAAAATGCAAGGTGATTTCATTCACCCGTAGGATCGCTGCCGTAAAACATCAGTACCACATTGGGTCTGTGCCACTGGAACGTGTTTATACAATATGCGATCTTGGAGTTACTATTGACTCCAAGTTGAGATTCAACGAACATGTTGCGCTTATCACTGCTAAGGCTTATACGGTACTTGGATTCATACGACGATCTACCTGTCAGTTCACCGATATCTACGCCCAAAAAACTTTGTTTTGCGCTTTAGTCCGAAGCATCCTGGAATACGCTGCACCTGTGTGGGCACCTTACCACACATCGCTGATCATCAGAATCGAACGCATTCAGAAGTGTTTCATTCGATTTGCCTTGCGGAATCTCCCTTGGAACGACCCCTCTAACCTGCCCGATTATTCCGCACGCTGTATGTTGATCGGTATGGAAACACTACGTGCGAGGCGCACTCACATTCTGCAACTGATGATCTTCGACCTACTGCGCAACAACATCGACTGTCCCCAACTCTTAGAAAATGTTCCTTTTCACGTTCCTTCACGGCAGTTAAGATTCACACAGCTCATCTCTGTACCTGTACACCGAACCGGCTACGGCTTCAACAATCCATTGGACTCATGCCTACGTGCATTCAATGAAATCAGTGCTCACTTTGATTTTACGACTAGCAAACCTACTTTTAAAAATAGTATTAAAAATATTAGATAGAGTAGTCTGTGCGAGTTTTATCGAAGACGAAACAACAAATAAAAAAAAAAATAAATAAATAAAACCTACATCTTGGGTAAAACGAATGAAAACATGTTCCAATAGTTTAATTTCAACGGTACCTCTAAGTACGGCTTTCCACCATGTTTAAGAGGAGTGAAAAGGGATATTTGCAAATTATAATGATATTTAATTCCAAAGAGCAAATGAATCCTCGTCTAAAACAGTGCGATCATACGACATTGATAGCCCCATGTTCAGAAAATGTTCATCTTTGCACGGGCGAGTAGGGATACCAATCAACGTGATCGTGCTGATGATTTTTTGACATTTTTCTTTTTCCTGGAAACGAGAAGAGTCCTATTTTACGGTTGTCTATATCTTGAACATATACATAGTTATGATGAGTTGCAGAAAAAATAACATTGCACTACAACTCAATTTCGCGAAGTCCACTTCTGTCAGATTTGTCTCGTGAGGAAATAGTTTCTAGTGAGGTTTCTCGAGTGAAAATTCCGTTATTGAAAACAGTGCTTCATTATCACTATTTATAGAGACATTTTCTCAACAGAAATGGTATCAAGGCAATCTTTTTAATCAATCCTGTAAAAATCTACAATACATCTGTTGAAATACTCGATGTTCTCGTTTGTGTAATTTTTGTTTCGCATACATCTAGCCGTGTTCTAAAAACTGTTCATGGATGTCTTCCGTGACAAACAAATAACGATTCGCCAACAGTGACTCCTGTTTTAACGCTAATCACAATGGGATTTTGATATTCATCCTTAGAAATTCATACTTTTCAATGTTTTTCATTGAGCCACTTTCGCGAAAAATTCTAAAAGTAGATTGATTGTAAAAATAAGCCACCGAGCAATGTTTGTCCCATCATGTGACTGATCACATGTCTTAATATGGCGCGAAACATGGAGATGCGCATGCATGAGATCGCCTGGAATCATGCGCCCAAAACAGCCTATTCACCAACTTAACTCCATTTCCAATACCCGAAGCTCATTCCGATGGGAGCTTTATAACAGCATGAATTCCCTGCGTAAGTTTTATGGCTAAAGTGTCCGAGAGCGCCTGTGTGTTGGTGGTATGAACACCTTCTACCAGACACCGGTCATTTTTTCCAGTTTACCAGCCACTCGTTCTCGCGGCACACCACTATCAATTAATGATCGCATTGTTATACCTGAGGTATTCCAAATACACATGCAGCTCGGGGCGTTCGTTCGTCGGTATCGGTACCTCACACAACTGTTGGCCCAGTCGTAGATTGGGACGCGTGGAACGTTGACGCGGTACTTGCAGCTGTCGACGGCGTATATTTTCTCTCTCGGTATTTCTTCTACACGTGATAAGCTAAAGTTACCTTTCGGTGGTGCTGCTGCTGATTAGTCTGTCGTTATTATTAAACAAAACAACAATTGAAGGTGTCGAAAGGTGTTACAATTAGAGTGCTAATGTCAACCACTTACAACTCTGTGCGCGTAGCCTAGCTTGAGTAAACATTCTTCGCCAAAGGTCGTCTGGACGTGTGCACCAGAAAAGTTGGTTCTGGTGGAATATTAGTGATCTGAATATAAAAATATTGGTGTGGATGTGGGTGATCGGAAAAAAAGTTTTTCACAAAGAATACGCTGGTGCTTTTAACGTTCAATTATCAGGAACCACTCGAAGAATCACTGAATTGTATCAGGTATCTTATCAGTGGTCCGATAAGAAGCAATACTGAGTGAAATACTGAATTAGTTTCGTTCGAATAGGTGCCAATCGCGGAATGTGATAATTTGACACATCGAATTTGGTTCTTTGTTTCATTTGAGTTGCGGAATATAATTATCGGTCGGTGTTGTAAAACATGTAAACCGACTTACGAGTGACGTACGGAGAGCCAGAGAAGAAATTGATAAAAGTGTGAAGCTGAAACGTAACCGCGAAATCGGACACTGTCATCATCAAAGGCGAAATGCAGCATCTGTTCCTGCGAGATTACAGTAATTGTATCGAAGTGCTGTGTGCTTAATATAGTTTGAAGAATAGCTGTAGCGGTAATTAGCGTCAAGATTGAGTTGGAAAGTTTCATGCTCGACCGGAGGTGGTGTACCGAGCGATGGGAGAGTTGTTCGAACAAAATGTTGGTATTTTTCTGGAACAAAAAATGTAAATTGCATGCTGCATTGCGAATCAGTGGAACGCATAATCGCGTTTGTGATTGGAACGCTTGAATTGATTGAAGATTGATCTCTTTTTGATTTCCGGTACATATTTCGCACAGTCGACTGCTTAGCTTAGTTCAAGCAATCGAAAATATAAGGTTTATAGAAGTATTCGTTTGAACACGTTTAATATGGATGTTCATCTAGCTCTCGTCGGATATCAATTATGGACATTACAACTTCTCAGTATATTACCGAACATCGTGCTCGATGCTGTGAACAAGCGCGATAAATTTCCCCCAAGTTGTTTCGCACCGCTCAAATTACCAACTATGTGCGACATTCCACGGGTATGCCTTCATTGGAACGCGATTTTCCGTTCAATAGCCGGTTTAAGTGCGAGTATTGCGCGGGGTGTTATTGTCATTGACATTTAGTTAGCTATTTCAAGAAACTTGCCGAGGAACACGTTATGCTGCGAATAGTGCCATTTTCGATACCGAGATGATGGAAGTGAAACTTATTATTTTGCCATTCCGTCATCGTTCCTGTCGGTGCCAAGTTATGTAATGCAAAGCACCAAAAGCGATTCATAACCATGTGCGGAAATTAGACAAATTGAAGAAAATATATCTATTTTATTGGATTGCGCTTATTGATGTTATTGGTTGATTGTATTCATATGTCAATTATTCTGTTTTGGCAGAAATTATATCACAATACACAATACCGAATGATGGGCTCTTCCAACAATGATTTAAATATGGTGCATCCCCACGTATAATGAATTTTTATATTAACGGAAAGAAAAATGATTCTATTAATAAACTTCGGGCATAGAAAAGGACAATATATATGTCAATCAAGTTTCGGGAACTTTTAAACGAGTTATGCAGACATTTATTGACGTAGGACTACGTCTCTCATTTCTACGTAGGACTACGTCTCTCATTTCTATACCGGGGTGTAAATTCAAAGCCTGTTCCCCTTGGAATTGAAAATTACATTCAAGCAAAAGAGTTTATTTTCGCTGCGAACAAATGCATTTCGTTTTGTGATTTTTCAATCAAGTGCAATTAACAAGAAAGCTTTTGAAAATTTTTCTTCCCCATCAGTAGAATATTTTCGTATCCAATATTGGATGCATAGAACCTTGACCCTCCAACGTAACGGTCTCGTTTTCGAAGTCCCTCGAAGTCCCTCAAATATCCATTTATTCATTCATTCAGAATGGATTCAGATTCAACTTAGAACAAATGATCACTAAATCAAGGATAGTCCTATATTAACATTGCGATTATACTACAGATATAACCCACTTCCTGTTTTTTAATCTATTTAGTACCGATCCAGGTGCGTGCTCTAGCTTGATTCAAAAAAAGCAGTCAACGCTAAGAATGTAAAACAGTAGGAAGGTCGGAAGGGATGGAAGCTTGACGTAGGACGTTTGTCTCATGATCTGATCATAAGATGATGATGATGATGATGACCCACCTCATACCCCTACAAAGGTTTGAACAGGTCGATTTATCTTATAGATTGTATGTATGTTTGCATTGAAGTTAAGAGACCAGCATTATAAAGCAAAAACAAAACCGAACTGACTCTGTTGCAGGCATGAATTTCTATTAATCGAACATTATAAATTGGCGAAAACTGTAAAAAAAACAATGTTTCCATCCGTATCGACATTGACATAATCATAGTCTCAACTTCAAATCCAAAGCTTTCACAAGGCCTGTCAAGAAAATATCCAACCCGGGAAGATCCTTGACTGATTGGGAATTTAACCCAATATCTAAAAGTGTCAATTAAGAACATATTAGAGTCGAACATATAACAGTCGAGCAGATCGTGTCCAATGACATGAAAACAATCTTGAATCACTTTTGCGTTGACATTATCAGTACCAGCCGAATTTTTCAATGAAAAACAAACACCTTTCAAATCCGCAAAAGTGGTAGGTGAAAAACAATCTAGTCTGCAATTGATAATAATCGGCTGTATTATTTCGACAGGTTTTTAATATTTTCCATAGTCCTTCGCTATTATTTTGATGTTCAACGATTTTCCTCTGTATATATTCACATCTAGTCTTTTTCAAGGCCTGTGAATATATGTTTCGCGCCAAAGTGTACATATTCCAATCATTTTCTAAATTAGTTCTTACAAACTTCCTGTACTTTTTGTCTCTTTTGCGTTTGAGGCGCAGCAGATCCAAAGAGTACCAGCTGTTCGAATTACTTAAATCAATATATTTTTCAATTACTAATTAATTCGTACACTCTTTCTAAGTATTAGTTAGAACATCTGCTTTATCATTCAGATGTCCAGTAGTTGCTTCAAAATCCAGGCTTGCCGACACAAGTTGAGACATATCTCGCTTAACTTTAGAAAAGGTCCTATGTAACAAAAGTAAACAAATCGAGTTAATGGATGCACGCTCTTAGTTTTCAATCATTGAATGCATTACAAAAACAATCGTTCATGTATCTATCTTCTTCATCTTTTTATCGCCGATACAAAAAATATCCAATGTGCAGATTCGTATTTTAAGCACTCGGCTGTTACTTCGGACGCCACTTTCCTCCGACGCTCGGAACGTCCGAAGTAACAAAGCAGTCAAAACAACACAAAGTCGTACTTCGGTCGTTTTGGGTTTTTGTTTCTTACAGGCGTTGTTAGCGATTTCAGTGCAATTCAACGAGTGATAACAACAATAATAAGTCTTTAGAACGAAATGCTGATATTTGAATTGCTGTTTAGTAGTTAGTTTCAGATTCGCATCGTGCAACGTAATATGTCCAATGTGCAAATGCGGGCAGTCAAAAGGTCCAATGTAACATTTTTCGCTCCTAGTCTTCAACTTTAATCTCAAATCACAGAACAACAGTTACGATTGGTTTTTCAGAGTTATTCTTGACTGCTAGTGGTGAAAGTAGCGATAGAGATCGATACCTTTCAATACAATTCGCAGATTAATGTTCGGGTCTTCAACTTCGTTTTTCTCGAGTTGACGAAAATGTTACATTGGACCTTTTCAAAAGTTACGCGAGATATCTTCTCGAGAATATTGTTTCCAGCATTTGATCTTTACTTTGTTTCTATCACAGTCCTTCTGTCCATTCTCAATGTTAACAAAAGTTGTCTCATGGTCAGTTATTTTGAATTTGGCCTCTGTCGAAGAATGAACAGTAGCAAATCTTGAAAAGACGTGATCAATTAAAGTTCTACTATGTTTAGAAATTCTAGTAGCTTCGATAATCGTTTGTTTGAAGTTAAAATAATGCGATAATTGTTTCAACTGGTTCGAATTTCGTACATTAAGCCAATCAATGTTAAAATCGCCAGCAATTACATTTAATTTACTGCAATCAACGACATTTTCCCACCAGTTCTCCAAAATTTCAATAAAACGCTGGTCACTGGAACTAGGGGAATGGCATACAATTCCATAGTTTCCCATCTGCATGCCTCTTTCAACTGAAACAGCCAAGAACCAATTATTTTCAACAGATTCGTTTAACCGGATGTTGAATTTAACTGATTCTTTTGCATAAATTGCAACACCTCCATTGTGTTTGGAGTGGGACAAGCAAAAAGCAACTTTTTAACCCGGTATGTTGTACTGGTCAAATGAATCTTTATTAACTATGTGAGTTTCAGCAAGAAATACCATTTGAGGTCGCATGTTTTCTAAAAGTAATCACATTTTTGCGTAATTTGGAGAAAGCCCAGCTATATTCAAATAGATTATTGCTAACTTACTTTCACATGTACTTTTCCTAAATTGCTATTTCGTTGTTTGAAAAATGTTGCTTTTTTCTTCTCCAATAGTCTCCGATACACAGGACACTGTGTACTGTAAGCTGGATGATTTTCACCCAAATTCAATTTTTGTTCTTTATTCACTTTACAACAATTGATGCATTTCCATTCGGTTGATGAGCACTCAGATGTTTCATGTTTCTCAGTACATCTAGAACATATTTGTTCTTTGTTGCAAACTTTACTTTTATGTCTGTATTCTCCACATTTGAAACAACGTAGAATATGAAAGGCCTCAACCACGTTACATCTATCCCACCCGATGCATACTTTTTGAGCAGTCATCATCTATACAGTGTCCCGAGTTTTGCTAGTTTTCTTAAGCTTACGTTTCCGATACTTATTATTTATTCTATTGAGAGAAATTGGGCGCGTTTAGGTTCATGTCGATGAAACCCACCCCATTGTAACGATACCACTGAACAACCTCCGAGCTGTAGTGGCAACTCTTCAAATTAGGCAAAAAACTAACAGCTTTATTATGTGATTATATGAAGGCCAGCTCGTGATTCTTGAGGAATTCTTTTTTGTATATTTATTTTCCTGTAGTCGGTACATGAAGAAGAATTCACAATACGTATCGATTTGATTTAAAAACCATTATATACAGCGTGTCCAATAAGTTCGAATACTACTTTTCATCGCTGTGTAGGTGCGCACCATGTGCATTCTGTCTATTGGTATTGGTGTCAGTTTTAACTTTATATATAGGCTAACCGACGCCAAACAACAAATGACAGCAAGCGATACTGTCGACTTGCTGTCATTTGTTGTTTGTTTATCGCACACGATGAAAAAGTACCTCGACGTCATGGTAAAGTTGTTTGCGAGAGGTGAGCGACCCGGCGACATATTCCGGCGGTTGAAGTCCCACGGAGTGAAGTGGGATTTCATCTATTATAACACCATCCGTCGGTACCGGGAGACAGGCTCGGCCAAGGATCGTGCGAGACCCGGGTGGCTGCGTTCGGCGAGAACGCCAGCAGCCATCAAAGCAGCGAGGGAGCGGGTTCGTCGAAAAATGATCCGCTCGATCCGGAAGACCGCAGCTGACCTGGATGTGTCAATCGGGACTGTCCACACCATCATGGCGATGGACCTAGGGTACAAGCCATATAAGAAACGCAAGGTTCACGGGGTAACGAAGGCTACATCGAAGATGTGGCTGGAAAGAGCCAAACTAATACTTTCGCGGCACGCAGGTCAGGAGTTCGTGTTTTCTGGTGAGAAACTCTTTATCTTACAACAGCTGTTCAAAACAATCGACTGTGGGCGCAGACGATGGCCATTGGATTTTCCCTTCGATTAATTCCGAATACATACTGCTTCACTCTGTGACTTCTTCTTGCTGCTCTGAGGATTTAGCTTCGATGATAGCTTTGAGAAGCCGTTGGAACAGTTCGATTTTGTTCATTTTTCGCAGTCCCTTCAATACGTTTGTCGCCCCATTACCCAGATATGGGCGACACTAACCTCGTTCAAATTGAATGGGATTTCCAAACCGAATTTGATCGAATTGACACCTAAATATAAATTTAGGATATGTGGAAAAATCTTAAAATCAACACCATTAAAGTATATTGTTTCTTCTATACTTTTTACTATTTCACATTTCGGATGGTTTGTAATATTGTTTCATTCGAAATCCATATAATATGACATTGGAATGTGTTATTATTGTTAGTTTGTCTTCAAATAGAAAAAAAATATGCTAGATTATGTATAATACGTGTACACATAGAGCTCGACCTTCATTGATCAATTTATTCGTCAGTTGAGCCCTGTAATAAACTCGGTGGCAGGGGCGAATAAATTGCAAAATTTAAGGCCTCTTAAAGCCAAAAAGAAGAACAAGAGGAACAGGAAGAAGAAGAAGAAGAAGAAGAAAAAGAAAAAAAACTCAGCCGGATCGTCTTGGGCGACGAACTAAATATATGAATAACGAAAGACTCTTTTTCCTTTGCAATCTAATATGAAAAATTACGTTAAAATAGTTCTGAGAAAAAATGTTTAATCTCGATGGTGAACTACGTAGCGCCAGTGATAGGATAAGTGGCGAAGAGGAACGATACATTTT
This sequence comes from Toxorhynchites rutilus septentrionalis, assembly GCF_029784135.1. NCBI lineage: Eukaryota > Metazoa > Arthropoda > Insecta > Diptera > Culicidae > Toxorhynchites > Toxorhynchites rutilus. Next base: position 217,254,393 of record NC_073745.1, on the reverse strand, counting down.
GCAATACGAGATTTTTGTTTTATCCCATTTGTTGATTTATTTAGGCTCATTACTATTTTTTAGCTGTAACGGAGCCGGATATAATCGTGTACATGTTACATGTTTTATCGAATCTATAAACTGTACATTACACATAAGCCATTTTCGAGCAAAAGAGTATTTCTTCTATACCATTGTATATGATACATTACAACAGTAGCCGTATAGACGGAAGAGTTCCTTCTGTTCTTCCATTGTTCAGTTAGACCGAACAGCGGAGACAGTTGATATTGATCATTGTTGTGTTCTTTATAGCACAACAGTCCGATGTTTCTTGCAGAGCAGAGCAGCAGTATGGACGAATCGATCTTCATTCGACCGCGGATCGACCTCCATTGTTGATGATTGTTGCATGGACGTAGTTATTCTATAACAACACAAAAATGGTCAATTGAGGGCCCTGAGTTTTGAACTCATGATCGATTGCTTGGTAAGCGAACGCGCCACCAATGTGGCTACCAAGACCCCATTGCAACATGAGATACGAGACACAGAAATTGCGTTGAATGTATGTTAGATCGAAGATCGGGAGAAGTTATTATTGGGAAATATTGATGATGATGGTCCCACCTCGTTCCCCTACAAAGGTTTGAGCGGGACGAGTTCTCTTATTGATAATTATTATATTACAATATTTATATTTGTCATCAACTAACCAGCAATCAAAATAAATTGAAATGAAAACGAACTGATTATCTCGCAGACATAGATTACAAATCGAAAGAACAATATAAGTCATTATCTCATTGTATTTATTCCATAGCATGTTAAGAGAGTTTTCAACCCGGAAAGACCCCAGACTGATCGGGAATTGAACCCAATACCTATGTCAGTATTAGCAACGAATTTACAAAGAAATTCCCGCTTCACCGAATACCCGACAACGGTCCGTTAATCGTTTACGAGACCAGACAGCTGAGCAAACCTAAGCCTAATTATATATATGCTTCGCCTAGTGTGGTGGCATAAAACTACACAAATATCAGCTCAGAAAAAATACAGGTATGCCAATATCTGTATCTTCTCAGATAGCCAAACAGCTCTCAACCTCTTCGCGTACAACATCGTACAACATCGTACAACATAGGGCGCTAGAACGCTCAGCAGAGTGGTGAAATCACTTGATATGTGACGTTTGAAATAATACGCTAAGGGGTTAATGCAGTAAAAGCATACACATCTCAGTCAAAGCTAGATTGGGAATGTATTCTATCCTTAGACCAACTAGCTGCTACTCACGAAGACAATCTATACTGGGTGCCTGGTCACTGCGGCATAGAAGATAATGAAAAAGCTGATCTCTTAGCAAGATTAGGATCTTCAACTAAATTCGTCGAGTCTGAGCAATTTGAATTATCTACATCATGCAAGAAATCAGAGCTCAAACCTGGGAAATATCGATGATTGAAGCCAATTGGAGGGCTCTATCAACATCAAGACAATCCAAATTATTTATTATATTATGTAACATAATAACACGCAGCCAACTCAGCTTGAATAAGGCAGATTTAAGTATATTAACCGGTCTATTGACCGGACATTGTCCGAGCAGGTATAACCTTAAAAAAAATCGATAGATGATAATTGTCGTAATTCCGAAGCTAAATCATAGGAACATTTACATCGTCAATGCAGTACTCTAATTCATTGAGTAAGATTGAGTATTCTTGGACAGGGTATTCTTATGTTTAACAAGATTTGGCCTGCTGAATCAGAAAAAGGTAAGGAACTTTATATAGGAAGTCATACCTTCGTGGGGGGATAAAATCAGTATCAGACACAATTTCCGTTCGAGATTCTTCCTCACTTGCAGAAAATGTGTTAATCTGTAACATAGAACACTTATGTGATACGGTACAGCTAATTCTCACTAATAAATTTTGTTTTATAATGCAAGGTAACACTATTGGCATAACATGATTGAACTTGAGTCATACGGATTACAGAATGCAAAATTGGGATCCGTTTGGCCAATTCTGACTCAATCGAATTTAAAAATATGGGAGAGTAGTTGATCAATAGACGGATCTGAAATTTCCGAGGAAATTACACAATAGATTTCCTCAGGGCGTATTTGTTCTACTAAAAATGTGTGAATGAGATAATCCTCGCGTTTGTCATTCAACCGAATACATGCAGCAACGTGTGGGACGAAATATGTGTAATGTCGTAATAAGACTCGTTTAGGATTTCATATTTTGTTTGAACACATGTGCTGTAATGTCATGTGCATTGCTTTTCGGTCTGGCAATAGCAAAGGTTGTGTCGGTATGCTCATGATAGCGGCTCGCAAGTGAATGTTATGTTCCTTACGCTGCTCCTGTTTATTGCATCGTAAGGATCGTAGTCGTTCACTTTCTACCTTCGCCTACATGTCAATCATGAATTATTGGCGCTGCTCACGACTTCGTAGAATGACGTTGTCCTGATCGCATGGAATCACCATACGATAGGGGAAAGTAGGTAAAGACGGACACTGCGGGTAAGATGGACACTTTTAATATTTCATTAACTAAAATTTTTTGAAATATTTTAGTTATGCAAATACTTTCAATAAAGTGTATCAATACTTTCGAGACACACTGTTGATTTCCAGCGAACGAACTGTCAAGCTTGTAAACAAAACAAAAATTATCTTCGCGGGTGCACCATTCGATGTAATTTTTACTTCGTAGAAAATAGCGAAAAGTTCGTGATTTTTTGTTTTTTACGTGTTCCTCCAACGGGTAAGTGTTTATTTAGTCCATCAATAATTATCCTGTGATAAATCAGGGGTTTTTCAACGCTTATAGGAAGAGCTACGGTCATTCGAAAAAAAAGCTGCCAGTTTGGGCAAGACGGACACATTAAGGTAAGTAAAGACGGACACTAGTATTTTCCTAGGGTATTTAACAAAACTTTTTGGTTTTACTATAAAGATGCCTACAAATTACAAGCGCAAGAGTAATCGGCAGTCGTGGACCGCTCAGCAGTTGGAACAAGCCATTAAGGCTGTAAAAAGTGGATCGCCGGTGAAGACAGCAGCAAGAAGTTACTCAATTCCAAGATCCACACTGATTCGCCACCTCACAAGTCCAACTGTATAAACTCGGCTAGGACCTCTTGATTCCGTATTCAATTCTCAACAAGAAGAGGAGCTGGTACAACATCTGTTGGATTTGGAAAAGAGGTTCTATGGAATAACGATGACTAATGTTCGAAAGCTTGCTTTTGATCTGGCCCAAAAAAATGGATTGCCACACCCGTTCAACAAGTCTACCAAGATGGCTGGAAAAGCCTGGCTAAGCAATTTTCTGAAACGAAATCCCAAATTGTCGTTCCGTAAACCTGAAGCTACCTCTGCCGCCCGAGCCAGAGGCTTCAATAAGCCAGCAGTATCTGCGTTTTACGATTTGCTGGAAGAAGCGCTGAAAGATCCCAAATTGACGCCAGATCGTGTTTTGAACGCCGATGAGACCGTTAGTATTTGTTTTGGCATTGTAGTTAGTTTAAAAATCAGTTTAATTTTTTATTCATACTTTCTTACAGGTTCCTCCGAAGAAGTCTAAGGTAGCGGTATTGAAGGGCAAAAAACAGGTTGGTGGTATTACATCTGCGGAACGCGGAGAAACAGCTACGGCAGTAATGTGCATGTCCGCAAACGGACAGCACCTTCCGCCGTTCTTCATTTTTCCTCGCATGCGGATGCACGAAGCTTTGAAGAAAGGGGCATCACGTGGAAGCAAATTTGCCTGTAATGCATCGGGTTACATGACGGTCGAAATATTCAATGAGTGGTTCGATCACTTTTTGGAGCATGTAAAACCTTCTGAAGACAGTACTGCCTTGCTCATAATTGATGACCACTCGTCGCACACGAAGAACCTAGCTTTTACCGAGAAAGCTAGAGCTAACTTTGTTAAGGTTCTAGTTTTACCACCTCACACTAGCAACAAACTTCAACCGCTTGATGTATCCTTTATGGCACCTTTCAAGACGTACTACGCACAGGAAGTAGAGCGTTTCCTACAACAGAATCCAGGTAAAGTCGTCAGCCAATATGACGTTGCCGAGCTCATGAAACCTGCATTCATCAAGGCGGCTACTACGGAAATTGCTGAGAAAGGGTTCGAAAAAACAGGAATTTGGCCATTTGATCGCAATATTTTTTCCGATGATGACTTTGCCCCGGCCACGGTGACTGATCAACCCGATCCTGAGATTCTTCGTGAAGAAGAGACGTTTCGATTGCATCTTGAAGGTGCGCCTAGGCAATCGACCGTAAATCGCATTTTCTGTGAGGATAAAGAAGTTCAAGTGCTTCCCGAAGACATCATGGCTGATTTCGCAAAACCGGACAGCATCTCAAGGGCCAATAACCCGGTGTTTGAAATATCTCCGTCGATCATACTTCCGTTACCGAAAATGGTCACCCCGAGAGTCACGAAGAGAAAACGCCAAGCAGAAAAGGCAGCTGACATAACGTCTGCTCAATACGCTGACACTTTGAAGAAGGCGAAAGCATCGAAAGACATTAAATCCATCAAAAAAGAACAAAAACAACGCTCTTCGAAGAAGCCTAAGCAAAATAAGGGCAAAGGGAACACCTCATCTGATAATCTATGCGAGGAATGCGGAAGCCAGTTTTCTGATTAAGATTTCGGGACAGGTTGGACAATATGCTTACAATGCATTTCATGGTTCCTCGCTGAATGCTTTACTTCTGCTGCAACTATTTGTCAGAACTGCTCTTGATTAGTCTTTTTTTTTCTTGTTTTTTTATTCAAACGTAAAATTGAATTAATTTAAATACTCAAATGAACTTAAACCATCGATGAATTGTTTTTAATGCTTTATAAAGAAACTTTCGTTTTGAAATATTTTTAAGTGTATCATTAAACTTTACAAATAAATTATCGTCTTCCTAGGAGGTCATTTAAAATATGCGTTGGCTATTTCAGATCCTTTTCCTTCCTTTGCGAGGACAATGGCCCGCAAAAATCCAGAAATTTTTGCATGGAGTGTATGTATTTGACCTCTTCTGTCGTTCCCTTCCAAGGATGAAACTGTCCACGAACAACATGAGTAGCCTTTCGAATCGTAGCGTAATTCAAGAACACTCCCCAATGCTGAAAACACTAAAATACGTACAAAAACTACAACTTTTCCGTAAGTGTCCATCTTTCCCACCTTAGTGTCCGTCTTACCCATTCCAGATGTCCGTCTTTCCCGACCATGTGAATAGTATTATTGTGTAGTATAGTATAGTATAGTATAGTATTTCGATGCATTTTTTTCAATGACCCAGAATACATCAATGTTGGAATAAATTTACTAGTATCAACGGTAATTATGATAGAAAAGGACCTGAAGTTTCAATTTGTATAACAACTGCGATCATGAAAGCTATATATGTGTAAAAATTGAGATTACACCTTAGGGTGTCCTACACATAAAAATCCATTGAGCTCTCTCCATTCTCTTTTTTATTTCGTTTCCTCTAACCGCTCACATTCAACGATCTTATTGGGTATGAAAATTCTTGATACATCTGGTTTTCGCATGAACAAAAAAAAATCGTCATAAAAAAGTGCTTCGTTTTTTCTTCAAATTGCCACCATTCCGGGTAAATCCCTTTGGTGTGCCCGAGGCTCATACCATTGCGGCGTCTTTAGCGATTAATAATCTGTTGGATATTTTAATACATACAAAATCTAATTTGTTTTATTTGTTCAGGGCTCGAGAAAACGTCCGAAAATCATGCCTCTACACTAGAATAACCCTTCAAGGTTCTCGAAATAAAACCATTTTTCGTCGTCAGTGACAAACAGTGACAAACGATGGCCAATTGCTGTTTGGGGCACATTCAGTGTTTCTGCCCGTTTTTGTTATGTTTGGGCTGGGTTTACATCCGAATCTTATGTTTTACGTGCAATGAATTCTTCAACCCTTTGCGGTCGAGATTAATTTCCCATGAAAGAGATCCTATTACCATTCCACGCTAATAATCTTTTGTTTACACCGAGTACCGTTATCTTTTATCCATAGAAACAGAGTATTAATTCGAAAACAAGTTCACTAGACATTAAAATTCATTTAAAGTATTTAGTATTTAGTATAGTTCCTTACTGTAGATTCAAGTATTTAGTATAGTTCCTTACTGTAGTGCCTGAGAGCAGACATGCGACCGCAAAGGGTTAATCTACCATATGATGACGATTGATACATTTCCTACAACAATTGTCAGTACAAATGGTTGCTCTATCGAAATTTGAATTAGTTGATCTTGCTTTTTTAGATTTTTTTTGCCTTGGATTAGCGAACCTACAAGCAGATGAACTACTAAACTACTTTAGCATGAAATACGATATTGGAAGATGATGAATCGATACTAATGAATTTTCTATCATGTTTCCATGATTGATTTCATCTTTCAGAAGAAGTTTTCTCAGTATATGACAACTTTTACTTATACAATCTCCACCATATTATGGTCGAAAATAAACGAAGAAAAAATCAGCAGAGCTTCCAGAATAACCGCACGAAGCGAAGCGGACAGGAAGATGAAAGAATACGGAAAGCCCCCTTTCACCAGATGCGTTCATAGCGTCATTATGCAATGCCACGGAACAACATGATGCGCATGCGAATAGGCAACGAACCCGATTTCCCTTTTGATGAGGGGGACTCAAGTGAGTCATCATGTAGGTTTAGAACGGTTATTACCAGGGCGATGTTATGGGCTCTGCTTTCCATCATTTCGCATCGCACAAGCACACAGTTCAAGCGAAAGCAGTCAGTATGTGCCACTGCCATTCGGTCAGTGCCAATGAAACCATTGTCCGTGACCCTGACCAGCATGACCAGGCATGATGGTGGCAATGTGACTTACCTATGCCTGTGCCATGTGTACTTCTAGCGGAAATTGTCATTATAGTTGTGTTCTGGTAGAAATTTTGGTGCTAACGAGGTGATTTTTGGGTGAATGTACTAATTCATACCAAATATGACAACACTGTATGTGTTGCTTTAATAACTACTTGAATATTGCGTTTGAAATTTATTGTTTGGATTGATTGCGGAATAATAAACACTTTTTTTGGAACACATCCTATTATTTAATCTTTTGCATTCGAATCACTTTCAAGATGAATATTGTTCACATATGTAATATATCCACATTCGTCCTTTTAGTTTTTAAAATTAAGTAAAGTTCATAGTCCTATATTTTTGATACTTGATGCTGTTGTTAATTACAGCCGATACTGTCATGGTCGCAAAGTGAACCTATATCTATAATATATTCGTCTAAAATGTATGGCAATCCGACTAATTGACCACACCATCTCATAAATTAAGGCGCAAGAAAAATAATCTAACCTTGAGTTGGGTTTTATTACGGCGGAACCACCTTTCATTTAGATGTACACCATCTACGATAGTCGAACCTTGGCAATTTTGATGCTAAACCGTGCCTTGTTTCCATTTGAAAGGTTCATTCATCCAGCGTCATTAAACCGATAGTGCGGTATGCAAAGCGTGCGAGGTCATAGCCCTGCGCAGAATGAATCGCATTTCTACCAACACGTGGTCTCTTCTGGGGGTGCGCTACTAAAGCATATCGGTATCCTCCCATTTAATTTTTTATTTTCAGCCGACATCATCAAGAGCAAAGTTACGTGTTCGACATCGGGCAGTTTTTCAACAAATAACCTCCGGCTCTGAAAAATGACAGATTTGCCACCGGATGAGCTCGAGTAACCGAACGATTTGTGCATACATTGAGATCGACGAATTTCCACCGTTGCGTCGGTCGGAAATGTGCTTCAGAGCGAAAAAGTTTTATGAATGCTAACGCCAGATTTGCTCTTGTTCACATTGTCGGCTTTGGTGGCTGTGTTCCGAAAGGGAAATTATATCGTCTAGCGGTGCATTCAATTTTAATTTGCCTGCAGTTCAAGAGTTCGATCGTGTTGTGTTACGTTTCAGCTTATTTCACACGTGTGAAACAAGAGGTGTACTTGCGGAAGAGTTAATCTTTTGTGTACTCATTAAATCATAATCAGTGTGGGCCACACAGAAAGGAGAGTTTACTAGCAAATCATTGTTATTACAGCAACTTGTGATAAAATAGTGATTCCATATGCTCGATCAAGATCTTGCGTTCGGAAGAAATCCAATGAATGAATAATTAGTGCGAGTAAACTATCCTTAGAGCCGATGTCTAGGGAGCGAAGAACTGTCTGTGAGGTCGTGGAAACTGACATGTGTTGATGATCGATGAGAGCGGAAGCGGCAAGTTAGTGGATACCGGAAACGATGTCATCGGATAGAATTCACAGGTGAGTTCATTTGAATTTATGCATTTTTAATTTGTTCCATGCGTTTCTGGTGATAGAAATCATAAGTTTCGGATCAGCATAACGACAGAATACTGTCTTTGATTCCATTTTTTATTTTTTATATTTTTGGGGGATTGCTTTGAAATCGACATAGTTTTATCGAGACTGTGTCGCCCAGTATTCAGCGAGTTGTAGAACGTGATGGATAATGATTTCATTAAAATAATTTGTATGAATCTGGATTATTTTTTTTGACGTAGGACTACGTCTTTCATTTCTATACCGGGGTGTAAAATCAAAGTTTCGAAACCGAAAGCGTTACGCCGGAGACCGAGATTTTGAGCGTTGATAGCTCCTGAACAACTGAACGAAACGGTATGATAAACATTTCATTCGAAAGATAAAATGTCTACGCGTTATATACTTGTTACTTTTTGATCCAAAAACTTGTTTAAATAGCCTTAAAATTGTTCTCGAAACAGGCTATTGAAATCACCAATCGGTATATAAACGAGCGCCGCTCGGAAATCCACTCAGTTCTAATTGAACAGCGATTGGAGCATGTTGTCGCTGTTGTGGTGAATCTTCGTTTATCCTGAAAGCACGGATGAACGGTGTCACCAAGAGCCTGTTTGTGCACCTTAGGCCAGAAGGGAATCCATCAGGAGGAGAGTGATGCCATAAACGGTTCCCCGGGAAGACATCGCTACACACACACATACACGCGCGGAATTCTTTCCGTTTGGATGCCATTGAGCATCGAGAAAGTTCCGGAAAGATCTAATCATTGCTGGAAAATAATCTGCCAGTTCCTCTGGGAATTTAAAAAATACATTCATGTGAAAGAGTTTATTTTAATGTTTTCTAACCATGTAACACAGCTTTCAAATTCATTTGATTTTGTAATTTTTCAACCAAGTGTAATTAGCAGGAAAGCTTCTGAAGATTATTCTTCTCCATCAGTAGGATAGTTCCGTATCCAATATTGTATGCGCACGCAATCGATTATTGCTCAGTTGCCGAAAGTTCCGAGCTCAGAGAGTTCATTCCCCTCTAGTTTGCCTTCCAAATTGCCATCGTAAACCACACCTTCTCTCGATTCAATCACACACAAAAAGCATACTTAAGCGATATTCTGGTGGTGAGATGCATTCATTTTTCGTAAGGACATCGACAAGACAACATCGTTGCCTAACGTGCTGGAGGAGGTGGACGGCGAAGGATCGACACATACACGCGCGGAATTCTTTCCGTTTGAATGCCATTCAGCATCGAGAAAGTTCCGGAAAGATCTAATCATTGCTGGAAAATAATCTGCCAGTTCCTCTGGGAATTTAAAAAATAAATTCATGTGAAAGAGTTTATTTTAATGTTTTCTATCCATGTAACACTGTGACCAAATATTTTTCAATCAAGTGCTATTAACAGGTGGTTATCGAGTTAGTATTAACCACTGGTGGGCTTCCAGTATCGAGGAAAATGTGGAAATATCTAATCGTTGCTGGAAAATAATCTGCCAGTTCCCCTTGGAATTGAAAATTACATTCAAGCGAAAGAGTTTATTTTAATGTTTTCTATCCATAAAATATCCATATAATACATTTGGTTTTGTGATTTGTCAATCAAGTGCAGTTAGCAGGAAAGCTTCTGAAGATTATTCTTCAGAACAAGGTTTTTCGTAACCTATTTTGGATGCATAAAACGTTGTGCCTCCAACGTAACGCTCTCGTTTTCGAAGTCCCCCAAATATTCATTTATTCATTCATTCAGAATGGATTTTGATTCAACTTCAAACAAATGATCTCTAAATCAACGATAGTCCTACGTCACCCTTGCTGTTATATCATAGATATAACCCACTTCCTGTTTTTTGAACTTGAATCTATAGTCTGAATCTGAAAGCCGAATCCGTATCTATATTTTGTTTCCGGAATCTGGAATCTGGAAATTGAAATTCCAGAACGGAATCCGGAATCCAAATCTGAATCTTAATCTGAAATTTGAATTTGGAGAATTTTGAATATTCGTTATTCGTTAGATCCTAATGTGTACTTTGAATCTGGAATGAAAATATGCAATATGAATCCGATTTAAAATCCTGCCTGGAATCGGGCTCTGAAATACGAATATTCAATAAAATGTGATTGGAAATCTGAATCTGTAATATGAATTCGGTATTTTATTCCGGTAGAATCCTGGTGTTCAACTTTTATGTAACGTTATCTATTATACATAGAACTTCCGTATTCGTGAACAGATTCAATAGCCATTAAAATTCGTTTAAAAAAGTGTAAACTGGATAAATAAAGGATTGAGTATGATTCCTTGCAATGGTGGCTGAGAGCACACATACGACCGCAAAGGGTTAATATTTTTTTGTGAGCATTCATTCTACATCTTATTCTGAAATAATAAAGTTTTCACATTTTTAACAATTGACGAAAATTTAATAAAATACTCACATTTTTTTGCAGAGTTAGTTAATGGTAATGATCATTTTTTAATCAGCGAATGTTAAACCATATTGTCTGTCCGTCTTACCCCCACCAACCGATCGTTTCATCCGCACTACAAAAATGTTCAACCATTCGATTTTTTTCTTATTCCATTAACTGAAAATATTTTTTTGTGAAATACTACCAATTTTAAGAGCAGTTGATTGAACCGCAACAAACTGCATATAAATTTTGAAAAGTATCAATTTGTTTAAGATACAATCGTCTTACTTTCCATTCCTCTAACGTTGGGGATCGGTGTAGTGAATGCACGCAATTATAGTATTTGCGTCGCACTTGTGTTGACTAACTGGGACTGAATAACAATTCTGTATTTTCTACATAAGGTGAGCTCCCGTTTCGAGCTAGAGACATGGAATTAACAGAGCATTCAGGAACGCCATTTTAGTTTCGAATCAGTGAGTGCCATTTCAAAATGGAAATACAATAGGTAGTAAAGCAGTAAAGTGGTTACCCTCAGGAATATGACTATTTCTAGTGTCCACAGGCCGCTACAATCCTCGTTTTTGAAAGAATATTGTAGCTTAACTTCATGTTATTCAAGATAGCAAACGGTTTTTAATATGAAAAATGAAAAATTTGATCAAGTGTTTATCAATACAGACCCCGTTCGATTTTAGCAACAGGCCCGAATATTTTGTGTTGCCGAAATCGAACCGTGCCAAAACGAACGGTTTTTTTCCATAATTTTAACTTTTTAACTTTTTAGTGGTTTATAAATATATAGGGATCAATGAAAAATCACATCACGCGACTATTTTATTTTTTGCTCCCCTCGGGTACACAATGGTATACACTGAAGTGTCTACTGCTCGGGGGCTAAAGATGGCAAAATATAGAATAACCTTTATGCCATGCGCAAATGCTACGGGTATTCACAAATTGCCGATGATTATAATTGGAACTATGAACCCATAGGGCTTACAAAAAACGTTCAAATTCCTGTTGAATATGCCGATTCGAAAAATGCATGGACGACTCGCGACATATTTCAGAAGTGGTGTCACAAGTCTTTCGTAACAAAAAGGACGAACGAAGGACGAAAACTAAAAAACAGAATTTCAGAAAAACCGTTCGTTTTTGGCACATTTGCCAAAATCGAACGGGGTCTGTGTATCGGTTTGACATGGAATAGCTGTATACATTTGTTTTGATTTTTGACATTTTTTGTCAACATTCATTCATGATAATTAATATAATGAAAAAGTGCCCGGATCCGAAAGCATTTCTGTAAACATTTCCCTTCCGCGGCGAATGACGTGAAATGGCTCAAGTCACGGTATTCCCGAAGGCGAATGGCGTGTGACAATAGCTTGTCACTAGGTGAGATTTGAAGTCGTGTTCTCATATGTTATCGACTCGTGTATCAAACAGGAGCTGAAAAAGTAAAGTTGCTTCCACAATTAAGCAAGAAACCTTGATATCTCACGTCATTTGCCGCGCGGAATAAACGGGATTGTCCGTTCTGTGGCTTTAATTTTAGTATATAAAACTCAATAAACAAACCAAGAAGAATAATTAAAAAGATGAGGGAAGGTGTATTCCCACGTCTCTCCGGTTATGTCTACGACCCATCCGTATTTTTTTATTGAAACAATCTCCGGAAGTTTGATAGGTGATAGGTGGGGCCAAACAAGCGTTGCTAGAAAGCATTCATTATCGGCAGAAACCATGTCTTTTCATGCCTTGTAGCGTCAAATGAGCAAATAATGTCATCTGTCCCCCAACGCTTTGAAACTTTGTATGTATGGAAGCAGACATCTCTTTCTTGTTTCTTTTTTCATCTTTTTTGGGAATGCACCAAAAAAAAGTCCAAACGACGTCAACGGGGATCGAACCAAGGTCGGCTGACATGCAGGACTGTTTTATATGAACACGCTATCCACATAACTAATGATGCTGTTGCGCAGAAGCGTGATTATATTACATCTCATTACAAATTGAAGTTGGAAAGTGTTTTCTAGTTTTACTCTTAGGAAACACTTCCCAACATAAAGGGGATCTATATCCATCTCGGTCTGGACCGTGTATATACAACGCAGCGCAGCCCTGTTAACGAATTCCGCTCGTTAACTGGGTTGACTTTTCAAACGTCAGAAAACACCGAGGGGAACGTCAATGGATGCACTCAAAATTTATTGGAAAATATAGAAATATGGAAAATATGGAAGCGAAAAATAAAAACTACACTGAGAGAAATAATTAGTAGATACAGTCAACTCTCCCTAACTCGATATCCAAAGGGACCATCGAGTTAGGGAGGTATCGAGATACAGAACATTTTTTCCTATATTTTTTTATGTCTTAAATTGTCATATATTAGGGTAAGTGTGCCAATTATGGTATGAATTTGAATTTTTGATTCATTCCCTTAAAGTGAAAAAACACCTTTCTCATAAATTTTTTTTTCCAGAGTCTTTCAGGAGGTGATAGACGGTTATATTTCACGAAAAAAAATCCTTCTACGCATATGTTAGAATTTCAACGATGACAGACTTATAGAACTTTTTCTTTGTTTCGGATTCTGTTGGCTCAAACTGACTCTACATTGAAAAGTATGCTACGTAATCCGATTTTGTTCCTTCATTTGAAAGATGAGAAAATTTAGTACAGGATATAGTAGTTGAACATCTAAATTAGTGGATTAAAATAACATTTTTGAAGTGGAAAATTTAAAAGTTTTTTTTTATTTGTAATTATTAATTTTATCCTAAAAATTCATACTAAACTTGATTGTTTCTATCAATTAAGTTAAAGCTCTCTAACCTCTCTACAATTTGTTCTTTGACGCCCAACTTCTATCTCTCTTAATTTCGCTGCAATATCGATATAAACAATTCCTGATGAAGATTCAATCAAAATCTTCCAAAATCGCGATTTTTAATCCACTGTACTTATAAAAGCCACTTAAATTTCACCTTAATGCTGAAAGGTTAATTTTTTTTCTTGAAATTATTCATATTTGAATTATAAAAAAAAACTTTTTTTTTCAAACTGTTTACAATCGAGTCCTAAATTTTACATAATCGAATCATATATAATCGAGTTTGTATATAATCGAGTCCGACTTGCACGAGGCACTAGGTTAACAAAGAAAATATTGATTAAGTATGTTACTCAAACTGAATTGTAACGATCACGCAGGAACTGTTCAATCACAAAGAAATGTTCGAATAGTTTCACAGGAACATTTTCAGTTGATTTCAATATTCCGGACATATTCTTCAGGTTTGATTTAACGTTCGAATTAACATCTCAATAGAACTACTATCTTCAGCGTTTTTCTCAGGTTTTCAACACTTTCTAGTATATCGGTATCTGGCAGCAGATCACAGCAAATCACGTTTTGGTCCTTTTTGCACTAATTATTAAAAGACATTGAGCAATCGAACGGTATTGTACCGTCGACATCGCTCACGACACATTAATTATGCCAGCGGAATATCACTCCCGTCCATGTTGGTTGTGCTTTAAAGTTAGGATTTCCCAGTTTCTGGACAAATTATCAAGCCATATCCCAAAGAATAGAAGAGGGGTAAATTATTTTGTCTAGCTTGACAAGACAAAAATTCATTGACCGCTCCAGCTTCTCGATTCTGACCAACCTTATATGCTTTTGGTCTAGATACAATTTTCCATTCCGATTCCATTTTTACTTTAGTTTGAGTAGTGTTGATACCGCACTTTGTGCAATACTGAAATTATTTGCAGCTTCAGACCCCTTCCGTCCATATTTTTCGACCTGCTCGATGATGCTCAAACCTTGCGCAATGGTTAGCGTTTTGATTGTTCGCTTGAAAGGTTTCTCGAGGTTTTCCATACTTGAAAAGAAATTGTTTGATGACACGAACACTCCGTCTTCACTTTCAAGGGCAATTGAAATCTGAGGTAATAACGCACAAAAACATGTACGCGAAAATCAATCGAGTTAGGGAGGTGAAAATCCATGGAAAAATGAATCAAAACACATCGAGTAAGAGAGGCATCGAGTTAGGGAGGTATCGTGTTATGGAGAGAAGAATGCTTGTAAAATCGAAGGTGCCATGAAATCCATCGAGTTAGGGAAAATATCGAGATACAGAACATCGAGTTAGGGAGAGTTGACTGTATAATGATTTGATAAATGCAACCAATCGTGCTTCTACCGCGCTAATCATTGATTTAGCTACGAGGAGAAATTGGTAAACATATATGTCAAGCAGAACCACGATTCGTAAGCCAAATGTCGGCTACATTTTTCCGACGAAAATGCACGTATTGCAATTATATCAAAACTTTTACCTCCGTATTACCTTATAGCAACGATAAAAACTGGTAATGTGAGCTTTTCTAATTACAGTCTTCAGATATGACACATTCAAGTTTACTTATGTTATCGAGTAAAATATACTAACCTCTGGTAGGGATGTCCCTTGAATCTGAAATTCATTTTATAAGGAAGGGCCCCTGTCTGGAAGGTCGAAAAATAAGGAATTTTCGTGTTTTTTTTTTTCGAATGTTAGGAATAAAGTGAAGTGGGTATTTTGGTTATTGTTTAAGGTATATTTGAAGATGTAATTTCCGTTTTTTAAGTGCACGAATATTGATAATTACGTTGTTGCTAGCTGGATGAGTAGATGCTGTCTGAAAATCGGTACCCTGCTGGTGGTATCGGTTCTGAAGCAACAGTTCTGGACGAATTCCGATGAATATTTTGAAACTTTAGGACAGTACGTTACATTTAGTGTTAGCGTAGCATCATCAACTGCTCGTATCAACGCTATCCCCCGACATTCAACAGCCATCAACATAGAGTTTTTGAAAATTCGAAAAATTGTCAAAATGGCGGCCTTTTTTGTTAAAAATGAATTATTTTTAATGAAAAATCGTTGTTTACAAGCTCGTAAAAAATCGAAAAACTGAGATATCAAAAATCGGCTATGTAACGCTTTAGATAATTCATTTTTCATGCTGAAAAAAAATTTCAGCCAAATCGGTCGAGTAGATCCTGAGATATCGATACCACCAGCTGAAAAAACATGGCTTCGAGAAAAACGCGTTCAAAAATTCGTACAGCAATACTATATTCCTTGAGAAGACCTTATACTTTTGGCTATAACTTTACAACGAAAACAAATATCGAAAAATTCTTTTAGGACAACATTTCAGAGGGCATAAGCTTCTTAGAAATGCAAAAAAAAGAAAATCGATTTTTTCGACCTTCAATTTATTGGACACGGCTTGCCAAGCTGAATAAATAAGACTAGTGTTATAATTTTTGAGTCTTGAAATAAGTGGTATTGATTATCGGCGATGGAGCGTTCAGACTATAGCGAATGTATGAAGGTTGAACAAATTTTCATGCATTAAATTTGCTCAGAAAATAATTGCTCGTTAAATCAGTTTAATCGACATCATATATGTATATCAGATAGATGCAGTTCGTGAGTCATATAAACGAATATTTTAAATCAATGTAGGACTGCAAAAAATCGTGTTACATCTTGTGGAAAATTGCTTAACAATGAATCAAATTAGATCGTAATGGAGGACATATCACATCATATCATGAATTTGACACATCAAGATGCTTCTTCTTCTCTAATGCCACTAACGTTTCTAGAAGAGCTTCGTCGTTTCAACGTTGTAGAATTTTGTCGTAGTGGTCGGAATTATTTTGAAAAAATCCTTGAAAAAGCAGTGATACATGCAAGATTATGAAAAATAAACCTTTTTTTTGTGAATTATATGTAAATGTATTAACATAACAATGTATTTTAATGTGATGTTTTCATATAAAAAAGATTTTGCCGCTTGATACGCTTATGCGATAATTCAAACAACATGAGACATTTATGCAAACAGTAGTTCTGATACTCATGAACATTTTTTCCATCACACCAAAGTGTTACAATGGCTAAATGCTGCTGTTATGATTTTTGTCCCAAATTCCTATGCATTCAACGCACTGTTGTCTTGTGTGGGTGACTACTTTGTTTGATACTGAGTACCGTTATCGTCTACTCATAGGAGCACCGTATTGATTCGTGAACAAGTTCAATACACATCAATCTTCGTTTAGGAAAAGCATAAACTGATACTTGGTTGAGAAAAATATAAGATTAGCATGGTTTCTTGCGTGGTGGCTGAGAGCAGAGAAACGACCACACAGAGTTGATATATTCACACTTGAATTTATTTAACTTCTTCTTCCAGAGCTGCCAAGGATGGTCTGCTGGATGTCCTCAAGGAAGCCACGCGGTCGGAGGCAAATTCCAAAGATTCGGACGGTATGACACCGGTGCTATGGGCGGCCTTCGAGGGTCGATTGGAGGCGCTAAAACTACTAGTTGGGAGAGGGTAATTTTATATACTCTTGAAATAACGTTTGAACACTTACTTAACGCTTCAATTACATACTCTCCATTCAGTGGAGATCCGGACAAATCGGACCAGTTTGGAAACTCGGCACTGCATTTGGCTGCCGCCAAAGGACACATGTCGTGTGTGGATTTTCTGGTCCAGTTCGGGGTCAACCTGTATGCGCTGGACATCGACAACCACAGTGCGCAAGATTTGGCAGCCATAAATAATCGCGATGCCATTCTACGTTATTTGGATGCGGCGTCAGCTAATTTGGAGGCGGTGGACAAGTGAGTTTGTTGCTCGTCATTCTAATGTTTGTTTGTTCGACAAAATGTGTTAATTTTAGACGAAAGGTGCGGGAACTGAAAGAACATGCGAAGAAAAAATCGGAGAAGCGAGCCCGTGAGTTCAACAGAAGGCAGCAGAAACTGGAGCAAGGATACGATGAGGATACCCGCGTTCGGCCGCACCGGCCGTCGAATATGCTACAGATGATCAAGCACAAAATTTGGTCCGGGAGCCAGGGCAATCTGAAGGCCTCTCAGAAAGACAATGTTAACGGCAATTCTACCAAGTTCAGTGCTTTGGTTGGTGGAACCGTGAGTGGATCGAGAGGAGCGGTGAAGAAGCGAGCAGAAGCATCCAAGTTGAAACATCAGATGGAGAATGGAGGTATAGATTTTATATCATTTGGTATGGCAACGTATTTCGAGTTTGTTTTTGTAGCATTCAAAATTGGTGAGGTAGAGCCAACGGGTAAAAGAAGTATCCGATCGATCCAAGGAATGCAGCGTGATTCGGAAATTTTGTATGTGGGGACATACAACTCTGCGGACGATAACAGTAATCGGGGGAAAATAAAGGATGTTTTTGAAGTTGACTCTCATGCCTACGAAGATATGGACGATGAGGACAGTGGAAGTGGTGGATCAAACACGAAGTTCAATACTATGACCAGATCAGTTAGTCAACCCGATTTTTTGGCCAATTTAAATGATGACCTCACCAATGACGTGCTGTTACAAAACCGTCCCAGCCTTTTCAATAGGCCTTCTGGGAATTTAGCAATGACGTGAGTGTTGATTCTTTCTTGTTAATATATCGTTGCAATGATAACAAAACCTATTTCAGCCGATCGGTCTCCACTGTGTTGGCTCAACTAGGTAACGAACATTCCGCGAATGAATCTTCTGATGGATCCACAAAGCGAAAGTTGAAGCATGGACCAATCAAACCTCGCACACAATTGGTTATCTCGGACTCGGATAGTGACCAGGATAGTTCGGATAATGATGAAAACGAGTCCCTAGCAATTTTGCGCTTCTTGGCAGCGTTTAAGCTCGAGGACTACTATCCAATGTAAGTATTAGAAAGATGAGTAGTATTAAACATTTACATCATGATTTTTTTCATAAACAGCATGCAGAAAAATGAAATTGACATGGAGACATTAATGCTTTTGACCGAGGGAGACATAAAATCGTTGGGTCTCCCCCTGGGTATTTACAGACGACTCTGCAACGCTATACAGGAACGAAAAGAAGCTCTAGCCAGCCCCGGCACCATAATGGACAGTCGACTATAATTATCGATGCAGTGGTCGCCATGCAATCTTGCCCTAACTTGATGTAGAAAATGAACATTTTATTGTACATAGTGAATTAAATTATTTGAATTTTAACAAACAATGTAGAATATGAAATCCAGAACAATCGAATGGTTTTTTAATTTAGCTTATATTGATCAAGTGAGTTTCCGGCCATCAAGAAGATTTTTTCGGGTGTAGTTGCACTTCCTGGGAAAAAGGATTTTGAGTGAGGATTCTTTCTTTTTTTCATTAAAATTTACCTATCGGAATCCAATCGTCAGGCAAGCCAGCGTCCTTTCTTGCCGATCGCAGCGCATACCTCAGGGCATATGTGAGCACAGGACTCATACTGAAAGCCGGTTCGCCAACCGCTTTGGACCGTAACACCCCGAAGGGGTTCGAGCTTTTTCTCAGAAACTCCACCCGAAAATCGATGGGAATATCCTTGTTACCAGGCACCTTGTAGTTCCACGAGCGAGTTGTAAGAAGTGCCCCATTGGAGGGCTCGTACACCAGTGCTTCCGTAAGATAGTACCCGAGTCCCATGATGAAGGCACCTTCCACCTGGCCAACATCAATTCCAGGGCTCATGCTTTCGCCGACATCTTCGAGGATGTCCACCCGTGGGATCTGAATGTTGCCGGTGAGGATGTCGACTTCAATTTCCGCACAAGCCAAGCCCCAGATGACGTACGCTTGGAGATCGCTCGGCTGGTAGTGATAGGTAGCGGATAGATCTACGTTCGCTACGAATGCTTGGGCCACAATTTGTTCCCACGGTGCTTGGGGATTCGCTTGCTGAATGGGTCGGAGGCGTTCCATTAATATCTCGCAGCTCTTTTTCACAGCCTAAGAAAACAGACTTTTTTTAAACAAGATTTGGTTTTATTATGGCCGTTTCATTAGTCCATAAACTGGAAGAGGTGATATGGGAGCTTGAGATGCGAAAAGCTTCGAAAGGAACATCCCCTCAAAAATTAACACGTTGAACTACACACCGTTATCGTTTGGCTTTCCATTCAGCCCCCATCAAGAGAACGTGTGAGCACTTAACGGGGGAACATTGCTGGTCCAATATCCCAAAGATATTTGTTTGATAAAAAGAAGATAGTCAGAAATTCGATTTAAAGTAGTCACATTTTTGTAATACATTCGGGAACAAAACATATTTTATTTATATTTTTAATTTGTAAGTGTCGGTCCCAGTGACCAACGCTCTTCTAACAAAAAGTCCATTGTTAGCCCACATAAAGCTTGATTCATTTAGAATCCGGTATCACAAAACCAGTTGTATCTCGGGATTGGTTAAAGGTACAAACGATGTTTAGTGTCAAAATACATAATTTATTGTTCTTCTCAGAAAAATATTGAAACAAAAAATGTTCCGTTACAGTTTTGATGAATTTTATCTCCATCAAGTTTTGTACTCTTTGTTGGTCAACCTCGGCGGCCATTTTTTTTCTCGATCGCTTGGTCGGTGTTAAGTCAGACCGGACCATGTGACATTTTTATGATATCGAGAAAAACGAGTTTGAAGTTTGGTGCTATAAGGGGTTTTCATTGGGCATTCAAAACAATTTCGATAAGTTATTCCTTCTGTAGGCGAGATTTTCCAAATCTGACAAATGTGAAATATAGCTTAGAAAATGTTTAACCTAATGCAATCAATAACTGGATTTTTTTAATTTTGCGACTAGGTCCGCTCTGACTTAACACCGACCACTTCATGTATGCAGCATCCAGAGCCACTTCGCACCCTTCTTGAATTTCCGCTTGACAGTTGACCTATGTTTTTGGATTGGGCGGAATTGGAGCAATGGGGAGGATTGAGGTCTTTTTCAATGTGATCAACACCATTGTCACGGCACCACTGAAGCACCCTCAACTGTAGTGGCAGATTGCTCAATCTGGTCAAAACTTCAC
This sequence comes from Toxorhynchites rutilus septentrionalis, assembly GCF_029784135.1. Taxonomy (NCBI): domain Eukaryota; kingdom Metazoa; phylum Arthropoda; class Insecta; order Diptera; family Culicidae; genus Toxorhynchites; species Toxorhynchites rutilus. Next base: position 217,233,661 of record NC_073745.1, on the reverse strand, counting down.
CGAACTTTTGTGAGCCCTCATAGACGTGAAGAGATGTTTCTGCAGGCACTCTTCTTTATACATATTCGAGTCCATTGTCCCGTTTGTGACGAGAACCTTGGTTTTCTGTTCACAGTTATTAATCCCTTGCCAATCAAGAACTTCCTAGCAAATTTGTCAGCGAAAAAAAGCAGAAATTTGCTGGGGACATCTCTTCTGACAGTGGCCTTATAGAATTTCAGACCTAGGAGCTGTCGAAATTCTATCTTCACGTACGTTTCGTGATCCACCAACATGCATTCTTCGTACTTCGTCAAAACCTTGTTGTACTACTTTTGAGTGCGTCTTCTGGTCACCAGATTTTGCTCCAGCGTCCTGTTTGGTATTATTTACGATAACCTTCTCACATACGGATTCTACGGATGGTACTTTGGCTAGAGTTGTGTTTCTTGGTGACGTCATAGTCAGAGAGTCACGGATTTGTCTTAATTGTTCTCAATACCTTCAACTTCAGCTTTCACTACAACGCGTCCTCTGATCCATCTGAACAACAGTTGTACGTTCGCGGAAACGTTTCAGCTCATCAAACACGATCGATTTAGCCACTTTCAGCGATTTCGGTTATAATACTTGATCCCGCCGGATTTTTGATGTCCTTCCTCTTCATAGATCCGAAAAAAGCTACCCCTAGACGTGGAATGAGCATTGAATTTGGAGAATTGCTACTGATTGTGAGTGTAGTGGTGTATTTTGCATGTTCATTGCAAGTTAGTTTCATATGCTCAATTTTATGCCTGACCCATTTTTTTTTTTATCTGTATTATAGTGACTTTCAACTCATTTGGCTGGTTCGTCACTTTTACTTCCATTTTTGGAAGAATGTCGGGAGTGAGTATTAAACTCGTGACCTTTAGCGTGAGAGGCATGGATGTTACCACTACGCCAGATCGCCTCCACATGCCTGACCCATTCTCAACCACACTCAGCGTAAATAAGAGGTTTTGAGGTTTTGAAAACAAACCTCTGCGGCGGCAAAAAAATCAAAGCCGTCAATATGTTTGCCGTTCCTTTACTCACGTACAGTTTCGGGGTGCTGAAGTGGACGAAAACCGATTTAGAAACAATAGAAAGAGCAATGAGAGTGACGTTCACAAAGCACCGTATGCACCATCCAAAGTCGTCCATAGAAAGATTCACCTTGCCACGTGTTGAAGGAGGAGCGTGTTTTTTGGGAAGAAATATCAATAACTTTGAGTGAAATTGAGATATTGGCAAGTTCTGCATCGAAAAATGTTTGTATTAGTAAGCTCTAAAAGTCTTCCGAAAACAGTTTGTATGTAGAATTTGAAATATAAAAGTTAGAGCAAAAAACAGTTTTTTTTATGGTGACCCTAATGTAACTTAGAAAAAAGGCGCTATATCGGTTATTTAAAGAGATAGAAATAAACTTTGTTCTACAAAAATGTCTCAAATGGCTGGGACTACAATATTTTTGAACTATGTTTACCTCTATCTATAAAGATAAGAAAGTTAGATTTTTTATTTCATCGACAATCTTGGTCACCCTATTTTTTATAACATAAAAATGAGCGCTCTATTATATGTAACAACTTTATCGAAGACAGTTTTTGTCTAGAGAATAACTGTCGAGCACTAAATGCTATTTTCCACTTAAATACATCTCCTGGACCATTGTGCAATGGGATAAGTAACTAACTTTCGAAAAAAATGGCGCTTGGTTCGTTTTGGCAGAACCCCGACCATATCTTGATAGTAGTCCCAGTTCTAGAGAAGAACGTTTCGGCTGGACCTGATGTCACCATCCAATTTGGTCCCACTTTTTACTGTTATTCTAGTGAGTGTAAAGTTGTAAATTCGGAAAAATTTTGAGGGAAAGTTAGAAAATTCGGGAAATTGAAATTGAGATATGTACTACAATGACATCGTTGTTAGACCAATTGGATTTCGCGTTTGTGGAATTGGGCTTCGTGTTCCGTTGGTGTGAAGTGAAAATGCCAATGGATTCTCAGGTGGAACAACGCGCTTTGAAGAATAAAAAATGTGATTGAAAATTTACTTTTCTGTATTAAAAAATTTTGTTCGAAAATAAATTTACATATTACGAGTAATTACGTAATTACGTGTAATTACGAGTTTTGGTAGAAGTACTAGGAAATTTCTAGTAAAAGAAAATTGTATAGGGCCAATTAGAAGATCAATCAATGAAGAGTTTTGCGACTGAACCCACAAACGTTCGCTTAGTAAGAAAATTCGAATGTACAAAAGAATTCATGTCATGAAAACAATTTTGGGCGAGACGATGTTCGCCGAATCAGCTAGTCATCAATAAATTTATTCAATTAAATGATTCCATTCCACAGTACAAGATGATGCCCTGGCAAATTTTTCAATTTTTCTGGTTTTTTTACCTTTATGCTGTGAATCAAATTTAATTAAATGAAACGTTTGTTCCATGTACAAAAAAAAAACACAACACTTGTACAGAATAAGAAAATAAATTGGAAAAAAGGCGTTCTATTTTTCAAAGACCGATACAGCAAAGATCGATCCTCTGGCACCGATTTAACCAGTGAATCGATTCCTACGCTGTTTAGGAAATCGATTCGTCAAGATTGATTTTTTTCTAAAGATCGCCCAATCCTAGTCTTCTGCATTAGATCGCAAACATCGGATCAAGTACATCGGTCGTCACATCTGGTTTTGTCAAAAAGCGCATGCACACTTTTTGGCGCGAGTTTGGCGATCGATATCCTGTTTCCGTCTAAAATAGAGACATACAGTACACCTCGAAGTGTTAATTCAATTGTCCCTCCGCTGTCTACCCACACACTTTATCAGGCAATCGCCAACACCTCTTACGCGATTTTCACTACCATCCGCGAGGATCTATTGTCAGAAACTCGAGATCTGCTCCTACAGTGATAGACATTGTAACACTTATAAAACAATTAGGAATGTTCTTTCTATCGGAGACTGGTCAATCAAAAATGCTGTCAGGGCTGGGGAAGCCAGCAGCATTGTTACGGCCTGTTTTAATAACCACCTTCATAACAAGTATCACACCCACCACAAAATCTTCACAGATGGGTCTTTTGATGGAAACCTAACAGGGTTTGGAGTTTTTGCCAATAACACGGAGCTAAAATTCCAACTGCCTTCCATATGTTATACTCCGCCGAAATTGCCGCTCTCCTTGTCGCGACATCACTCTGTGATAACGACAGTAAAGTGGTGATCTTCTCGGATTCCTATAGTGCATTACGGGCGCTACAAAGCGACGATAGTAAACACCCTTGGATACAAAGCATTGAGGAAAAAATTACAGGGAAGGACATCACTTTCTGCTGGGTCCCAGGGCACTGCGGTATCCAGGGTAATGAACAGGCTGATCGTCTCGCCAAGGAGGGTAGGCTCTCCGTACTATGGACCACCTCCCACCCAGCAAATGACACCATCAAATGGGTCATGCAATCCCTCAGATTGAGCTGGGAGAACAGTTGGTTTTTGTCCCGTGACCTCTTCTTAAGAAGGATCAAGAATACTACCCTTCCCTGGAAGGATAGTATTCTCCGATCTACTCAAGTATGTCTGACACGTTTACGTATCGGGCATACATTTTTAACACACAAATTTATCATGCGTAGATTGGAACCAACACTATGTGAGTCGTGCCATGTAAGACTCACGGTGGAACACATATTAATCACATGCCCTAAATTTAATGCTTCAAGAATAAAGTTTCAGGTTGCAGACACCATAAGGACAGCACTATCGGACGACGCCGTCGAGCAAAAAAGGACCATCGATTTCCTAAAGGATACAGGTTTATTCGATCAGATCTAATGTCAAATTACTAAATCTACCTATACTGATAAAATTACGTTTATTTTCTTTTCTAATTTCAGCAAAAGATGAGCAGGTTTTTTACGGCCTTTTTAGAAGCGAGCTCCTCAAGCACACTAAAAGGGGCTTTTTCCCTGCTCCATTTGTTCGGTTGTGTTTTTGGCCCCCGAGCCGTGTAGGGTGCGGCGATACGACATACATCCATAGCGGTTACTAGGACTGAGTCGAGCGAGAATAACGAATTTTGCAATAGTTTTCTTAGTTTTCCTTCAGTTAAATTTCCCGCCCTCAAGGACAAGAGACGAATGAACTCTCTGAGTTTAAAGTCTCTTTAATGCAATACCGTTACCGTTTCTATCGGGATACTTATTTGCTGTAGTGGTAGTATATTTTAGTCACTTTTATTGAAAGGACGCGTCGAGAAGAACAACGTTCAAAGAAGAACAGTTTTCTAATAGCTCGACCGCAAAAAAATTAACCAAAATTTAATTTTTTAAGTGATCCGAAATTGAGGTGGACATACTAAATATTAGCTACCGATTGAACTCGAGATTTGCCGCACAATTTTTTTTATCGAAATATGAAGATGCGGCTAAACGAATGTTCACCCTAATTTCATATATTTGAATTATTATGAAAATAAAAAGTGAATTGTTAGTGTTTTTATATAACGCATTCGATGAAAATAAACAATAATCGTCTTTTATGAGCAGAACTTAACAAAGAATTGACTTATTTTTAAACATATTGAGGAAAAATAAGGTGCGGCTAAACGAATGTCTACCACTGTAGTGCGATGTCTTTGCGGATTCCAGTTAAACGCTGTTTTACAAATTTCCTTCCGCTCTTGGGTACTCTGTGGTCGAGCCATCAACACTTGCTGGAGCTTAAATCGACGAGTTGTTATTATTACCAAGACGATGAACTGACAACGCGAAGCGTAGTAGAACAGTGTATTGAGGTTGTAGTCTACCTGAGATTCGAGTGAATCCACAAACCACAAACGGTTCGACTAAAGTGGTTGAGATTTTTCATTTGTTCATGATGATACTACATCCCATTGAGAGATTAGATCTTCTTCATATTTTTTTGCCAATACACCCGATCCATGGCTATACCTGGTCCAACTATCTCGCTCGCTGGGCTCCTATCCTTCGTGTTCCTGCCGGATTCGAGGCGAACACCATCTTTGTAGGGCTGCTGTCCGGCAATCTTGGAATATGCCCTGCCCACCGCACTCGTCCAGCTTTGATGACTTTCTGGATGCTGGGTTGACCGTAGAGTTGCGCCAGTTCATGGTTCATTCTCCTTGTTCATACTCCGTTTTGCTGTACACCACCGTATTTTGTCTGAGCACTCGACGCTCGAAAACACCAAGTGCTTGTGAGAACTCTTCGAGCATTGTCCATGCTTCCGGTCGAATTAGGGATTTGTACATGGTACACTTCGTACGAGGTCGGAGTTTGTTGGGCCTTAAGGATTTGCGGAGCCCATACTAGGCACCACTTCTATTGACTATGCGTCTTCGAATTTCACGGCTGTTGTTGTTGTCAGTTGTTGACCCAAGGTAGACAAATTCCTCTACCACCTCGAACTCGACACCGTCGATTACAACACTACTACCAAGAAGAATTCTGTTGCGATCAGTCCCTCCTGCTAGCAAGTATTTAGTCTTAGACGCATGGATCTTAAGCCCAATCAGCCCTGCTTCGTGTTTCAGTCGGGTATACAAGTCGGCTACCGTCGCATGTGTTCTTCCGATTATGTCCACGTCGTCGGCGAAGCAGATAAACTGACTAGGCTTGTTGAAAATCGTGACCCGCATGTTGAAGTCCGCTCTCCGCATAACACCTTCCAGTACCACATTAAAGAGCACACAAGAGAGTCCATCGCCTTGTCGAAGTCCCCTGTAAGTCTCAAACGATTCCGACAACTCACCTGATATCCACACACTGCACCGCACACCGTTCATCGTTGCCTGAATCAGTCTCTTCAGCTTTCGGATTTCGGTTCGTCCATGATTCTCCAAAGCTGTTGTCGGTCGATTGAATCATATGCGACTTTCGAATCAACGAAGATGTGGTGCGTAGAGACCTGATACTCGCGGCACTTGGAGGATCATTCGCAGTGTAAAGATCTGGTCCGTCGTCGAGCAACCGGGATCTGAGACAGAATTTTGTAGGCACCATTCAGGATTATGATGCCACGATAGTTCCCACAATCCTTCCACTCCTCCTGTAGCTGTTCTGTGTCTTAGATCCTGACTATCAACCGGTGTTCATCGTAGTGCTGCCTCCACCTTTCATTCACCTATTGTTCGTTTGTCAAGATGCCTCCTTCCTTGTTTCTGCTTATTTCGGCCAGCAGCACAAAGCCTTTGTGCGAGGTGTTTAGTTTCTTGAAGAGCTTCCGTGATTCTCGATTACGATGAAGCAGCTCCATCTCCTCGCACTCTTTCTCTTCCAGGCGGCGCTTTTTTCCCGAAAGAGATGTGTTTGCTGGCTTCGCTTCAGTCTGTATCGTTCCAAGTTTTGTCGAGTCGGACGTTGCAGCATGGCTGCGCGTGCTGCATCCATCTTGTTCAGGAGCGCTCGGCACTCGTCGTGAAACCATTCGTTCTGTTGTCCTCGTTGTTCATACCCGATGACGATGTTAGCACCACGATAGGTTCTGACGTCGATGATATCCGAGATTTGTCGACCGTCGATCAAAAAATGGTCAATTTGTGTTTCTATTTGCTGAGGTGATTTCCAGGTGTAACGATATTGGAGGCCGTGCTACGTATGGTCATGGTCTTGGAGGCAACGAAGTCGATAAGTCTTAGGCCGTTTTAGTTGGTTCGTTGATGGGCGCTGAATCTACCAATTACCGGTCTGTACCCCTCCTCTTGGCCGACCTGAGCGTTCAAATCACCGATGACAATTTTGATGTCGTGTTTTGGGCAGCGCTCGTATTCACGCTAAAGCTGCGCGTAGAAGTCTGCTTTATCGTCATAATGGTGATAATGGTGATGTTGAAGAAGTGGCCTCGCATGCTCATTGATCAGCCACCAAACAATCACCCGTTTCTGCATCTCTCCCATCACGATGATAGCTGTACCCAGCTCGTGTGTTTTGCAGCTGCTATGGTAAATGGTATACCCACCTTGAAACGATCGCACCATCGAATCTTTCCAGCACACCTCCTGCGGCGCTACTATGTCTAGTCCGATAGTCTTGTCTCGAATTTCTTTGTGACTTTTCCTGTGCGTTTCATTCTTATGGATGGCTTGCAGGGTCTGCACCACCTCCTGTTTCGCTGGAGGACCGACGCAACCGGCACAGCTCTCTTCAGGGTCCCCGCTGGCACGAAGATAGTGATCAGCCGCCCCTGACATGGGGAACAGACGTTGTTTTGAGCCGCACCTCCATGGTGAACAGACGCTCGGATAGGTCTTATTCCCTCTCAGCATACGACCAAGATTATGTTCCTGAAAGCATCCTGTCAGCATACGACAGTGATTGAGATATGTTCCTGAAATTTAAATTTCTAGTCTAGTGTGAAGTCCTGATAGAACCGATTCGTTCCAATGCGGTTTCTACCGATACGATAATACACCATTCTTACGACACCATAGCATGAGCTTGTCGATGTCGCTTTATAGAGCTAAACAATCTAGGACAAACGAAATCTTTCTGTAGAATTTAAGGCCCTTCCTGCAAAATTTTGATTCCCGCGGAGAAATACCCGGTTTGCGAAAAACTGAAACTTTGACGTCCTTGAGACACTAGTAAACAGAGTCCGATTGAGCTAAAATTTAGCATATGGCATTCTTTCGCGGGAACTAACATTTTGCAGCAAGTCCCGTTCGGAAATTCAAGATGATTGACACTCTAATGATTTCTTCTTGCTATTGCAGCTGATCGAAGTTCTCGAGCCAACGTTTCAGCTGTTCAGTTGGGCCGGCTTGCTACAGACGTGTTCCTTACGGCCATTTTCGTACTCATTCTAGTTCCGTTCAGGCATCGTGAGGCATCGTAGGGAAAGCGGATATCATCGTTTGTAGCACCCACCAACGTGAGCAAGAACTTCATCTTTATTTTGTCCGCTCTATTGTGGCTTTGTCGTCCGCGTTCATAGGACCGGACCGGTTTTCATGCGCTTAGAGACAGATATGGCAAACATCCAAAAACCGAACTTGGTTTTAAGCGTTCTTTTACACGGAGTGATTTGAATACTTCACATTCTCGCATCTTATACCCAGATTTGTTACAGTTCGTGCAGTCATTAGACTTCGTTGTATACGGATTTTAGTACTCCCATAGCCGAGTGGTTACCGTTCTACATTATCATGCCGAGGATTCGGATTCGATTCCCGTTCTGGCCGGGGGATTTTTCGCCAAAGAAATATCTTCCGACTTGCATTGTGGTCACGCGTATTCTAGAACTTGCCACTCCAGAATACATTCAAGTTGTGTTTTTCGGCATAAAAATCTCAACTAAGTGCTACTAATAAAAATAACACAAGTAATACTCACATTGAAAAGGCCAAAGTTCCACTGGGAACGTTAGTGCCATCCAAGAAGAACAAGAAGTATACGGATTTACTACTGTTTTTTTTTGTGTTCTGGTTCGTAGTTCACCACACTCGTTGAATCTCGTACCACACCTGTCATCTATTCCGCAAAAGTCACGTCAATGAATCCACGTTTGTAATTTGTCCCTATCATCTACTAATCCGATGGCATATTGTTGACCAGTAAAGTAACGCTGGGTTCGCCAAATGATCATGCTGATTCACCACTACGATGTGGGCCCATAGTACCTGCACCGCCAATCCGTACTCAATAAAACCTTGGAACCTGTCTGATCGAGGGAATCTCTTCAATGCTCTATCGGACGACCATACCGCGCTCGGAGTGCTTCGAGGACGTTCAGCACCGCCGATGGTAATACGAGGTGATTCTGAACGCTTGCCTCTTGCCATGAAGTCGAACCATGTTTTCACCGTCGTTGTAGTCGCATGTTCGAGTGTTGTATTTGTAGTGGATAATGAGTATCAACTAATTAGCAGAATTGCCAGAGAAAGTAGATAGATCTCAAGCCAGGGACTACCGTGTCCCCAGTTGTTGTTACGTTGGGTAACCAGCTGGGCAAAACTGAATTTGGATGTTGATTATTGGGACTACAGTTATCGTTACCAGAGCACGCGAGAAGTCGATGGGACAGCTACTCGATCTTGTTCAATGAATGCATTGGTTCATTCAGCAGCTGCAGAGGATATTTAGTCGGAATGGAGGGCAAACTCGGCAAGACCTCTTGCTTGACTCTTACAAGTAAACAATCTGAATCTGAACTACCGCTGACTGCTGTACAAACGGTGGATGCTACACAACGGGCTGCTGAATTTGATGATGCATCATGGGTGGATGCATCAATGATGACTGTGATGAGGGTTGTATAGAAAAAGAATGCACCGGTGTTGGCTGCACTGGAGACTGCTGCACAAGTGACGGATGCATCAGGCGCGGCATTTCGGATGATTGTTCCTATGTCGACAACATCGAATATAGGAGTACCGAGTATCAAAGATTGGTATGTTGAAGATGGTTGCGCTCAAGGTGGCATCGATAATGTTTACAGTGTTGCTGGTTGCTTTGAAGGTGATCCTACCAGTGACGGCTGCGTTCAAGATGGCTGCACCAGAGACGGGTGCGTCGAGAGCTATTGAATTGAAGGTCACTACGCCAGAGACGACATGATCGAATGTGATTGCGCTCTGGGAGTGCTGTAGTGTAGACGACTGTACTGTATTTATACCTCTTTCAGATCTCACAGAATCCACTTGGCTTGGATTAGGGTTAAGCCGCTGTACCGTTAAGGCAGCTTGCAGTTGATTGTCTCCTGTCACTCTCACTTTGGGAGATTCTCCTCACGCTATCCCCACGACACACTCGGCTTGTTCTCTCCTCCTCAGCGGCAATCGTAGCTTCCAATTATTTACATTGCTCCTGCAAGAGTTTCTTTTCTAATTCCACGTCCGTACGTTGTCGGGATGTTGTCGAAGTTGTGCCATACTAACTGCCAAATTCGACGAGGCGACGAGGCTAGTGCTGGCCTTCGACGAACAACGTTTCGTTTGCACTGGACGCATAATCATGCACAATCGCAGTGGCACCATTTGTTGTATAGTTCGCAATGAACCATGTCCGCTTCTTCATGTCTATGGCCTCCATCCGAGCCATCTTCTTTTGTAAAAATAGATTGATTACTTATAGTAGTGCGACCACGAATTCTTTGAAGGTTGTCGAGATCTATGGAAAAAAATGCATTTGTTCGGCTTGATTCAAAGCTACGAAAAGTAATAATTTTAGTACATCGTAGCTGTCGGTGTTATCGTTACTTTCATTGTCTGCCAGTGTTGCCAACTCCATTTCTCCTGCGGCAACACTTTTTCTCACATCCAAGTCATCAAGTCTGGTTACGATAAGTTGGGTGTGTCAGTGTCTTTTTCAATCAGAAGGTCCTTCAACAACTCAACATCATTTCTCATCTAATATGAACTTTACCAATAGATAGTACTGGGAAACATAATAAGAAATCGTCGGTAGCCCACTCAATGTGAATAAACGATCGCATTCTCGGATATGAGTAATAATAAGAAGAAAAATACTCACGAAAGCAGCTGTTTCACTCGCCCTGCTATGCACCGAGGGTCCACAATTGGGTGAAGTCAATCCAGTACTCGGTTTCACTGCGATCTTATTCAGAGGGATGCCAAGAATATGCGCCGCTACCTGTACCACCTTGGTGTTCACACCCTGTCCCATTTCTATTGCCCCGTGGGTAATCGCTACCGATCCATCCAGGTGATAAATCGAAACCAATGCATTCAGCGTTTGCGAGTACTCCATATCGTACTCCATCGGGATGATTGCGATGCCCCGCTTATGCCATCGATTTTGCAAGTTGAACATATCGATCGCTTGCTTGCGATCGTCGAAATCTACATCCGCTCTAAACCTTGGCAACAGGTTATACATTTTGTTTTCCTTCGAAATATTCAACATGCGAACTTCCAACGGATCTTTTTCGACCACATGTGCAATGTGTTCCATGATATTCTCTATCATTGCCATGCCTTCCGATGAGCCTGGAGCGCGACACCAGGTGTTTGAAGGTACATCCGTGCGTGCGATATTGCCCACTAAGTTCCACCGGTCAGTCCTGTAACAATTTTTGAACAACTCAACAGTCAAAAAAGCGAAACCCTCGTTCAGTGTCACACCACTATCCTGGGTGTACGTGTGGTTCAATCTGTTTATTTTTCCACTGCTGTCTACGTCAACCTCGTACTCGCTGTGAGAACCACCACGTTTGCCCACGGCCGACATGTTTGTCTCCATCTTCAGAACCATTCGAACCGGACATTGAGTCAATTGGGCAGCCAAAGCACACGCGCAAGCAATCTGGCTTGCACGTGAAATTTTCGCTCCGTATGCACCTCCCAAGCGTCGCACGCTAATATTGAGACTGTTTTCCGGGACGTTCAGTGCCTGGGAGACCGCGATCATAACGTTGTCTATAAACTGAGTTGAGGAATAGATGTCCAGACCGTCTTCCACAGGAATGCAGAAGCATGTTTGGGTCTCCATGGTATAATGGTATTGGCCCTTGAGATCGAGCTGGCCATTTATTTTGATTGGTCCCTCTGAGGCACTGAGAAATTTTGCTCCATGACGATCGAAGTGTTGATTGAAAACGCGATTGTAGGCACGACCTTCGATAACATCTTCAACAGTTACATAGACCGGATGGTTTACTGCAGTGAAAGGAAAGAGTGAGATCAGTCTTAAATGAATGAATGAATGAATTCTTTAACCTACCGATCTTCTCATAGGAAATCTCAACAAGTGCAGCCGCTCGGTTAGCAAGTTCAAAGGTCTTGGCAACAACCACTCCAACCGGTTGTCCATGGAATGCAACCACACCACTGCAGAAGATTTCATCCACTTCCGGAGCTCCCATCTCCAATGGCATGAAGTTATTGATGCCTGGAATGTTCTTCGCCGAATAGAACGCAACAACTCCAGGAAGTTTCTGAAAATAATCTAGTTAAAGTATGTAAATTTGACACGATAACCTGTATACCAAAGCTTCAGTGGCATCAATTTTGCTGATCCTAGACTGAATTTCTGTTGCCAGCACAAATGCAGCATGCAATTCGTTCGGTCTCTCTGGTATATCACCAATATATTCTGCCTCACCGGATGATTGCGCCAAACCTTCAATCTTAGGGACGTACTGTGTAAGTGGCCACTTGTTCGGGTACGTATCGTAGCTTTGTTTTCCCGACGAAACGGGACGCTTCGATGTTGTGCCACCACTGCGGAATCTGGGATTGAGATACTCGGTACTTTCGGGAGTCGTACTCAGAAGGAACTTGTAGAACAACGACAGTGCCAAATTTTTACGATACTTTGGAGAAGCATCGGGAAGAACCCAGTCGGGTCTCAGTTCGGTGGATAATATTTTGAGCGCTTCCTGGAGGGTTTCGTTGGTGAACAGTGGTCGTCCAAGGAGAAAATCTTCAGTTTTGTACGCGTGGACAAACGAAGGGTTGATTCCACCGAAGCAAACTCTGGCGAGTTCAGTGGTCTTTCCTGTACGGCAGAATTTGACCAGGAACGCAGCGTTTACATAGGCCCGGGAGTTTTGTGCCACAGGCATTACTTTGAATGACCGGAACATGTATTGAGCTGGATCTAACGAGGGAATTGTGACAATTGTTAAAAGCTTCTTGGCCATATCCACTTTGAGAAAATCCAAAGGTGTCACATGCAGCGATAGTCCATCGGTTGCTGTAATATTATGAGTCACAAATAAGATGTTAAGCTTGTTCTGAACAGCATCAGTTACTTACCGATGGTTAAAGTGGCTCCAACGGTTTCCAAGAGAAGAAAAATATCGGAAGGAAACTCAGGATGCTGATGTTTGATCATAAGGTTTCCGGCAATCGTACCAGCGTTTCTTACTGGAGTGTTAGCAACTCGGAGCACATGATCCACTAGTCTCTTGAAGTACTGAAATCTGTGGTTCCCAATTGTTGCTTCGTTCATTATTGAAACGAAATCGTGTAGAGTTGTATTCGCTCCGACAATTAAATCTAGTCCAATTGTGCGCCGGTGTAACTCCTCTACCGAGTTGACATCGATGAAAACTTCCAAATCATCCGGTCGTCGATAGACACCGTGAGCAGTGTTACCTCCAACAAGCATGTATGGCCTATCACCGATTTTCTCGAAAATATCAAAAATATCGGTAACACTATATACTGTGTGCCACTCTCTTCCGTCTGCACAAATTGTGTGAACAGCTCTCTTAGGACTTGCTTTGGAGCACATGATGTTACAATCCTTGCGGGAACAGTGCGAAGCAAGATCTTCTATATCACCACACATGTTGATGATCTTCTCCGAAGTATCAGTCGCGAACGATTTGAACGCATCCATAATCGGTCGATATCCAGTACAGCGACAGATGTTGCCATCGAAGGCGTCCTCGACCTCTCGCATTGTTACCGACGAATCGTTTGCCTCCAGCAGACTATACATGTTCATAACCATGCCAGCGGAACAGTACCCACACTGTGAACCGTTGAATTCAGCAAGTCGTTTTTGGACCGGGTGATGCCCAGATTGTTTGTTGCCGATTCCCTCCACAGTCAATACGTCCCGTCCGTGGCAGGAATACACTGGCGTTAGACACTGTGAAAATACAGCAAAAAATGACACTGAAACGAACTGAGGAACGAACGAAATTCGAGGTATGCTTACCGAATTTACGGCTTTTGTTATTGGTTCCTTCGAGACCGGATGAATCTCGGTTAAGTTGACAACGCATGATCCGCAGCCGCCTTCCAGGCACATAAATTTTGTCCCTTTCAGATGGGCCTGGTCTCGGATGAAAGTACTCAGGGAAGTGTCAACTGGAACACTGTGTGGGTTTGCTAGAAATAAAAGTATATATATATATATATATATATATATTTTTTTTTTATTTTTTTTTTTTTAAATAACTGCTTTTTTACGGTGTGTTTCGCTTGAATCATTATCGTATTTCATACATTTTTGTATAGATATCTTTTTAATAGAGGGGCATTCGTTTTTTATCTATTCTGTTACCATATCTAAGTATTGGGTATGTAATTTGGAAGCCAGAATAATACGCGAGTTGACTAATTGTCACGCAATTCAAGTTGCAATTTACTCACTTTGCATCCTTTTCTCACTCAATTAAATAAATATCTTCTTCTTCCTGCACGCTCCTTTCGCTTCACCTTCGAGAAGCTTATTTTCAAATATAAGCTTCGATGTTGTCCTCGAAACATTTTCATAGAAACCGATATAAATGGCGAGTAGAGAAGCAAAACATCAGCAGATTGTGCAGTCGCTGCTCTACCCACGTTTCTCATTGAATACATGTTTTGGAAGATAATTCGACACAATCCATTTTGGTTAAATGAAACAGACGAAACTTCTAGTCTTCGACGATGATAATGAATATAGCCCATTCGAACGGTTTTGATCACCAATGCGAGACTTCGCCGGCCAACTACTTTTTTGGGAAATATGGATGGGAAGTTTTGTGTCATCTGCCAAGTATTTGACCAGGCCCAGCTACTTGTAAAAACCATTATGCAGAGCGCACTCTTCTAATTCAGAACAGAATATCAGAAATAAACTCGATTCATTCCTAGAGCTCTCCAAAGGAAATCCATATATTGTCAGATATAATATATAGGAAAAGTAATGGCAAGCGACGAACAATGCTTGGTAAGACATAGTCTTCCAGTAATTTGTCTGAAAAAAGCCTTTGTTTTCGTTCAAAAAGTAAATTTCAAGTTATAAGATTTGTGCACAGCAAAACATAGATTTCTGATTTTCAACACTTCAGTATAGGTTATCGACGATTAGCGAAAACCTTCACGTGCAATCACGCTATCTCTCCGCCCAAATCCTTAGCCTACACTTATCTGTATTCTCATCCGTATTTGTGATTTCTTGGAGCCTTTGATTGGGGGTATTCTTATGAATCACTCGCGAACATTCCCTTTTTTATCGCAAGCTTTCATAAAATCGTACAACAATTCAAGCAAACTCCTTTGTTCTCACGGTCTTTTTGATGTACTCTGGCGATTCCTCTTTTTGTATTCACTACTTCAAACGACTAATAATTTGGCAACCAACAATTCATCATCAATTTGTGATTGTCTTTCTAAAGAGTGTGTCACATCTAATTGCATCACGGAAAAAACGCTGTAGAAATTTAATTTTTAGGAATTATATCTTCAGCTTTCGCTTATAATCAGATAAGAGTGTATAGATCACGTTGGCCATGCTTCACTGTCAATTTTTCGTAAATTTGGAAAAAATGTCGTCGAACGAAAAAGAGCGTCGTGAATTAATCCTGCGCACTCATTTCGAGAATCCGGAGTTGTCACATCGGGACATTGGTAAGATGCTGGGAATCGTCCAATCCACGGTCAGCAGAGTACTAAAACGATACTTCGAGAACCTAACCATCGACCGGAAGGTGAAGAACGGCAAAAATGGATGCTTCGTCAGTGAAAAAGATCACAAGCGCGTAGTTAAGCAGTTTAGACGTGATCCGAGAAGTTCGGTCCGGGATGTCGCCAATAAGCTGAATTTGTCAAGTTCATTCGTCCAGCGGACCAATCAGCGGGAGGGCCTGCGTACATACAAGGTTCAGAAGGCTCCTAACCGCGACGAAAGGCAAAACATGGTGCTGAAGACGCGAGCCCGGAAGCTGTACACCGAAATGCTGACGAAGGCGCATTGCCTGGTAATGGACGACGAAACCTACGTCAAAGCGGACTTTCGCCAGCTGCCGGGCCTGTTGTTCTTCTCCGCAAAGGACAAATTCAGCGTTCCGGAGGAGATTCGCAAGCAGAAACTATCCAAGTTTGTCAAAAAGTACATGGTGTGGCAAGCGATCTGCTCTTGCGGAAAGCGAAGCGCCCCCTTCGTGATGACCGGCACGGTAAACGGGCAGGTTTACCTTAAGGAGTGCCTACAGAAGCGCTTACTACCACTATTGAAGCAGCACGAGGGCCCGACCATCTTCTGGCCGGATCTCGCTTCGTGCCATAATTCAAAGGACGCGTTGGAGTGGTACGAAGCCAACGGGGTCACCTTCGTGCCAAAGGAAATGAACCCGCCCAACGCGCCGGAGCTTCGCCCAATAGAGAAATATTGGGCGATTATGAAGCAGGCCCTCCGGAAGAACCCAAAAGTTGTCAAATCGGAGGCGGACTTCAAGAGAAAATGGATTTCTGTTCAAAAAAAAACTACAACCTGACGTTGTACAGAACCTTATGGACGGGGTAAAGAGGAAGGTGCGAGCATACGGGCTTGGGCTCGAAGTATGAATAAAAAGAAAATGCCAAAAGTTGTTTAATAGTTTTTATTTTACTGTCTAAAATTTTCAAAAGGATCGGTCTACTGGGCGAATTTCTACAGCGTTTTTTCCGTGATGCAATTTGATGTGACACACCTTTTATAGATAAGAAACTTATATGAAAAACGTAGTATTGAGAGTCTGTGAGCAGCCTTCAATGTGCTCCCGTGGCCGAGTGGTTAGCGTCTAACCTAACATGCCGGGGGTTCGGGTTCGATTCCCGTTCAAGTCGGGGGAATTTTTTCGTCAAATACATTTCCTCCGTCTTGCAATGTGGTCATGCGTATTCTAGAGCCTGCCACTCAGAATACATTCAAGGGGTGTTATTTGGCGTAGACATCTCAACAAAGTATTAATAAAAAATAATGCAAGTAATACTACGTTGAGACGGCGAAGTTCCTCTAGGAACGTTAGTTCCATATAAGAAGAAGAAGAACAGCCTTCGTTTGAAAAGGTGACGTATCAGTCAAATTCAGATAATTCAAAGTAACGTAAAGAAATGCTAAGCGCATCGGGATTAGAGTTGGAATTGATAAATGATCGAAAACATCGTACCCATCACTTTGAGCAGTACAAAATCTTTCAATCCCAAACAATGTGGAATTAATTTGGAATACGGTAGCAACTGTGGAAGATTTATGTTTATGAACTATCAAGTCAAACAAGTTTCAAGAGAGGAATGCAATTAGCGGAGATATGCATGAAATGTAGCGAAGTCATTCATGAACTGAGACGAACAACAAATCTTCGATCGCCAGTAACGTGGAGCCATTAAAACAAGTTTCTGTACCCAAGTTGGAGCTTCAGACAGCATTCATCAGTTCTTGTTTTTTGAGGGACTTGAACCCGATGAGCATTCATCCCTGAAACAGCATCTGTCGGAGTCCACTTGATGGAAAAAATGCGCCGGTGTTTTCTGTTATCGATGTATGTCCTGATAGGATTCTTCCGTAGTGCTCTCCGGCTCAATTCAGATTTTCGGGATCTTGCGATTTCGTTTCGTCGGGTGGTTTAGAGTAAGCGTTTACAGTATTATTTTACATAGCGCATTGAATCCTGAATCTGAACCCTTCCCACTAACATTTTTTCCTTTCCATGATAATCGCAAGGATCCCTATACGCTATAGAGGCGACTTTTCTGGGCGCGAATACTATACTAACATCCCTTCCCTTTCTCTGGTGACTGTAAGGACACAGTCGGCGTCGCTGCTGACTATTTAAAGTATGAACCACCGGGACTTGCACAATGAGAATGTATGACTACTCCCAAGCATCATTCAGTGTGTTCTTTGCTCAAAATCAAGCTCAAACAGTCATGCCTAAATGATTTCTAGGGCTGTTCGTGGAACGACGCGATGCTTGTTCCGAAGTGAATAGCGATAATGACACCCTGTTTCGCCGGAGACTATAAATTCAATTGCCTAAATTGCCTTGGGGAAATCGGCATTGCAAATACATAAAACTATGGGGACTTTTGTTCTCACATAAATGTGTTCCCTAACACAGACTTCAAAATCAAGCAATGTTGGAGAAATAGGCATTGCAAATACATGAAGGTCGGGGATGTTTTTGTTCCGACTGAAATGTGCTCCCCTAACACAGACTCTTGGAGCTTGGGGATATTGGAATCGTTAATTCATGCAAGTCGGCGGTATTTTTGTGCCGACTGAAATATGTTTCCCCAACACAGACTTTAGAACAAAGGTGTCTGGGGGAATTGGCATTTCAAATTCATGCAGGTCGGGGGTATTTTTGTTCCGACTGAATTGTGTTTCTCTACCACAGACTTTGAATCTAAGGAGCGTGGGAAAATTGACATTGAAAATACATGTAAGTCGGGGGCATTTTTTGTCCGGCTGAAATGTGTTTGCCAAACACAGACTTCTAAATCAAGGTGTCTGGGGAAATCGGCTTTGCAAATAAATGCAAACTACGAGTACTTTTGTACTTACTTGCCTTTGTGCGGACCATAATAGGTTTCCTTAACACGGTCTTCTAAACATAGGAATCTGGGAAAATCGTGCAGACATTAAATGCGAATGAACAATCAAGTTTAAAGCAATCAGAAATAGGTATTTCCGTTAGGATAGGGGTTGAGATTTTTCATTGTTCGATAGTTAGTTTAATGACATATATTATTTTGTTCAATATAAAAAATTGTTATGGAGTAGCGAAATGTATTGACGCAAAAATTTCATGAATCCATCATGAAATGACTGAACAATAAGCGTTTGAAATTGGACAATTTTCACGATGTACTCGATTTTCGATTTTCAATTTGTACCCCAATATGTTCCCGAAAGACGTAATCCTACGTCAAAAGTTGATAACCATTTGCTGCGATAACACCTATTGATTAAACAATATGCATTCGTCGTACATGTCAAAATCCACTAAGTTTAGATTTTGAAGTTTATCAAATCAAGCAAATTCGCGGTTCGAGAAGTACGTGCACTTGAGAGATGCAAACTCCAGAGGGAAGTGTAAAATAAAATAATCGTTTGATAATTCTTCCGTTCACATATTTTGTCCTGAGCATCATACCAAACGTAAAAATTATTAAATTTACTTGTAACGAAGAACATAATCTATCACAATGCATGAATTGATCTCTTTACTCACAAAACAAATACATTGAGTTCGATTGAATTCGGAATTTTTTTCAGTCAAAAACTTAATCAATACAAACAAAAGATTGCTATGCTAAGGTAGTCCCACGTCAACCTTGCGGTTATATACTAGATATAACCCACCCATATTTTTGATATTTCAAATATGACTTTTTTCACGAAATAAAATTACATTTCAACGTTAAGGATAAATTTAAATGGCTTTTATATACAGTTTTATACAGTGGGGTTAAAATTGTGATTTTTGAAGATTTTGCTTGAGTTTTCACCAGGTATTGTTTATATCGATATTGCAGCGAAATTGAGATAGATAGACATCGCTATAGTGGTGTCCAAGAACAGGTTGTAGAGCGTTTAGAAACCTTTAATCTAATTGGTGGAAACAATCAAGTTCAATTTGAATTTTTAAGATAATATTAATAATAACATATTAAAAACTACTTACTTAGAAGTTTTTCACTTCCAAAATGTCATTTGAAACCACTAATTTAGATGTTTCACAACTATACCCTGTACTAAATTTTCTCATTATTCTAATGGAAGTAACAGAATCGTCTTCTGTTGCGTACTTTCTGATGTAGCGTCAATTTGAAGCAACAGAGTCCGAAACAAACAAGAAGTTGTATAACTCTGTCATTGTTGAAATTCGAACAAATGCGTAGAATGATTTTTTTCATCAAATATGATCCTTTATCACCTCCCGAATGAGTCCAAATTTTTTATATGAGAAAGGTATGTTATAACTTCGAGGGGATGAATCGAAAATTAAATTCTTCTTTTATATTCAAAAAATCAAAAACGATTAAAAAAATATTTTTCTTGACTCGATTGTATACAGGATTTGATTATATATAGTGAAAATAAATCCGAAACTGTATATAATCGACTCCGCCCTGAATTTGAAAGCGTCAAGAGAGTATCTTCCGTTCATAAACTCGATCCATATAATCGAATAACATAAAGTAGGCGTCGAGGAAAGTGCAGTGTCGGTTCCACGGTGGTGCGGTGTTCATTACCTTAAAGATTCAACACTAGGTTTACGGACGTTTCTGATAACCCTATCTCTACGAACACGTGTCATTTTGACGCAGCACACATATACAGCCATTCCATGCCAAATCGATATAGTGTTTCTCAGAATTTCGTGAAATGTGACAGTTTTGTTTCTTATCACAAAATATTAGACCCGTATATTGATCATTTCGGTTTTAGGGTGGTCCGAAAAATCAGTTTTTTTTCCAAAAATGACTTATATTCAAAAATTCATAACCTTTTTTTCTGTATTATAGTGATTTTCAACACTTTTGGCTAGTTCGTCACTTTTGCTTCCATTTTTGGAAGAATATCGGGAGTGAGTATTGAACTCGTGATCTTGAGCGTAAGAGGTATGGATGTTACCACTACGCCAGATCGCTTCCACAAAAATTCATAACTTTTGAACTACAGAACCGATTTAAGTGATCGACAAATGAAATTATTGCCAGTTACCTGGTCTTTTTGGTCTTTCAAAAAATGCTACTGTTGCAAAAAAAATAAAAATTTTGTTCTCGTGATCATTGATTGTATTTGATTTTTATAGTTTACTAGCTGACCCGGCAAAAATTTATTTTTCGTTATCACATTCACCTTTTTCTTACTAAGCGCACAATCATGGGTCCAATCGCAAAACTGTTCTTTGATTGATCCATGCTCTTAAAGAGGGGGTAGGTGTGTCGAATCACCATAGAACCATATACCAAATTTGGTCCCTTTTGCTTGATTAGTTCTTGAGTTATGCAGAAATGTGTGTTTCATTGGTATGGCAGATAATCCCCCCCCCCTAAGGAGGTCGGAGAAGTGTTGAACCACCTTAGAAATGTTTCTTGCTCCCTAAAACTTCCACATGCCAAATTTTGTTCCGTTTGCTTGATTAGTTCTTGAATTATGCAGAAATGAATGGCAGTCCCTCCCTCAGAGAGTATAACTATGGTTGAAAGAGTATAACTGTTGAAAGTATAGTGTTGTGAGAGTATAACTGTTGAGATTTTAGAAAACTGACTCGAAATGTTCCTTGATTCTAGCAAATTCAAAATAAATTAGCTGGTGATTTCAATATCAATTGGCGTGATGACTACAATTCGAACCATTTGAAGCGCTTATCTGATTTCTTCAATTTGAAACAAACAATAAATGAATTCACGCGTATTTCCAGGCACAGTAAAACTTTAATTGATCTAGTTTATTCCAATTTTGAAACTATTAACACAGTCACGGATACCAATTTGAAAATAACCGATCATGAGACCTTAGTTATTAATATTGTAGATAATTTCGTGGCAAACGATGATTTTGTTAAATTAAAGTGCTGGAGGAAATATTCGAAACATGCTGTTTCGAATCTTGTGACGAGAAGCCTGGATTTTACATCCGAGGTCGATAATTTAGATGAATTAGCAGCTGTTCTAACTATTACCTTGAAAACGTGTACAAATCAGCTAGTTACGCAAAAGTCTGTATCTTTGAAAAACTCGAACAGCTGGTACAATTTGGATCTTTTGTGCCTTAAACATGAGAGAGACAAATGGTACAACAAATTTCGTAGAACAAATGATGGAAATCATTGTACACGATCGCGCGCAATAGATATTCACAATCGATTAAGAAAACTCGTTGTGAATATATTCAGAGGAAGATTGATCAGCATCAAAACAACAGCAAAGAGTTATGGAAAATTTTGAAAATCTTTATTGAAACCTAGTAATAGTAAACCGCGGTCCATAGCTTTTCATGGCACACTTGAACAGTCTGAACAGGCTATAGCATCTAAGTTTAAAAATCAAACTTAGATGCTATAACTATAATCAATAGTGTTTCATTGATCAATCAGTCCATTGAATTGGTCGATGAACCTGATGAAATAAAACAGCCGGTCGATAGTAATTATTTATTTGAAAGTTTTCACCCAATTACATTAAATGAACTTAAATCTATTTGCTTTTCTTTAGGAAAAATGGCTGGAGTGGATAATGTCAATGCTAGAGTTATTCAAGATTACTTTCATATCATTGATCACATCTTGCTGGAACTTATTAATAAGTCTTTATTAACTGGGCATGTGCCTCAGGTGTGGAAGGAATCTTTCATAGTTCCTATTCAAAAAGTTGCTTGAAAGATTAAAGCCCAAGAGTTTCGTCCCATCAACATGTTGCACACATTAGAGAAAATATTAGAATTAGTTGTTAAAGGCCAGCTGTTACAATATTTAAATCTCAACGCTTTGCTAATACCAGAACAATCGGGATATCGGGAAGGACACTCCTTTGAAACCGCATTGAACTTGGTGTTAGCAAAATGGAAAGAGAAATTAGAATGTAAAAATACCATCATTGCTGTTTCGAGACAATTTCTAGGCCCTTGTTGTTGAATACAATTAAGCGCTTTGTAATTACGAGTACTGCATATAAATGGTTTGAAAGTTATTTGTATGACAGAACTCAACGGACTATTTTTAATTCGAAATGGTCACCGTAACGAAAAATAAAAAAATACGGGTGTAATATTATGCAATAAGAAACAAAACGACCACTTTTCACGAAATTCTGAGAATCACTATATCGGTTTGTCATGGAATGGCTGTATAACAACATTTAGAAAGCAATTAAAACATGTAAAATTAAGGTGCATTTGAGATAACTACAGGGTGGACCATTTAAAGTGGAAGCATCTGGCAACCCCATAACTTTTGACAGAGATGTCCGATTAACAAATGTATGTAACATACCGCGTTGGAAGCGTCATTTCAGTACAATTTTAACCATGGAACAATACACACCTAAACAACGCGCTGAAATTGTTCAGCTGTACATTCAGAATAACTTCTCAATTGTGTTAACTAAACGTGCGTGGAAAAATAAAAATAAAGTTAAAACATCGCCTGGAGACAACACTATACGTCGATTATATGCCAAATTTATATCGTCTGGTAGTGTTGGTAATGCCAGTCATCTGTCCAGACAACGACCAAGACGTTTCGACGAGAATATTGATGCCGTTCGAGCCAGTGTTGCAGAGACTCCATCGACATCAGGTCGCCATCGTTCGCAAGAGTTAGGCATCGCTCGAACCACTCTCCGACGCATAATTCGTGTTGATTTGAGCATTTTTCCGTATAAAATTCAAATGGCTCAACAACTTAACCCATCTGACTTACCACGTCGACTTGATTTTGCGAAATGGACCATCGAAATGGCCAAAAATGAACGTGGCTTTTGGCAAAAAATCATAATGTCTGATGAGGCGCATTTCAACTTGAACGGAGGAATGAATAAACAAAATTGTCGGTTTTATGCTACTGAAAACCCTCAATTCATCGAAACGCAACCTCTTTACGACCAAAAAGTTACTGTGTGGTGTGGCATTTATGCCGATAAAGTCATCGGTCCGTACTTCTTTGAAAACGAAAATGGAGCAACGGTAACCGTGAATGGGGAGCGTTATCGGACAATGATAACCGATTTTTTATTGCCATTTGTTCGTGAAAATGAATTGGACAATTACTGGTTCCAACAGGACGGCGCTACATGCCATACAGTGGCTGCCACGACCAAATTATTGCGCGAAATGTTCCCCGGAAGATTAATATCTAAAAACGGCGATTATGACTGGCCACCGAGATCACCTGATTTGACGCCTCCTGACTTTTTTTATGGGGATATTTAAAATCCAAGGTATACACTGGTAAACCAAGGACCCTGGCTGCGCTGAAAGACAATATCCGACAAGAAATTGCTGCCATATCGGCCGAAACATTGGGCAAAGTGATGGAAAATGCCGAAATAAGGGCACATTTTGCGGTCAAGGCCAGAGGCGGTCATTTACGAGATATCATAATCAAAAAGTAGTTAGAACAAATCTCCTTGGACCAAAATAAATGAATTTCAAAAAAAAATATTTTAAAATTCCACTTCTTTACTTTGCTATTGCAAAAACAAATCCTTCCACTTTAAATGGCCCACCCTGTATATAGGATAATGGAGATAGCAGACATACAGTGACTCAAACGCGTAATCGTACTTCACCATACAGATATCTTTTTCCTTTTTTTGAATGTCGAAAACAAGCTTCCGAAACGTTCTATTTAGATAAAGTTTTAGTGTCATATGTGAGTTGAAAGGTTTGCTATCAGTTTTCAGAATAATGGTTTTTATTTCTCTAAAAACCCATTGATGAAAAAATTCATGAATATTACTTCTGAATACACAAAAAAAAACTCGTAGATAAGGCCAAATACAGCTAAAGATAGTTACAGTGAACAAGGGACACCATACTAATGATGGCATCCGGATATTGGCCAACGCATTCGAAATCGAGTAGAGATTTCAACCAACGTACGATTATCAGTTTGAGTCAATTTTCATACGTTAGCACATACATTCGCCATTTTTAGAGAAATAAAAACCATTATTCTGAAAACAGATAGCAAATCTTTTAACTCTCATGTGACACTACAACATTATCTAGATAGAATGTTTTCTAGATAGAATGTTGCGAAAGCTTGTTTTCGACTTTCAAAAGAAGGGAAAAGAGATCCGCATGGTGGAGTACGATTACGAGTTTGAATCACTGTATATATTATTCATATATTATTGGAGTTTGCATGTTTACACAAAAATTTGTCTACACTACGATTGCTCCAAATTGGCGCATATTCGTAAAGATAGGTATACCACTTAGAGAATTTCGATATTTCAACACTTTTGAAGAAAATAGACTTCAATATATATTTACCTCGATCAATAGATATAAGTCATTACATGAAATAAAATAAAAATGCACCCATTTTTGGTAATTTTCCTTTTTAAATTCGAAATGCGTCAAAATGACGCGTCCAGTTAACCTAGTGTTAAAGAGACTAGTCTTATATTTGTCACTGGATTTCTAGAAAATCCTAGCGTAAAACACTAAGACTTCTTCACTCTCTGGAGACACTTTCGTCAAAGTTGAAGAATTTAAGGCTCGTACTTATTTTGAATATTCAAAGACCTAAAACATAACTATGTTATGTGAAAATGTATCGCAATTTTTGGCCACCAGAAATCCCTTCAAGAGCAACAAGCGATAACGGTTATCAGCTTGAGTGAACAGCACATGGTAAGTTGTTATCCACTACTGCCCCCAAGCAACAAAGTAATCTCTATGCGAACTAATCGCTGAATTTTGTTTAATATATTTGTTCATTTTTCTTAGATTATCTGATGATTTGTTAATAATATCAGATCGAATAAACAGAATTCCACGAATTCCTCAAATACGATGCGCACACAATTACATCCAAATGGCTACCGAGAGAGCAATTTCAGTTTTTTTTTATTTTGGTATGTGATAGCTCTACTGAAGCACAGGGTAACTCAAAAGTCATGAAACTCTTCAAACATGAGGTGACTATCAATGCAGCATCAATAGTACATAGTTTCACTACCAAACAAGCAACTGACCACTTTACACTTTACCCGCACTTCGCTTACATCATAATCACTTTTTGTATCACCGTGAAAACGGTGAACAAATTGTTCCAAATTCACAGCAGATTTGAGTTCCAATATTCACAGACTGTTGTTAGTTTCATGAACTGGCAAGAAGGAAGCAATTTTCGGGCAGCATACATTTCCTAGCAACCCCTTATAGAATCCTACTTACCACGATAAACCTTCCCATTTATGCTAAACTCAATTTCCATCTTGCAGTATAGCCAACAATGGTTCTTTCAGCAAGTTTTCCTCTAGTAGTTCACACTTTTCAATAGCTCTTCATTGACTGACCAAAGTGCATTGTTGCATCGGACTAGCGCATTAACCAAAGAATGAAGTTCAAGAACAGGTTAATAAACTCCATTAGGCACATTTTCTACACGAGCGAAGCATTAGCGCATGGTTTCGCGCTTTTAGATTCTATTACGTGCCAAGGTGCACAAGCACTTCGCCTAAAGGTAGTTTTATAACAAAACACGTATGTTTTAGAACAAATCCATCAGCAGCTGTTAGAATAAATATTAGGGAGATTTGGAGTGAATCTTCTTTCATCTTATTTTGAATCTAGTTATAACATGATGATAACTGATGATCACGTTAAATTAAACAATCGTTTCACTAGTAATCTATACGAAGCGTTGTACATCAATCATCGTCTATCACCTAACGAAGTGTAGTGTGCGGAAATTAACGAAGTTTTGAGGAAAACCATTCAAGCGTTACCTCATTTTCATGTGAAATCGTTCATTTTGTCTTAAGGTAAAGTCAGTGCATGTTTGCACATCACGGCGACAAGGAATGAATTTGAATTTGTTTTGATTTGAGTGGGAAACATACTAAATAATGAATGTATCCAGTTGCGTAATTTATGCGTAAACGAAACACCCGAATTGTATTGGGAAAATAGTCGGAAATAGACACTATTCGAACAAAGTTATTTCTTTGAAAATGCTTCTTTCTGAGGATTCTGGTTAACCCCAGATGAAGTGCATATAACCTTGCATATAAATTATTTCGTTTTCACCGTGAAGTGACGTTCATGATCAGGCCCGTTGTGTCGTTTACTTACTTTACGCGATAATGGCTGCATAGATTTATACAAATGACATTCAAACGGTAACTAGAAACATACACACAAGTATCGTCGTTGGGGGTGAGAATGGGTCAAAAAGGGATGTTTTTGAATTTTTTGTTAAATAACTATCGTAAATAGGAGTCGAACGCACTGTGAAATTATGTAAATATGTTCTCTAATATTGAACTTACAATTGTTCAGAAAATTGTTGGAAAGTATCATTTTTTCACTGAACTGCGAATAAATGAAATTTGACCCAATCTCACCCCTTAGAAAGGGTGACAATGCGTCAAAGTAATGTATATTGTTTTCGTTTAAGAACTATGTTGTGAAAAAGGGGAGCATTGAACCACTGCTATCAATAGTTTTATCTATTGTGGTGATTCTCTACACCATATAAAACTTTTCATTTTCTCCGCTATCAAATCTATATATCCGAATGTCACCGTTTCTAAACAATCTGTATCGAATTGTCATCCACACATCGTTTTTCGCTAAAGGCTCCGTTCGGTCCGTTCGGCTGCAGAAACGAAATGGAATTGGGAGAGAAGTGTTAAAAGTGTTTAAACGAGCGAGCGAGACCGTCTTCCCGTCACTTTCCAATCACAACTAAATGGATGAAATGGAGCGGGCACCACCTTATATACTGTTTTGTTCGTTTTCAATAGCATGTTTTCCAAGCAGTTTTTAAGCCATTGAAACAAGTTTTCGAGTCAATAATTTACAATCATATAACTCTTGGACATTTTGTCTTTCGAATGAAGTGACTATCGTACAACTCCGTTCAGCCAGCAAAGAGGTATTTACGTTCATAACCTTGCACTCCAAGCGTCACGCTCTCGTTTTCGAAATTTTGAACATACACCCCGGTACAGAAACGGAAGACGTGGTCCTACGTCAAAAAATCACGATAATCCGTTATTTTCCGACCTTTAATAGTAGAGTCCTCCCTTAATAACACAACAATGATCATAAGGTTGGTGTTCAGTCAGACCGGATCATGTGACATTTTTATGAATTCGAGAAAAACCAACTTGAAGTTCAGTGTTCTGCAATTCTCGAAGCTTGCAATTGTTTTGTTCGGAATTGTTTCCAGAATAAATGCATAAACATCAAGTCTAATGCCCAAAACAGACAGGTATTTGGCTTCCTATACGTAGATGCTCCACTCTAACTGAACCAATGAAGCACTTTTGATGATTTGGTTCACGATGACTGAACATTTTCGAAATGGTGTTCAATCAATTAATAGTTGTGATTTAAAGTGTACCATTCTGTTATGAAAATTAGAGGGAGGAGGGGTGTGAGGCTGGAACTGCATAAACATCTGGTTACGTTCAGCATAATAGTCACTGTCATCTACTATAGGCATAAATATGATTGTCCAGATTACATGTTAAAGCATACACTTACCATTTCCAATTATGTTAGGTGGTATTCCTCAATAGAATCGTCTAATTCGAACGCATTTCCATCATTAAAGTCCAAACTGCAATAGTACAATTTCTGGGTGACCGGAATAAATCGCCACAGTAAACAACTGCAACAGAAACAACCGCTTAGAAAAAGTGTAGTAGGCTAGAAATATTTGGCGCGGGAAAAACATCATGTGCCTCACATTTCTATTATAAATTTATTCTCTTGTTCTCGTTTTTCGAAATTTATTCTGAGGACAATGTAATGGGGACGAAGTCCCCATTTGGCGAGGATAAGGAATCGAGGCGGCCCATGCCGCCAAGATGACGCAATCCGAGTCCACCGCCGACCCGCCGTCGGAAGCGGCGGTGTCTCGCACGCAAACCTGGGATCCACTGATTGCCCGGTTAGTTTGAAACATAGGATACGATCCTTTAGCAATGTCCGACCGAGCTCTAGCGAGCGTCGGACGGTATACGTCTGCCCGGGGCGTTACGTTTGCCTGGGGCGATACGTTTGCCCGGTTAATTCTTGTTTTGAAATACAATACCGCGCCACAATATTTATAGCCTACTACACATTTTATAAGCGGTGGTTTCTGTTGCAGTCGTTTTCTGTGGCGATTTATTCCGGGAACCCAATTTCTGATTACTCACACTGAATTTTTCACTGATCCGTTCAGTCAGAGTGAACCAAGGTAATTTTTCAATATGATCAAAATGTGTACCTTTTACTCTAAAGGAAACAAGCACATTTCAACAAGGTACTTGTTAACTTCAAATAAACGTTTTGTTGGTTTGAATTTGGCGCTTGGAAATTGTTTAAATTCAATATACAATTGATTGGCTTATCGTTCACTCTGTCTGCACATTATATAGAGTAATATTAGGTCACCTTACCAACGGCAGTGAATAATCGTAAAACCACACGAAGTGCACTGCAGTGCAAAAAACATACTAGAATCCGATGATGAGTAGAACAAAGAGTCCCCTGGTACAGAAAAGTCCTAAAATCGCTGAGAAAATCCTCCATTTCCTTGTTTTCAACAATGTGTGTCTTGTTCACGTTCGCCATTGTTGATAGCACATGGTCTGCTCTGACTGCATACTATGGGGGATTTTCGTTGATCATTCATAATAATTTCGATCCGTTATTACTGCTGTAGGGGAAGGGAGGGTAAGCCCGCCACTGAGGATAAGACCGGCACCCCCTGAGTTTTACTAGAAAACTCTGATTAACTACGTTTTTGAATACTCTACATGTTAGTATTTATTATTTTAGACGTTTTCAATCACATCGAACCCACCGTGATCCGTCAATTGTCAAAATATAAATCAAAACAAACGCGAGTGCCGATGATATGTAGCCGGATGTAATTTTCCGTCAGTGAAGTTTAAGCTTTTATTGTTGAACGCGGTTTCAAATTCTTTTCCGTTGCTCTACAGTTTGTCCCCTGGATTGTTAGCAATCACTGGGATTCGAGTTGAGGTAAGTTAAAGCAATAAGTTAATAGAAATAGTCTTCTTGAAAAATGTGTGCTGTCGGGGTAAGTCCGTCACCCTTTCAGTGGGAGATCCCGGCATTGTTTGCGTTTAGTTGAAGGTTTCTAAGATATATTTTCCATCAATTTCAGATGCCTCGCAGCTACCAAAGGAAAATTAATCGAGGGAGTTGGTCCCAGGAGAACCTCACCCTTGCAAAAGAGGCTATTGTTAGTGGAGTTTCTATCAAACGTGCTTCCACGACTTTTGAACTACTGATGTAAATTTAATGTTGGATTTAAGCTGTTCGATAAAATTAAATGAACTTCATCATTGAACGAACAATAATGGCTGTATGGTCTTAACGAAAATAATAAACTAATTACAACTTAACATAATTTAATTAGTTTTATTGCCATCATAATCACAAAAACCTGAAAAAATTCACGCACAGTCATGAACTCATTCTTCTCTGTGATTTCAAGTCGAATCCTAGTGTGATTAAAAGCGTCGTATGACGGATATTGATTCAAGTAAGAAGAAAAACTGACCACCGGTAAGTGTTCAATGTGGTCCTAGATTCCATTAAACTTGTAATTGAATTGTGGTGTGGTTTGGTGATTTCTTCTCCATATTACATGTTCATCGGAACTTGTACCGACCATATCTCCGGAATCGGTTGAGCGATTCGAAGCATACTCGACAGCGACATTTAGAATTAGAATACCTTCTATTTACCGACTGTCACATTCAAACTGGTTCATCTGTTGCCAAGTATATATATATTGAGAAATTGAGATGACGGTCTTACCCCATAGGGTACCGGTGTTACCCCCATGGGGTGCCGGTTTCACCCGCACTGGTTGATGAGCTTCATTTTTATGGCAGTTTTTTAAATTGACTATTACTTGAGAAAATTACCGTTTAAATGTACTTATATTCCTTATATCTCATGGCAAATAAACTAGACAATGATTCTGTGGAGGAAACATATCAATATGTGCCCGCAGATCTCACAAAACAATACTTTTCCTTAGGGGGTCGGGCATACCCCCCATTCCCCTATGCATCATTTTCTAAATCTGATAAATGTAGGGTGACGCTTCCGAAACGCTTAATTTAATGCAATCAATAACTCGATTGTTTAAATATTGCGACTTGTTTCCCTCTGACTTAACACCGACCATATCTATCCCCGCTGTCCGGTTTAGCTAAACAATGGATCAGATGGAATACTCTTACGTCTAGATGGTTACTGTGTAATTTACCATATGTATATATGCGATAAACATGTAACATGTACACGATTAACACTAGAAAGACTTTGTATATACATAGATTGCCCAAAAGCTGCCAAAATGACTTCATTGCGAAAGAATAACTAATGTGTAAAGAAATTCGTTTGAAATAAATTTTCCATATTTTTTATATCATTTACAGTACATATTAAGAACGGAAAAAAAAAAATATTTCACTTGGGAATAAAATTATGCATTATTCATTTGGTTCATTTGGTTAATTTTTCTATGTGTACATCTTCCGCAAACAGACTTTTGACATCTTTCGCATATATTCATAGTTTTATTGTTACAATAAAATAGGATTTGAGAAATTTTGGGTTGATTGGAATGGGTTGCATTTGATGATTTTGCAATCGATCTTCATGCGTCTTCATACTCTGATGGATTATTCTATATATATATATATATATATATATATATATATATATATATATATATATTATATAAAGGGTGTGTCACATCAAATTGCATCATGGAAAAAACGCTGTAGAAATTCGCCCAGTAGACCGATCCTTTTGAAAATTTTAGACAGTAAAATAAAAACTATTGAGCAACTTTTGGCATTTTCTTTTTATTCATACTGCGAGCCCAAGCCCGTATGCTCGCACCTTCCTCTTTACCCCGTCCATAAGGTTCTGTACAACGTCAGATTGTAGTTTTTTTTGAACAGAAATCCATTTTCTCTTGAAGTCCGCCTCCGATTTGACAACTTTTGGGTTCTTCCGGAGGGCCTGCTTCATAATCGCCCAATATTTCTCTATTGGGCGAAGCTCCGGCGCGTTGGGCGGGTTCATTTTCTTTGGCACGAAGGTGACCCCGTTGGCTTCGTACCACTCCAACACGTCCTTTGAATAGTGGCACGAAGCGAGATCCGGCCAGAAGATGGTCGGGCCCTCGTGCTGCTTCAATAGTGGTAGTAAGCGCTTCTGTAGGCACTCCTTAAGGTAAACCTGCCCGTTTACCGTGCCGGTCATCACGAAGGGGGCGCTCCGCTTTCCGCAAGAACAGATCGCTTGACACACCATGTACTTTTTGGCAAACTTGGATAGTTTCTGCTTGCGAATCTCCTCCGGAACGCTGAATTTGTCCTCTGCGGAGAAGAACAACAGGCCCGGCAGCTGACGAAAGTCCGCTTTGACGTAGGTTTCGTCGTCCATTACCAGGCAATGCGGCTTCGTCAGCATTTCGGTGTACAGCTTCCGGGCTCGCGCCTTCCCCACCATGTTTTGCCTTTCGTCGCGGTTAGGAGCCTTCTGAACCTTGTATGTACGCAGGCCCTCCCGCTGCTTGGTCCGCTGGACGAATGAACTTGACAAATTCAGCTTATTGGCGACATCCCGGACCGAACTTCTCGGATCACGTCTAAACTGCTTAACTACGCGCTTGTGATCTTTTTCACTGACGGAGCATCCATTTTTGCCGTTCTTCAACTTCCGGTCGATGGTTAGGTTCTCAAAGTATCGTTTTAGTACTCTGCTGACCGTGGATTGAACGATTCCCAGCATCTTACCGATGTCCCGATGTAACAACTCCGGATTCTCGAAATGAGTGCACAGGATTAATTCACGACGCTCTTTTTCGTTCGACGACATTTTTCCAAATTTACGAAAAATTGACAGTGAAGCATGGCCAGCGTGATCTATACACTCTTATCTGATTATAAGCGAAAGCTGAAGATATAATTCCTAAAAATTAAATTTCTACATCGTTTTTTCCGTGATGCAATTTGATGTGACACACCCTTTATGAAAGCTGTTCTGCTAATTGGAACTAGAACTCTTTCCGTTTGATTAGACATATACTATGCAAACCTGCATCTGGCTTCTGACGGAAATAATTGTTCATCATCTGTTATATTTTGGTTGATAGCAAGCTTGACTATTTTCAATGGATATGTCCATTATTTCGAAACCAAGGCATTTAGTTTTGTTTGTATGTGTTTACTTTTTTTGTTATTTTGTCAAAACGAATAAATCGTAGAATTTGCTACAACTTTTCTGTGGCCATAATTTTTCTAAAAGAATGGAACTCTACTTTAGTGAGTATAAATAAACCAATTTTATTTTTTTGCCTTGTAAATTCCACGTGCATATGAAACCCCAATATATGCACGAATTAACGGTTTTCCTGTTGTCCAATCGTTCCTTAAAATTCGACAGCCTTTTTCTATTGTGCTTTTTAATATGTTTGATAATATTGTTATCTATTATCAACAAGAATACACTGATGAGATTATCTGACATAATGTTCTTTTTTCACGTAGTCTGACGACACTTTCACGCACTTGGAAGTAGATAGTAGCCTTCCAGTAATATTACCTTCGTATAATTTTGACCACACAATAGCATCGGTATCTGTCTCGATGTTAAAAAAGGTGTTTCCATATGTTTCTTCATCAGAGTCTGAACTAATTAGCATCCTACACCTATATTGATGACACATGTTGACATGACATGTTCATCATTGGTGATCGACTATTCATCGCTATCTTCAGTGTCAGATGTTTCACTTTGCATATAATCCGCTTCATTTTCAGATGGTGGTTCAGAATTTGTTGTATCTGATTCTATATCGGAACAATCTTCATATATGTTCGTTAGATTTTTCAATAATTCTGTTCTATTTCACATTCATGTCCTGAATTTATGAGTCAAAAGATATAAAACAAACAACTTGTTACCACAAGTATCACTGCATAGAAATTCGACAACAAGTACTACTTTAGCTTTAGATAAATTGCAAATTATCAAATATACACCCAAATCCACAATTTGCCATATACTTGTATGTTATCATGCGGCGGTTATTGAAAAAATAATGAAAACTGTCATTTCAATACAAAGCCGAACTGGTCATATAAGAAATTCACTCAATTCAATAATAAGAGTCATTTGATTATTTAAAATTCCCAAGCAGTCAAAATGACTGCCTCTGGGCAATATAAGTATAACACATAAAAATGTACCGGAAATGAAAGAGGGGGAAGTAACTGCAGCTATTAATAAACGTATTTATGTGTTGTGCAAGAAGTGACAACCTTCCAAAAAACTCGTGTCATTATATACATAGTTGTTTTTATAATTGAAATTTAAAAGCAGTCAAATGACTTCCTTGGGCAATTTAGTGTTAAATGCGGCTCTGTTACAACTAAAATGTTAATGATCCTAAATAAATAAAAAAAAATGAAATAAAAAACCTCCCCTCCACACCATTGTTTTTGCAGCGTATTTTTCTTTGCAGGATTTGGAAAATGTTCGATTTTTCGCGAAATGTATAATCGGAAAGAAATAATTCTGTAGAATTTTTCGAAGTTCGTTTTAGTTCGTTTTAGTTTTAGTTTTAGTTCGTTTAAATTTTCAGATTTAGATTTTTCCTTAGAGACTTTCATCCTCCTGCGCTTGTTCGTGTCGGAATATAAAATTAATGTTTTTATGAATTTTGGGTTTCTTTAGCGCCAATAATCAAAATTACACCATTGATTTCCATCAAAAAAAATTTTCACCGCTTGGTCGTTAATGGCTGGAAAACATCCGCATTTCAAGCTTGTACACCTGGATAGTAGTAAATGAATTGGAGGTCATATAAACATTACGTTTATTGCTCTTAGTAAGAGAAAAAGTCACACCGGAGATGAATAATTCGTTCACTAGAAAATCGGACAAAAACAAACCACTATCCCACTGGATTGTTGTGATTAATTGTGTAATCATGCTGTGATCGTTCCCATTATCCATCCAGCGTTTAGCGAAATCATCGCATCCGAAAAATAAAAGTTCACTTGTAGCTAATTTGCACCCACTCGATACTTGTTCGTCAAACATCCATCGATCGGAACGGGATAGACGAAGTATAAGCGAGAAAAGCACAAATCAGTTTGTTACGATTGGCGTGGGATCGGAGATCAAGAACCCCTTTGAATGCTTTTTACAAGAAGACGAGTACTTAGAATTATTTTTCGCATCTTCCGGAGGAATCCACATAATCATTTAGGAAAATTACATCCCATACAATCATCCTCTCAATACTCAATATTCGTGAAATAGAGAATGGATTAAGCGAGCAAGTGCCGCAAATTATCGCCTAAGAATTCGTTAATAAAATTAATGCTGATATAAAAATAAAAAGGCTGCCGGATTCCCTTGTTGTCTTGTTGTGTTTCTAGAAATAATACGCAACTGATCGATTTTTTAGGAAGCTATAACAAACCATATAATCCCTGCGAATTCTCATCTAGCTCAGCATAATGTAGGGTGAAGGTCAATTTCCTAGCTCCCATAAGAGCCCGAGGAACACGTGAAGCTGCGCGGCGTAGAGATAGAATTCACTTCTCATCTCATCCCATTCGTCAATAGAGATCGTCTATAAATAACATTTCAATTTGGTTCAGTAGCCACGAGCATCCAGAAGGAAATAAAAGGTAGACTGTGAACAATTAAATTTTATGGTCAGTACTGACGTAAATAACCAACGTCTTTTTAATGTGTAATTCCATATTATTATTGCTCTCGGACGTAGTTCTTTGGTTAACAATCAGATGAGGATGATAAGCTTTGCTACATGAAGTAGTACTAATCAATTTGAATAGTTTGTGAAAATTAGAAGAAAATAGGAAAAGGACGTGATATTACACATTGTGTTATTAATAGAATAAGAGATAAATAAGGTGAGCTAGCATTATTAAACCAGGCTATATGCATCTTCAAATCTAAATCACTTAGGGCACCTCGGTAATTGTTGAACAGTCTGAGGAAGCTTGTATTGGCCTCCGAGAGCTGCGGTTAGCCGCAAGCAACATGTTGACATGTGCTCACTTCTTCCTGAGCCACGATTGATCTTGGGAGGCTTCAACTCTCACGGAACCGCCTGGGGGAACAGTACGACCATAACTGTTCATTGTTGATATATGACCTTTGTAACAGCTTCAATATGACCGTTTTGAATACTGGGGAAACAACACGTGTACCTAAACCACCTGCTAAACCAAGTGCTCTTGACCTTTCGCTTTGCTCGAATTCACTATCGCTAGATTGCAAGTGTAATGTAATCCAGGATCCCAACGGTAGTGACCACTTGCCAATCAAAATTTCCATCACCATTGGGTCGAATTCGTCTGAATCTATAAACATGGTATATGACCTCACAAGACACATTGACTGTAAAAAATATGCGGACGTGATTGCTCTAGCCATTCCAGCAATTCCAGAGATGGTTTACCTCCATTGGAGGAGTATAACTTCCTTTCTCGTTTGATCTATGACAGCGCAGTTCGCGCTCAAACGAAACCCATTCCAGGTTCCACTATTCGTCGTAGGCCTCCCAATCTATGGTGGGATAGCCAGTGTTCCAAGCTTTATGTAGAAAAGTCGAATGCATTTAAAGCTTTTCGGCAACGTGGGACCATTGAGAATATTCAAACGTATTTAGCCCTTGAAAATCAATTTAAAAACTTGATAAAAGGGAAAAAACGTGCTTATTGGCGAAATTTCGTGGGAGGTTTGTCACGAGAAACGTCAATGAAAAAATTATGGAAAGTGGCTCGAAACATGAGAAATCGCTCTTCAACGAATGAAAGCGAAGAATATTCACATCGATGGATTTTAAATTTTTCACGGAAGGTTTGTCCTGATTCCGCTCCTGTGCAAAAAATTGTTCGAGATATACCACAAGATAGGTGCGATCTTGATTCCAAGTTTTCGATGGTAGAATTCTCTCTTGCTCTCCTTTCATGTAACAATTCTGCTCCAGGATCGGATCGAATTAAGTTCAACTTGTTGAAAAACCTCCCCGATGTGGCGAAACATCGCTTGTTGAATTTATTCAATAAGTTTCTGGAGCATAATATTGTTCCAGATGATTGGAGACAAGTACTAGTTAGAGCTATTCAAAAACCCGGAAAACCCGCGTCCGACTTCAATTCGTACCGCCCAATAGCAATGCTGTCTTGTATACGGAAATTGTCGGAGAAAATGATCTTGTTTCGCCTTGATCGATGGGTTGAAACGAATGGCCTACTCTCAGGTACACAATATGGGTTCCGCAGGGGCAAGGGAACGAATGATTGTCTTGCGTTTCTTTCTTCAGAAATTCAAATGGCTTACGTCCAAAAAAAACAAATGGCTTCAGTATTCTTGGACATAAAGGGGGCTTTTGATTCAGTTTCAATAGAGGTATTGTTAGACAAATTACACTCTCGGGATCTGCCGCCTCTATTGAATAATATGTTATATAACTTGCTTTGTGAGAAACATTTGAATTTTTTTTTTTAATTTCTCACGGGGATTCGGCAGTAAGTCGGACTTCCTACATGGGCCTCCCCCAGGGCTCAGGTTTAAGCTCTCTTTTGTACAACTTCTACGTAAGCGATATTGACAATTGCCTTACACAAAATTGCAAACTAAGACAACTTGCAGATGATGGAGGATCAAACGAATCCGACCTGCAAGAACCCTTACAAGATACTTTGAACAATTTTTCAACCTGGGCCATTGGGCTAGGGATCGAATTCTCCACGAAAAAAACAGAGATGGTCGTCTTTTCTAGTAAGCATAGACCAGCAAAACCAAAGCTTCAACTTTTGGGTAAACCGATCACTCATGCTATGTCATTCAAGTATCTAGGGGTCTGGTTCGACTCCAAATGTACTTGGGGGTCCATATTAGGTATCTGAGTAAAAAATGCCAACAAAGAATAAACTTTCTCCGTACAATTACTGGCACCTGGTGGGGAGCCCATCCCGAAGATCTTATAATGTTGTATCGAACAACTATTCTCTCAGTGATGGAGTATGGCAGTTTCTGTTTTCAATCAGCTGCCAAAACACACCTCATTAAACTCGAGCGAATTCAGTATCTTTGTCTCCGTATTGCGTTGGGATGTATGCCCTCAACGCATACCATGAGCCTCGAGGTTTTGGCAGGCGTACTCCCACTAAAAGATCGCTTCAATTTACTATCTCTTCGGTTCCTCATCCGGTGTAAGGTTATGAATCCAGTGGTGATCGGAAATTTTGAGCAGTTGATCGAGCTAAATTTTCATTCTGACTTCATGAGTTCATATCATGAATTCATCTCCATGCAGGTTGATCCTTCTTCGTATATTCCCAACCGTGTTTGTTTTCCTGACTACATCAATTCATCTGTGCATTTTGATCTGTCCATGAAGCAAGATATCCATGGAATATCAGATTATCTTCGATCGTGGATCGTTCCAACGATCTTTGATGCAAATTATGGGGATATCAATTGTGACAATATGTATTTTACTGATGGGTCCTCTACGAATGAGTCCACAGGATTTGGAGTGTTCAACGAATTTTTTAGCACCTCCCACAGTCTTCAGAATCCTTGCTCAGTGTATATTGCTGAATTGGCAGCGATATACTGGGCCCTGGACAGCGTCGCCTCACGACCTGTTGAACACTATTACATTGTAACGGATAGTCTTAGCTCTGTCGAAGCTATCCGTTCAGTGAGGTCGGAAAAGCACTCGCCGTACTTCCTTGAGAGAATACGAGAAATTTTAAGTGCTTTATCCAGACGCTGTTATGTCTGTCTGGGTCCCTTCACATTGCTCCATTCCGGGCAATGAGAGGGCTGACTCATTAGCAAAGGTAGGTGCAATTGAAGGGGATATTTATCAGCGTCAAATCGCCTTCAATGAATTTTATTCTTTGGTCCGCAAAAATAGCATTGCTAACTGGCAACACAAGTGGAATGAAGATGAATTGGGCCTGTGGTTTCACTCGATTATCCCTAAGGTTAGCCTCAAACCGTGGTTCAAAAGTCTGGACTTGAGTCGGGACTTTATTCGTACCTTCTCCCGACTCATGTCCAATCACTGTTCGTTAGATGCACTACTCTTCCGCTTTACTCTTGCCAGCAGCAATCTCTGCGTTTGTGGCAAAGGTTATCACGACATTGAGCACGTTGTTTGGTCGTGCGAGTTGTATCTTGTCGCCAGATCGAATTTAGTAAACTCCCTTCGGGCCCGAGGAAGACAGCCCAATATGCCGGTGAGAGATATGTTGGCTCGGTTAGATCTTGATTACATGTCCCAAATATATGTTTTCCTCAAAGCTATCGATCATCGTGTGTGATTGTCCTTATACCCTTATCCCCTCCTTTTCTTCCTTCGCGAGCAATCGGTTCTCTTCTTACTAACAATAGAATAAGTTGAAATGTAAATACATAGTAGTTATTAGATAGGTTCAAGAGTTGAGTGTGATGAGTGTGAGTGAGAGTGTGAGTGTGAACATTGTCAACATATCCTTATATCCCATCCTATTCCTGATAAAAATATGTCACCCTTCTAAACTCGAGTCTACCGCGAGTAATCGGTTTCTACCTTAGTAACAATAGAATTAAGGAAAATTGTTCATTGATATATAGATATAATTAATATGTTTAGTTAAGCATTTAGCTCCTTTAAACTTGTGTAATTGAGCCTGTAAAAATAAACGAATTAATAATAAAAAACTCTAACATTACGACTTCGATGCTGTTGAAAGAGGAAGTAATCGACGACGAGAAATGTTGAAATACTTACCATAAAAGGACAAAGATTCATTAAGGCTTCGGTTGCTCGAGTAATACAATTTCACTAAAAATACACGTTCTTGTAAATTGTACATCTTGAGACTAAAAACCATCCGATCAGACTGAACAAGGAGTCGAATATTATCGTCTCGAAGTGGGGAATGCAGTGTTACCATCGGCGGAGCGAAAAAAAAAATTTTATAAGGAGCTATTACCTTTTTTTGCGTGAACGTTTCATCTGAAAGACCCTGTATACCGTTTTTGTTCAAAAATGTGCAAGTGTAAATAAAACTGCAGTTAAAATTCAATTATGTTGGTGTTTTCTAGTGTGCAAATCAACAAAACTTTTGTGAACAATTGAATATATGTGACCATACTCAATTTTACCTTTTCATAATTCTGAATATGCAACTATACCCATATTGGAAATTGTTGCAAACTAAAAAATTTGGAGGAAATAATAAAACAAAATGATATTCAATTTACCCAAGGTCTTCAAGGTACTCAAGAAGGTCTTCGTAGCCTAATTGGTCGCGTGTCCGCCACTAAGCGAACAATCATGAGCTCATAACTCAGGGCCCTCAACTGACCATCTTTGTGTGTTATTCAAGCTACTACGTCCACGCAACAATCATCATGTGACGGTAATCCCAGTCCCTCACCGCTCACATTACGGTCTGCCGCATCGGTAATTGGTGCCATTTATAGCACAACATTGAAAGCCTCATATCAACAGTCTCGCTGTGTATATAGTCCAACTATGAACATTCGAATAATAGGAATATTATTACGCCTAATTGGCTACTGTGTAATATACATCATGAAAAAAATAATGTAAACGATAAATTCGGCTCTGAATTGCTAAATGAGCCTAATAAAAAGAAATAAACAGGTGGAATAAAAAAAAAATACCCATATCTGGCATCCCTGCTTTCTTCGTAGGTTTTATTTACATTACGAGTTTGTCTCGATTATATGATACTAGGTGAGGCCGTTTTCTCACTAACTTGGTTAGGGGAGCGGTATATGAAAACAGTACGGAACAAAGCAGAAGGGAAATTATTTACCTGAAGCGTGTAAGAGACAGGCTGATCACAAACGAGGTTTCGTACAAGCGTATTGCGGTTTTTTTTACAAACAAAACACTGCATACTTTCAAAATAACTACAGAGTGGTTTTCACATATTGGCCCACCTTAGGATATACTTCTAAGCGCCTTGGTCTCTCGAACGAATGTTTTTTTTTTCCAAAATATATATTTTTATCAAGGCTCATATGGCGTTAGCCTCACGGGGCCGGGAGTTCAATACTTTGACAATTTTTCTTATTATCTATGTTAGTAATATGTAACCGATTACTCGCGGTTGGCTCGAGGTTAGTATTACAAGTGTTTTCGTAATTCGGATGTTGCTGTCTCCAATGCTCTGTACGTGTGCCCGACACGGGATACTTCCTATTGGGATGCAGCTGACCCTTAATCAGCAACGCCCCCCTAGTCTGTACCTCATATCTAGCGTGGTGCGTCTTTCTCGACTCGAGGAATCCAGGATAGAATGGTCACTAGCCGGCGCAATCATCAGCTCGTGTAGAGTTGTCATGAGCGGTACAACCTTTGGCTCTGGTTGAATGATCAGTGGACTGCACAACCTTTGGCCCGTGCATCTGTAAAGAGTGTGTGTATGTATTGCCGCGACTAAGTAAAAGTTTATCGATCGGATAGGAGGGATATAAAACGGGGACACAACGAAGGAAACATCATTAAACGTTGACATCGGCGTTTCTGAGGAACAGGTATAGATGAAGCAGAAGATCAGGATCACGGCTACCTAAGATATCCCGGACGGGGATGTCCGATTGTCTGCCTTGTGCTCTCAGTGCTCTAGAAAGCTGAGAGCGAACAGCATGGAACCGGATACACGACCAGACAATATGCTCGATGTCGTGGTAGTCATCGCCACAATCACAAAGATTGTTTGCTGCGACCCCAATGCGATAGAGATGCGCGTTTAGGTTGTAGTGATTGGACATAAGCCGAAATTTCACGCGAATGAAATCACGACCTACATTCAATCACTTGAACCATGCACTCGTTGAGACCTTAGGGACAACCGTGTGTAACCAACGACCGAACTCATCTCCACTCCACATGCGCTGCCAACTTACGAGCGTGTACTGACGAGGAATGTGTAAAAATTCATTATAAGCAATTTGCCTTTCAAAAAGAGTGCCTTCTAAAGCGCCCACCTTAGCTAGCGAGTCCGCTTTCTCATTCCCCGGAATCGAACAATGAGAGGGAACCCATGCTAAGGTAATCTTGAATAATTTTTCGACCAAAACACTCAATAGTTGTCTTATTCTAGTTAGGAAATAAGATGAGCGTTTATCAACCTTCATTGAGCGGATTGCCTCTATTGAGCTGAGACTGTCTGAAAAAATAAAATAGTGGTCGATGGGCAATGTTTCAATGATCCCCAGTGCGTAGTATATCGCACCCAGTTCAGCGACATACACGGAACAAGGATCTTTGAGTTTGAAAGAGGCACTGGAATTTTCATTGAAGATGCCGAAGCCAGTGGACCCGTTTATGAATGAACCGTCAGTAAAGAACATTTTATCAGATCTAACTTTCCCATATTCTGCCGAAAATATCGGCGGAATAGAATCGGAGCGTAGGTGATCTGGGATTCCATGGATTTTTTGTCACATGGACAGATCAAAAATGATAGAGGAATTGCAAAAGTATGGGAAGCAAACTTGGTTGGAGATGCCTGGTAAAGGGTGCACGTCGTGTGTAAGGTACTCATGGTATAAAGACATAAAACTTGACTGAGGAGTCAGTTGGAGTAGATTTTCGAAGTTATCAATTACCAATGGATTCATGATCTTGCAACGGATGAGAAATCTGTAGGATAATTCTGTGAACCGAAGAGTAAGCGGGGGTACTCCTGCCAAAACTTCGAGACTCATCGTATGTGTCGAATGCAAACACCCCATTGCTATACGCAAGCAACGATATTGTATTCTCTCCAGCTTGAGAATATGAATCCTGGCAGCTGATCGGAAGCAAAAACTGCCATATTCTAACACTGATAATATCGTAGTTTTGTATAACTGAATGAAGTCTCCTGGATGGGCACCCCACCATGTTCCGGCAATTGTTTGGAGAAAATTGATTCTTTGCTGGCATTTCTGTTTCAAATACGCAATGTGTCTCCCCCAGGTACACTTAGAATCAAAATATACACCCAGGTATTTGAAAAACATAGAGTGTTGGATCGTTTTGCCGGATAGGTGAAGCTGGAATTGGGCGGGTTCGTGCTTCCTAGAAAAAACGACCATTTCAGTTTTCTCCGTAGAGAATTCGATACCCAGCTTGAGGGCCCACGTGAACAGATTGTTCAGGGTATCTTGCAACGACTTTTGCAGAACGACGGGATTAGTACCCGTGATGGAAATAACTCCATCGTCTGCAAGTTGTCTCAGCGTGCAGTCTCTAGTTAGACAATCATCTATATCATTGACGTAAAAACTGTACAAGAGGGGGCTTAGGCAGGAGCCTTGTGGTAGGTCCATAAAACTGTATCGAGAAGATTTCAAGCTGTCATGATTGAAAAACATGTGCTTTTCTGACAGTAAATTGTACAGAAAATTATTCAGAATTGGTGAAAGTCCACGATTATGAAGTTTCTCTGAGAGAATTTCCATGGAGACTGAATCAAATGCCCCTTTGATATCGAGGAAAACGGAAGCCATTTGTTCTTTGCGAGCAAATGCGATTTGGATTTCAGAAGATAGCAGCGCGAGACAATCATTTGTCCCTTTACCTCGGCGGAAGCCAAACTGCGTATTTGACAGCAAATTGTTCGCTTCAACCCACTTGTCCAAACGAAGTAGAATCATTTTCTCTAACAATTTACGAATACAGGATAACATTCGAACAAATGTTGTTGAGGTAAGAAAATAACTTTTTAACATCTATCGAGGATCGTTCAACATTTGGTTGAGTGGATGGATATGTTTTAAACATTTGGGTTGCAAAACACCATTAAAAAAAAACATATTTTCTTGAACAATGCAAGTGGTCTTATATAATAAATATAACCAGATGACGTTTAATGGTTGCTATAGAGAGATGCTGATGAGTTTTCAGTAATTTCATGTGTTATCACGAAGAAATCAAAATTATATGAGCATACCTAGCTTAAGCGTTCAACATTTCGCGAGTTATCCTATGTGTTTTAATTTTGAGCGGTACGAAGAATTGAGAACTGAAATCAAATTAAGAAGGGTTTTGTTTGGTTGGAAATAGGATTGGGCGATCTTTGATCAATGTTTAGAACATCGATCTTTTCCTCTCCGATTTCCGATTTTTTTGGATCGATTCCAAATCGAGAAAATCTATCTTTTTCTTTCTATTTTTTCCTTTTCGATTTCTCACCAAAAACCTCCTGACAAATATCATAAATTCAATATCATTCAATGTTGTCAAATTAGTTATATTTACACCAACCATTCACTGACAGTGAAAATTGTGACGAAATTGGATGATGACATTAGGTCCAACCGAAACTAGAACTAGGGCTACTATTAAGATTTCGACTAAATGTCAGACGTATGGCACGGTTTTATGGGGTTATTGTCAGCGGTGTTCTGGACGAATATCAGTTGTTGAATTTTTGATAATAAATTTTCAAATTTTTTTTAAATTAAATGATTTCATGGCGGTACAAGATGCCCCGCAAAATACAATTTTTCTGGACATTCAAGTCTTCATGCTTAGAATCAAAATAAAATGTTTTCGATTTTTGAATAGAAATGTGAAATCTTTATTCCATGTTTAACTTGTTTAACTCTAGACTCATAAACTTAGGACTCTTAGAAACCCTCAACTGTAAGAACTCTTACAGCGCATACTGTGAAAGGGATGCAAATACATGCATCTCAATACCTTCCTCTGTTTCCAACTAATATTCGTAGATTTTTATTAATAATGGGCTGGGGAAAAAGAAATGTCGTATATTGTCAATATATGGCAACACTTAAATATATCTTGTGTTGTACTGATCGCATCGCATCGCATCGCATCGCATACTATACGGCTATTTAAGGACGACAATCTGTGCTACAAGTTTCGTTCCGACAGTGTTGTGATTGTCCTATTCAGTCTCAAGTTATAGCGCGTCAAAGATGGAGTCCACCAAGCAAGAAATTCGCCATATTTTACGTTTTGACTACCTGCGAGGTAAAACTGCAAGGAAGGCGGCCAAAACAAAATCGTGTAGTTTATGAACCCGATACTGTAACGATTCGCACAGCACAGCGTTGGTTTGATCGATTTCGTTCTGGTGTAGTGGCTGACGAAGATGCACCCCGTACTGGTAGGCCAATCGTCGTGGAAACCGATGAAATCGTTGAAATCATCCAAGTAGACCGGCATGTGAGCACTCGCTAAATTGGCCAGGAACTGGGTATAGACCATAAAACCGTTTGGAGCCAT
This sequence comes from Toxorhynchites rutilus septentrionalis, assembly GCF_029784135.1. Lineage (NCBI taxonomy): Eukaryota > Metazoa > Arthropoda > Insecta > Diptera > Culicidae > Toxorhynchites > Toxorhynchites rutilus. The sequence goes on along the minus strand of NC_073745.1, from coordinate 217,188,919 downwards.
TTGCAGAAGATTGGATTCCAAAAAAAGCTGGATGTATGAGTGCCACACGAGTTGACACAAAAAAATCTTTTAGACCGAATCAACACCTGCGATGCACTGCTGAAACGGAACGCACTCGACCCATTTTGAAGAAGATGGTGACTGGTGATGAAAAGTGGATCACGTACGACAACTTAAAGCGAAAAAAGTCGTGGTCGAAGCGCGGTGAGCCAGCCAAAACCATCGCCAAGCTCGGATTGACGGCCAGGAAGGTTTTGCTGTGTGTTTGGTGGGATTGGAAGGGAATCATCCACTATGAGCTGCTCAATTATGGCCAGACCCTCAACTAGGTTCTCTACTGTGAGCAGCTTGACTGTTTGAAGCAGGCGATTGACCAGAAGCGGCCAGAAATGATCAATAGGAATGGTGTTGTTTTCCACCAGGACAACGCTCGGCCTCACACATCTTTGATGACCCGCCAGAAGCTACGGGAGCTCGGATGGGATGTCCCATTGCACCCACCGTATAGTCCGGACCTGCCTCCAAGTGATTATCACCTCTTCCGGTTCATGCAAAACGCTCTTGGTGATACTAAGTTGGCCTCAAAAGAGGCTTGTGAAAACAGTTTGTCTGAATTTTTTTGCAAATAAGGAAGAGGAGGTTTTATAAGGGGGGATAATGAAGTTGCCTTCTAAATGGCAACAAGTTTGCGAACGAAACGGCGCATATATGACTTAAATTGGATAATTTTAAGTGTGTTAAATAAAGCGTCAAATTTCGATCAGAAATACGACATTTCTTTTTCCCCAACCCTGTATTTGACCTCACCAAAGGTTTGTGTGAGAGATTCGATTTCAGGAACGTCTTGTCTTTCGTTGCATTGTTACTGATTGACATGTGATTGTGAGTGGTCTTTATAGTGACCGAATGGAGATAGCACTAGAATAGCACTAGATATTTAGTTCTTGTTCTTACATTAATAAGCTTTCTGTAGAGCATCAGTATTGTAGGGTTGTTTTCCCAACAGAAACTTTTCCGTTTCCACAGCGTGGGTGAACTAGAATGAAATAAAGATAACTAATACATCAGTCGAGTCACTGGAAATTACGGTTGATTTAACACCACCAAAACAATCAGTGGCGGACCACACGGTGTAAGGTTGAGCGTGAAAATCTGTTGCAATTGATCCATTAACATAAACTTCACCATTTTGAGCTCTCGATTCGACTCTATATGTTCGCAGCAGGTAATTATCTGCACTTTGCAGTGGAAATATTATACCCAAAACATGTTTTTTATTCATATACTACCTGACAAACTGTTCCATATTCAGTGTTATAATTTGTCCGTCATTCCGGACTCCAATTAAATTCGCATCAAACCTTTCATGAAATATTAAAAAATCAATAATTAATCATAATTAAACGGGTAGTCACAGTTTTCAATATAACGTACAAATCCGACGCGAAATCGGGTTTGCGATTCTTCAAACACAAATTCGCTGCAATCGATGCTATATTCTTAACAGCCAAATGAGCCATCATCTCCACATGCTGCACCGACTGGGCACAATACTTAAAATTTGGTTCATTCCGTCCGATCTCCTTTAGAATTTAGACAAAATCAGTTAGAGAAACTTTCGATCCAACAATTGAACAATCCAGTATGTGTGCAATTCTTCAACTGAATTGATGTCTATGAACACTTTCAGATTATCCTCAAGTCTTTGCTGAGCATGTCCTGTACCACAGGCAATAAACTAATAGGGCTTACAGCCAATTTGATATAATACCTCATAAATTTGATCCACACTATATACTTTCTGTCACTCTTTTTCGTCCTCGAAAAAGCGATGAAGAGGCTGTCTCTTGGAATATTTATTGCACTTGATAAACTCAAGATTTCTACTCTTCCCATAGCCCAATGAACCGATATCTCCAATATCCGTATAACTTTGCGTCAAATGTCCACCCGCATCGCTTGCGAATGATTTGCAAGTGTCCAGAATGAGCCGATGACCCATGCATCGGCAGACGTTACCAGCGAACAACCTCTCGATCTGCACCATTTTTCAATCAACACCGGAAGACTCAAACAATCCAAACACGTTCATAACCATCCCGGGGGAGCACATGCTGCATTGGGTTCCCTAGAAATCGGCTAAACGCTGCTTCAGCGGGTGGTAACCTTCGGTTTTGGAGTCAATCCTCTCGACAAGACCTCGACAGCTGACAGGATGCTCACCCCTAATGTTTACTATGCAGACTCCTTCAGGCACATAAGCTTGGTTCCACTCAGGTGGGCATGGTTTAGAATAGATCCGTTGAGTCTGATGCCGATCGGGAATCGATCTGGCGAAGCTGGTAAACAAAGGGCAATGGAAAAGGTTTATTAGGCAGCAATTAGATCAGCAATTTCGATCTCACCGTGATAGATTTTGCCGTTAATCGTTAAGCAGACCGCCATTTCATGTGCACGTGTGCCAGTGCTTCCAAGCGTTTATGGGGATGGACTGCGCAGACAGGCACCCGGCCACAGAAACCACAACGGTGGCTTTACTTCGATTTCAATTAACCATCAGAAAGTGGCAGTTAGAGGTTTAGTGGGTTTTGCTCGAGTGATTAGATCGAATTGTTCTGATAAATTAACATGTGTGTTTACTTGCAGTGGAATAACTTGAATTTTAGCATGTGGATCACTTCGATTCTAGAGATTTAATTTCGATTTCAGAGAATAAGATAGAAGTAAACTTGATTGGTTTCGATTTAAAGGGAATTATTTAAACCAAAATCAGTCGATTGGAATTTCGCATACTTCCCGGTAATTATGGCTCTATAATAGATAAAGTGAAACTACTTTTCAAAATTAGTTGAGACTATGTTTAATATTTATTTGAGTGTTTAAATACCGTAATGCTTTAGAATCTGGACGGCTTTTTAATTCGGACAGTTTTTCATTATGTTCAATATTGTACCAAAACCATAACAACTTTTGCATGTTGGATTAATGTAACTGATAGTTACTACTGCATCAATTTAGTGTGGTGCCAAGCATTGTACCTAGCTGATGAAAAAAAAAACCGACAAACATCAAAACAAATATTTGTGTTTCACAAACCCATGTCCGGAATAAAACACATTCAGAAAATGATTTCAAATCCAGACGGATCAAAAGTTAACGATGCAATTTTTTATTGACGGAGTTGCATAAGAGTATACCCAGGTTTTCTTATGAGGTTTTAACGCGGATTTTTTACGCCGATTTTCGAATTAACGCGGTTTTTCACGAAGTACATATCTTCCGCGTAAAAAAAACTTTCATACCTTTCGCTTATTATCGATGTTTGATTTAGATCGTAATAGAATAACAATGAAATAAAAAGCTCTTCAAAAATCAATAACTAATTTCTCTCAAAAAAGAACATGCTGCTGACAAAATGTGTCCGGAATTTAAAGCATGTGTTCGGGATTTATGATTAAAAAAGTATTCGGGTTTCAAATCACGGTATGATGAAAAAATTTACAAATTTTGAGCAAATATCACTTGATTTTGCGGCACTCTGTGATTATGGAACTGTAGGAACTGTAGTTTTTCATGCTATGATATGTCATGATTTTTTAGTAGTTGAAGTAGTTTTTAGTAGTATTCATCGCAAGCGTTTGAGTGTCCGGATTTCGATGCATTACGATATCTCTTCACTATCTAATAATTTAATAATTTCAAATATTGGTTCGGAAGGTACATCGAAAACAAAATAAATTGACAAAAAAGAAATGCGAGGATTTGTCTATTTCCTTCAAATGTTGTGTTTTTACTTTCAAATGAATTGATGACATATACTTAACACTTAACACCGCTCGCGAGATTTCTCGTTTTCGCGTTCCTTTTGACGTGGGACTACGTCTAACCGGAATATATGGGGGGTAAAATGAAAACGTAAATACAGAACATACAGGAAAAAATGAAAGATTCCGAATGCTTATCACTCGAACATTTCTTACTGGATCGGAAATATGTTTGCATCAATTGATAGGGAATATTTCTACGCTTCTATCGCAATTAATAAAATGATACTTTTCATTAGATAAACAATTGAATAACTGTAAAATGTTAAGCGTTATTTTAACGCCCTAACTGCTTCATTTTGATTGGCCCGATCTACGGTTTCCCTAACACAGCCATCAAAACCGAGCAGCCTTGAGGAAATCGGCATTGCAAATACATGAAAGTATGGGGACTTTTGTTCTCACCGAAATATGTTCCCTAACACAGACTTCAAGACCAAACAGCGTTGGAGAGATCGGCATTCCAAATACATGTAAGTCGGGGGCATTTTCGTTCCGACTGAAATGTGTTTCCCTAACACAGACTTCAAATCCATGGAGTGTGGGGAAATCGGCATTGCAAATACATTGAAGTCGGGGGTATTTTTGTTCCGGCTGAAATGCGTTTCCCCAACACAGACTTTAGAACCAAGGTGTCTGAGGAAATTGGCATTGCAAGTCGGGGGCATTTTTGTTCCGACTGAAATGTGTTTTGCAGACTTCAAAACGAAGATGTCTGGGGAAATCGGCTCAGCAAATAAATGCAAACTGCGAGTACTTTTGTACTCGCTTGCCTTTGTGCAAACTAGAATATGTTTCCTTAAAACGGTCTTCCGGGGGTACTTCTGCACTCGCATGTTTTTTTTTGCACTCCGAAAAGTGTTTTCCTAACACGGATTACAAAAGCGGGTACGAACACCACACTTTGGCTCGGTTATTCAAGATTGCATTGAAGGATATGCCTTCATATCTTCTGCTCACTGAATTCCTACGCATACCATTTGATGATTAAGCAAGATGTTGATAACCAATTGCGATGACGCCTATTGATTAAACAATATGCGTTCGACGTACATGTCAAAATCGAAACTGAGTGCCTGAAGTTCATCGAATCAAGCAAGTTCGCGGTTCGATAAATACGCACATTTGAGAGATGCAAACTTCAGAAGGGAACGTAAAATAAAATAATCGTTTGATAATTCTTCCGTTCACATATTTTGTCCTAGGCATCATACCAAACGTAAAAGGACTGTCATTAAATTTACTTGTAACGAAGAACATAATCTATCACAATGCATGAATTGATCTTATATGTAATTATACAATCTTTTTACTCACAAAGCAAATATATTGAATTCAATTGAATTCGGGAATTGTTTCATTCAATCAATACAAACAGATGATTGCTACGCTAAGATAGCCCCACGTCAACCTTGCGGTTATATCATAGATATAACCCACCCATTTTTTTATGGACTTGTGTGAAATTAGCGGATAAAAGTTTTTGTTGCGTGCAAGTTTCTGTTCAACGTCTTGCTGAATTTAATGAATAATAAATTATTTCAGTTCAAATAAATTGATTGTTTATCAAGTAGCAACCTTCATAATCATGCTCATTAGATAGAGAATTGAATCATTCATCTTTCGACATAATTAATTTTTTTCTTGATCGTGACAGAGGAAAGTTATAGACTGAAACGTGAGAATGGGTCAATATAGGAAAATATTCAGAATTTTGAAAACCAAAAAAAGTTTTAGCCCAAAACCTATACAACTTAACTGGTATGGGGGAAATTAATTAATTTAAAGAAAATTCAAAAAAGTTATTTGAAAGGACCCAAAACACATGTATTATTATTAAATCATGTTTTTGACGCAGTGTTCTTCAATTTCTATTCTGGGGATAGCTTTGCGAAATTGGAAATGGAAATGAAACAAAAATGTGTTCTATGAGTGACTGGGTAAATTGTTTATAGGAATTTCTGAAGTGAATTTAAGTTGAAGTCATAATACAAAACGGGTGGGCAATGTCGGAAATATAACCGGAGCGACGTAGGACTACAGCAATGGCTGTCAATTTAGGTATATTTGCTCGAAATTTTCAAATGTTGATGTGACTTGTGCATTAAATAATCTATCCGGAAAATGAATTAGTTGACTCGGAAAATCAAACTCTTTATGATTAATAATAGTGGCTCTGAAAAGAACGTTTAGGTTTGTCATTGGCGTTGGCGGATCATAACATCAGTTACTTCAGTTCCGATGCACCGACTCCCTCCCCCCTTTGTGCTGTTTGACGAGCATGGGAAGTTTCGCAAAAGAATCGCACGCGGCACGCACCTGGTTCATCGGCATCTCATCCCAGATCTTGAAAATGAGCTTCTGAAATTGGTCCATAGTGGTCACTTTATGTTCGCTCTGCTTGGCCTAGCATGTACGACCATACGGTTCGGGAGCTGGCAGGCCACAAAGTCTTATCGATAAATTCAGTCAAATTCACCCGACACTACGCTTGGACGATATTCGCCGTATGCGCCGTCCTATTGAAAGACGTAATAATTCTTCCCGTAGAACTCCCGAAGTGCCGGGGTCACAACATTTTCCAGAATTTCGGTCTATAATACGCGGCGTTGATTCTCACGTTTTTCTCGATAATCACCAGTGGGAGCTTCCCACGCCTGGATACGGCCCCCAAACCATCATCGACGCGCGCTCTGGAACCGCGGGATGTTTATATGGGACGAGGGGGTGCTTGCCAACGTCGGCAAGCACAGCCGATCATTTTGGACATTGTGCGGCTTTTGTAAGACGAAGAGCTTCTCATCAGAAAACACGAACTCCTGACATGCGTGCCGCGGAAGTATCCGTTTGGTTCAGTCCAGCCTCTTCTTTGTTGTAGCCTTCGGTACCCCGTGAACTTTGCGTTTGTTGTACGGCTTGTATTCCAGGTCCTTCGTCATGGTGGTGTGGGCAGTTCCATTTCGTGGAAGATGCAACAATGAATCTCTACACGCTCCCAAATTGTAGTCACCAATCGAAAAGTTGTTACTCAAAAACAGAATAAGGTAAATGATTTTGGTTTGTCCAGTCGAAAATATGATCTTGGTTTGTCCCCTTTTTTGAATGCTCTAGTTCAGCGCACCTGTGTTAACACTTTCGACGCCCCGTCACCCAGATATGCATGTGTGACACTTTCCTCGTTCAAATATAATAGGATTTTTAAAAGGAATTTGATAGAATAGGCACCTAAGTGTAACTATAGGATATGTAGAAAAATAATAAAATTATAACCATATTATTATAATGTTTATACTGTACTTTTTATTGATTTATAGTGCGGATGGTTTGTATGGCAGCTTTTTGCAAAACCCATATAACATCACTTTAGCATATGTTAATGTTGTCAATTCATCTTCAAATTAAATAAAATATTGCTAGATCATGTAAAAGTTGTCTACAAACTAAGTTTGATATTCATTTAATAATTTATTCGCAAGTTGGGCTCCGCAAGAAACTTAGAAAAGCCGCTTTGGACGTCGAACGTGTTAAGGGGGACCCCGGTTTGTAATTGAGAAAAAATCGATTTTTTTATTTTTGCATTTTTGGATTGATTACATTGATAAAGACCTCAATCCTCCCAATTGCCCCCAATTCCACCCAAATAAAAAATATTGGGCAATTGTCGTCGTGCGTAAATTTAAGAAGAGTTTCAAAGTGACTCGGGATGCTGCAGACATGAAGAGATCGTTGAATAAAATGGCCGCTGAGGTTGACCAACAGAGAGTTCTAATTTTGATGGAGGATATCCGGAAAAAATACGAAAATTCATCGAAATATTTTTGACGTAGGACTACGTTTTTGATTACTATATAGGGGGTTCACTCTACGAAAAATGCAACGGAAGTTGGCCGGAACCTCAACCATGGCCGTTGAAAAGATGTATGTCGACATGTTCTCTTAGCTTTTCGTGGCTTTGGCGGTTAGCTGTCTCTCCGTTTTGGCTATGAAGTTATTGGAGGAAGCCTTCTTTTATCTCCAGGCGATCTATCCTCCAGTTTGGCATAATGGGCAGCTGTCAGGTTCGGCCTAAAGACCACATCACTTTTGCGTGATACTTCTTGATGAAGGCGACAACTTACGGCAGGCACTTCGTACTGTATATCTCCCCGTTCACCGTAAGACTAAAAAAAAGAGTGGCTTGGACATTCATTTCTCGTCTGCCAGAGAAGGATCTTCTTCGAGAACTTGGTGTGGAAGATGTATTTGACGTCATCGCTTACCTTCTTGGTGGGGAACGCAAAGTACCCGGTCCTCTGCTTTTCGTTGAATTCTAGCGTCGTCGTGTCGTCTTTCATTATGAGCACGGCATAGCGCTTCGCCAGAAAGCAGTTTTTCACCAGCACTTCCAGCTTCTCCTTCTGGGTGCCTGCTGCTCAGACACGGTTAGCCTCGTCTGACGCTTCCGCATAAAAGTGTCCATTTTGGTCAGATTCTTCTTCACCATCTGGCCGGTTGCTACGATCTCCCGGATAAAGGAGCGGCCAGTAGAGGATGTTGTAAATACCAGATCGACTATATCCGGCGGATACGAAGTGCCTCAGGATGTCCAACCCCTTCTCTGTGGAGTGAAGCTGACAGTATGAAAAAAGTGGAAGGTTCTGAGCCTAGAGGCATGGACGGAAGTTTGACATAGGACTGTGATTATTCAGAAGAGTTGTTTTTTAAATGTAATTCTTTTCATTGTTCAGAAATATGTCAATTTAATTCCTTTGAAACTCCAAATAGTAACCCTGAAAAGAGCCGTTTGTTATATGTACTCATAATAGTCAAACGGTTTGTAACGAACAAAAAAGAAAATATGTTTCTGGCAGGAACTTCAATTGAATAATTGAAAATGATTAATTTATATCAGTGTGACCATAACAGGGTGGAATGGTAGATAAAGTATATGTGGATCGGTAAACAAAAAAGTAGTCAAATCGGAGGCGGACTTAAAGAGAAAATGGATTTCTGTTCAAAAAAAAAAAGACGGGTGGGTAATGTCGGGGACATAACCGGAGTGACGTAGGACTATACAAAGGGGACAGCTTTTGTTAAATATATATTTTAAATATATTGTTTTATTTTCTTCTCCTACGTGAATACCTACCTATCTACCTGAAAAATGGATTAGTTTACTTTAATTAAAAGATTAATTTTTTTTTTTAATTAAATTAAATTTAATTAAAAGAACCTTTGGTGTTGTGTTTTTGTTATCACTCGATATTCTCATCTTGTTCGGTTAAACCTTCCTGTTTAGCTATTGCGTTTGCCACTCGCCACAGCTTTCACAGTTGGAAAATTTCTTCCCATCCAGCTTGTGACATGTTGTTCAGTAAGTTACATTTAATACGACGTGTCGGAGAAACACTTTGCCACTCACTGAAACTAATTGTTGCCTTGATGAGCGCCGAACCGAAGCTGCTCTGTTCTTGATGCGGGTTTTCTGATTGTCGTGAGCAGCTTTGCAAGCCAACTCGAGCACTCCGACGGCCGAAACTCTATAATCGCTGTTATGTATACTGGTGCTCCGGCACCAATCCGTTCGGCTTAGTTACCCTTGCGGAGCAATCAGTGAATGCGACCAACAGGGAACTGGAGACCTGCACGGTTCGAGTGAGACTTTGCCTTTCCCTAAACTTGTCCTCCTTTGTTACGTCCACGATGCCGATGCCGTACAACCACACGGGTTTACGGTTTGAAAGAAAATAAGATATTTTGTTGGGGTCCGCGTGTTTTATACTCTAGCGGTACACACTCACAGGATAGAGACAAATCGGCAGACTCAGCCAGAGGGGCGAGTCCAACGAGACGAACGAATGAGCGTTAAAAGGGAGCGATGGCAAAAAAATACATTCATTACGATTTGTTCGCTCGTTGGATTCACATGCAGGCTAAAAAGGGTCCTTTTCAGGATCACAAAATCATCTTCAATCTAAAGAGTTTATTTTTTTGTTATCACTCGATATCCCCATCTTGTTCGGCTAAACCTTTCTGTTTAGCGATTGCATTTGCCACTCGCCACAGCTTTCATAGTTGGAAAATTTCTTCCCATCCAGCTTGTGACATATTTTATAGTAAATTACATTTAATGGCACGTCGCATTACCACCACTCAGTGTCGGATTGGAGGTAATTTTAACCTGTAATTGAACATTTGCGATGACAGTGGTACAGTGTCGACTTTCAATGTGGGGTCATAATTTGGATCTCTATGTTTACAAAAATGTCCAACTAAATAAGTCGCATTACATGTCCGTCCAATTAGCTAAATGTCGAACTAATTGTAAATTACTGTACTTTCAATCTGGAAACAATTTAAGAATTGGTGAAAATTGAATAATCAGGAAAGTCCCCAACTATCAATAAGCTCAGAACAACTGCCAAATTCACATACTCATCAGATCCTGGCAAACAAATTATGAAAACATCAATTTGTGTTTTATTATTATTTTGGATAATGTTTTAGAAAGCATTGAACTTTATTTCCTAAACTCTTTTTTGGAAGGTTTAATGGCCCTTAAAAGCGCCTTGTTTTATGGAATGGTTCCAATTTAGAAAAATTAGTACTCGTGGTTTTGAAAAAAAAACATTTCGAACGCCCTCGATGCCGCCTTGTTCTGGATTTGCCACCAAAGCAGTTTGTATAAAGAACAAACTTTTTTCTTCTGCTACCTGATGACGTTTTGCGATTGCGTTTGCCACTCGCCACTCGCTGCAACTGCCTGTTGTCTTGATGTCCACCGAACCGAATGTGTTCTGTTCCGAATATGGGTTTTCTTATCGCCGCGAGCAGCTTTGCCAGCTAACTCGATCACTTCGGCGGCCGAAACTATATAACGCCGGCTAGGTGGACTGGTGCACTGGTACTAACGCGCTCGGCCTAGCTACCCTTTCGGGGAACTCCAGATCAACACGGTTCGAGCGGGATTTTGCCTTTCCCTTCACTTTTCCTCCTTTACCATGTCCAGACATGGTTGCTTGAGTTGGTTTGTTGATGTGTTGTGATGCGAACCGATGTGGTGTACGGTTTGAATGAGAATGATCGTTACGGCAGCGGAGCGGGGATTTTTAAGTTGACTGGCTGGCTCGAGAATTACGCATGTGTGAGACTGCGACAAATGTTTCCCTCATTTTTTTCTTTTTCCTTTCCAATCGTGCTTCATTCTATTTCGCTGCTGCTCTGGTTGCCCGTTTTGGTCGGTACGATTTGAGGAGCACAAAATGGACCAATAAAAAATGGGCACATAGTGCATTTGGACAATGCTTGATATTTCACAATTATTCAATTATTTATCTCAAGAAAAATGAAATGTTATTCGTTATGACAGATGCGTAGATATATTTCCTATCAATTGATGCAAAAACCGTCGCGATCTATTGAGAAATGCTCGAGTTATAAGCGTTCCAAATCTTGCATTTTTTCCTACTTGTTCAGTGCCTAGATTTCCATTTCACCCCCTATATCTTCCGGTTAGACGTAGTCCTACGTCAAAAAAATTCTATCGTCATTGATAAAATTGAATATGAAGTTTATGGGGAATAAACAAAAAACAAGTTGAAAATACTTACGATTTCGTGATATTTTGAGATAAAATACACATGAAATCATGAAGTTGCTTTATTTTCAATGGATAGCTATGGTATTGTGATTTTATTCCGTTATCTTATTCTTATTATTAGTCTTAGTCTAAGACATCGAGAGCAGTAGCTCTTTCGCTGGAATAATGTTCGTTTGCAGAGTATCAATAACAAGTCGTATATGTTCCTCCTCATAGTATCATAGAAGCAATTGAGTCATTGAGCATTATGAATATGAGTCATGAAGATTATTTACATTTAATTTCGTTTCATATTTGTGATGCGATGTAATGCCGATATCAATAAGTCCTCGCTTGAAAATCGCTGCCATCCTTCTTTTGATATCATTTTTCGCTGTTTTCGCTCTTCCACAGCCCGGAAAACACTCGCTTGAGATGTTCGTCACCCCGTCATATACTGAAGTCATTCGCCAACTGGACTTATCTACAACAGGGCATACGTTAACTGGGCTGCAAAGCAGTTATGTGTCAATAATTTGATGTGATCTTCAATTTGAAGTATTGCTTTTGGTGTTTTGAAGTTAGCGATATTCGACTTCCGCTGGTAAGCCGTATGGGCTTTCAATATTTGTTTAGCATTCAATAATACCATCAGCAAACCGGAAGTTGAAATAAGATTATATCTTATATTCTGGAATCTACGTTCATATATTGTTGATAAAACATAGGAGAAATATCATTTGTATGTTTTGAAACGGAACTGTAATTAATTAAATTAATCATTAATGTTCAACAGTCCGAAACAGCAAACGTCACGTCACTAAAGTATTTGACTGACAACAAGCCAACCTAACTATAAAATATTCTCCAACAGATGATTCTTGTTGGAAAGTTTCTTAATTTTATTATAACATTGTTCAATTTTGTGTGCTTTATTCATGAAAACGCAAAAAAGTGTTTGTAGTGAGTCAAAATATTGTTTGAACGGATCGTATACTATTCGTGACGTGACAACAACTTCTGGAGACAGTTGATACTCCTCTATTTGTGGACCGATCTCAACCAAATTTTGTGGGTTGTTGACTTTCACTGTTTGCTCAGAGAAACCCAAGTATAAAAATGTTTGAATCTATGTTCATTTGATAAACTAAAAAAATGTTCTATTTTTGTGTCGTGACAACGCTTCAAAAAACCTGTCTTTCAAATGCCTGTTTCTCATAAATTACAGAATGAAACGTAGGTCTACCCACGGCTCTTCAAACAAGCATTTAATCACCCATATAATGGTATATATTATGATATAATTAGTGCTTATTCAAATAACGTTTTCAATTTTCCCCTAAAGATTGAAATTTGGTTTTCTGGTGCATACCCTCATGGAATGGGTCATTTGCAGTTCGACAGAACTTCAGCATCATCAACGTTCGTAGTCCCCATCTAGGTAGGGATCCATTTTAATCAGAGAAAAACACCTGAATGCAGTTTTTAAATTTTAACATTTGAATGGAAATTTTTAGTTTAGTTTTTGTTTTATTTTTTTATCATTTCCTCTTATTGGTCTCTATACTACGCGGTACGAATGATGTGATTTATACTCATTCTGAGTTTCTTATAGCACGGTTTCCATATAACGTGGTATAATACATGATTTACCTTCGGATCCGCTCGCAAAACATACCTCTTTTGTTTGTTAAATTGCTCACTTGTTTCGTTATTTCAACTGCTGATGTTTCAGGCGAAAACATTGCTGAATAAATTTGCCGTCTAATGCTATATATAAAAACATATATCGTAACAACGATTCTGCGTAACATGCATTTGAAAACTCTTAATAAACGTTACATTTTTCGTAGAGTGACCCCCCTATATAGAAATCAAAGACGTAGTCCTACGTCTAAATCATCAAGTTGCCTGACTGTGCTGCTGTTGCGAATCAACAGCGCTGAATCATTTTTGTGAAGGCTCAATTAATGTTAGATTCGAGGAAAATTTGTTCCATTGAATTATCTTTTGTAGTTTTTTTCTCCATCGCCATCCGAAATTAGTCCATTTCTTCAAAGCATGCCTTAACACTTAAATCGTTGAAAAATGGATTGGAATTTTCAATACATTTTTTTAATCTGACTTTATTGCAAGGACACATGTTAAGAATTTCACGAATAAATGAGACTTGCTAAACTATGGCTTATGTTCACATAAAGTTTTTTTTTGTATCCCGCATTAGACCACTGACCTAAACTGATCTCTGGTCAGTTTATCTTAAATCAAAATAATTATTCGAAGAGGTTGGGGTTGAATTAAATTGCGCTTTTGAAAAATAAGAGCCGTTCCAATCAAGGATCTTAGCGTATAAGAGCATAATTGAGCTACAGTGGGTTCACCAAAAAAGTTTAATTCGTGTTCTGATTATTAAGCTGATTAAGTAGGTTTTTGATTCTTTCACTCTAATCCGTAGGGATCTTGGAAAAAATACATTTTGGCAACGAGTGCAGAAATTAACAGTCGATTCGGCAAGTATTCCAGACGAAAAAAGCCTTTGCGTCCGCCAACTGCGGAAATTTATGGAAATAAATATAGACACAGAATAGTGGTTTAAGGAAACACGAGTTAACTTTTTAAAATCACCATTTACTGGTGAAGGTTTATTCCGTAAGTACAAATAAATAATAATACAAGCATAGTGCATTCGAACTTCGTATCTGTTATCACTTTTGAGAATTGCTTGGAGGAATAATGAGTAATTCTTTTGCAATACCGAACATGATTTTTGTTTGTGCGATCATTTGAACGATCATTAATGTACACGATTGCTACAGTGTAGTGTAGTGGTTCATCATTTTTTGTCATTATTTACAAGCAATGATAGTGAATTTGTCAGTTCTAAACATATAAAAAATACTCTACCTAAACTTCGGAAACATTTCATTTATACACACTTAAGCATACGAATCTTTAGGCAATAAGTTAGGAGGCGTTTTAATATCACTGCTACATTATTTCTAGATCCGAACACTCTCTCTCTTTCTCTATCTCTCTCCCTCTATCTGGGGGATTTCCAGAATCGATACTCGTCAGAGAACTGGGTGTATTGAAACACACACCCACCGCTGCACGCAAAGTCTTCTAGCTCCATCGAACCGGTGGAACGCGATTAAGGTCACTTCTACGCCACTTGCTGCATACTGTAGAGCTTCGCGTACATTTTATTCAGCGCCATCAACTCGTCATGGGTACCGCTTTCCGCGACGGTACCATTCTGGATGACGCAAATCACATCCGCATTCTGGACGGTGGTCAATCGGTGAGCAATGATGATACAGGTTCGACCCTTCCGGGCATGATCCAGCGCATTTTGAACAATCTTTTCGCTCTGATTGTCAAGCGCCGAAGTGGCCTCATCCAGCAGTAGAATTCGGGGATTTCGGACGAGTGCTCGTGCAATGGCGATACGCTGCTTCTGCCCGCCGGATAGCTGCGCTCCCTTCGTACCCAAGCTGGTGTCGTAACCCTTGGGGAGATTGATGATAAATTCGTGAATGTTGGCCATCTTGGCAGCTTCGATGATTTCCGGCATGGCAATGTCCCGCGTGTTGTCACCGTACGCGATGTTTTCTGCAATGGTTCGGTCGAACAGCACCGGTTCCTGCGAGACGAGACCCATCTGGGAGCGGATACGGTTCAGGTGGAAATCGGTCGTGTTGATACCGTCGATGTCCTGTGGGTGCAAGAAATTGTGTGGTGTTACAAACGAAGTTGAAACGTGTTGCTGTGTATGATAACTTACTACTTTGCCATGGTCAGGGTCGTAGTAGCGGAGAAGCAGCTGAATGCAGGTCGATTTACCGCAGCCCGATGGACCAACCAGAGCAACCGTGTTACCTTTCTTTATTTCCAGATTAAGCCCTTGCAGGATAGGAATGTTGGGTCTTGTTGGATAACGAAACTCGACGTTTGAATACTTGATGTTGCCTTCGTGTTTCTGGAAGTACACATGTGAGGGTTGTTTGGAAATCAGTTTAATTTGAAGCTTATTGCGATCGCATCGCGAAAACATAAATCTCTCGTAGAACAGTAAATCTCGATTATCAGAGAAGGTACATCAGATGAATCAAATCGTCTATTAATTAGTTTCTTGCTCGTATTCTACACGCTCTCTGTATTGGTAGAGTAGACACATATACCGTGTGTGTGATAATGTTTGCACCACTGAGCAATGTCAAAATTAAAATATATCTAAAAAAATTTGGTTTAGTTTTCTTTATTCATTCAAAAGGGGGATGTTTCTGAGAGACTTTAACTATATTAATCATTGATCCACTTGCTGCAACTACGGCCTCAACACGCTTCCGGAGTGCATGGTAGGACCTAATAATGTAAACTGGATCCATTTTGCTCAAGGTACGAGCCAGCGTTTGTCTGAGGCTTGCTGTACTCGGGTAGCGTTTAGCACAGGCCATGGCCTTCACGACGCTCCATACTGAGTAATCTGGTTGGATTACAATCGGAGCTGGATGGTGGCCTCATAACCTTCATCCAGAACGGCGGATATTCCTGCAACCACTTCTGAGAGCAGTTCGAGATGTGGCACAGAGTCCAATCTTGTTGAAATACAACATTTGGTTTCGAGTCGTACTGCTCTTTGATCCACGGGAGAACATACATACTTTGAATCCCGATGTAGACCTCCGTTTTTACTTTGTCGCCTTCTTGAATCAACATCGGGTTAATTTTTTTGCCATCGGAAACCACCTATCCAAACACCATAACGCTAGCAGGGTGCTTGGTCTATGCTTGTCGGCCACGTCTTTTACCGGGAGATCTATAATATAACGATCAATTTTGGAATTTCAATGGGATCGACGATATACATGCTCTCGTCGGAACTGGATTTTCGGATATTTTCGCTTGAAGTAGTTAAAGATTTTTTCAGATCGCTCGACTCGTAGCTCTTGGATGCCGTTGGTAATCGTGTGGGTTGTTTTTCGTGCCTTCGACTTCGCCCCGCTATCTTCCTTTACGATCTTCCGTACCGTAAAGTCGCTGATCACGTGTTCCTTCCCCATTTTCCTCATTGAACGTACTGGGTTCGCCCGAAACTTCCTTTTGATGGCAGCGATAACCATCGGAAACCGAGTTGACCTCGGATGTCTTGTGGCCACCTTTGCGGACCCTTTTCACGGTCCACCAAGACACTCCCACGGCGATTGAAATGTCTTTTTACGACTTTTGCGAGTGGGACAAATCACGAATACACTGCCACTTCGTCGTAGTGCAACTGTCAACATAAGGAAATCGGCTCCTTTTACTCGCACCCTATTATGATATGAATTAGGCTTACGTGCATGCAGAAACTTATAGAGAAGATAGCAGAATCGTTAGCTTGGAGTCCGAATCTCCATCGTGTTATCTGTCGGATCACTGCGTCGTAAGATGTGATAGCTTGACTACCAAACTACGGGTAGAATTCCAGTATTCGAATTGCCCGCAACTTCTCGAACACATTCACGTGACAAACGAACAGTTTTCGACTTGGATTCCTCCTCCGCTCCGATAAAAACGCTAGGATTGAATAAATTATTTTTCAATGTACCCAAATGGAGCGATACAGGAAACACAAAACGGATCGCGCTATAAGGATGCTGCCAAATGGTTCGATCCTCTTCAGCTTGTCGGTTCGTTGATCATACATGCCAAAATCTACCTCCAGGGCTAGTGGCGAAGTCAGAAGCAATGGGACGATTCTCTCGACAACGAACTTCGACAGCGATAGCTCGAATCCTGGAAAAATCTCGACGCTCTCCGGAATTTTTCTGTTCCTCAATGGGTTGTACCAGTCGCCAAACCGGTGTCAATCGAAATGCATGGATTTTGCGATGCATTGGAAAAGGCGTACGGTGCGTGCATCTACCTTCGTGTCCTAGCTGAAGACGGATCAGTCTACGTAAACTTCTTCACCGAAAAATCGAAAATAACCCCTCTGGGAGGCTCTTGGAAACAGAAACGAGTCTGCTTATCACGGTTGGAACTTTCGGCAGCACTTCTTCTCGCACACTTGTTTCAAAAGGTGCAAGAAGCAATCACTCTTGTAAAGAAAGCATTCTTTTAGTCGGACTCAACACTTTCCCAACATTGGTTGTCCGCTACTCCGTCCCGCTGAAAAACTTTCATCGCAAACCGGGTCTCGGAGATACAGCATGCAAAGGCAGGTGAACTATGGACTCATGTTTCAGGCTATGAGAATCCCGCAGATCTTATTTTTCGGGGAATGGATCCCGAACAACTCATATTAACACAGATTTGGTAGCACGGACCCGACTGACTAAATAACTAAACCTCTCGTTTTTGGCCTGCTTTCGTACGTACATCGGATGAAGACTTCATTTCAGAAGAACTCGAAGAAAGACCTGTTACCCTGGCCGTCCAAACACTTTCACCAAATCCCATACTTGTTCTACGTTCATCGTGCCCAGCCCCCCTGCGTTTAATTGCGTGGGTTCTAAGATACCCGAGACCTGCTAACCGTCGATTGGGTCTCCTCGACACAGCAGAACTGGAAGAAGCAAGCAAGTGTTTAGTTTGAACTGTTCAAGTCGTCCAAGACACCAACAGCAAATCATGGGTAATCTTCCGGATGTTGGTCCTATAAATTTTCGCTATCCTCAACGGAAATCGCAACCCATCAAGGGTTATATGGCAGTATTCGTCTGCCTTTCGATCAAGGCAGTTCATATCGAACTTATTGGAGACCTTTCAATGGCTTCGTTACTTGCTGCTCTCAGATGGTTTATCGTACGTCGAGGAAGACAATGGCGACATCGAATGCGACAACACACGAAATTTTCTTGGAGCTTTTCGGAAGGTGGAGATCTCTATATAATTCACAGAAATTCACTTCAAATCCACCCTCGGAATTTCGATCCTAACGACCGGATAGCTGACGACGCTACTAACTCAAATCGAGAGCTGCATAAACTCTCGACCCCTTACTCAGTTATCGGCCGATCCGGAAGACTCCGATGTCTCGACTCCAGGGCACTTCCTAATCCATCTTCCTCTCGCAGCGCTTGCTGAACCGTCATATGAAGAGCCACCATTCAACAGATTAGACCGCTGGCAGCAAGTCCAAGAGTTCCTTCGTCAGCTGTGTAATCGCTGGGGGACGGAATATCTTTCCGGACTCATGCCAAAAACGAAATGGAGCCGCAAAAAGGACAACATCAGCATCGGAACAATAGTTCTAGTGGAGGCCGACGTGATTCCGGGTATCTCGATCTTGACCAACCAACTGAGCTTATGTTGAAAGCTTTAATGTGCATCAGCGGGCCGCCCGGTAGGAAGAGAGTTCCTTTGTGGAACGAAGAAGTTAAAGAGGCGTCTTAGACGTAAAACTCTTAGAGCACTTAGAAGGTGGAAAGACGTTGATCGATGAGAAAGAGGGAAGCGTTAAATTTCCTTCCTAGGTAGAGGCGAAAGCAAAGAAAGACAGCTAGGTAAAGTTCATAAGCGAAATTAATCCAGAACTTCTAGCTAAAAAGTTATGGCATAGGATCAATTCACTTAGCGGTAGGACATTTCAAGAGCACATCAGGCTGGTGAACGGTATTACTACTTCCGATGATCCCGCCTGAACTAGTAAAATTCTTGCTGATTACTTTGCGGAAATGTCCGCTTGGAATGTTTATTCTACGTAATTCAAATAGCTAAAGGAGGAATGTGAAAGGCTTCTTCTCGACTTCTCAACACACAACCCGGACAAGTATAACGAGGTCTTAACACTTTTAACATTCGAGCTCAAAGGGAAGAGGGTTGCATAACGCAAGGACTAATCAAGAAAACTGAACCAAATTTTGCATGTGAAGGTTTCTAGGGACGAGAAATGTTTTCTATGGTGGATAGGAATACCTTCCTCCTCTGGTTCTAGGTTCTGACATTTACCTGGAGAGTTGAGTGGTATGAGCTGGTTGGGTTATGCATCTTTGGTTCGCGATCTAGAAGATTCATCAAACGTCCAGCAGAGAGCATTGCCGAGTTGACGTTGGGAGCGTATGCAAGGGCTTGCCCCAACATCCACGCACCGAAAATGAGAGCCTCAGAAACCCTGGAATGAATACACGAATAAGTATGACAATCAAATCAAAAGAATAATCGTGTCAATTACTTTATCACATTCTTGTACTCCACTTGATCCTCTGAAACTAGTTTTCCACCGTAGAACAGAGCTAATCCGTAGCCCATGAATGGCATGATCTGTCCCAGCGCGAAAACAGTTCCACGCAGCTTAGTTTTCTTTTTACAGGCTGCATCCACTTTCAGCGTTTCCTTGGTGTACCGCTCGAGAACATGTGGCTCCTGTCCTAAACTCGCCACAGTCCGGATATTTGAAATGGCTTCAACCGCCAACTTGATGGCGCTTTCCAACGATTGCTTTTCCTTCAAACCGCTGGACTCCATATAGCGAGATTCCAGGATGATGGATCCCAACACCACTGGGATGGCAACCACCGAAACGAGAGTCAAATTCCACGAATAGTAGAAGGATATTCCAACTCCGATGCAAATGGTGGATGCGGCTTGTAGCAGCGAGCCGATTCGGGTGCCAGTGGCACCTTGAACGCTGGCACAATCACCGGAGAGACGAGCACAAAGTGCCCCGACGGCATTTTTGGATTCGTCGTACCAAGCCATCTCCTGGCTGACGATTGCCTTGAACGTTTTCTGCCGCAGTCGAGAGGTTAGTCGTACGCCAGCGATGTTAAAGAGGAACGTCTGGAAGAACGTTCCCAAACCTGTCACGAGACCTAGTATCAGGAAGAGCACCGAATAGAAGTTGGATTCTTCTCGTACGAATTCTGGATCAGCTACCGAGAGAATCTAGAATAGATGTGAATGTTTAGCATCATGATTGAGTTTAAGTTCAACGCAGATAAAACTTACTCCATACATTTCACCGAAAAGAACGGCGAATGCTGGGAATGATGCTCCCACAACAATAGCCGATCCACAGCCGAACAAGATATAGGGCCACTCCGGAGAGTTTAGTTTCAACAGTCGTGTTATCGAAACCGGATAGGCATCCTCCTTGTCCTCCTCGACGGTTTCCCCTGATTTGCTTCCATCCGATTCGTCGTCCGAGCAAACATCGTCATCCGCAATCTCACTTTTCGGTCCTGTCGGAATCAACTCCTGACTGACTCCGATATCCTCTTCCTTTTTCTGTGCCCCACTAGCCATCACTAAACTGTGGTACAGGCCCTTCTTGAGCATTAGTTCGTCGTGGGTTCCCTGTTCGGCTACCACACCCTTTTCAATGTACACTATCTTATCTGCGTTGGTTATCGTCGACAATCGGTGGGATACCACCAGCGTGGTACGGCCGCGACTGGCTTTTTCCAACGCATCCTGTACACGCCTCTCGGAGTTTGGATCCAGCGCCGAGGTGGCTTCGTCCAGCAGCAAAATCTGAGGATTACGAACCAAGGCACGAGCTATAGCTATTCTTTGTTTCTGTCCACCGGACAACTGCGCACCACGCTCCCCGATCAACGTGTGATATCCGTTTGGTAATTTGGTAACGAAACTATGGCAATTTGCAATTTTAGCGGCCTTTTCAATGTCACTTTGGCTAGCTTCCGGATTTCCATAGCGAATATTCTCCGCAATGCTGGCAGCAAACAAAACAGGTTCCTGGCCGACCAACCCGATGTGCGATCGCAACCAGCTGATGTTCAACTCGTTCACTTTGGTTCCGTCGACAGTTACTGTGCCATTGAGAGGATCGTACAGTCTCTGAATCAACTGTAGGCATGTGGATTTTCCACAACCCGACGGTCCCACCAGCGCAACCGTCTTTCCTGCTTCAATGGTTAAATTCAATCCCTGTAGCACCTGAACATCACTTCTCGCTGGGTAGCGGAAGGAAACATCAGTGAACTCGATAGCCCCGTTGATTGTTGCTGGCCGCAGACCACTGTCTCCCAGCGAATCGATTACCGGTACCCTATCGATGACGGAGAAAATGGTAGCCGCCGAACCCTTCGCGGTGGAGAATGCTTCCAAATGAGGAGATGACAGGCCCAGATTCTGGGCGCCGGCCAGAACTCCAAACAGCACAATAATCAGAACAGCAGGGGTGTAGTCTTTCACATCCTTACCGCGATCATCCAGGATCAGGTTGATTCCGTACCAAAACGCGAGAGCGTAGCAACAGTAAATGATGAACCACATGATGCCTCCTCCGATACCCGAGAACAGACCCTTCTTTCGTCCGTTAACCTCGGCGGCACTCAGACGCTCCTTGTAGCGGTCCTGCTCCTTCCGTTCGCCTCCGAACGCCACAACAGTTCGAATGCTACCAAGGACCTCCTCGGCGACTGCTCCCGCCGATGAATAGGCCTTTAATTCTTTTTCCGTAAGCGTGCTTTGCATCTAGAGAATCGAAATTGAAACCGTCATTTTTTCTTAGTTTTACACACGATCAATCGTTCAACTCACCTTAGCTACAATGGCGGTGGCCAGTATGATAATCGGTGCACAACTCAGAATCACAAGCGTTAACTTCCACCCGTAGAAAAACGAGAATATCACAGATATAGTGAACGACATTACTAGGTACGTAAAGATGGAAAGTTTCTCGCCGATGCCTTCCTTAAGCTTATCTAAATCACTGTAGAGGTAACATAAAAAAAAAGTTAGAAACTTCATCCAACGCATCTCCCTATCAACAGCCAAACTTACTCAGTGATTCGAACGGCGAAACTGTCGTCACTATTCAGATCGTACCAGGTCATGTCCTGTCGCAGGACAGCCTGTAGGAACAGCGTCCGGATGCGGCTGATCTGTCGGATAGCCGATCGGTTAATCATATCTACGCTCAGCGCAGCAGCTAGGAACTGTATTAGTGACACGCAAACGACGCCCAGCCCGAAGGCTTTGGCGTCCCGCAGAATAGCCTCGCGATTCTCCTGCTGGCTGGCGTTGATTCTGGGGAAGAGCAATTAGTCAATCGTTAGTAATTGAAGGGTACAAGCAAACGAAAAGAAAAAGATTTTTCGGTGGCAAATGAGCGCTTTGAAGTGTTTAAAGTCCAATAATGAAATTGTTTGTGTGAAGCCAGACGACTGCTGACGCATCCTCGTCAATTGAACTTGATCAATCGATTCAGTGTTCGTGCGCTAACTGGTTGTTATCACCACTCGGGAGAAGTGCGAAAACTACTAATTGAAATCAATTGTCCACGTGCGTTGAGCGTTTTGTTGGTATTGACTTAATCAACGGGACAGATCTTGATGAATATTGGGCGTAGGAAACGCGAAAGAGAATATTAAAACATGTGTGAACCGGAATAAGAAATAAATGTCATGGTGTTATTGAGAACAGCTGTGCTTCGCTGGAAATTAACTCTGCATCAATATTCATTGAAATTGTTGATTCAGTAGGAGAAAAAATCACTACATTTCACCGTCCCCAGCAACTGGAGTAACTGGAGTAACGGTCAGCGTACCATCAAAAGCCCTAGATCAGCAATGGTCAACCTCCGCTGGCGAAACCCCTAAGAAATCATTACCTAATTATTTTGCCGTAAGACTATATCTATCAGTAATGGTGCCAAATCATGAAACAGGGCACGTTTCCATAAAATCGAAATAACAAATGCATTACTCGTTCTACAAACATTGGGGATGGAGAAAACATTGCAATTCAAGCTCCGCCCGATTTCAATTTATTGGGTACAAACAAGCTTTTCGCGATTTCACAGCATTCACGATTTAGCATTCATCTAGCTAGCGACCAGATTGCAGCGAGTTTTTTTTCCAAGTTTAGTTTAGTTTAGTTTTTCTAAATTGACCTTTTTCAATGCAATAGGCTAATGAACTGAGAAATATTAACTCTTTGTGGTCGTTTGTCTGCTCTCAGCCATCACAGCAAGGAACCATGCTAATTTTATATTTTACTCAACCAAGTATCAGTTTAGGCTTTTCCTAAACGAAGCTCGATGTCTAATGAACTTGTTCACGAATCAATTCGGTGCTTTTATGAGTAATAGATAACGGTACTCAGTATCAAAAAAAGTAGTCACCCACACAAGACAACGCACAGTGCGTTGAATGCATAGGAATGTGGGACAAAAATCATAACAACAGAATTTAGCCATTGTAACATTTTGGTGTGATGGAAACGATTGTTCATAAGTATCAGAGCTACTGTTAGCATAAATGTCTCATGTTTTTTGAATAATCGCAAAAAAGTCTCAAGCGACAATTTTTTTTTATGGCCGGAATATCCGTATGTCACCCGACGTTTAGGATTGTCCTAATGGACCCACTTTTCATCACCAGTAATGATTCGATGCAAAAAACCCTTTCTTTTATGTCGTTGGAGCAGTTGTTCGCATGTGAAAAAACGGCGTTCGACGTCTCGTGGCTTCAATTCATACGGTACCTAATCTTTCGGATCATTCCCATTGCTTTTAAACGATCGGATATGGTTTGCTGAATTACTCCAAGTGTATCTACATGTTCTTGTTGCTTTTGTGACGGATCTTGATCGAGGAAAGCCTCCAATTCTCCATCTTCAAACTTTTTTGGTGGTCCGGAACGTTCTTCGTCTTCCAAGTCAAATTTACCACTTAAACCGTGCAAACCACGTCTGACACGTTCGCTCAGCATGGTCACCATCAACTACCACCAAAAAGCGATGATTTTCCGCAGCTTTTTTTTCATATTGAAGTAATGAAGTAACACTCCCCGAAAAACACTCTCGTTGGTACGAAATTCGACATAGTCGAGGTGGCGCAAAACTATGTTGTTTACGCTTCAACATATATTGAAAAACGCGCAATGATAGTAGGTTTCCCACGAATGTCTGGAAATTTGATTCACTGGAATAATAATCAAGTTACGCCATCTGTTGTAAAACCGAAGAAACTTACCGGTACACCTAACATATGTTTCACAACTATATCCTTCACTAATTTTGTTCATCTTTCTAATGGAGAGTCCAAAACAAACAAAAAGTTCTATAACTCTGTCATTGTTGAAATTCGAACATATTTTTTTCATCACCAATGAATTCTTTTTTTTTTATATGAGAAAGATATGTTATGACTTTAAGGGGATGAAACAAAAAATTAAATTCTTCTTTTATTTTCAAAAAACGAAAAATATATGCATAAAAAACAATTTTTTGACTCGATTATGTACAGGATTCGATTATATACAGTGAAAATAAATCCAGGACTGTATATTATCGAGTCCACCCTGTACACACAGTCAAAACTAATTTGGGAATATATTTAATCTGTAGAACAAATGTCTACAAATAACAATGACTGAGTGCCTGATCACTGCGCTGTAGAAGGAAATGAAAAAGGCAATCTTTTAGGAAGAATTGATTCTTCAACTGAATTCGTCGGGCCTGAGTCATTCTGCGGAATGTACACATCCCATATTAAATCAGAGTTCAGAGCTTCGAATTATTGACGATTGATCACAACTGGAAAGAAAAGGAAGTCACACCTTTTCGAGGGTCCTAGAGCGACTATCAGCATGCAAATGTGTTCCATTTATAATTTAGCCGCACAAAATTTCCAATTTCTCCATGGGGAAACAATGTTCAAAAACGGTAAATATCTATTTTTCGATGAGGTGAAAATATGGACAAATGGATTCATGCGGCTACCGTCATTTAAGTTTGATAAAGCTATCACGTGAATAAGACATCTCTCACGAGACCGTTCGGTTTAGGTTGATGTTTTGAGTATGAAAAAAGTCGCAGCATGACTAGTGCTAAAAAAAGCTTTAAAGAACGTCGGAGCTCTGCCATGATTCTATTTATTATTGACATCATATCACAACGAGTGGACTTTAAATTTTGATTTTGATTTTTGTAGATTTTGCTTGAATTTTCCACAGGAATTGTTCATATCAATATTGCAGCCAAATTAAGAAAGATAGAAATTGGGTGTCAAAGAACAATTTGTAGAGCAGTTAGAAAACTTCAATTTAATTGATAGAAACAATCTAGATTAATATATTTTTTAGAATAAAATTAAAAATAACACGTTATTAAAATTAAATAAATTTAAATTTTATTATTAAATTTTAAGTTTTTCGCTTCCAAAATTTTATTAAAATCCACTAATTTAGATGTTTCACTACTATATCCTATGCTATTTTCTCATCTTTCAAATGAAAGCAACAGAATTGTCTTCCGTAGCGTACTTTTTAATGTAGAGCCAGTTTGAGGCAACAGAGTCCGGAGCAAAAAAAAAGTTTTATAACTCTGTCATTGTTGAAATTCGTAAAATTTCTTTCATCAAATATGATCGTCTACAACCTTCTGAGAAAGTCTGGATAAAATATTTTTTTTCATATGAGAAATGTGTTTTCTGACTTCAAGTGGATTAATCAAAAATGAAATTCTTCTTTTTTTTTTTTCAAAAAACGTAAAATACATGAAACAAAAAACGAATAAAAACATTTTTTTTTTGACTCTATTATATACAGGATTCGATTATATACAGTGAAAAGAAATCAAAAACTGTATATAATGGAGTCCGCCCTGTACATTCCGACTCGCACATTACTTGACGAAGAGCGATACACGAGAACAAGCAAGGGAAGATTGTTCCGGAGATCCAGTACAATTAGAATAATTATCAACTGGTTTCCTGAATGATGCCACCGCGCAAACCAGTAAAAACATTATTTAGTTTTTTTTCTCTCCTTATCCGAACCACACTTCGCTGCGTCATAATAGTGCCAGATCATATTCAAAGCATCTACAATGCATATTGAAAAACAAAAACAAAACAGAAATCACGGCCGCAAGAATAGCACTTCCTAATGCACTTGCTCATCAATTTATTATTAATCCGAACTAATACTGAAAATAACAATAACAAATATTCGGGGCAAATGACCGTCAGATTGGCAACAACAAAAATGAACTGGTAATCATATCCCACAATTCTTTAACGTGTTATGCCACCAAGTTAACGGTGCAGAGAGTACACACCGTTTTTTTACGAGGTTATCATGAACGTGCAAGTTTCAGGCTAAGTACACTGTTCTCACCTCCGGAATTGGTTAATATGATGTTTTCATTGGAGGGTAATTGATGATGCTGCCCGAACAAAATGAGTGCCAATGATTGGCTCAATTGCAAGCCGCACACAAAGACGTCGGAATCTTTTGATGAATTTACACCGTTCGCTGATTCTGATATAAGAAAAAAATTAATGTTTCTCGTTTCATCCTGCTTTAAACTCCATTCAACTCCCTCAATGGATTGTTTGTATAAGGATTGAAAAGAGAACTTCTGTCTTGTTCACTGGATTGAACAGCTTCAAACAGGGGTTATTACTGGACGCGATTAGCAAAACTCGTTTTAGACAAACGTATTTCTTTATATAGGGTTGGGGGAAAAGAAATGTCGTATTTCTGATCGAAATCGATCGAATCACAGTAGAGAACCGAGTTGAGGGTCTGGCCATAGTTGAGCCATAGTTGAGCTCATAGTGGATAATTCCCTTCCAATCCCACCAAACATACAGCAAAACCTTCCTGGCCGTCAATCCGGGCTTGGCGATGGTTTGTACCGGCTCACCATGTTTCGACCACAACTTTTTTCGGTTTAGATTGTCGTACGTGATCCACTTTTCATCACCAGTCACCATTTTCTTCAAAAATGTGTCGAGTTCGTTCCGTTTCAGCAGTGCATCGCAGGCGTTGATTCGGTCTAAAAGATTTTTTGCGTCAACTCGTGTGGCACCCATACATCCAGCTTTTTTTGGAATCCAATCTTCTGCAAATGGTTTCAAACGGTTTGATGGTCTCTACCCAGTGACTGGCCAATCGAGCGAGTGCTCACATGCCGGTCTACTTGGATGATTTCAACGATTTTATCGGTTTCCACAACGATTGGCCTACCAGTACGGGGTGTATCTTCGACAGCCACTACACCAGAACAAAATCGATCAAACCAACGCTGTGCTTTGCGAATCGTTACAGTATCGGGTCAATAAACTACACGAATTTTTTCGGCCGCCTTCGTTGCAGTTTTACCTCGCAGGTAGTAAAAACGTAAAATATGGCGAATTTCTTGCTTGGTGGACTCCATCTTTGACGCGCTATAACTTGACACTGAAAAACACAATCACAACAGTGTCGGAACGAAACTTGTAGCACAGATTGTCGTCTTTAAATTGCCGTATAGTATGACCCGATGCGTTAAGTACAACACTAGATATGTTTAAGTGTTGCCATATATTGACAATATACGACATTTCTTTTTCCCCAACCCAATATGACGTATTTAGTTCACAAACTATATATTGTACTGATTTACTATTTTATAAATATACTAATGTACTATTCTTACTAGCGACAAATAACCTACTTCTTTGTGAACATTTCCGGTTTTTTATGTAGAACTATGACTAACCTTTCAATATAGGGGCCCATTTGAATGTTTCGCGTGGAAAAAGTGGAGATTCTGAACGGATAATTAATGGATGAATTTTGATTTCAAAAACACAAATTGATAGGAAATATCCCCAGCAATATTTATGGCTAAGGAAATAACAAAACAAATAAATAATGTAACGAATAAAATAGGTAGGGTTTCTCTGTTTTACTCGCTCATATTCTCTCACAATGCAACGAGTAGCAACTTTTCATAAAATTCGGGCGTTAGCTTGCATGTTATGATTTCTTACTCCGATGTCACGTTACATTAAGAGAAAGAAGGTAGGTATAAGTGGCCGGTTAATCAATCCGAAAATTAATCACACTCTAGATAGCGATCAGCAAACACCATGTATTTAAACTGGTAAACTGGTTAAGGAATAATCCTGTTGTGAGATGTGTTTGCTATTTCTCTAGTCTGATTTGAAAGTTGATTTCACTCATAACACGTTGCGAGAGGCATAAATTTTCACTTCGTGATTTCAATTTTGTAATCTAGAAAGATGCTCTCGAACAGGAACAGGAATCTTATCTGGAATCTAAACCTGTAGTCTGAATCTGGAATCTGAATTCGAAGTCTGGAGCTGGAATCTGTATTGTGAATCAGAAGTCTCAACATGGAATCCTAATCTGCAATCTATATTCTGAATCCGAGTCTAAATCAGGATCCACAATCTGGAAACTAAATCTGGAGTCTAAGTCTGGAGTTTGAATCTGGAATCTCAATCAGGAATCTATTCTAAATATGGAGTCTGAATCATTAATATGAATCTGAAATTTTATCTGAATTCAAAACCTGAATCTGTGTTTTGAAACAGAAATCTTAGTGTGGAATCTGAAATTGGAATATAAATATTTAGGCAGAAACATGAATCTGTATCTGGAATCTAAGTCTGGAGTCTGGATCAGAAGTCTTATTCTGGAAATTTAATCTAGAATCTGTATTCTGAATCAGGAATCTCAATCTGGAATTTTAATTTGAGGTCTGATTCAGTAATCTAAATCTGGAATTTGGATCTGGATTGAGAGTCTGACATTTGTCTTCTGAATCAGGAACCTCATTTGGAATCTAAATCTGGAAACTATATTCTGAATCAGGAATCTAAATCTGGATTCAAAATCTAGAATCTTAATTTGGATCCTCAATTAGGATTTTGAATCTGGAATTGAATATGAATTCAGAATCTGGAATACGTATTCTGAATACGGTATATTTGTGTGGAATTTGACTTTGGAATATAATTCTTTAGTCTGAATCAGAAAACTGTTTCTCGAATCTTCATCTAGAATCTAAATCTGAAGACTGTATCGGGAATCTCTATTCTGAATCAGGAGTCTTAGTCTAGAATCTCAACCTGGAATCTGTTTCCTGAATCAAAATCTCAATCTAGAATCTTAGTTTGTCGTCTTAGTTTGGAGTCTGAATCAGTAATCTGAATCTGGAACTTGGATCTGAATTGAGAATCTGAAAATTGTATTCTGCATCAGGAAACTTATCTGGAATTTAAATCTGGAGCCTGAAACTGGAATCAGAATCCGGAGTCTGAAGTTAAAATCTGTATTCTGAATCAGGAATCTCAATATAGAATCTCAATCTGGAAACTGTTTTCTGAATAAGGAATCTAAATCTGGATTCAAAATCTGAAATCTAAATTTGGATCCTCAATTAGGATTTTTTTCTAGAATTCAATCTGAATTCAGAACCTGGAATCTGTAGTGTGGACTCCCAATTTGTTTGGAATACAAATCTTTAATCTGAATCTGGAATCTGTATCTCGAATCTTCATTTAGAATCAAAATCTGTTTTCAGATTCTGGAATCCAAATTTGACTTCTGAATCTCGATTCTAAATGTGGAATCTAAATCTA
This sequence comes from Toxorhynchites rutilus septentrionalis, assembly GCF_029784135.1. Classification (NCBI taxonomy): domain Eukaryota; kingdom Metazoa; phylum Arthropoda; class Insecta; order Diptera; family Culicidae; genus Toxorhynchites; species Toxorhynchites rutilus. The sequence goes on along the minus strand of NC_073745.1, from coordinate 217,159,203 downwards.
AAATTTGAACATAAAATCAGGAATCTGATTTTGAAATCTAGACTTGAATCATGTATCTGAATCTGAAATTTGGAATTTGGCATCTGGTATCTGAATTTTGGCTTCAAAATTTAATTCTGTACCTGAATTCTGAATCTGTATTTTGAACTTGGATTCTGAAAATGGATTCCAAATATGCATTCTGAAGCTGGAATATAGAAGTGTCTGAATGTGGAATCTGAAATTTGGATTCTTAATCTGGATTCTAAATCTGAGTTCTAATCTGGATTCTGATTGTGTATTCTGAATGTGGATTCTGAATTTGGATTCTGAATTTGGATTTTGAATCTGAAATCTAAATCAAAAATCTGAATCTGGAATCTTAATCAGGAATCTGATTTTGGAATCTAAGCTTGGATCATGTATCTGAATCTGGAATTTGGAATTTGGAACTTGGAATCTGAAATTTGTATTTTGAATTCTAAATCTCATTTTGTATCTGGATTTTGAATCAAAATCAAAATACTGAATCTTGATTCTAAGTCAGGATTCTGGGTCTGGATTCTGAATCTGTATTCTAAACTTGGAACATGTATCTGAATGTGGAATCTGAAATTTGGATTCTGTATCTGGATTCTAAATCTGAGTTCTGGATCTGGTTTCTGATTGTGTATTCTGAATGTGTATTCTGAATCTGGATTCTGAAGTCGGATTCTGAATATAGAATTTAAATCAAAAATCGGAATCTGGAATCTTTATCAGGAATATTATTTTGGAATCTAAACTTGGATCATCTGAATTTTGAATTTGGATTATGTATCAAAATTCTAAATTTTGATTCTGGGTGTGGATTCTGAATATAGATTCTGAATCTGGATTCTAAATCTGAGTTCGGAATCTGGATTCTGATTGTGTATCCCGAATTTGGATTCTGAATAGCCTAAACAATTCTAGAACTCCCTTCCTCGATCATGTCTCGTCTGCGCAATGTACATCATCCGTCAAATACTTCAGTCCTGCCTGAGTAATTCTTCACGCGGACAACGAACACGATTGAAGATTTTCATCCTTGATTGTGCCTCTTCTGTGCCGTGGACACCGCCCAACCTGCAACTAGGTCATCTGCTGATGCATCTTCGTGATACAATCCCGTCCTTTATACGTCGTGGACATCCGTCGGTTGTACTACTTCCTGGCGCGAAGGCCAAGCGGAACTCCCATCTTTGCCAGGAAACATCTCAACCGCAATCACTTCCTGCTTATGTAAACCGCACACCCGTAGCTGTCAACCGATACGCCAAGTCATCATCCCTCATTATAATGTTTTTGACCAACCATAGTCTCATAGCGTGTCATTTATAACATAAATCATAGAAACAGTTGAAATTGTGTTATGAATAAGTTTTTGAACTAATTTCAGAATAGGATAGTATACTTCCTTCAAAGAGATTTGTTCTTACTGAAGGCGTATAATTTGTTGTAATCTATCTTAAAAAAATAGGATTCTGAAGCTGAAATCTAAATCAAAAATCTGAATCTAGAATCTTTATCAGGAATCTTATTTTAGAATCCAAACTTGGATCATGTATCTGAATCGTGTATCTGTAATCTGAAATTTGGAAATTGGAATCTGGAATCTGAATTTTGGATTCTAAATATAATTCTATATCTGGATTCTGAATCTGGATTTTGAATTTGGATTCTGAATCTGGATTATGAATATAGATTCTGAAGTTGGAATACAAACTTGGAATGTGTATCTGAATGAAGAATCTGAAATTTGGATTCTGAATCTGGATTCCAAATCTGAGTTCTAATCTGGATTCTGATTGTGTGTTGCAGATTCTGAATTTGGAATCCTAATCTGGAATCAAAACCAAAATTCTGAATTAGGAATCTTAATCAGGAATCTGATTTTGGAATTTCAACTTGGATTATGTATCTGTATCTGGAATTTGGAATTTGGAATTTGGAATTTTGGATTCTAAATATAATGTTGTATTTGGATTATGCATCTAAATTTTGAATTTGAATTATGAATATGGATTCTGAAACAAAATTCTGAATCTGGGTTTTGAATAAAGATTCTGAATCTGGGATATATACTTGAAATATGTATCTGAATGAGGAATCCGAAATCTGGATTTTGAATCTAGATTCTAAATTTGAATCTGGAATTTGGATTCTGATTGTGTATTTTGAATCTGATGCTGAAAACTTTGATACTTACAGCATATGCTTAAGCATAACATAGATCTTCGCAGATTGCAGATAAAACTTTTTTTTCAAATCAAAATTTAACAGCTGTTTCATGTAAATGTGTATTGCAAAAATTAAAAAAAATCGTTGGAGTGTGTAGATTTTCTAAGGTTTGCAATAAATTTAGTATGGGACACAAAAAAATAATATGCCTGGTGCAACCAAAGTTCAAAAAAAGATGAATTGGTTTCTGCGAAAATGCTATTTGAATATCTGTGTCGCAAACAGACGCGTAGAGTTATTGAATTAAATTACAATTTGGAAGCCCATTGATGCGAACAACAGAGAAAAAACAAATTTATATTAAATAAATAGCTATTTTTTGTAACATCTCGTTATGAAATTTTAATATCAATTGACTGGAGACCTAATCTGAAATCAATTCGTTCATCTATAATATTTTCACAATTAAAACTTCTACTTACAGCACTTGACCACCACCGAATATCGACAGAATGGCTGTATCGGTGGACTTCCCTATTCCGTGGGTTCGATCCACCAGCAGCGTTGTGAACTCCCCGTACAATATGACTCCGTAGGGCAACCCTAACGATGCAAACGACGCCAATATGACACCCAGAATTGTGCCACCTATTTCCCACCAAGTGGCGAAACGAAACTGTGGATTAGAAACGTAAAAAAGTGCTTCAGATTCCTAAATGATTGTTATGGGGGAATTTCGCTTTATCGGCAACGGACGATCTCTCTTACCAGCTGGAAGTATGATACTGGTTTGGTATTGCTCAGGTTGTTAGCTTTTTCTGGTGCTTTGTTGAACTTTACGTTCAGTATGTCCTTCGAGCCCTTGTAGCTGGACACGGACAATGCATCGTTGCTGATGCCATTTTTGAGATTCGCCAGCGGCTGCGAGCCGTTGCATTGAGGATGCTCTTTGTTTGTCATTCCTGGTTCTTTGGTCTTTCAACTGCCACAAGTGGGTCCTGGGGGTGGAGGAAGAGAATGGGAGAAAAAAATAGAACACGTTAGCTACCACCATATAGTTGTAATTTCGCAGCACACATCTGCAATAACGCGAAGAGAACTGGTATCTTGTGCATCACAGTCACTCAACCCTGTCATCATAACCATCTTTTGCGCTCGTAATCGTGAATAGATGTAATTGGCTTAGAAGTGGAGAATGGTTCTGTGTGACGGGAAAAACGCACAGAGGAATATATTTTCCAGTTGTACTTTGTCACGCAATTTTCAAACCACAACTGAATCGTTCCACGCTAAAGAAGAGATGAACATAAAGATATCATCGTTGATTCGGTTTTTGAAACGCCATATTTTATGGTGCCCACAGCGATTTGATTAATTAATAATGATAAAAGGCGCACTTCAAACCTATACTTCGACTGTCGCTTTTATCCTAATGATCAAGCTTCGATGCACAAGTGTGCATGAGTCCACTAAACCAGCACTTATTGTTGTTTGCCAAGATATTTTAATGACAGTCTTTAAGAATAAAAAGTACATAAAATCCCACAAATCTCATGCGAGTGCTCATCATTCTACTTCCAAAACATTGACTCATGCCAGTGGCTGTTGGGAGAGTCCTGCACACGTGTTGATCATTCTACGGACCAAACGAACGTCAGCGCATCGCGAAGCTGATTAAAATGCTAATCAAAAAGACGTAACCGAGAATAAATCAATAGCGCTTTGGCCCCATCCGCGAGACGGTCGATCGGTAGTCGGGCCCACCCTCAACAGAGCCATCAACAAAACCTGTTGCGTGAAATATCAATTAAAAGGTGGTTGGGGAATTTTCTGCAGCGGATTCAGTGGAAGAGAGAAAAAGTAATGCGTTTGGAAATGTAACCAGGTGAGGGGCTCGATCAGCTGTTACTATCAAATGGCGTTGCGTTCATGTCTAGCCGAATGGAATGGAAAGTTTGTTTCTTGGGGATACCCACTATTCGTCATCCTCCACAGCCGCCAGAAGAAGCAGCGGCATCATGGTGATTTTGGGCATGAGATGCCGGTGGTTTCTTTATAGCTCGTGTCAATGTTCAGTCGACGCCATTGCGGGTCATGCAAACAAATTCGCAAACATTGCTGTTAGTCAGTTATTTATTTGAATGGAAACGTGGTAAACAAAACCCGTTCAGATGATGTATTAGTTAACATTTGATGCCCACATTTAAAAGAGAAATAAAACTATCGCCTTGCAGATTTTTAAAATTAACGCAGTCGTCTTGAATAATAAAACGGTAATGAGGTGTTTTCGTGAATTGGTCAATGGAACCAAGTTAGGCTTTAACCGTTCACAATTTGGATGCCAAGGTCTCTGACGGATAGTTATCGTACATTGGACTGTCAATGAAGGAGTTTGTATTCGATGTTTTTTGTTGTGAGCTATTTCTGAATATATATATGCCATGTCCAGAATGTACTACAATAACTCAAATTTCCATTCTATTTCCATCCTATTGTATCAACTCTACAATAGACTCATAATTCTATATCCATAGAACTTCTAGTTGTTCCAATTTCAACTAAATTTGTTGTTACTGAATGTGGAAGCTATTTAGTACAGGGGACATTACGCCATCCCGACCTTCTCTTTGATTCCCTTCCCCAATTTCATAAACTGCTGACAGCAAACATCCGTAGAGCTCGTCTACTCAAAATACACAGCATCTCTTTTACCCCACCAAACAGACGACACGCTATTTTCGCTGATCCAATTCGGTTTTCGATATGCTTTATGCTAATCTATCGAGCTTAAATGAGATGATCCGATTAAAACTATCTCATATATGTACTAATTTTTTTGTTTACTTCGCATTCAGTTATCAGAATGGAAGGCGATTTTTCGAGGTAAAAGCTTTACCATTATTGAGAAATATCAAATTATCGACAAGAACATGTTAAAATCAGAAAGATTCCGCTCAGATTCGAAAAAGTCATCCGTAAATTTCTGGAAACTCCATAGACATAAAGCACAAACAACTGTCTGCACGAAAGCATGTACTTAACGAGAAATCTGTGATTAAACAAAAAGTTTCAATTCCACAAGAAACAATACTGGTGTAAAGGCGTTCATAAAAATCTCAGTAATAACGAATTCGTTTTTAAACTTGAGTTAGTGCTAACCTGACACAGAAATAATAAAAAAAAATCGGGTTCATGAGTGAGATTTATTGTTCTCCTGGTTTCAGGCTGTCAAACTGAGTTGTGTATATTGTTGTGTTTTTCTACAACACAATTTCAAATCAGAATTGGATTCCGATTCCGATTTCAATAATACGACGGCAGAAGCAGGAAGACCAACATCGTTGGGAACGTTTCCCATTTCTATAGTTCCTATTTTGTTTCTTTCAATAACGGGTGACAACTAAAATCTTGGAGTCTTTCTCAAACTGTCAAAAAAGGCACACATACTTGAAGATGATCTGATTTATTGGAATTAAAGATACATCGTCAATTGTAGAAAACATTTGAAAACGTCCGTAATCGGCAGTTCGGCGAAGCTTTGCGTTCCCCCAACTAACTTTGGATAGCTGGACCATCCAAATTATACCCTTCTCTATCTCTTTCTCGACGCAACGTGACAACAAATCAGAAGAGAGAAACAGTAAACACATATTTCGTGGGTATTGAGCACTCTGAAGATAATAAGGGCCCACGGCTTGCGTGGTATTGTAGAATTAGTTGAAAATGGTTGATGGATAATCAATTCTTGTCCTCCGCCATACCCAAGCTGGTCATGTGTCGCAATTTGTTTCCTTACGTCAATGCACGTGTCGCACTGTGTTTTCAACGCACACGCTGTCTCGGCGATCGTTTCTACAGTTGGAACACGTTCGGTCACAAGCGTTACACCAGTACGATTATTCCAAATTTCTTGATAAAATAAATCTCCTTTGATGCGCATGAAAAAAAACAACCATGTGTGCGTGTGATGCAAAAATACCGAAGAAAAAAGATAGAAGCGCTCTCAACCATACGACAAGGAAATCGACGCGTTGCTTCCACCGAACAAAATTGCATCGTTATGTGTCATATTTTTCGTGAACAACTCCATCGATACAAAATAATTTCGTCTGCTCACTAGCGGGAGTGAGTTTGTGTATTTGAAATCACGAATGGCTTATTTATATCCAATAAGTTTTGAACTGGCGGAGCATAAAATGCAATATTTTCTCTCAACACAGTGTCGTTACAACGAACCCTGCATTTACATTTCATGTAAGCGATTCGCGTGCGACTGATTCTCAGGAATATATAAAAAATCAGCCTTTATGCTACATTAGTTATTCGACAGCAGAGAAAAGAAAAGTATAGAAATGTCAAAAAACAAATAAATTAAAAAATGAAAATGCTTCCAATTTTCAATAATTCAAACCATTCACGGATCAGGGATACGTAATGCGAAATGCTTTACATTACGATTCTCCTAGGATGTATTCGATAGATAGATCCACAAAATTGCTTACCAAAACTACACCTCTTATCGGATTCTCTTCAAGATTTCAGGAAATAATGACATTCTTATTAGTGAAGAATTTCTTTACTTATTCTGTTCAATTCCTCTGTCATTCCCAATTCCTAGTTCCCAATTTGAAACAATTTTTCGCATTTTCCAGAAGTATCCATCCACCACGTGTACAAGTTAAAATTGTCCGGTTGATGTTTTAAATATTGCTAGCAAAGTTGAATGCATTCCTCCGATTTGACATATTTTTTTTCATTTGACTTTATACTTCAAAAATATGTTAGTGTCGTTCTGCAAAAAAAACAAAACAAAATAACTCAAAAAAGTCGAACTTCGTTCGGAATAAAGAGTGCGGTCGAAGCACATCGTTTGCTTTTACATATGGGGAAAATGCTCCAGCAGTGACATGTGAGAAATGGTTTCAGTAATTCGAAAGTTTCTTCAATTTCGACCGACAGATGATGCTCTGCGTGTGCGTGTGTGGTAGGACCAGGAGGGTATGGTGTGCAATGTGCTACTAAAACCGGATGAAAATGAGAATACTGATCTTTACCGACGACAAATGATACAGTCAGACTTTGCATTGATGGAAAAAAGGGTCCGAATGGGGCCGAAAACACGGTAAAGTGATATTACAGCATGACAATGCACCGGCGCACACAGTTAAAGCCGCGAAGGACACAATAAATTCATAACTGGGAAACGTTATCGCAACCGCCTTATTCCCAGACCTGACCGCGTCAGATTATAACCATTTTACTTCAATGAAACATGTAGAGTTTTAGTTGAATATGACCTTGTCGAGTCCTGCTATTTATAATGAAACCTTCTCTTTCAAAAGCAGTTGCACCATACGCTTCTATGAACAAATCCATGTAGCTGCATGTCTCCGTTCGAATTCTTGTATCCTTTCGCTAATTGTAACATTAAAGAAACGATAAGACCAAATTTCACATAAATTTTGGAAAACCCACGCATTTGATGACTCTGGCGTGACCTTATAGTAACACCAGTTTTATCAAGAGGCTTAAATTTTAATTTTTGATACCCTTTTGTGGTAGGAATTTCACATTGTCAACCTATGTAAACTATGGCTTTGCGAGTCCTCTGTGGAATTTTTCGTTTTTGTTTCCATCGATGTCCTAAGCTCAGTTGAAAGCGAGATGAAAATGAACCGTTGAAAATGCAACCAGGCGTTTCATGCATCTATGTCATCCTCAAAACACCGGATGAAAAAATTACAATTAAGCAAGAGTAATTCTAAATCGCACCTTGCTCTTCGAAAGCACGACGTCCAAAAGGCCGCATGAAAATAATGAGAATAATTGAAACCCAACGATTCTCAGTGCAGTATGTGACAACGGTGACGCGTTGTTCACTTCGCTCTAATTTACGGTAAAAACACATTAATGTCAAGAAATTACACTCCAACCGCCATACGTAGAAACTATTACAAGCCGAATGACAACTACAATTGTTTTCGGAAATAATTAGGAAAGCAAGAATGCTAGAGATAAACGTCGTTCTGGGGCTGGCAGAGGCCACGGAGTTGTTTGCTTCTCACCTTCAACGAACAAAACAGTAAATATTCAACGTTTGTATCGAATGTTCAAAAGAAGATTTGTGATTCTTTAAACAGTATCACATGATAATTTTTTCATCAATTCGACGAATTAAAATTCCACTTGCGATTGCAATTGATGTTGCTAATTTTGATTCTAAAACAAATATAGCTATGAAAGCGATTGAACTGGGTCCCATCCATTGGTTTTTATGCCGAGACAGCATAAAATCAACGAAGTGATGCGACCCGAGTCGGCCACCGGCCCGTTTAACCCATTGATCCCCGGATTTTTCGTGCTGAGCTTTCCGTTCAGTCCGCATCAAAAGCATTTGTGCAATATCGGTGTCGGTCCCCGCTTCCAATGATATTTATTGTATAAAAATGAAATAGCCAGAAATTCGGCTAGAAAGTAGCCATATATCGTAAAACATTTGAAAACAAATCATGTTTTTTTATTATCTTATTTTGTTACTGTCAGTCCCAGTGACTAACTTTTGACGGCCCTCAGAGACCGACACGGGGCTCAACGTGTTAAAGCACAACCTCTAGCTGACCAGAAATCGCTGGATTTGTTTACTGATCTTCTTCTTCTTCAATGGCACTAACGTTCCTAGAGGAACTTCGCCGTCTCAACGTAGTATTACTTGCGTCATTTTTATTAGTACTTAGTTGAGATTTCTATGCCAAATAACACGCCTTGAATGCATTCTGAGTGGCAAGCTCTAGAATACGCGTGATCACAGTGCAAGTCGGAGGAAATTTCTTTGACGAAAAATTCCCCCGACCAGAACGGGAATCGAACCCGAACACCCGGCATGTTAGTTATGACGCTAACCACTCGGCCAAGGGAGCACATTGTTTACTGATATCTCACTTAAATCGGACGGTAAACAAATATCGATTTTATGGATCATTTTTATGATTCATTATTCGCACAAATTACTTTTTGGTTCACAATGAAAAGTTTACACCTGTTCTGCATCAATTACTTACATTTTGTGGACACCACCGACACTGTTCGAATATATGTAAATTTTGTCACCGGATGTCGCATTAACGGTTGGTTTTATGTTTTTTTTTCAAAAAATTCTTTTCACTTTGAGAGGAATCTAAAAACCTTTACGTTGTTTCAACAATCGCTACCAGTATTTCAGGCTCAATCAGGAGTAAATCGAGATTAATCTATTAGTCTTTTTAATATTTGTCAATTATTTGATTCACATTATTCAGAATATTGCATATAGTTCGATAATAATAAATATCATATTAGTGGAACATTCTTAGACATTAAATCTGAAGGTTGTATAAAAGACGAATTTCATGCCAACTCGTCTGGCCATTGGCGGAAGCATATCAAATCGCAGTGAAACGTTGTGTGTGTAAAAACATTGGCCATTTGATTTGCATACATACTTGAAATCTAAAAAAATAGGTTATTTTTTAATTTTTTTAATTTAATTTTTTAAATTTTAATTGAATCATGTTTGGAACAAAAAATTAAAAAATAACACTGAAATTTTTTTTCAAAAATTTAAATTCATTTTTCTCAAAATCTGTTTATTTTTATTGTCAAAAATATAGCCCATACAATAACCAACAAGTCATCCATTTCATTTCACGATTTAACTTCCAATAAAGCGGGCCAAATGAAAACGCTTCGATGGGTCACACATCGAGTAATTTCACTGTAATTTTAGTGCACCAAGAGTGAAACTCGGTGTTGTATGTTTGGGCAAGCCATTTAATGTATTTTTTTTTCATTATTTGACATTTTTAATGAATACTTGAAAAATTTTGTACATTTCATTCTCTGACTGAAATTTTTGGTTTTTGAGTTAAAATTATAGTTTTTCTAACAACTTTTTCGTGTTTTCTTTGAAATTTTTGAAATGTCAATCCCGAGAATTTACACACAAAACTGTTACGAGAAACATTAGTTTTTCAGGAGTATTCATGCAAAAATCCCATGCAATTCAATGTCTATAAGAGCTAAAAAAAATGGCGTCTTTGACAAAAGTCAATATTTTAGCCCTTTGCGGTCGTTTGTCTGCTCTCAGCCACCACATCGAGGAACATTCCTAGTCTTATACTTTATTCAACAATTCACACTTTTAAAATGAATCTTAATGTCTAGTGAACCTTTCCACGAACCAAAACGGTGCTTCTATAAAAAATAGATATCGGTAATCAGTACAAACAAAAGTTATCACCCATGCTAGAGGAAAAACTCAATAGAAATCTCCATGCAATGCGACACTGTTTTTATGTAAAAAGCAAGGATTATTCTGTGTGTTCACATAGAAAGAAATAAGGCGGAAAACGATACACTTTACACCCATGCTCAAATTTAATACTACCGTAAGGTGTTAACTTTTCCGACTACACTCAATTGCACTTCAAACAAAATTAGGATTAATTCCCAGCAAACATTAGATCGAATAACTTTGCATATTTAAAGACATATATAAAGTGGGATCGAATTACATTCATATAATATATGAGGGGCTCAGAATGAAAGGGGTGTAAGTGATTTGATCGATTTCTCTTCATCAACTTTTTCTTCAGTTAATAACTCAACTGCAAAAACGTTCCAATCTGAGTTTGCTATAGAATCCGATAGATGAAGTTCTGGTCTATCATCCACATTGTCAAATATAGCTGGGAATGTGTTTGCAGCTAAGTTATGACCAAAAGAGAGAGTCGATGTAGAGAAATCGGTGATGTCACTAACACCCCTTTCATTTTGAGCCGCTCATATAAAAAAAAATAGTATTAAAGTATAAATTGTGCATGTCCAATACCATATAGAATACGAAAAACATTAATTTGTTTTTCACTACAGAATAAGTCGTAATTCAGTATAAGAGGCATCGATTTTATGATAAAAAAACTATCGTAAAACCGATCTAGGCGAGTCGTATAAACATATAATTCAATTCGAGGTAGACGGATGTAAATAGTCGACGTCTGGTGGTGGACGACACATTTGGAGAAGAAAAATTATCTCTCCCATCTGGTAGATGACAGCAGGTCCGAAAACAATTTACTGTCTGTATTTCTTTCGTATCATTTGTAAAAGTTTAAACTACCCAAGAATAATAATTTAGATTGCCGTGCAAGATAGATGCTCCAGAAGCGCTAACTACCACTATTGAAGCAGCACGAGGGCCCGACCATCTTCTGACCGGATCTCGCTTCGTGCCACTATTCAAAGGACGTGTTAGAATGGTACGAAGCCAACGGGGTCACCTTCGTGCCAAAGGAAATGAACCCGCCCAACGCGCCGGAGCTTCGCGCAATAGAGAAATATTGGGCGATTATGAAGCAGGCCTTCCGGAAGAACCCAAAAGTTGTCAAATTCGAGGCGGACTTCAAGAGAAAATGGATTTCTGTTCAAAAAAAACTACAACCTGATGTTGTACAGAACCTTATGGACGGGGTAAAGAGGAAGGTGCGAGCATACGGGCTTGGGCTGGAAGTATGAATAAAAAGAAAATGCCAAAAGTTGTTTAATAGTTTTTATTTTACTGTCTAAAATTTTCAAAAGGATCGGTCTACTGGGCGAATTTCTACAGCGTTTTTTCCGTGATGCAATTTGATGTGACACACCCTTTATGCAATTATTTTCCTCCATTTGTTTTTTTCTTATCAGTAATAAACGACAAAATAGTATTATCGTATATACGCATGACAATAATCGTATAAGGTACATATATAAGATTTTTGTTTATTCGAACTAATTCGCAAGCATTTACCATGTATGTATATCGCCAATTTTGCATGCATATGCTAGTTAGGCGCATCATATACCACCCAAAATATGGTGTTTAAGATTCTGTATATACATTTGTTATGCGATTTAATGTTTGCTGGGTTGATTTTTATTTCAAAGAAAACATGAAAAAGCTGTTCCCTGTAGAAGAGCCCATCTTCCGATGTATTGACAATTTGTTGGCTATTGCATGAGAAAACGTATTTCAGTGTAAAGTTTTGAAAATTTTGTTTGATACTTTTAATTAAATTTTTAACATATCTCTTACATTTCCTTTTGATCAAAATTTTATTAGTCTTATAGCTTTAGAGTCAGAAAAATTTGTAAAATTTAAGAAAAAAAGCTCTGACCCTTTTAAAGAAGAAGTCTATTTTTTTGTGATTTCAATTATGTAATAGAGACTGCCTAATTTGGCATTCACATCTGATTTTGTTCTATATGGTTTTGAAAACATAGAGAGACTTTTTTTACATTTTTATAAAATACACATGCTATTTTAGAAATAAACATGAAACTATCAATTAAGACTTTAACTTCGGCAGCATTTTCCGCTTAATTTCAAATATATAACCATTATAAGCGATTGTGCGGAGTCGTATTAATGGAAGATAAAGAGCCGTAACGACATGAAGCTACTGAGATGATGCTTAGCTGAGTTGGTTGCCGTTCGTCAAAAGTGGAACCCGATTTGTTTATTGAAATATCGATTTTATGGGTTATTTTTTATTTGTTCAGTGCATTTCATTGTTATTCCCCTTAGAGGTTTAACTCCACCATAAACGTTTTGTAAAAACTTCCACACAAATTTACGTTTGCCAGCCTAAATACAAACATATTTAATTATATTTTTTGAACATGTTGAGCCAATAGAATAGGGAGGCGATCTGGCGTAGTGGTAACATTCATACCTCTCACGCTAAAGATCACGAGTTCGATTCTCACCCCCGACATTCTTCCAAAAATGGAAGTAAAAGTGACGAACCAGCCAAGAGTGTTGAAAGTCACTGTAATACAGAAAGAAAAAAAAACTGACGTTGAATTTACCGTTAGTTTCCCATCGGTCTCATCGGATCGACAAAGGACTTTTCGTTTGTAAAGCGTCGGGTTCGGGTGGGGTCTCATCGTGTTACTCGCTGATCAACTGCCAGCTTCCATTAAGCTCAGTGGATTTAATGAATTGATTTTATGACATGAAAGAAAAGGCTTGAGACTGCTGAGAGTGTACAACAGTTTAGAAAAAGGAGAATCAAATATATGGGATTGATTTTCGAAACCGCATCGTGGAATACTTGAAGAACGCAGAACGCAGTTTGAAAAATGCACGGAATAACAGAAAAATAATATAAATAAATTACTAAAAGAACATTGTTCGATTCCATCCTAATATCGATTAGCTGTTTTCAGGCATCATCTGCGTAATAAAGGGTTTTCGAAAATATGTCCGAGAGAGCCTTCATGCAACTCCTTTTCACTTTGTTGAATGAAGGTTCAATTTTTTTTCGTTCGCGCGTTTGCATTTCTTTGAAGGGCCATTTTCCGGACTATTAGAAAATGGCCCTTCAAAGAAATGCAAACGCGCGAACGAAAAAATTGAACCTTCATTTCAACAAACGGATATACCAATTGATTACAAATTTTCACAAAGGAACAACAACATATTACGAAAGAATCCCATCATCATTGACATTATTCTGTTCAACTCCCAAATAATTTGATTTGTTTTGATTTGATTTGTTGATTTGTTCAACTGAGATGTTGATATCTCATAGTTTTGTAATCACACATAGCCAGTAATGTTACGTTTAAATTCAACGATGCTCTTGGATGATACCAAGCAGTAGATCATCGTAAAAACGGTTTTAACAGTCCCACGATCGTTACCTTCTATCAGTTTTTGTGCCGAAAACCGAACAGCCGCACGTTATCACTTTACTCCTTCTCTATCGTTGACGAAATATTGTTCTAATATTCTCCGTATCACTTGTGGGATTCTCACACAACACAGCAACTTAAAACTTTCTCAGCTTTTCAGCAACATTATTTCGCGCCAACAACACTAGAATTCACACGCTTTTTTCGTGCTTCAATTTTTTTCAATTTGCAATTCCACTATGAATGCTCCACTGGCTCCTAATTAGACAGCAGCCGTTCAATCTCGATAACCACCTGCTTTATATTCTAAGATTCGCAAGCGCCACTTTTCATCACTGTTTGCATCCGACCCGCGCGACGTTCTCAAATAGACTAACGCTTGAGTCCAGAATCACCGCACTCTATACAATTAGTTGCTCCTCGCGGACTCGCAGCATCATCATCGCGGATAGCAGCAGATCCAGCAACAGCAGCATCATCATCATCATCAGCAACAAAACATCGCTGCTTACCACCACCACCACCATTTGCCGCTGCCACAACCGGCGAGACCGGTGAGACACCACGCGAGATCAACAGAACGCGCGAAGCTAGTGAGCGAGCGAGCGCGCCAATATCTTTCCACAGTCAGTCATACTGGGTCCCGTCGCGTTATTTCCTTGAAGGCAGCCAAACTCAAGCAGCGAGGGATTTTTTGTTGTTTCTCCTCTTCGGAGGGGAATTGATACTATTAATCCGAAAAAGACACTAAACTTTACCGCCAGCCGATCGTCTGAAGCCGATGCCGCTGAAGGCGGGGGCTTTCCCAACCGCGATGAATTCCAGCGGACGGCGAATGCGTACTTGTAAACCACCGGGGCCATGTGCGTGACAGTGTGACGGTTGTACATTTTGAAAATATTGGAAATACATACGTTGACAACTGGTGTCCAGCATGAATCATTGGTAGCCTCCTTCGTGGAAAGTTTACATTTTTATCTTCCTGTTGGTTTCGAGGCTCATATTGCACAATATTTACAAACACTATGATTTGTCAGCGAAATGTAATCGACGCTCACTGAGATAGATCGCCTTTCCAAATCTCGTCACACAATTCATCTGTTCATAGGGATAGCAACGATTGCTGATATGAGACATGAGACATACAATGGAATGCCTATACAAACAACAGCGTCAGAAGTCTAAGAAAATGAACTTTGGATTGCGCTGATCGAAGCGCTTCAATTGAAACATGTTTGAGCCGGTTCCACCCGGAAATACCAAAGCTATTGGAATGTCCAAGGGTTCACCGGAAAGTTCGGGTCGATTTTAAGGGAAGATATCAAGGGCATCATTAGATGAATTTACATTTAGTCAATTGATTATGAGGGACTCGAAAGGAAAGGGGTGTAAGTGACTTGATCGATTCTCTCTACATCAACTTTTTCTTTCGTTAAAAATTGTGCCGCAAAAATGTTCCAATTTGGGTTTATTATAGAAATCGTGCCCCACGATTTTATTCTAGTCTTATCAATGCCCTAGACTAATGAAGGAGAGGTGTGATAACTGCCAACTGCTACTTGCCTAATTATTTACTAGCTTTTAGTACATTATTAGGTTTAATCACAATTACACCGTTTTACTTAAAAAGTTTTTTTTACTTATTTTATTTTCTAATTTTAAGTACATTATCTGTTTCATTAGAATATTTCTCTACAATAAAACCATCGTACTGTATTCTATCAGTCAATAAATTGCATTTGATACCAATATTGAGGAGATTGCAGAAAATACATAGTGTGTTCTCCAAGTCAAGTTCGTTCGTTTGATACACATATCTCAATCAACATTTTATTTTATTTTTTTTTTTTTGAGATGATATGCTATTTTGTAGCGGTGGCCAAATTGGATTTTTTCAGATAAGCAGTTTTAAAATGACAGCAGAGATAAAGGTATTTTATAAATTCGATCAGTTCCAATTGGTCAAATTTCTATTAATGTGGGAAAACCCTACAGACATACAAACATACATACGAACAGTTCAAGCTAAATAAAACCGTTTAAAAAAGTAATTTGTTATTTTGTGATTGCGACCATATTAGATTTGGATTTTTCATGATCTACTGTGATCTACTATTCAAGCCCTTTCATTTGATACGCATATTAATCGGGTTTTGAGAAAATATGCAGCCCGTCATTTGATAGTGGCAGCCATCATAGATTTGCATTTTTCATAAATAACTGTGTTCTACTAGTCAAGCCCTTTAATTTGATACCCATATTAACGGAGTTTTGACATAATATGTAGTCCGCCATTTTGTAATGGCAGCCATCTTGGATTTACATCTATCATAAATAACCGTATTCTACTAGTCAAGTCCTTTCATTTTATACCCATATTAATGAAGTTTTGAGAAAATATGTAGTCCGCCATTCTGTAGTGGCAGCCATCTTGGATATGCATTTTTCTTAAATAACCGTATTCTACTAGTCAAGCCCTTTTATTTGATACCCATATTGCTGGGTTTTTGGAAAACCCATATTGATGAGGTTTTGAGAAAATATGTGATCCGCCATTTTGTAGCGGCCGCCATCTTGGATTTTAAAGATCATGAAATACCCAGTTTTATAATGACTACAGAGCTAAATGTGTGTTCCAAATTTCAGAACAATCGGTCAACAGGAAGGGGGTCAAATTTATATAATGAGGGTCAGCGCTACAGACAAACATGTTACAAACATACAAACATACAAACAGATTACAGGGCAAGCTAAATGAAACCGTTTAAAAAGAGGGTCGATGAAAAGAAAATCGAACATGTCACTTACACTCCTTTCCTTCTGAGCCCCTCATGTGTATGGTTGTTTCACAACCTCTCGCTACCTCTCACGCAACATGAAAATCACATGCTCCCTGATCCTGGTTGATTTCTCGTCGAAAAACATCGATATCTCGCGTAATATAGCACAATTTCATGTTTATGCTCGTTGTAAATGTGACTTTTCACACTTTCACACTGTTTTTTTATCCCTTTTGTTTTTTTTTATTTTAGGCTCATTAGCATTTTAGCTGTAACAGAGCCGAATTTTAATCGTGTACATGTCACATGTTTATCATATTTATAATGAGCACCTTACACAGTTGCCATTTTTCAGCGTTAGAGTATTCCCTTCTATACCATTGCATATGGTACACATTTACACAGTAGCCATTTAGGCGTAAAAGTTTTCCTTCTGTTCTTCCATTATTCAGTTAGACAGGACAGCGGAGACAGTTAATTGATCATTGTTGAGTTATTTATAGAACAGCAACCCGATGTGTCTTGCAGAGCAGAGCAGTTGTATAGATGAATCGATCTTATTTCGACCGTGGATCGATCTCCATCGCTGATGATTGTTGCGTGGACGTAGCTATTCTGTAACAACACAAAGATGGTCAATGAGGGCCCTGAGTTTTGAACTCACGATCGATCGCTTACTAAGCGAACGCGCAACCAATGTGGCTACGGAGACCCCCATTTGCTGTTTTTTTGTTTGTTCCATTCAGTTATGAGTTACAGGGTGTTATCAATGAAAGTCAACAATGAGAAAATTCGGTACATTTTACACTTTTTCTTTGTGAAACACGAAAATGCCAGACAGGTAACTGAAATTGTGAATAGTGTTTATGGCGCTGATACTGCAACAGCAAATTACGTGCAATTTTGGTTTCGTCGATTTCGTTCAGACATTTTTGATATGAAAGATGCACCTCGCACAGGCAGACCCGTTGTCGAAAATGTCGATAAAATCACAGAAATAATTGAAGTTAGCTGACATGCGAGCAGTCGTAGCATCGCCCTGGAGCTAAATATCGACCATAAAACATTTTTAACCCATTTGCGCAAAGCTGGATTCAAAAAGAACCTCGATGTTTGGGTGACACACCAATTAACACCAAAACATGATGGATCGAATTTCTACACTGTATCAAACACTTATCCGTACAATACTGGCTCGATCGTTACAGCACAAAAAATATGCCTAAAATAAAGTCAAACGACAGTAGATTTGGTTCTTTTCGTCAATAAATATTTAAAACAAACAAAACAAACAAAAAATAGTTAAATTTGATAAAATTGTAATACCTGAAAAAAAGGTCAAAAATTCATGCCAAAAAGTTGTCCATACAATTACGACCGTTTCAAAAATAATGCGTGTGAACAATCATCCATCTGTCACTCAGCACAAACAACACCTGTTGCACCGCTATAAAGTGCGTTCCAGTTATATCAGTTACTAGCTGACCCGGCAAACTTCGTCCCGCCCAAAATTTTTTTTTTGTTATCAATACCTTCAAACATTCACGTTTTCTTACTATGAGCTAGTTCATAGGTCCAATCGCAGAACTGTTCATTGATTGATCTTCTAATCGACACCGTTGAATTTACCTTTTACTATAAAATTCCCAGTATTTCTAACAAAACTCATCATTATAATATCAGATTATTTTCAGACACAATTCTCGTTCAAGATTTTTCAACCACTTGTGAATAACATGTTTCTCCGTTACATGGAATAAATGTTTTATACAGAAAATATGATAGAATAGAAACCCAAATCGGACATTGTTTTCCCCTTAGAAAGGTGGGAAAAATGTTGAACCGCTTTAGAAATGTTTCTTGCCCCCTAAAACCTCCACATGCCAAATTTGGTTAAGTTTGCTTGATTAGTTCTTGAATTATGCAGAAATGTATGCCTTAGAGAGGGGGGTGGATAGTCTAACCATCATAGAAACATTTGTTGCATCCTAAAACCTCCATATGCCTAATTTGCTTTCATTTGCTTGATTAACTCTCGTGTAATGCAGAAATTTCTGTTTCATTTGTATGGCAGCCCACCCTTAGAGAGGAGGGTGGAGAGTCTAACCATCATAGAAACATTTATTGCACCTCAAAACCTCAATATGCCAAATTTAGTTTCATTTGCTTGATTAACTCTCGAGTAATGCAGAAATTTGTGTTTCATTTGTATGGCAGCCCCCCCCCTTAAAGAAGGGGGCGGATAGTCTAACCATCATAGAAACATTTGTTGCGTCCGAAAACCTTCGCATGCTAAATTAGGTTTCATTTGCTTGATTAATTCTAGAGTAATGCAGAAATTTGTGTTTCATTTGTATGGCAGCCCCCCCTTAGAGAGGGGGGTGGAGAGTCTAACCACCATAGAATCATTTATTGCACCCTAAAACCTTCATATTCCAAATTTAGTTTCGTTTGCTTGATTAATTCCCAAGTAATGTAGAAATTTGTTTTTAATTTGTATGGCAGCCCCCCCTTAGAGAGGGGGAGGGACCTCAAACTATCATGAAAACCTTTCCCGGCTCCAAAAACCCCTACATACCAATTTTCATGTTGATCACTTCAGTAGTTTCCGAGTCTATAAGAATCAGACAGACAGACAGACAGACAGAAATCCATTTTTATATATATAGAAGAAGGTATCAGTGCGTTATATTATGATTTTAAACTTTATTTTCGAAAAAAATGCCCGTTTCTCACATTAAAATCCCAGTTGTTGTCTGCAAACTGAACGAGGTCCTAAAAAATGAAAACAAAAGAATGTCCGAAATCGCAGAAATTTTGAAATCACCACGATAGTTTCTTCAGTATGTACGTGCTCCAGAACTTCAAGAAAACTAACATTTTAGAAGCAATTTCCGAAAGAGGATGTAAGGCAAAGCTTACAGAACGTCATCATCGCATTATTCTGCGGGGAACAAACAGAACCCCAAGGTGAGTTTGGTATAAAAAATCTCAACTAATTTAACAAAAATGATGTAAGTTATACCTACGTTGAGGCGAAAAAAGTTTCACTGAGAACTAGCGTTTGAAGATTTTTTTAAAAATTAAAAAATTAAAAAGGATGTCATATAGTGATTGTGGAGATCACAGGAATCTCACGAAACAATGTGGTCGGTCACACCAGATGACGAGGTTGTAGTCGAACGCGTGCAAGTATTAGAGAGAATTGTCCTCTTTATGTTAACTGAATTCACGCAAGGTGATTCACTAACATGGACTACAAAACGGAGCAGCCTGAAGAATCATCGCAAACGGCCATTCACTATTCTTCAGTTACCCAACGAGCAACCGGACGGCGGTGACCCTCGAGGCTTTCCAAATAGCCTTTCACAAGGCCGAGAGTTAGTACTAATTTGCCAAATATACCTTTTCCAAGGCTAGAGGCGAATGAACCGTGCAAACATTCAAGGCGTTACATTTGGCATAGAAATCTGAACTAAGTAGGGGAAAGGGGGGCAGTTTCGGACAACGCTTGTAAAAATTAAATGGTACAATTTTCAACCAAATTAAAAATAAAAGTAAGTTAACAGCTGTCATATGTTTAAACCCCTCCTGGTCGTTTATTACATACGAAAACAACACAGTGCTCTTTTTCATACACATTTCGAAACCTTTGAGCTTAAAGTTGTAAGCATTTCCCTAATTCCTTTGTGAACGATTTAGAAATTTAAGTACACCACCTCAGTTAGTAACTAATATGAAATGAAAAAACGTTCATACAACGGGGAAATAAAGGTCTATATATTAGATAAAATTATGATTCGTCTTCGGATGGTGGTGGGGCATATTCGGACATCGTTCACGGGGCACATTCGGACACTGTTTAATATCTCATAAAATTTGTGTCTGATTGTTGTTTACTAACAAACATCAATTTAGTCTGATTCTCAGACCATTAGGATGGTTCGAAACTACAAAAAGAAAACCGATAGAACCAGCATCAACGAAGATGAGATGGATAGAGCTATCGAACTACACCCAAAGTTAATTTTTAGCACATGCTATGGCATCCCGATTTATTACATTAAATGAACCGAAAAATAACAGAAAATGTTCTACTCCCCAATATGTGTATATCATTTGTATAATATATATGCTAGAGCCAATATGAGCGAGCGAAACACATTTAAATGAAAGCATATGAAAGCTTATCGTATAGTTTGCCAAATACACCGCCCAGACAGAGAAACACAATCCCAAATGAAATGAGAAAGAAAACAGAAAGAGATGTTTGTTCGCATACATACAAACTCTTTTTAAGCTTTTAAAACAGCTCATTATTTGCGCATTTGACCCTCCAGCACACGAAATGGCATTATTTCTGCCAAAGATGAAATGTTTTCAGCCAACGCTAGTTTGGGTGTAGTTTCGAATAGAAGATTTTCATGATTCTAGCTCGCAGGTGGTCCAACTGGGTCCATTGTCTTTGCTAATTTCCCAACTAACGGTTGCATAACGGGAAAACTGTTTCTCAATGTTCTGAAACATATGAAAAAGGTAGCGTAAACGCAACGTAAACGAATCAATTTCAAAAAATCAATCAAAATCAATTGCACTTTGGAAATAATTTAATATTGCCGATAAAATTGCACAATTCATGTATCTTTTTCACCTTATGTCACAAATCGTTTACAACCGCTGGATGTTTCAGTTATTTCAAGCAAAAGCTCTCAGTTTCCCAGAACGATTGGCTACGCAACCATCCTGGAAAAACTATTTCTATACACGACCTTTTAGGTATAGTTGCATCGGCTTATAATGCTTCTTTCAATCTGAGTAATATCCTAGCTGGATTCAAAATGACAGGATATATTGAACCTTTTCCAAAAACTTCAGCGCGGAAAACCACCACTCGAAAACGGAAGAAAGCAAAATCACGAATTTTTACTGACTCTCATAGCAAGCAGTTTCCTTTCAGACAAATACTGATAAACAGAAAAATGCAGAATATTCTGGAAATAAGAGGAAACGGATGTAATTGTTGATAACATAAAATTTTAATTTTTTAATACATTGATGTCCAAATGACAACCAAGATGAATTCAATTTTTTTTAAGTTTACAAAAGATATTAAAAATCAAGGAAAAAAAGTGTCCGAATGTGCCCCCTACTAATAAAAATGACGCAAGTACTACTGCGTTGAGACAGTGAAGTTCCTCTAGGAACGTTGTGCCACCGAAGAAGAAGAAGATCCTATGCGGTTGTATCTCGGAAACAACCCTTCATATTTTTTACGTTAAGTTTTAAAAGGTTTCCACTACACCAAGTATAGAAAATATATGAATCGTTTGTTTAAAAAACCACATAAATGCCAATTTTGTCAAAATTGATTTTTTGGCAGTTTTTGAGTCCTTGTGGCTACCTACATTTACCATCAAAATTTATGAAAAAGTTAATTTTGCCAACTCCCTTCAGTTGGGGTTTCAAATAGTCGTTCGGTTGAGAAACCCCGTAAGTTCATGTTTCCAATCATCACCACGGGCATCACTGCGATAGATATACAATTCGATTCAACTCAACTCAATCGGAATGTCTTCTGATTCGGATTGCGACCTGGATACGATCTCGAGTGTGGTGTTCGGCGGACAGCAGAATACAAAGCGGAAGTCATAAAAAGGGCAAGAATCAATGTAACGGCATACAAAAATAGGAAGGGAAAGGTTCGAATGTGACCACTGTCAAACGTCTTTTTCGGGTTGGAAATTCGTTTGACAGTCCTGGAGCAATAGGCGAATGATTGTGCTTGCCCTGCTACACAATGCATGAAGGGATGCTTCTGAAAGGCACAGTTAGCCCTTAGTAATATGTTCGTCTCATATATTATGTAACGCAAAAATATTTTAAAATATCCTCTCTCCCTCCCTAACATATTTTTGTATTCCTTATGTATTAAGAGTCAAACAAATGTTACTTATCCGATCCCCCCTACCCCTACCTCGTTTAATGCAGAACATAACTTATAAACAGCCCCATTCTTACTTGGTATGAGGATTATGAACATTAAAAGCACATAAAATTGAATTAAATCACTTCAAAACCTCCCAAGTCCGTCAATTTCAAAGCGTTATATTTTAAGCTTAAATTATTATATTGATGAAAAAGTGATTTAACATTCGAAGTTTTGATATGACCAGGTCAAAATTTTGAGAAGAACAGTTTTTTGTCTCGCAACTGCGTCGAATGGACTTATATAGTTTCTCAAACAAACGATTCACATGTTCCTTCCTGGAATATCACGATGTTTACTTATTCATTGTTAAAACGGTTTCATATCATGGGCGTGAATTGGAGCTTCAATAGTTATAAGAATGAAGGAAATATCATTGACTTTTAGCCATCTCTCATATTTGATCCCATCACCGTCAATTCGATCATGTTCCCTTCATTTCCGGTCTTCACTCTCCTCAAATATTGACATGTTTGAAAAGTTATAAAAATCGCAGCGCCTGAGCGTCCACAATTGAAACAGAGCTTGTTTATGTGGTCGCTTCCTCACTTCGAAATTATGTATACAAACAATTAGCTCAATTAAACTAATGCTGATGGATAAGGTGCTAGTTAATTATCCTCGCCCCTTGGGCGAGAACAGATAAATGAGAGTGATGGATGTGCGCTTTCGATTCTACCTGTTTAGCCGACGATTTTCCCTACACAATGATGGGAAATAGTTACTCAATATTTTTTGTTTAATACAAAACATCAATTCGCTGAGAAAGAGCAGAGTCGAGGTGCGATCGTCACATGTATTGGTTTGCCTAGTGAACGAAAGGCTCCCGAACTATCCAAGAGAGCCAGACTGGGTGCGCTTGTTAAAGTCCCGGCCACAAGTGATCACAACCATCGGAAATCTGATCAGATTACTAATGATATAGTTACGAGCCCTGACGTGATTGTGGATTAATCGAGATGCGCCCAGACGCACTCGGACCGATAAATTCTCTCCATTGTAAATATGTTTGCCATTTTTGCTACTCGAAGCCCGATCTTGTGGCTTTCAGTTATTATTAGGGAAGCGAATTTATCGTAATGGTTCCATAAATCTAATGATAGTTATTTTGGGGTTTCCTCTTCCAATATAAGCCATAAAAAACTAATTTTATGGGCATATTGATGAGGCTTATCTTCTGTAACCCTTCAGTTGATTACATCAGAACGTTGGGTGTAAAATAAAAGAAAAACAGACCAACCAAAATGTTCTAAAATAGATTCTCTTTACGGCAGCATGAGATCTGCAAAACTGTGTACAAAACAATACAATCATTTCCTCTATTTCACTTCTGACCGTCATCATGTTTTCTATGCGATCCCAATTCAACCGCAAACGGTCAAATTTGGAAATTCCTACAGCTCGAGCATGACCAAACAATCTCGAAGATCTCGTAGTAATAATGCCAACATGTAGATAATATCCCTCATGTTGTCGGAATTTCACCAAATAACGGGAGATTAAAATGCGCTGTAGGACTGAAATGATTACATCGCGATTCGTATTCATAAAAACGAATCCACGACTAGACAACAAGCAATTAATTTTGGCAAAACATATCGAGGTTACCATGAATTGCACAACACGCAGCTTAATATGAAGTTCATCAGACAAAAAGCAGCGGCTGGTCGTCAACTGCAATATTTGTTTCCTAATTTTTTGTATTTGGCTTAAAACAAGAACGGATTGAAACAAACAATTAGGTACATGTGGATGTTGGTTTTAGAAGACATCGGATTGTTTGAGTAATTCGTTTTCTGTTAATTCAACTCATTTTAATTTTACTTTTTTTAACTAATATTCAGCTCATATGAATCTCAGGATTATGTCCAGGAATGTATAATCTACTATTGTACATTTCACCAGGTGATATTTTAGTGAGAAAAATCTCGTTGTCAGTTTTCAATAATAAAATCGCAAATAGAGTTAACATTTGAGGAGCTAAGTTGCCGGTTTTGAAATAGAGAGATGAAGCATGTCGCAAAATTTTTGCTCCTATTGTTTGTAGGAAGAAATATATATTTTTAAGTCTTATTTTATGTTGATTAGTAACTGTTACATATCAAATCTTATAATGTAGTTTCTACAGTATATTCTAGGATCGATGTCACTATACTTCATTTAAGTGATGTATTAACAAGATAATTTCTACAAAAAAAAGTTTTTGTCAGTTTATCACTAGAGCGACTACGCGATTCAATTTGTTTTTGATCCACAGCATAACCGTTCTAAAGCTTATTTTTAAATTGCAATCTAGAAATGTGCGAGACAGACTGCTGAAAGACTCTCAGGGCGAAAAACGTAATGAAACGCGTAAAAAAGTAAAGGGGGTTGAGATCCGGAAACAGATTTGATCATAAACTGGGAGATCTGGTCGTATACCGAGCTAACTATATCTGAAAGTTCTAATATTCTATACACTAGATCCTCAAGGGGAACCTTTGACTTAAACCGCACAAAAAAACAACAAGTACATGGTACAAACACCTCAAAAGTGGATTAAAAGAGGCATTTTTTTGAGGTCCGGCACGGACAATGAAGCATTTTATGATATTTCATTTCGGACCGCAAAGCAGAATTCTGAGGCGCCCGAGGAAGCAATACGGACATTTGTATCAAAACAGAATTGAGTGGTTTCAGACGTCAAAACGTACTGCCTGACAGTTTTCGATCAAATTTCTGGTCTTGAATTTTAAACCTCGGATGAACGGAAGAGTACCCCGGAAGTATGTAAAATCGAAATTCCCTAAAAAGATTCTTGTCTTGCACGAAATCTGCAGTTATGGACTTAAAAGCGAACCTTTCGTTACTTCTGGAACCATGAACCAGCAAAATTACCAGGAGAATTGAGGTAGATTGCCTATTCTGACCGGACTTGGAAAGCTGCTTACTCAAATCCCAACAGACGATGTTACAGCAAAAATGACGTTACAGAGTTTCCCAAGAAGATAAATTCAGTCAATAATCCGGAACGAAGGCCAATTGAGGAATACTGATCAATTGTGAGACACATACTGAGAAAAAAGGGTGGAACTGCAATTCAACTGAAAGATTTCAAGCCGGAATGGAATTTCGCAGCCAAACAAGTGTCAACAAGGATCGTGCAAAAGATGATGAATCGTGTACGAAGAAAGGTTCGAGTAATGACCTAGGTTAAGAAGCAAGACTGAAACAATCATAACAAGAATCATCATACCTACTAACCTTGGAAAATAAAACGCGTTTTTGAAAGCTAACAAGATTTTCTTGTACGGATTTTTTCGTGATCAACCTTTGATCCTTCAAGCCAGGATCTCATCGAAACTGAAACTTGTTTTTCAAAAAATGCTCCTTTTATATGTTACATCATAAATAGAGAATAGTATTTGTGATGACTTTGTTCGTTAAATCTTATAGTGATATGGTGCACTGTGATGTAATGTGGTGTAATGGTGTGCGGATCAATGATGTTCAGTGACATCTATAACACTACCGGTCTAAAGGCCGATTAATACACCCAAACTAGCGTTGGCAGAAAACATATCATCTTTGGCAGAAATGATGCCATTTCGTGTGCTGGAGAGTCAAATGCGCGAATAATGAGCGGCCGAGCATTGTCGTGCTGCAAAATAACTTTAGTGTGTCTTTGCTCGTATTGTGACCGTTTTTCCATCAGTGCACGGCTTAAACGCATCAATTGTCGTCGGTAGAGGTCCCCCGTAATGGTTTCATTTGGTTTCAGCAATTCATAGTGCACCACACTCAGCTGGTCATAACCTAACTCATAACCTTCTGGCCGTGAATATACCGCGCGGCCGTCGATGTTGATGCATGGTCGGGGTATCCATACGTTGCCCGACGTTTAGGGTTTTGCGTGATAGACCCACTTTTTATCGTCAGTAACGATACGATGCAAAAAAAAACCTTTCTTTCATGCCGTTGGAGCACCGTAAAAGAACGGCGTTCGACATCTCGTGGCTTCAATTCATGCGTCACCCAATATCCTTTCTTTCGGATCATTTCCATTGCTTTTAAACAATCGGATATGGTTTGCTGAGCTAATCTAAGTGTATCTGCAAGTTCTGGTTGCGTTTGTGACGGATCTGGATCGAGTAAAGCCTCCAATTCTTCATCTTCAAACTTTTTTGGCGGTCCGGAACGTTCTTCGTCTTCCAAGTCAAAATTACCATTACCAGGTTTAACTTGCAAACCACATCTGACACGTTCGCTCAGTTGGAGCATGGTCATCATAAACTTCCACTGAATTGCGATGACTTTCTGCAGCTTTTTTCTTCATATTTAGGTAATGAAGTAACACTCCCCGCAAAAACACTCTTGTTGGTACGCAAATTCGTGCATTGTTTCCGGGTTGAATATGGCCTCAAAGTGCAGCACATTTCAGCCGGATGTGAAGAAGATAATCTCTTTAAAAATTTGTATTTTGGGTGCGTTTAAGACGTGTTTATCAATGTTGTTTCAGTTTTTTTCCAGTAGTGGCATTGCTGTTTTAAGAAAGCCTAAAGATCTGATAAATTGCTCAGTGAATGCACAAAACATGTTGAAGTTTGGAAATTTCAAGAACAAGCATTTCCAAGAACCTAATTCGACATAATAAAGGTTCATCCGCCGCCGTTTACATATCTTGATAAAGGAACTCTTTTGGGTTTTAATTGATCAAGGAGTGACTTCTGTACCAAATATCATCAGGACTTGTCAAATCACTTTTCGATCAACAATGGATTCAATGATACAGTACCACAAACAAAATGACAAAACAAACGAATTGATAGCGCCGTTTTGATTATCACTTGGAAAAGATTCCGATTCCAAATGAAACGGCCTGACTGTATTCTGAGAGGGATGTTCAAAGGTATGCGCTAATATTTGTCGATTCAACGTTTCACTGAATAACGCACTTCCTAGTGTTCAAATATGTTCTTGCAGAACTTATTTCCCCCAGTGGCATTCGTTTGTTGTTACTGACTTCACTCTCAGTAGCTTCGCTTCGACTAGAACTACTTGGGAAGTCGTCCACAACAAAAAGTGACTTGACTAGAAAATAGATTTACTAGCGTTGACTAGCGAGGATGACTGGTGAACTAGTCCAGCCAGTGGTTATTCTATCTGACTCGACTACTGAATACAAATCTGCCTCTTCATTCAACTGACTTCAATCCACATTTCTACTCCCCTAGGAACGAAATTTATACCCGCGTACGCAATCTTATTTTTACTTCCATATAAAGAGGAACGAAAACATGATTTCTGATGCAAAAAAGAAGCTACCCCATCAATGGACGGTTTATTGTCTACCCATCGTGAACTCAAATCAACGAACTGAGACATTTATCAAGTATGCTAGAAAGATCCTCGCGATAGTATTAGTAAATAGCGTGCAAAATAGCGCGCAGTTATTTTCGTGTACGATACAAAAGAATCTAGCTCACCCGTAGCGTATGTCAAACCACGTTGAACTCAAACATCGATGCATGAACACGTACATGGGAGAGAGAAAGAGAGGAACGAATTCGTTTTGGGGAAAGTCACTTCAAAATGCAATGAGAATAATTTGACTGGGCAGAATAAAATGATAAAGTCCAGTCGGTAGAGGGAGATAGCGATTAAACGCCCGACTGACTTCGTTTTGGCGGAGAAACTGCGTGAAGAAGCCAGAAGTCATTACTGATTGAATACGGATATAGTCAGCTGACTATCCTCAGTTGACAATGACTATGCAGAACCCTGGTTGTATCGAGCAATCATTCTCTCAGTGATGGAGTATGGCAGTTTTTGCTTTCGATCAGCTGCCGAAACACACCTCATTAAACTCGAGCAAATTCAGTATCTTTGTCTCCGTATTGCGTTGGGATGTATGCCCTCAACGCGTACCATGAGTCTCGAGGTTTCGGCAAGCGTACCCCCACTAAAAGATAGATTCAATTTACTATCTTTCAGTTCCTCATCCGGTGTAAGGTTATGAACCCATTGGTGAACGAAAATTTTGAGCAACTGATCGAGCTAAATTTTCGCTCTGGATTCATGAATTCATCTCCATTCAGGTTGATCCTTCTTCGTATGTTCCAAACCGTGTTTGTTTCCCTGACTACATCAACTCCGCTGTGCAGTTTGATCTGTCCATGAAGCAGGTTATCCATGGAATTACAGATTATCATCGATCGGAGTTCATTGCAACGATCTTCGAAGTATGGGCGTATCAATTGTAATAATATGTACTTTACTGATGGGTTCTCTATAAACGAGTCCACAGGATTTGGAGTGTTCAACGAATTTTTTAGCACCTCCCACAGTCTTCAGTATCCTTGCTTAGTGTATATTGCTGAATTGACAGCAATACACTGGGCGCTGGACAGCATCGCCTCACGACCTGTTGAACACTATTACATTGTAATGGATAGTCTTAGCTCTGTCGAAGCTATCCGTTCAGTGAGGCCGGAAAAGCATTCGCCATACTTTCTTGAGAGAAAACGAGAAATATTGAGTGCTTTATTCAGACGCTGTTATATCATCATCTTTGTCTGGGTCCCTTCACATTGCTCAATTCCGGATAATTAGAAGGCTGACTCATTGGCAAAGAAAGGTGCGATTGAAAGCGACATTTATCAGCGTCAAATCGCCTTCAATGAATTTTATTATTTAGTCCGTAAAAATACTATCGCCAACTGGCAACGCAAATGGAATGAAGATGAATTGGCCCGGTGTCTTCACTCGACTTCCCCTAAGGTTAGCCTCAAACCGTGGCTGAAAAGTCTGCACTTGAGTCGGAACTTTATCGCACCTTCTCCCGACTCATGTACAATCACTGTTCGTTAGACACGCTATTCTTCTGTATCAATCTTGCCAGCAACAATCTCTGCGTTTGTGGCCAAGGTTGTCACGACATCGAGAACGTTGTTTGGTCATGCGAGGTGTATCTTGTTGCCAAATCTAATTTAGAAAACTCCTTTCGGGTCCGAGGAAGACAGCTCAATGTGCCGGTGAGAGTGTGAGATATGTTCGCTCTTTTAGACCTCGATTACATGTCCCAAATATATATTTTATCTCAAAGCTATCGATCTTCGTTTGTGATTGTCCCTATATCGTTATACGCTCCTTTTCTTCATTTGCGAGTGATTGGTACCCTTGCTATAAGCAGTAGAATAAGTTGAAATGAAAATACACAATAGATATAGGAATAGATTTATGATCATCATGATCATCAATATTGTAACATTTTCCTTATATCCCATCCCTTTCCTGAAAAAGTATGTCACCCTTCTAAAAAAAACATATGGGAACGAAAATGTCATGATCGCTTTCAGTGCTGTAAGTGTATCTACTTTGCCGCTCATTCGCTACATATCGCACTTGTATATGCAGCAATGATTTACGATAGTTAGAGATTATGTATGCGGTTCAAAACTACACTACACTCATTGAACGTGGTCTTCTCCCGACTCATGTCCAATCACTGTTCGTTAGATGCACTACTCTTCCGTTTCAATCTTACCAGCAGCAATCTCTGCGTTTGTAGCCAAGGTTATCACGACATCGAGCACGTTGTTTGGTAGTGCGAGGTGTATCTGGTCGCCAGATCGAACTTAGAAAACTCCTTTCGTGCCCGAGGCAGACAACCCAATGTGCCGGTGAGAGATGTATTGTCTCGTTTAGACCTTGATTACATGTCCCAAATATATGTTTTCCTTAAAGCTATCGATCTTCGTGTGTGATTGTCCCTATATACTTATACCCTTCTTTTCTTCCTTTGCGAGTAATTGGTCCCCTTGCTAGAAACAGTAGAATAAGTTGAAATGTAAATACACTTTAGATAAACGAATAGATTTAAGAATTGAGTTTGATCAGCAACATTGTTATATTCTCCTTATATCCCATCCTTTTTCTGAATAAACAATGCCACCCCTCTAAACTCGAGACAACCGCGAGTAATCGGTTTTCTACCTTACTAACCATAGAATTAGGAAATTGTTTTTATATAGTTATAAAAATACAGTTAAGAATTCGGCTCCTTAAAACTTATGTAACTGAGCCTGTAAAAATAAACGAATTAACACGTTCGTCGCCCAATGCGTTGTTTTTGAGTTGCTCACGAGGCCCAAGTTGCGGATGATTTATTAAATAAAGACCAAACATAGTTTGTAGACAACTTTTACATGATCTAGAGAAATTTCTTTCTATTTGAAGACGAATTGACAACAATAGCACATGCCAAAGTCATACAGTGATAGACATTCGTTTAACCGCACTTGGAAAAAACTTGAAACACAAGGAATGTTCTTTTTATCGGGATACTTATTTGCTGTAGTGGTAGTATATTTGAGTCAATTTTATTGAAAGGACGCGCGTCACTATCACACACACACACAAGGCGGCATCGGTGGATATCGGTGGAGACATACGTTTAGCCGCAGGGCATAAAAATCAGGTTTTCGCATAATCACCAAGCCTTTATCTGTCTTACTTGGGAATGTTTAATTTTCAAGGTAAATATCAGATGTGCAACGTAAGAAGTTGGTCAGATTAGTGATCTACGTAGAATTTAAAGGAATGGCGAAAGGTATTCTATTGACGGAAGAGGGGCGGAAAATAATAAAGATATTCAGTGAACAAAAGTTTTTTAATCGCTCGATCGTAACAAAAATTGGTCTATCTGAGAAAGTGGTACGGAATTTCTTTAAATAGTGCCTAAAATATGGGATATAACGACCAACAAATGGGAACACCAAAGTTACTTTACGTCTTAAAGGTCGAAAAAAACACGAAGAAACCAGGAAACGGTGTCCTGCTCATACATTAAGGCAGAATCGGTTGTTCCAGTAACGAAGAGGCATATTGTGCGCATCATGAATGAGTCACCAAACATCATGTGGAAGAAACCTCAAGGGAAGCCGAAACTGACCGCCACCCATAAGCAGAACCATCTCATTTTCGCCCGGCAATACATGGAATGGAAGCTAGAAGGGAGAAATATTGTATTTTCCGGCGAAAAAAGTTCATTTTGGATAGCCTGGACTGTTACAGTTGCTATTGGTACAATTTAAGTCGACGGAATGTCGTGAGATCGAAGCGAAACTTTGGGCCGGAAGTTTGACAGTGTGGGGAGCCGTTTCCTATCACAGCAAACTTCCCATTTGTTTCATTTTCACCCGAATGCACTCCGAAAAGTATCATCAGTTACTGGAGGACGTTTTGATTGGTCATATTGAGAATAACGCTACCGGTGCCAAAACGAGTTTTCAAAGTGATCCGAAATGGAGGGGGACATACTAAATATTAGCTACCGATTGGACTCGAAATTTGCCGCACCTTTTTTTTTTTATTGAAATTTTAGGATGCGGCTAAACAAATGACCACCCTGATTCCACATATTTCAATTACATAGAAAACAAAAAGTGAATTTATACTTTTTTCAGAATGAATTCGATGAAAATAAACAATAAAAGTCTTTTATGAACAAAGCTGTACAAATAATTGACTTATTTTTAAAAATATTGAGAATAGGGTGCGGCTAAACGAATGTCTACCACTGTTTTATACGGGTTTCGCAAAAAACTCCAGTACAAACCTTCTGTACTATAAATTGATAAAAAGTATAGTATAAACATTATATTAATATGATCATTATTTTGTTATTTTTCTATATATCCTATAGTTACATTTAGGTGCCCATGCTGTCAAATTCATTTTGAAAATCCTATTAAATTTGAACGAGGAAAGTGTCACCCATATCTGGGTGACGGGGCGACGAAAGGGTTAATAAAAAAAAAATGAACGTGGTGTCCGTTGATAGGTTCACCTCGGATATATGTACAATCAACAGGCTTCGTTCCTCGCTTCGTTTATTCACTTGGTGCAAGAAAAGTGAATATTCACATTTTATTCAATTATCTGAATCATCCACACTCACACACTTTCGGTTATATATTCTAGAATGTTAAGTAGCATGACACATTGTGGTTCATTGGGCATTGACAGATTTCCAAACGTGTGCGTGTTCCCAGGGCAAGCTTAAAATTCAAAGAAATATTTTCGACGGAAAAATGAACTGGCCACTAATCTAATTATTGATATACCATTCGGCTATAGTAACCACAACCTTCAGATATAAGGCAATTCCAGAGTATAAATCACCTGGTAGATGGCAGATGCCAAGTATCACTGATTAAGTATGTATAACAATCATTGTTTGATATAGGTATGTAAAACAGCTATCGTCGATGGTTGTAGTTCAACGACATAGGAACACTAGACTCGAAGCAGATTTCGTCGATCAGTATTGAGGCGTATTTCTGCAGCATCAAATATAATTGATCGATTAGCAATGCTAGTTCTTTCTTGTTTTCCGAGATGTATCAGCATCTGCGCTTCACTTCATTGCATGATAAGAGAACGCGTTTCTGTGGGTAGTTTAACCACAAGCTTCTCAGGTATTAGATCTGGGAATTTCCTATCATTCTAAACAACTTTCAACGAAAGAAGCTGAATAAATATACTTTGGAAGCTCTTTGGTGGTGAGCTTCAGGAATAGATTTAGTTACTACAAACGATGGACTACGATTGAACTATTATGCAATATCCAATATTCGAAAAATAACTTTTTCTCGTGTGATGTATTTTTTAAAGCGTGCTGCAAATGATTCATCAGTGTTTGCTTATTACTCAATTACAGTTGCAGAAACAGATGATGGCCACCAAAGTGTTGTGATCAAAACCGGTGGAAATTTAAAATTTAACTGGACAGCTCATTGGTAAACCTGGTGTTTTCAGTTTTCTCTATTATAAACCTGGAAGTTCCAACGGAACAGAACAACAAACTGGAAGCAATGAATGAAGTATTGCACTAATGAGCAAAAATGCCACGAGTTGCCATTCCCATTCACTCTCATTCGAACTGGTAGCGATCCGTTTGAGCAATTTGCACGCTTTTCCTCCACAACACCGCCGCCACAACAGCAAAGGGTGGGCGATCGCTCATTACATTTTCCCAGGATCATTTGCGTTACAAATGGAGCGAGCTTTAGCAAAAATCTAATTGCCAACCGCGCCGCAAATGTTTCATTCTAGCTCCAATCAACCGAACCGCGAAGCGACCTATAATCGGACCCAGATGGTGGCCCACTCTCCTGGACCCGCGGATCGAGCAAACTGTGCTGTTCCCTCTGTAATTGCTGCTTATCGCAGCGCTGATGATCGTTCACCAGACTCACGGCACAACTATTTGCGTTGCGAATTGCGTGCGTACTGTGGCTTGGATTCCTGTTAGAATTTTATCTGACTATCTATTGACTGCAGTACACTTGAATGGTTTCGCAAATGAAAGTTGCTCGAATGAGATTACCCGCAATCAGTGCGTTATTTTCAAAAGTTATCCATAAAATAAAATTACAATTGGCTGAAAAAAAGGGTAATCGATATTTCTTACCACGTTTATTTGCGGTAGTCTTCGATGTTTTTCTGTTTGCATTTCAGAATGTAAAATACAAGGTGTATCGTTCCTTGTTTAGAAAGTAGAAACAGCACTCAAAAATTAGATCCCGACGATATTTTATCATTTCCTGTTCAGAAATGGCTATCGAAAGTGAAGTTTATTTATTTGGGGTCAGTTTTCGATTACCGAATATCTCGGCTGGTATCTGGACCATGACGACCATAATTTTGGTGACCTAAGCCCATCACCAAATCTGGATATTACACAAATAAAAAACTTGATAATACAATGATAAAGATCAGAATTGTTCGGTTGTCAAAACTAGAAAACTAAAAACATTCAAGTTTGAAAGCTGTCAGAAAAGAGTACTATATTTTGCGAACTACGAAATGGATAACTCTGCATAAACGAGAACGCTACAATCATCAATGAAACAAATCATTTTACACTTTTACTAAGCGGAAACATAAAACGCGAAAATGTACAAGTAGTACACAGACATCGCGTTTCCTGTTCAAATCACAGACATTCATTCATTCATTCAACACTCAGCTTCCGTAAACTAATCATTGTCGGTGAAACATTTTCAGACGAGACGAAACCCAACCCAATGAGGTCAACAATGATAGATGCTGTACTGTTATCGCACAACGCCTAAAGCGCGTTATCTATACCATTTCACTGAAAAGTTCGCGTCGCGTGCTATCAGCAGGTGCTAATGTTAAGCCTCAAACACCGCCAACAGCTGATTATGATGATGCAGATTAAACAACCGAACCGTTGGA
Organism: Toxorhynchites rutilus septentrionalis; assembly: GCF_029784135.1. Taxonomy (NCBI): domain Eukaryota; kingdom Metazoa; phylum Arthropoda; class Insecta; order Diptera; family Culicidae; genus Toxorhynchites; species Toxorhynchites rutilus. The sequence goes on along the minus strand of NC_073745.1, from coordinate 217,124,301 downwards.
CGATGAAGACGCGTTGCTACGGAGAGTAATCGGCTACCTAAGATCGTTTGCTCCAACCAAACAACCAGACACTGGTTGTGAGAAAAACGAAAACATGCGTCCGAATCCGATCCGTGTTCTAGGTGCGCTTCCTTAGACTTCCGATAGACAACCTTGGCGATACGTAACGGTGTCTAAAATCGTCACCACCAGGTTGATGGGCTTGGTGCGAGACTGTGGGAAATTATGCTGGGCTTTTCTCTACTCCCACTTTCTAGTTCGCACTTCGTAGGAAATGGATTGTATCATGGCGCTAATAGCTCTCACGTGCGAAGTGGTGCAACGAATCGATTAGTATGCTGCCGGGTAGCAGCCGTTGTTATGCCCATCTTCGATAGACCATCTCAATTCATCAAAATGATAACCGGTTATAATAATAGGCTTAGACAACTCCGAGTGCAACATCCGAGAGGAAATAGAATACAACAACGAGTTAATGATTTGAGTTATGATAATCCATAAACCACACGGCGACTTGTGTAAAATCCCAATCGCCCGCCCGAACCTGTTTCGATACAATGAATCTTATGACACGATCGAGTGCGGTATTGATCATTAATTGCACCTTTCCAACAATCGCGCTGCTTCCTAGCAAACACACAGAATGTGGAAATTTCTTGTCTCTCCTTGAAATCGATATACCAGATAAATTTCTGTTTATTTTCTCATTCGATTGTTTGCTTTTATTGGGTCTTTACTATGTGGTAGATCATCAACTAAATCTATATATACACTGAGTTTCACAACTATAAAACCACTCCATTTTTCCGAGTTTCCAGAGATATGTAAGAAGTCGGTTGAATTGATGTATATAATGTAGGGTATAAAAACTATCTTCATTTATAGGACTGGACATTTGGACTTTATTGTTGTGTTCAGGCGCGAACCATTCAAAAGACTAAAATTCCAGTGTTTTATAACAATAGAACTAGATGGAAAAAACTCTCACTCTTTTACAAAATTACGTCAATTTCACATGAATCACAAAAAGTTTATAATTCATATGTCATGTTTAGTTCTCAATCAGTTCAAATGACCCATTCGGAGTGGTTTCGACAAAGCTGTGTCATGTTGTAGTGTGTGTCTCGTTCTACGCATAGGGTACTACTCGTTGAAGCTCTTCAAATCACTTATATTGCTTGTGAGCTGCATCTACTCCTCATAAGTTCTTGATAGGGTTTCGATCTAGTAAACAAGCTGACCAGTCCAGAATCTGAAGCCCCTATTCATTAAATCATGCCATGACCTTCCGGATTTAATGAATTGATGCCAAATTACCTAATTATCCCATTGTTTTTGATGCAAAAACAGCAGTAAACGGTTCTGAAGTACTTCGTTGCACTTATGACTGTTCGTTAGTGTTGATGGTAAAAAAAAATCAACTTGAAAAGAATTTCTTCATACTGGAAGGACTTACGGGACGTGTCATGTAATTTTTCAACTCGTAGCAACTCGGGCAGTTTGATGGTTTGAGGAAAATATTTTCGAAAAGACTTGGTTCAGAATGTTTTTCATCAACACGAAAGCATAGTCAGAAGTGCAATGATGTACTTCAAAATCATTTACTTCAGTTTTTGCATCAAAAACACCGTGATAATTGGGTTATTTGGCATCAATTCATAAAATCCGGAATGTCATGGCGTGGTTTAATGAACAGTGACTTCAGATTCTGGACTGGTTTACCAAATCAAAACTCTAACAAGAACTTATGAGGAGTGTTCGTACTAGGGATTGTTAACCGGTTTTACCGTTACCGGTTTTACCGGTAATACCGGTTCATTTTTCATTACCGAATTACCGGTAATTTTACAATCAATAACAGGTAATATCGGTAAATTTCATTTTTACACCATAAATAATATTTGTATTTATGCCGCTTAAAAATATCACTCTATGTTACCGCGACCCGGGGTAATGAAACACGTTCTTTCAGTTGCTTAGCAGCAGCTATAAAGCTGTAAATTTATTATATAACAATGTTAATTCTACAGGTAAGTGATAACAGCGTGAACTTACATATTTAGTGTTTTCCATACAGGCAAACGACAAACGTTCGGAATAAATTTCTACTATTTTGGTTATTGATGCCAATCCGCTTACTGCACGGAAGGCGGCAAACAATAGTTCTCAGCGTATCCCCATGGACCACAATGAAGGTATAGTTTTTTCCAAAGCAAACGTCACTTTGTCTCATCGTGTCATTATACTGTCTTCGATACTACGGGGGGATTGGTCAGTGGGTTCACCCAGCATTGCGGTGCACAATGGGCTCCGCAACATTCTAGAATCAAAATAAGATGGAAAAAGGACAACTGGCAGTGTTGCGTTGATTCTGCGACCTCCGAACTTCAATTCTAAAAACGCTGCTCGATCTGGAAACTAAACACTAGATAAGCTTCAGCGATGAAGAACTGATAGTGATAGAGGAATTGATTGATGCCCTCGAACTAGGATTGGGCGATCTTTATAAAAAGATCGATCTTATCGAATCGATTTTCCAAACGACGTAGAGATCGATCCACTGATTAAATCGGTTCCAAATAATCGATCTTTGCTGAATCAATCTTTGTCGAATTGATAAACGCTTTTTTTTCGATTTTTCTGCTTATTCTATATGAATTCTGTCGTTTCATTAAACAGGAAATACAAATTTCACATTTCTTTCGAATATCAAATATTTTGTTTTGTTTCTCAGCATGTGGCTCATAGGGCATTCATAATGTGCCGTCTGGTAATCGTTTTATTTGATAAATTAATTGAAAAAGTATTATTAGAAATTCAACAACCACCCAGAACTCAGCTGACAATGATCCCATAAAAGCCAATCGTGCTATACATATGTCATTTAGTCGAAGTCGAAACAACCTTTCGCCTGTCAAAAATTGTCAACAATGTCAATGTCAAAGCAATTCAGACCTTTTGCCAACCGGTTACATTTCAACAATGTCAATGTCAAAACAATTCAGTGACCTTATGCGTAACCGGTTACAGTTCATCCCCTCAGTAGCTGCCGCTAGTTCTGTCTCTGTCAGCATTTGTACAGAAGTAAATCGTAGAAGAAGCAATCCGAATGTTTACATTATGTTTAAAAGAAATGTGGCCTTAGGTGAGATAAAAAATCAATGTATACTGAAAAACAAATCTACAAAAAGATCGAAAAGATCGAAAGCAAAAAAAAAATCGATTTTCTTGATTTTCTTGAGTACAGAAGATCGATCCCAAAAATCGGAAATCGGAAAGGAAAAGATCGATCTTCTAAGAATCGCTCCGAAATCGTCCAATTCTACCTCGAACCAGTTCTGATCTCTTTTGAACTGCTATCGCGGAAGACTTGCACCCTCTATGAAGCTGACGTAGGATTGCAGTTTATGCAACCGAAGCAGCTCCTTGAAGCCCTGATTGGATGGATTGCAGGAAGACGATTCATATATGAAGATGTGTTCCCGTATATGAATACTTATTGTGCTCGTGGTCGAGACCCAAATCATGATGACTTTGGCGTCTTCTATCAAACGTCACGGACTGCATTGACCAAGCAGGCATTTGAAATCGTTCGTGACTTGATGAAATTTGATGATGATGGTATCGTTTCAGTGACTGGACAATAGGAGGAAGAAATCAACTGGATAATACAGAATCTGCAGAACAGTTGAGCATCAATGAAAAACATGAACGAAGATTTCAGTAATCAAAGGTATCAACGTTCAGCCCAAGCTCAACGTCCATAAACGGATTGATGAAAACACTCAGACAAGAGCTTTCGTACAGAGGGCATCTGAGGCAAATTCATGACAATGGTATTCGATGCTTTTCGTTCTCCGAACGTGCGTCTTCATCTTCTGGAAATTTTGTTAATGAGACCCGATCAAGATAAGACAACGACAAAATTAACATTCACTGTGTCCTTAAGTATTATTTACACCAACAAACTAAGTAGGAAAAACTTTTGTTTTTGTTAACTAATCATCATCAATAAAAGTCATTTCTTCAAGAGAATGTTTTTTTTAAATATTTTTTTACCGATAATTTACCGGTTTTACCGGTAATGGAATTTTCATTACCGAATAACCGGTTATTAAAATTTGGGCACGGTGATGCAATCCCTAGTTCGTACGAATAGTAGATGCAGATGGCAGTACGAGTGATTTGAATAGCTGCAAAGAACAGTGTCCTCTACGTAGAACGAGGTACACACTACAACATGGCGCAGCTTGGTCGTAACCACCCGGATGGGGTATTTGAACTGATTGTGAACTAAAGATGACCTACGAATTAGAAACTTATTGTAATTCATGTGAAATTGACGTTAATATTGTGAAGGAGTGAGAGTTTTTCCATCTAGTTCTATAGTCATGAAACACTGGAGTTTTAGTTCCAGACACAACAATAAAGTTCAAATGGCTAGTCTTATAAATGAAGACAGTTATTATATCCTACACTATATACTTCAATTCAACCAATTTCTTACATATCCCTGGAAATTCAGAAAAATGAGGGGTTCTATAGTTGTGAAACGCAGTGTATAAAAATATCGTGTCACGATGTTCGTAGTCGAACTCCTCCCAAACGACTTGACCGATTTTTATGCAATTATACACAAAAAAACTTGGTAGGCATGAGCATAGGTCGTAAACTATATATTAGGCTGTCAAAAAAGTCCTGCGGTATATCCGCGAGGTGTCGTTGTAAGCGCGTAGTTCTAGTTGTATTCATTGTATCGAGTCATGCTATAGCTTGTTGGAAAGGTATTTTTGCGCGCTATAATATAGTCCTTGACAGTGTTTTGTTTGGTTAAGTCGTTCGTGAGTTATAGTGTCGCAAATATGGAGCAAAATAAAGAGAAAATCCGACATATTTTACAGTACTACTATGACAAAGGCAAAAATGCATCTCAAGCTGCCAATAAAATTTGTGCAGTTCATGGACCCGATACAGTTTCCATTTCCACCGCACAACGATGGTTTCAACGTTTTCGTTCTGGTGTAGAGGTCGTCGAAGATGCGCCACGTCCGGAAGGCCTGTCGTCGAAAATTGCGACAAAATCGCTGAATTAGCCGAGAAAGACCGGCATAGTAGCAGCCGTAGCATCGGCCAAGAGCTGGGGATAAGTCATCAAACCGTTATTAACCATTTGAAGAAGCTTGGATTCACAAAGAAGCTCGATGTATGGGTACCACACACGTTGACGCAAAAAAACATCTTTGACCGTATCGACGCATGTGAATCGCTGCTGAATCGCAACAAAATCGACCCGTTTCTGAAGCGGATGGTGACTGGCGATGAAAAGTGGGTCACTTACGACAACGTGAAGCGCAAACGGTCGTGGTCGAAGCCCGCTGAAGCGGCTCAGACGGTGGCCAAGCCCTCATTAACGGCCAGGAAGGTTCTGTTGTGTTTTTGGTGGGATTGTCAAGGAATAATCTATTATGAGCTGCTTCCCTATGACCAAACGCTCAATTCGGACCTGTACTGCCAACAACTGGACCGCTTGAAGGTAGCACTCATGAAGAAGAGGCCATCTTTGATAAACGGAGGCCGCATTGTCTTCCATCAGGACAACGCCAGGCCACATACTTCTTTGGTGACGCGCCAGAAGCTCCGGGAGCTCGGATGGGAGGTTCTTTTGCATCCGCCGTATAGTCCGGACCTTGCACCAAGTGACAACCACCTGTTTTTGTCCATGGCGAACGAGCTAGGTAGTCAGAAGTTAGCCACAAAAGGTTAGGCCTGTGAAAATTGGCTATCCGAGTTTTTTGCCAATAAGGAAGCGAGCTTCTATAACAGGGGTATTATGAAGTTGTCATCTCGTTGGGAACAAGTCATCGAACAAAACGGCGCATATTTGACTTAAAACAGATGATTGTAACTAATTTTATGAACAAATGAAAATTCAAAAAAAATACCGCAGGACTTTTTTGACAGCCTAATATAATACCGCTAGGGTATAGATTACTGTTTATTCAATACCGAATAGTGGTCCTATGCAGCAAAACGAAATTTTCGATTTTTTTTTTGCATTTTTTACTTAAATTTGACTTCAAAATATGCATAAAATCTTGAATTTTCACTCGCATCCCCTATGTTTAGCTATTTTTGTATTTTTGGATAAACAATATCCAATAAATTGACCCGTCGTTCGTTTTTCAATAAGAATGAATTTATTTACGATGTCAAATAACAGGTAATGAACACAACCTCACTTCGCATAAAGTCAGACGCCAACGAGTTGGAAATCTGGAAATTCAATGCGCATACCGTTGAAGACATTGCTGGAATCATGGTAGGAGACTGAATAACGACCCAAGAAATTGTGATTCGAAAAAGAAACAATATTCTAGAGTGCGTCGTCAACACACACCGTTCAAACGACGCTCTCCATCTTTCTCTTCAATGGACGTTTCTAACGTTTACTATCTCAACGTGGTATTGCTTGTTTCATTTTTTATTATGACTTAATTATGACTTAGTTGCGATTTCTATGTCAAGAAAAACGCCTTGAATGTGTGACAAACTTTACAATATGTATGACCATAATGCAAGTCAGATGAAATTACTTTGACGAAATGATGATGATGATGAATTAAAGAGACTTTAAACTCTGGGAGAGGAACAACACGTAAACATTAAATCATTAGATCCCGCCGCAGGCACTTCAATCATTATGAACATCATTACTCATTTTGAATTAGTATTTATGAAAATATGCATAGAGGGAACGAAACCAATATAACAGTGCGCTCGATGGATTTTTATGTGTGCCGTATGACGTCATTCTACGATGTCATGAGTTATGCCAACAATCCACGGTCGAAATAAACGCGAAGGTAGAGAGCGAACAACTGCAATTCCTACGGAACAAGAATGCATTCACTTGCGAGACGCTATCATGAGCAATGCCGATACAGTCTATGCTATATAATTGCTATATCTACTGATTAACTGCTCATCGGATTCTGAAATCCATTCGACTCAAGTCCAATCGAGTTGTTTAAATGTGGTAACCTGACCACGCAATTCGATATAGACCACATGGAGCTTTGTGTTGCATTCCAGTAAAGCGAAAATGATAATGAATTCTCAGGTATTGAAAATAAATGGAAATAAACATAACCGAACAAAATTAAAATCTCTCTAATATTTTTTCTGTGTAACATAGTAACATATTATCTGCCAATGGGTAAACGTCTTGAACGAAAATTGTCTCTGATAATGATTTTATATTAGAGATAAAGTTTTGAGATAAGCAACATCGAATAAAAAATTTCTTTGATATTTTAACAATTTTCTCCACGAATAAGGATTAATTATTTTGATGTTTATTTTGCGTCAAGGCAAGATTGCCACAACTCATAGCATGACTTAATTTAACTTGAATTTTAATTTTTAAGAATGCAAAAGTCGATTTCGATCGAATCGTGAGATCGGATAGAGGTTCAAATCAATCGGAATCCGGAATATGGGTGACTGTTCGATATTGTTACCATAAACCGGAATATGGGTGACTGTTCGATGTTGTTAACATGATCTAAAGCCTTCTTTATCTTGCTTGCCAGATGGAATGGCGAATGTGCAATACATTAACGAAGAAATACTGATAATGGCGGACAACCATTCACGAATTGATTTAATTGTTTACACACAAGAGTCACAAGAATCAAGTTCTATTCTATCGGTCATATTCGATCAATTTTAAGACCATCAAAACATTGATATACACTCACATTACTTTAGTTATTTTGAATTTTACAATCAACATATTCATTAGAAATAATTGTGATGGCAGAACAACGTTTGCCGGGCCAGCTAGTTCAATCATATAATGAGCAAAAGCGAAATTGTTACCCAGGAAGAAAAAGAAGATAATTGCTACGGTAATAAATGACACATAAATTATAATCTATATATAAACATAAGATACTGATCTTTTTGGTCTGTCAAACAAACACGAGATAAATTGTAGATAAACTTCAAAATATTTTGTAGTTGCCATGCAACTTTTAAATCATCACATTTGTTGACAATATTTGCCAGCGGCTTTTAAAGAACTGGCTGTATGTAATCACACACACACACTCTCTCTTCTGCATTGATATTAATAATTTACTTTCCTTATTGACCTGAAGAAGTGAAACTTACGAAAATTAATAACTGAGCTATGCTTTCTTGGCTTGCAATTGATATTCAGTCATCATGGTTCCGCCTAAGTTCTCTTCTTATTCTCTTGCATCAATCGAAAGGAAAAAAATAATTAAAGGGTTATATATATTTTTCATTCTTTGTCAACTCATTAATTCCTAGTTGTACAGAACGCTGTCAATCGACTGATAGTATAATTAATAGCATCATCCATATTTTTATAGCACATTTTTCGACATACACCTAGCACAAAGTACGATCTGTTCTCGAAATCCTTCCAAACGATTCTACTCTCGCAGATATTTTATTGTGTTGGATTCTAAAGATAGGAGTGGCAATAAATCCATAAAATTATTTCGTAGTCATCTAGCGATAGTCAACTTAGATACTGGAGGTTTCAAATCGAGCAGAAAATCATTTTGTTTTGCTCGAACTGGTTGTGGTATCTCTGGGATAATTATCAATTATATGAATTCAAATTAATACTCTGATACGCATTTGTCTTCACCGTCAAATGCTTGTTGTACTCTGTCCAATTTCTATGCTAACAATTGAATTGCACTCTGCGAATAATAGTTCCCCTTGCTATAAACAGTAGATTAAGTTGAAATGTAAATACACTATAGATATACGAAGATTTAAGAATTGAGTGTGATCATCAACATTGTTACAATCCTTATATCCCATCCTTTCCTGAAAAAATATGTCTTCTAAACTCGAGAAGACTGCGAGTAATCGGTTTTCCACCTCACTACATTTAAGAAAATTGTTTATGTATAGTTATCAAAATATAATTAATAATTCGGCTCCTTAAAACTTATGTAACTGAGCCTGTAAAAATAAAAGAATTAATCTATATATATAAAAATGAATTTCTGTCTGTCTGTATGTCTGTCTGACTGTCTGTCTGTCTGCCTGTCTGATTCTTATGGACTCGGAAACTACTGAACCGATCAACATGAAAATTGGTATGTAGGGGTTTTTGGGGCCGGGGGAGGTTTTCGTGACAGTTTGAGACCCCTTCCCCCTATCTAAGGGGAGGGGCTGCCATACAAATTAAACACAAATTCCTACATTTCTCGGGAATTGATCAAGAAAATGAACCCAAATTTGGCATATGGAGGTTTTAGGGTGCAATAAATGTTTCTAAGATAGTTAGACTCTACACTACTCCCCCCCCTTCCCTCTAAGAGGGGGCTGCCATACAAATGAAACTCAAATTTCTGCATTACTCGAGAATTTATCAAGCAAATGAAACCAAATTTTGCATGTGGAGGTTTTAGGATGCAATAAATGTTTCTATGGTGAAAAAACGATTTGCATTTGCTAGTTGCGTAAAAACACCCCAAATCGGACAAATCAAGATCGTTAATATCGATGAATGGCAAAACTAGGGATATTTCCTTTTATTTACATTTCGTGAAAGCATAGCAGAACGATAGAGGGAATGAACGATAGTGTCAACTGTCAGTGGCTTACTGTGATTGTGAAGTTTGGTGTTGGTTCATATTCAGTATCCCGAATACAATGGTCTGAAATTCAGCTGAAAAGATTGATGTGAAGCTGATATTTCCAAGCACTGTATATAGCCATGACCTCACTGCGAGAACGATTTAACTCTTTGCGGTCGTATGTCTGCTTTCAACCACTACACCAAGGAACTATAATAATCTTATACTTTATTCAACAAAGTATCATTTCAAACCCTCTCTAAACGAATCTTAAAGTCTTGTGAAAATGTTCACGAATCATAACAGTGCTCCGATTAATAATACATCACGATACTCAATATAAACTAAAGGATGTCACCCATGCTTCTGGCGACACGGCACCGCTATACATCATACTTTATTGAATTAAAAGTTTCTAATAACAATATTTTTGAAAATGTCGAAGGGAACATGTTATGAGCTAAAAACATTTTCATTAATAAATTTAACTTTTGAGTAATATTTTTAACACTGTATATAGAATATTATTATTTTAATAGTTCATTGATTTCCCAACAGCTTTAATGAACATATGTACCTACTTCCACGCTGGAATATTCCAAAAACACCCAGATGAAGAGGCCTGCTCTCAGATCGACCATGTTCTCGTTGTCGGTCGGCACTTCTCTGATGTCATCGATATGAGGACCTTTCGAGGACCGAATGTCAACTCGGATCACCACCTCGTTTTGTGTGAGACTCAGGAGATCGACGAGGAAGGTACGGTCGAATAACAGCGATTATCAACCGAATGAGCTGAGAGCTGAGCGGTTTAATTACCCTGTTTGAGCAAACCTGAACGAGCAGTGGAAGCACAGTGGAAGCAGTGGAATGGAGCCAGATTTGGCATGGGAAGGTTTTAGGGGTCATGAAACGTTTCTATGGTGAATAGACACTCCTCCACTCTCTCTGAGAGAGGGGGCTGGCATACAAATGAAGCATACATTTCTGCATTTTTCAAGAACTAATCCAGCAAACTGAACCAAATTTGGCATGTGGAGGTTTTAGGGGGCAAGAAACATTTTTAAGGTGGTTCAACACTCCTCCCACCTTTCTGAGGGGGGCTGCCATAGAAATGAAACACAAATTTCTGCATAACTCGAGAACTAATCAAGCAAACAGAACCAAATTTGGCAAATGGAGGTTTTATGGAGCAATAAATGTTTTTATGGTGGTTTGACACTAATTTCCTTTCTCTAAAGAGGGGGAGGGTGCTGAACAACTCGAGAACTAGTCAAACAAATGGAATCAAACTAAGCATGTAGAGCTTTTAGGGATCGATAAACGTTTCTATGGTAGTTCGACACTTCTCCCCCCTCTCTGAAGGGGGGCTCCCACACAAATGAAACACAAATTTCTGCATAACTCGAGATCTAATCAAGCAAATGGAACTGAATTTTGGATGTGAGGGTTTTTGGGTACGAGAAATGTTTCTATGATGGTAAGACACACTTTCCTGCTCTGGAAAGGAGAGAAGGTTCCATTAAAAAAATGCACAATTGAAAATTTTCGGAAAACTCTGAAGGAAAATGGGAAAATTCGAAAAATTCAATTCACATGTGTTCTACAATTACATATTGATAAGCGTTGTTAGCCCATTTGATGTTTGCTGTAACGAAATTAATCTTCGTTCGAAAGTGGAAATGGATTTTAATGTGATAAAATGCACTCCTATATCGTCTTCTATCTATAAAAAAAAAATAGTGGCCGAATGTGTTGATAAGAGCAAAACTCGAGTAAGGAGTTGTCCGATTTAGGTCTGTCTTCATTCTATCATATTTTCTGTATCAACCATTTATTCCATGTAACGGAGAAATATGTTATTTACAAGTGAATGAAAAATCCTGCACGAGAATTGTGTCTGAAAATAATTTGGGGGTAAAATGAAAACCTATACACAGGACATGCAGGAAAAAAATAAAAGATTTCGAATGATTTTAACTCGAACATTTCTTAAGAGATCGGAAAGATGTTTACATCAATTGATAAAAAATATTTCTACGCACAATTAATAAAATGTTATTTTTCCTGAGATAAGCAATAGAATAACTGTGAAATATCAAGTGCTATCTAAACGCCCGAACTGTCCCGTTTTGATTGACCCGATTTACGGTTACCCCAAAACAGCCATCAAAACCAAGGTGCCTGGGGAAATTGGCATTACAAATACATGCAAGTTGGGAGAACTTTTGTTCCCATCCAAATGTGTTCCCTAACACAGTCATTAAAACCAAGGTACCTTACACTACATGGCGTTTGTTCAAATTCTTTACTTACACAGCAAATATGTTGAATTCAATTGAATTCGAAAATTGTTTCATTCAATCTTTAATTTAACCTCAACAAACAAATGATTACTAAGCCAACGGTAGTCCCACGTCAGATACAACCCACCCATTTTTTTGTTTTTTTTTTTACTACAAATTATTATAAAATATTACAGTCGGACACCGTCCAGTAGTTGGGCAACATCGAGTCCGAAACCGGTCGACGATAAAAGTAATTTTAACCCTTTCAATGTTTGTAAGGAATATAAGTGGTGTGTACTAGTTCCCTGTCGCGTCTCGTGAGTGAATAGAAATATAAAAAGAAACTAATGAAAAAACCGGAAATTTGATCGAGACGACCGCGATTGTTAAAACGAATGAACCGATAGCGGATCGGGACGATCGCGGTTGATAGTTGTGGAAAATTAACAAGGTAGCGGATCAAGACGGCCGCGTGGTGAAGTTGGCTTACATTACTAGAAATGGAAGAATGAACGAATGCTAACGATTTACAGTTTTTTCACATTCCACCCGAACTCTTACAAATTAGTGAGGATTTACAAAATGTTCTAACCAAATAACTGAACAAAATATTTGCATACCACGATTTTATGAATGATTCGGAAAAGTTCGATGATGTGCCGTCGATTTGGTGGCGATGATCTGGAGGAACGATAATCAATAAAAATGGATGTGAGAGAAACTGCGTAAATTCTGTTGCAAAGAAGGGTTCAGCGATGGCGAGAACTCGACAACTGATGTTGAGGGTGAAGAGAACCATGAGACAACCGAGTCTACCAACAGTGCTGGTACATGTACAGGACGATCGTTTTAGTATCGCACTACGTGTTAATTTTGTTAAATTATACTATGAAAATGATGAAAAACCGGCAAATGTTTTTCGAGCATTACGGACAGATTTTGGTCGTCATGGACGGCCTACAGAGCACACAATCGCTAATGTAGTGCGTAAATTCGAACAAGCTAGATCCGTAGCGGATATTGTGAAACCTGTGCATCATCGTAATGTGCGTTCGGCCGAAAATATTGCTGCTGTTGCTGCCAGTGTGGAGGATGACCCGAATGTTTCGATTCCACGGCGTGCTCAGCAATTGGGCTTGTCAAACACATCATTGTGGCGAATTTTGCATTTGGACTTGCACCTACATCCATATAAAGTCCAACTGGTACAAAAATTAGAGCGTGGTGACCATGGAATGCGTCGGGCATACGTCGATTGGGTTAACGAATAACAGCAGCGAAATGCTGAATTTTCGCATCAAATTTTCTTCAGCGATGAGGCACATTTCGAGCTCGGTGGCAATGTGAACACCCAAAATTTCCGTATAAGGGGCTCAGAAAATCCACACGTGATTGTTGAGAGGCCATTGCATCCGCCAAAAGTCACTGTTTGGTGCGCATTATGGTCTGGTGGAGTCATCGAGCGTATTTCTTTGAAAATGAGGACGGCGAGACGGTAACTGTGAATGGTGAGCACTATGGCCGCATGTTAACCGATTTTTTTTGCCACAAATTAAAGATATGGATACAGATGACATGTGGTTTCAGCAGGACGGCGCCACGTGCCACACAACACGACCGAACATAGCCATATTGCGAACGAAATTTGAGGGACGCATAATTTCGCGTTTTGGTGATGCCAATTGGCCGTCCAGATCATGCGATTTGAACCCGCTAGACTTTTTTTTTGTGGGGTTATGCGAAAGACCGTGTCTATGCCAACTCTCCGCCATCTCTTGAACATTTGAAAGACAACATTCGTGAAGTTATGACCGAGATACCGCCCCATATGTGCCGAAAAGTCATCTAAAATTACCTGTTCCGGATCAAGGTGTGCGAGGAAGAACTAGGTGGACTTTTGAATGATGTTGTATTTCACACATAATGGCATAAACCAAACTTTAATTTGAAATAAAAGTTTCATCGAAATTCGAATTCTAAGTGTGTTTTATTTCAATTTACTTTCGGAATTTAAAGTTGGAAAACCCTGTACTTCAGAATAGTTTATTTCTATTTTTGCATCAAAAACACCGTGATAATTGTGAAATTCGGCATCAATTCATAACATCCGAAAAGTCAAGGCATGGTTTATCGAATGGGGGCTTCAGATTCGGGACTGGTCAGCTTGTTAACCAGATCAACACTCAATCATGAACTTATGAGGAGTGATCGTACGAATAGTAGATGCAGCTTACAAGTAGTATGAGTGATTTGAAGAGCTCAAACGAGTAGTATCTTCTGCGTAGAACGAGATACACACTACAACATGGCGCAGCTTGGTCAAAACCACCCCGAATGGGTTATTTAAACTGATTGGGAGCTAAAGATGACCTACGAATTAGGAACTTATTGTAATTTATGTGAAATTGCGGTCAGTCCTTAAATAAAGATAGTTGTTATGTCCTACACTATACACTTCAATTCATCCGACTTCTTACATATCTCTGGAAACTAAGAAAAAATGAGTGGTTCTATAGTTGTGAAACGCAGTGTATATATTAGTACTGTAATTCTTTGAAGTTTCGAGAAAATCTGAATCCAGAGTCTTCACGTCGTACGTGAGCTAAAGGGTGTGTCACATCAAATTGCATCACAGAAAAAAACGTTGTAGAAATTCGCCCAGTAGACCGATTCTTTTGAAAATTTTAAACAGTAAAATAAAAACTATTAAACAACTTTTGGTATCTTCTTTTTATTCATACTTCGAGCCCAAGCCCGTATGCTCGCACCTTACTCTTTACCCCGTCTATAATGTTCTGTACAACGTCAGGTTGTAGTTTTTTTTGAACAGAAATCCATTTTCTCTTGAAGTCCGCCTCCGATTTGACAACTTTTGGGTTCTTCCGGAGGGCCTGCTTCATAATCGCCCAATATTTCTCTATTGGGCGAAGCTCCGTCGCGTTGGGCGAGTTCATTTCCTTTGGCACGAAGGTGACCCCGTTGGCTTCGTACCACTCCAACACGTCCTTTGAATAGTGGCACGAAGCGAGATCCGGCCAGAAGATGGTCGGGCCCTCGTGCTGCTTCAATAGTGGTAGTAAGCGCTTCTGTAGGCACTCCTTAAGGTAAACCTGCCCGTTTACCGTGACGGTCACCACGAAGGGGGCGCTCCGCTTTCCGCAAGAGCAGATCGCTTGCCACACCATGTACTTTTTGACAAACTTGGATAGTTTCTGCTTGCGAATCTCCTCCGGAACGCTGAATTTGTCCTCTGTGGAGAAGAACAACAGGCCCGGCAGCTGACGAAAGTCCGCTTTGACGTAGGTTTCGTCGTCCATTACCAGGCAATGCGGCTTCGTCAGCATTTCGGTATACAGCTTCCGGGCTCGCGTCTTCCCCACCATGCTTTGCCTTTCGTCGCGGTTAGGAGCCTTCTGAACCTTGTATGTACGCAGGCCCTCCCGCTGCTTGGTCCGCTGGACGAATGAACTTGACAAATTCAGCTTATTGGCGACATCCCGGACCGAACTTCTCGGATCACGTCTAAACTGCTTAACTACGCGCTTGTGATCTTTTTCACTGACGGAGCATGCATTTTTGCCGTTCTTCACCTTCCGGTCGATGGTTAGGTTCTCGAAGTATCGTTTCAGTACTCTGCTGACCGCGGATTGGACGATTCCCAGCATCTTACCGATGTCCCGATGTGACAACTCCGGATTCTCGAAATGAGTGCGCAGGATTAATTCTCGACGCTCTTTTTCGTTCGACGACATTTTTCCAAATTTACGAAAAATTGACAGTGAAGCATGGCCAACGTGATCTATACACTCTTATCTGATTATAAGCGAAAGCTGAAGATATAATTCCTAAAAATTAAATTTCTACAGCCTTTTTTTTCCGTGATGCAATTTGATGTGACACACCCTTTAGCACACCACACCAACAGCCAGAAAAACTTATACACACTTTACAGTCCTTTATTTACCTAGCCCCAATAGCTCCAGAATCCCTGTGCAATCTTCGCTGCTAACATCCCTAAAATCGTGCAAACAAGATAATGAAATAAGATTGTACTATTTGCTCTTCAGAGGTATCAGCAAAAAGATGTAAGCTGTTGTAGTCTAAGATGATGCGAGAACTTATGAATGCAAAAAAAATGAAATTGATTTGCACTTCAGTCATTGCCCTTGTCAATGACAATCTTCTTCTAGCATAAGACGGAACTGGTATCAGAGCGATTCACATGTAGATATTCCATTTAGATATTTAGGATGTATCATTCTGGATATTTTGAGAATATAATTCACACATCAACCTAGTTGAGGTGCAAATTTCAAACTTCTGATTTTATAGTTTGTGACTACATGTGCCACGAGCTCCATAACGTCCAGAGAATTACGAGAAATATTGAAGAGCATCACAAAAATGTGTGTCTGTTGGTGGATTCTGAGAGTAATTCCTAATTTAGTTGTAGTTACGCTTGAATATTATCAGTCATCGCTTATGTGAATGAAAACACTGTAATCAGTGTGGGAATCAATTAGAATTAAATATGATATGCGTATGTTATCAATTCGTGCTTGCTGGAAGAATGATCGCGTGCGCGATTTCTGAAACAATATATATTACTAATGAATTCGTTCCCCCCGTATTCTGCGCTAATTTAATCCACCCGCTGTACGGTGTTCTCGTTGCTCTAGAAAAAAAAATCTCGACGCACCCAATAAATTTAATGGAGTATACTAGAAAACAAAATTGTTGCGCCAGTACTATAAAATAATTCATTAAATTAGATTAAGCAATTAGACACCACACGCTAGGTTCTGAACACTAATCAGCTGCCACCAACCAGAGGGGGCTGTGGCCGATCTGGTTGCGCAATGCAATCATGCCGAGAGATTTATTTTATCGCGGAACGGTTTCGTTACAACTCGCTTTATCACTTAACATTTCCTCATAACCAATTTTCATTCATGCCAACCCCAACGGGTGGGATCAATGGATGCCCTCGGAAATGAAGAAGCAACACGCTTTTGTTTACTATCTCGATTCATTCCTCACTGCTTCTGTGATCATCGGATCGACAGGTCGAGCCTGGCAACGGTGAGCTCAATAGCAGGAAGTGCACCAATTAACGTAGCTTTTTTTTTAAAGTGTTCCATATCGACAGTTAGAGATGTAGATATGTGCATGTAGTACACAGTACATTTTAATGCAAATTTTAGCACAATATTTAACCAGGCTGATAGAAAATAACGGAAAATTTTAATTCTTTTCAATAAGAAAACATTAGAAAAAAGTGTCTATACACAGCTACTGTAGTTACAAACAATCTATTGTGCGGTGTTCTGATTTACGTAATTGCTGATGGTGATTCTCGATTATTTTCGCATGATTGTTTCACTGTATCATAAGATAAATCTAATGTAATCACGCCAGATCGCTGCCGCGAAAAGGAACAGTTTCTTTTTTTTCATCTAGGTTTTGCTTTTAGCAATGCAAAAAGGTGGCTGTTGTGAATCAGTAAATTGTGAACAATCGTGAAAATCGCATCTGGAAGGTACGCGATCGAGAATCGAGAGGAAATCTTCCAGTGTGAACTGTTTCAGCATAGCAGTCACCTCAAGTCTGGGGGGATGTGGATCACGTCAAAGTTGTTTACTTGTAGGCAGCAGGATTCAGCGAAGCACAACCAGAGAGTCAGTAATCAACATACACAAGTGATACGATCTGACCAGATGCGATATTTATTAGGTTGATATGCGGCAGAGCTTAGGAGGAGATTAATTTTTACTTTGTGTGTTGTTCTAGTGATAAATTAGGGATAATATAAACCTTATATGAATTGAACCGAATGACTGCAGTTCAAATAGTCATACATTATTGTAGTGATTATTGTTTGAAATGTTATTACTGTAATGGATTACTTGGAATTGGAAAATTGTATATTTAAATAAACAATAATCGATTCGAGACTATAGATGATCAAATAAGTACATCGTGCAGGTTATTATTGAAATTGAACGATTTTTGTATCGTATTTTGTACTCGAACATTCGTGTGTGAATGACTGCTCAAACAAACCAATTGAAAAAGCTGAGCGATGTTTATTCAATTTCATTCTGTCAGATCGATAAATTTAGCAGATTGGCTGTCTACGCCTATTACTGAAAACAAATGATCAAGGAGATCGAAAACATCTAATTCTTATGGAGTGTCCGAACTTGAAAACGCGAATTTTCTGCGCGGTATCGGGAAAGGACAATTTATACACTATATATGGTATTAAAAATAATAATTGTTTTGGAAAGTGTTATCTGACCCATCGTATTCGTCGAACTTGTTACAGTTAATGGCGTACATAAAGGATAACTTGGATATGGACATTTAAACTGACTAGGGTTTTTGAGGTAAGACTACGTCTACCATTGTTGGTGCAAAATCAGAAGGCAAGTCACTTGATTATACAAAAATAGTTAACGCGAATAACTATTTTTGCTCCCAACGTAATTCGATGCATACCAAACGAATCGGAAAATCAAGATTTGTTTGGTATTACGATTTTCTAAACTGTTTTTTTTTTTTTGTTAAATTGACGAAAACAGGAAACATTTCCATTTTCCCTTACATTTGTTCTTCGCATTTTTGTGCTTACCTACTCGTGCTGTCAATAACAAGGGACTAATACCGAGGTTACACATTTCAAGGGAGTGTCCGTAGCCTCAATGGCTGCGCGTCCACGAACGATCATGGGTTCAATCCCAGGGCCTCCATTGATTGATTTGGGTTTTTCAAGACTAGGTGCGAATGAACTTCGTAGTTTGAAGCATCTATAATAGGAAAAATCATCATCAATCATCAAACACAGTTTAAGTCAGCACGCTAATCGATTTCGAATCGGTTGGAAAATTGCATGCAAATAAAGAAATTGTATCTTTCCGGTGGATGCATCATGAATGATGCACCGTGGCGATTTATATGCCGTCTGTTGGAGGGTACTTCTATATTTTTGTTCTACACGCATGCATTGTTGTTTTTATGCGTTGCCCATGGTACATTGTGCGGCAAGAAAAAAATGCGAAAGTGTTTCAATTTCAATATTGGATTAATTTGTGTAACGACTGACTAATTTCTCTTGACAGTGTATTTGTTTACGTTCACTTTCAAGTGCTGCATCAGAACATCGAATTGTTTTATGGTGAATTTGTGAAAAAGAACGCCGAAGAAGTAATTACTAGTTTGCTGCTCGGCCAGAGGACACCGAAGTAGATTGCCAAGGTGGCATTTGTGATTTGGCCACAGTTATAGAATTAAGACATTCCTACAGGATGAACCTAAGCAACGGAAGCTGTGAAAAGGAGGCCCATGGTTTGCACGTACGCTAAACGTGATCAAATCTGTCCGTGCAATGATTACTCGCAACCCGATACGTTCCAACAGGAAACTTGTAACTGATGCAGACATTTTCAACAAAATCTATTAAATCAAAGACTTGCACGTATTTTCCAGAGGTAGAGTGAAACGCCACATATTATGAAACGGATAAGAGCTTCGAAGAAATCGTTCGATGAGATTTCTTCCATTGTTGAAAAAGGAAAAATAATAATCCTATTCTCCGACGAAAAGCTGTTCAGCATCGATACATGTAATCGATTCAACAAACACGGTACTACAATTTTGATGCGTTATCAAAAGTGATAATGATACAAATATAGAGTCACTTGTGGTTGCAGTGTGTGTGTCTAGAGAAATGAATGCATTACGTGCATTGGCAATAAGGACATAAATTTCGACATACGCCCAACTTGTGTATTGTTCATGCAAGAACAGGTATGCATCATGAATCAACTAGCTTCAGCTGCTTCCACAAAACCACGACAAGGCATCGATCGTATTCAGGGTCACCAAAAATTTCACTAAAGAAATTTTAATAAAACTCTAGCATAATATTCGAAATAATAATAAACGAATCGTTTTTTGATGTCCAATTTCAAACGCTTATTGGACAGTTATTACATGACGGATTGATGAGATTTTTGCGTCAATCGATTTTGGCACTCCATAACAATCTTTCAATAGAATGAATGAAATGATATATGTTCATGAAACTAACTATTGAACATTGAAAATTCTGAACTCCTTATCCTAATGGAAACACCCAGTTCTGATTGGTCGAAATTAACGACACAAGCGGCGGCTCATATACTTACAATTATTGCTCAGTTATTTCCTGATGGGTTTACGAGAATTGTGCATCAATCGATCTGAGCACTCCATAACAATTCATCACAATGAACACATAATATGATATACGAAATTAACTGTCAAGCAATTGAAAAATCTCCAAACGGAAAACCTCGTTCTGGTTGGTCAAAATAGAAGATACAAGCTTCCACTTGTATTCACAATTATTGCTCAGTCATTTTCTGATAGAATTACGAGTGTTTTGCATCAACTATTATAAGCACTCCATAACAATTAATTACAGTGAAAATGAGTAAAATTACATATTTTATGAAACTATAGACTTTAAAACCAAGGTGCCTGGAGAAATCGGCATTGCAAATATGGGAAAGCAGGTGAAGTTTTCGTTCCCACCGAAATGTGTTCCCTAACAGAGATTTCAAAACCAAGAAAATCGGCATTGCAAAAATATGCAAGCCAGCGGCACTTTTCTATTGCATGTAAGGTGAGTGATACGATTAATTCAAGCAAAATAAATTAAATTTGGAACTTTAATATTGGTTGCTTCTTGAAATTTCATATCAATGACCGATCATGCATTGTGGAACATTTAGCACAACTGTAAGTGTGAAATTGTATATGGTAGCGGTTGTGTCAAAATGAACTGAAATATGAAACGATTTATTTCAATTTTCATAACAAAAAATCAATATGTTTCCGCTCAAGAACGGATCGTTCGGTTTAAGCTGCCTGTTTTTTGTGTTCATTTTCACCCAAGGAAAGTTCATGCGGTGAGACAAATTGGAAAAGTGGAGGAGTATTTGAAAAAAAAAAGTATTTCCCATAGGCTCTACATATCGTATTAGGTGCTGTTAGTCCAATTGTAATTCGCATTAAGGTTTATAACATTGTGTTCCGTTAGGTTTGAAGCGAAAATGAAAGCGGGTTGAATAAACACAGAAGGTAAAAATTATAAAAGAAAATTACCATTTCCATTTCAAATATGTTTTCTCTATTATAAAGTAACCAGGGTTAGAGAGGGCGGCTTTAATCATATCTCATTCTTCTTCGGTATCTTCAATGGTGGTACGCACTATCCAACGACTAATCACCATCTTTCTGTCATCATCACTCGGTTGTAGACACTGGTGGAGTGAACAAACAATACTCAACAACCAAACAAAATTAACTATGTAATTCTTCAAATATATCCAAAATCAGTATGCAACAGATAGCATAACGGAATCCTACGTCAATTATGCGGTCGTGTCTCGGACACAACTTTCCTGTGACTATTTTAATTTTTTTAATTTTTTGTGAGTTGAAAGCTTGTGATTATTTAAGAGTGTTTTGTGCTAATTGGTGATTTTGTCCGATCGATCATCAATTTTCGCAAATTCGTGCATTGTTTCCGGGTTAAAAGTGGTGTCAAATTGCTGCAAATTTTCAGTTGGATGTGAAAAAAGTATTTTTAAAAATTTTTAAAGCATTTAGTATGCTTACATTACATCTGTACTACACAGAAATATGAATAAGAACCAACAGAATGAACTAAGGTACACCGGGACAAGTTGAATCTATTTTTTCGAAGTTCAACCTGAAAGTTATCTTAAAAAATCACCAAATCACTAAATTGAAATCTGTTTTCATCATATACAAGGTATAACAAATGACTTTCGATGAATAATGGATTCACACTGGATGTTTCGAAAAATATCAATTTTTTTTTATCCCATATATTTATTTTAGGCTCATTAGCATTTTATCTGAAACAGAGCCGAATTTTAATCGTGTACATGTCACATGGTTATCATTATCTATAATTAGCACATTACACAGTTGCCATTTGCCAGTATTCCTTCTATACCATTGCATATGGTACATCTACACAGTAGCCATTTAGGCGTAAGAGTTTTCTATCTGTTCTTCCATTATCCAGTTAGACCGGACAGCGGAGACAGTTGATTGATCATTGTTGAGTTATTTATAGAACAGCAGCCCGATGTGTCTTGCATAGCAGAGCAGTTGTATGGATGAATCGATCTTATTTCGACCGTGGATCGATCTCCATCGCTGGTGATTGTTGCGTGGACGAAGTTATTCTGTAACAACACAAAGATGGTCAACGAGGGCCCTGAGTTTTGAACTCACGATCGATCGCTTACTAAGCGAACGCGCAACCAATGTGGCTACGGAGACCCACTAAATATCAATTTTGAAAATGTTTAGTTTTCAGATGCATTGTTTCAACTTGTCCGTGAAGCTTCTCGAACTATCTACAACTGATTTATGAATCACTAAAATGAAAGAATTGCATATAAACATTTGGAAAAAAGGTTTTGGTATACGTGAGATGTGGAGGAGTAGTAGGAGGAGTAGAGCACACAATCTAAGTGCATATATTCACACCCTACCGTCCACGGATCTCATCAATGATAGTAATCTGTTACTCAACATCCATTTATCGACGACATCCATAATAACAAACACATTAATTGTTATTATGGATGTACTTTTGAAAAAGAAAAAAGCCATCAAATGTGAAATGAAATATAAATTGACGGATATGACTGAATACACCTCTAATTGACTGTAATTGTCCCATGAATACCGAGATGAAGAATAGAAGGTGGGAAGATTCACGAGTTTTGGTTGTGTTAAACTTTGATTGTATTAGTAGCCTGGAAGATTGGAAGTTCACATATCAGCATACCAGCACGGCAGTGGAACTTCATACAAATCACTCGTCGAAAAGTGTCTCCTTTTTCACCGCTTGTTTACATCGACGAATATATTTTTTTCCACTACGTTTCGTAGGAGAGTGTATGCATACTGACAGATTTCTACTACGAGGTATTTAATGAAGGATGAAAGGTGGGAATGTTTATGTTTATATATGATTTATCGTACGATTTAATTGAATGCATAAAAAATGTCAACAAAACTGGGGTTAATCACCTTTTTGAATTTGAACAAATATTGATAAGAGATTCCCAGCAATTATTGATGTTTATTGCGTGATTTGGTTACTGCATAAGTTGTTTGAAACGAAGGTTTAGTGTAATGATTTCATTTTGAAGATTATATTCACAAACATACAAGTATGATTAATATAAATTGCATGTATATGATGCGCCTGCCAATCCATACATGCAAACGTGGAGGCGATATGCATACATCCTAGAAAAACTTAAATCGTATAATTATCGTTTATATTACATCATATGACCCATATACATGTATATGGCCTCCAATTTCATATGCATATGCCAGTTATACACATCATACAAGTAATATGTCTTGGAGGTATGTATATCGCCTCCAATTTTAGATTTTTGACATAGGACTACGTCTTACATTAAGGGTGCCAAATCAGAAAACAGGTCACGTTTTTATGAAATAAAGTTAACGTTAATAACTATTTTTTTCTACGAACGGATTTAAACGATTTACATACCAATCAAATTGGAAATTTTCTTAGATTTTTGTATATGGTTTAAATTGATGAAAATTGGAAGCATTCCCATTTTCCCATACATTTGTTCTGTCCGTTTGTGTGCTTTCTCGAACAGAGCTGTCAATAACGGGTATCTAATGCAGCCGCTAGAACAGAAACAACGAAGGGGGATAGCGGAAAGAGAAAATTTGCGAAGTAAACTCCACCATTGCATAATAAGTAAGCTGTCGATAGCGTATAAGTATTGCATCTCCTCTGACGAAAACTCTCAGAATCTCTCTGTGCCCGAAACAACAAAGGTCGCTTATTCTGCTCGTTTTGTGTTTAATGTTTCCCCTCAAGCTGTGAACGCTAGCGAATATTTCACTGAAGTGCATCTGGCATTGCAATTAACACAACCATCCAAGTCATGGCAAAGAAGGCGAAAGAAGAGAAGAGTGCAAATGATTATAGGTCGCTTCTAAACATCGATGTATGGTTTTTTGTGTGTTGCTCGTTTTCGTTGCGCGAAACATAGAAACTTAGAGAAACTTTGTTGACGGTTTTGACCGAGAGTCGAGAAACGATTTTTCATAAACGGTCATTCTCACGATGTTTCATTTTTAGCACTGCAACTGTGTGCATATGTTAGACGCGTGTTTGATGCTTTTTGAATGACGATGCACTTTTTCTTTTTCTTTTGAATTATAGACACTTGAAACTCAGACAGTTCATTCGTCTTTGATGGCGATGCACGGAAGATGCCTCTCGTTAATATTCAGTGCAATGCGTGCATTGATATAAAGAAACAAATTGCGACATGTGACCAATTAGTGTATTGTTCTCGCAAAGGCAAAAAATGATCGTTGCTTTTCGAAATGATTCTACAAAACTACGCAAGCCATTAAACCTTTTCAAAGTCCCCGGAACTTTTTACTAAAGAGTTATTTATTAAATTTCGACGTATTCGCAAATAATATCCATCAAATACCATCAAATTTCAAATGAAAAAAGATTGCGTAGTCCTATGTTCTAAGCGGTCGTATCTCGGATACAACCCCTCGAATCTTTTACGATTTAATGTTTGCTGGGCAGGCCCGAAGGCAATTTTAAATTGTTAAAATATGAATGAAATTTTTTACTTCATGTTATTTGATTACTCAAAACATGTAGTACTGAACTTTATTTAACCATTTCTATATAAATTTTGCGATATTTCCACTAAAGCACAATAAACAAACAGTAATGACGTATCCGATTGCAACTCTTTCGTATCACATGTAAGATCTTTAATTGCCCTAAAATCATATTTCAGATAGCCATACGAGATAGCTGCGGCTTGATAATCCAAACAACCGGAGTTCAAATCCCATCGGAGCATTTTTACAACCGTCGACACCACTCATATCAAACATTTATATCCCTAAAAGTCAATTGATTAATTCCTTTTTGTACAAACATAAATGTTTATAAAGGTTCTATATACATACAAAAATGGTGACTCCCCAGGCCGAACATTTTACTTTAATATTTTCCGCCATTTTTTTTATGGCAGTGATGAATCGTATATTCGTATGACAACAGACTTATTATGTTATTAGGTATTGCCTAATAACCTTGCATGTACAGTAGTGGGAAGCAAATAATTGGACATTTTCATCTCTAATTGGATATTTTGTAAACATCGAGTTTGGTACCCAAAGTATGGCCCCAGATTGAAAGTTGCCACCAGATGTCGACATTGTACCACTATCATCGTGAATGTCCGATTACAGGCCAATCACCTCTAATGCGACACTGAGTAGTGCCTCGGTATGTCGAGGATTAGATGTAACTTACTGTACATGCTCTTTGGGCGCATCATATACCACCCAAAATATCAGATATTCGATGCTCTATATACGATTTAATGTTTGCTGGGTTGGCATACTTGGCAACTTGGTTTGTCAAGTTCATAATCTCATGTTTACAGTTTTGAGTTAAGTGCAATTGAATGACGAAGTGGAACTAATTTATTTTTGTCACTATGTTTATCAGAACACAAAAGACCGGCAAACAGATAATCTTTCGTTCTTCAAAGTTAAAAATAAAAAAAAACAACTTTAACTTTCACTTTGTTTACAAAAATGTCCAATTAAACGTGTCACATTACAGGTCTGTCAAATAATATAAACGTCGCATTAAATGTAACTTACTGTATATAAACAATATTTATTCCCAGCTGTTTTGAGGCACCTCGCACAAATTGACAATATCATTCAGTTGTCAGTGCAAGTCGGAGCAATTTTTAGAGTGTAAAAAAAGTTCACTGTTTACATAAAAGCAATCTCGAATCGGTCCCACTTTTTTGCTTGAAGTTACTATCCCCTGATACCAGTCAGTTACTCAAATGTTACAACATTGAGTGTGTCAGCGAATAAATTTGAAAGAGGATATATAGAAACTAATTACATATTTCCAAAATATATTTTTCGCATTATAAAAAAAACAGAACATGTCACAAACTAAAATGTTTATTTTTTTCTTTGATTTCTTCTTATATCAGAAATAGTATTCTAATGTCTACTACGTTTGGATTTTAGAGCAACTTCATGGAAGTTTTTCTCTTGTCAGCAATTGTAATTACTTTTGTCACAATTAGGGTGTTGAACACTTCATTCGTCTAAAACTAAGACACAAGCGGAAAACTTTTCGTCTCAATCTAGTTCATACGGAGTCAATTAAATTTATTTTTCAAGTGAATTTTACATGAAAAAACTTGCAACCTTTTTTCCCATCCACTGTTGAATGTTTCTCCGTTAAAGGAACAGAAGATAATGTGACTCTGACTTTGTTCATTTACGTTTTTGGTCGACGAACGAGAAGAAAAATTGAAATTATGTTTAGAATACCTCAATAATACTGAAATTTCAGTTTCTTCTAAATTGTCAGTTGGGCTTTTATGATTTTGAACGCTAACATTGTTTTTAAGACAAAAAATTGTTCGTTCATTTCATCTGCTTATTTTTACTTGTAATAACAACACTTTTCCTATGTAGTGGACTATTATAAAAAAAGTAACATGCATAAACAAAATCTGTGACGTCACAGATTTAAAAATCTTCCCACCTTTCATTTTCCATCTCGCATGAATACTGCCTACAGATTTTCTCAGGCCTACTGTTCGTATCCAATGCGGCTTCTTGCCAGACTTACCTTGATGTTTCAGATTTGGTTTATGTGGGTTGAAGACATCATATCGTTTTGAGGAGAGGAGTGGATTGGACATTTGAATTATCACTGTGCGACATTCTAGATTCAGGATTCAAAATTCAAACTAAAAATTTCGGCTCTAAACTCTATTATAACTCTATTAGCGGCTTACATATGTCAAATTCTAGTTTCCCAGAAAGACTGTGAATTGAATTTCCAGAATCTCCTTCCATTTGCTTGATTTCCGTTTTTAAATTTGCAGTCTAAGTCTAAAATTTGTATCTAGGATCTGAATTGTGAGTTCAAATCAGGAATCTAAAACATAAAATTGGGAATAAAAATTTGTGTTTGAGTTCAGTATCAAGAATCCGAATTCTTAATTTTGAATAAGGATTTCAGATTCAGGATTTCTAAAACTATTAAGAAACAAAAACGAAGAAGAAGGTTCAACCATTAAGTTACGAACATGGTTATCAGTTAAAAAACGGACTAAGTAATAGAGTAAGAATGAGAAAATGATAGAGAATAGAACAAAACTAAGACGGAGACAGTGAAAAAAAACAAGAAGAAAAATAAATAGAAGATTCTGAATTCTTTTCCCAAGCAAATTTCAGTCACATTTCAACTCAACATAGATTCATTCTCACGTAAAACTGAGCAGTTCCCTTCATTGTCCATTCCAAATCACACTTTTTTTATGTCAGCCTTTTTCTCACCACTCAATTCTGTGATACAACGTAATCCTAGGATTGGATGTGGTTTTTGATAATGTAATTGAATATTGTGTGTTTGGATTCATTTTGACGTACCTCTGCAGAATGGATGTTGAAAACTGTTGTGTTTTCATGCTTAACCAAGTTCGCTGTGATCCAAAACAAATCGTTGATAATTGACTTTGGAAGGTGACTCTGGTGACTTGTACTTTAAGCAACACTCGAACTGTCACTGATATTATCGATAGTTCTAGGGTGTAGGGGATCAGTTCCTTATTTCATTCCCATGGTCGATTGAGTCCGTATCACACAAAAAATAACTGTATGTCGTTCAGCTCATTCACCCAAGACAGTATTCTTGTTTTTAGGCAGAAAAACTCTCCGTTGAATTCACAATAACCGGAGCCGTGCAAAATCACACGTGATATTGGTTCTAGGAGGAGAAAACTATGAATTTCAGCTCACTCGTAAATACGAGGACTTCAAACTATTGCCCATCGATTCCTGCAACCTCGAGCTGATAGATGATAGGCTTATAGCAATGAAACATTATCTTTTATATGCGAGTATATCGTATCTAATCACTTTTCAATTCGCTTTCGCACCAAAAAAAGAATAATACGCATATCATCTGCTTCGTCATTAGAAGCGATAGGAAGTTGAAGAAGGGTTCAATACACATCAACCGCTCTCATTATTGCTGCCGAAAATGTCTTCTAATGGTGTCGATTGACGCACGTTGCCTGTGTAAAGACTAAAGCTAAAGAAAAATTCTATATTAATAATTTCGAGGAAGGGATAATTAATCTATTACCTACACTTATAATATGATGAGTGTTCTAAAATATTAATGCAATGAAAATCATTTTCAAATGTCTTTGATTATTTTTTTATTTTTTTGCGAGCGGAAGACTTGCCTCAGCATTTGTTTATGTTTGGATTATTAGTATGAATTACTAGTTGACCTCTTTCGGCACATTTTATAGCAGATTTTTCAATAAGAGCGCTACAAAAGTTTTTTTTTTAAATACGTAAACGGTTTTGAATATCAATGAATTTCTTCATTCATGTGAAAGTACATTTTATGTCATTATGTATGAAACTCGATTTCTTCTGCATGGTCACCACGCGCTAGCTTGCATAAGTCCAGACGTTGAAGCCAATTTTCGACGGTTTTCAAGCATAAATCGGCCGATACTGCTGCAATTTCACGTTCGATATTCGTAGATACATCATCAGAAGTTCATCAATCGTCGCTGGCTTGTTGGCATAGACCATAGACTTAACGTAGCCCCACAGGAAAAAGTCTAGCGGCGTCAAATCGCACGACCGAGGCGGCCAATTGACTGGGCCATTTCGTTAGATAACACGCTCAACAAACTTGGTTTTCAATAAATCTATTGTTAAATTCGCTGTGTGGCTGGTGGCGTCGTCCTGTTGAAACCACATATTGTCCAAGTCCATATCATCCAATTCGGGCCAAAAATATTCGGTTATCATTGAGCGGTAGCGATTCTCATTCACGTACCGGTCTTGATCATCACGGAAGAAGTACGGCCGAATGATTTTTCGATGAAAATCCGGATCATTTTCGAGTTCAATTCATGAACATACGATGCTTCTGGTGGTCAAGCGGCTTCAGTTCTTGCGTCAATTTGATCTTGTAAGGATGTAGGCCAAGATCTGATTTGGGTCTTCTTCAATTGATGCGCTAGTGGCAGCAATATTCTCGACACTACGTACATTTCTTTGTCTCACTGGCACGGGAACATTTGTACTGTGCCTGTGGATTCAATTTTTTCCACTAGACGCTCAATTGTTGATCTGACCGGAGTATACCCTTCCATTATGAAATGGCAAACCTTACTGAAGAGAAATGTCAAGAGAGCGAGAAAAAATATGGCGTCGTTTGCTGTCCCTATCGGTCTACTTTTGTAGCGTCCCTATTGAAATACCCGTTAGTAGAGGCATCAGATAAAAAACAGCTCTCTGAGCATATCGAATAGAGGATATTTGTAGAACAAGTAGTCAGTTTATTGTGGATGTTTATTTGTGCGACTCCAGTAGCCCCAGAAACTCAATTCTGACATATTTGTTGTATGGTGACATTTTTCTACTACATTTATTCTAGAATTTGAGCATCATTTTGTTCATCTTGCCTTTTCATTGCATTGATCGCCGAATGAAACACCGCCGAATCTCGTCAATATCTCGAGAACGGTTAGTCCTAAGATAAAACGTTGCACATTGTTTTCCATGTACAATCGCATGTAGTTTCCATTTTGACATAGAACTATGTCTTTGATTTCTATATAGGGGGGTCACTTTACGAAAAATGTAACGATTCATTAAGAGTTTTCGAACGCATATTACTCAAAATCGTTATTGCGACACATTATGTGTAATATATCATTAGACAAAAAATTTATCCAGCAATTTCTTGCTTGAAACACGAACAGAAAATATAGTAAAAAAAAGTTAAACGATTTGACGAATAAAATGGGTATGATTTTTCGATTGCCCTAACCACTCGCTTTCCTCACCGAAGCAACATGCAATATTTTTGCCTACTTTCGGGCGTTAGTTCACAATGAATTATTATTCATCATGTGTCGGTAACAGGCACTTATCAGCTGTTGTATTGCATGTTGTACAATCAATTCGTGCTCAATTCACGTTCTTATCTACTAAAAATTTATGTAATGTTGTAATGAGCACTCATGGCCATAGGGTACTCAATATACATCGTGATATTTACGTAGATCCTAACTATTTTGACCTATGTTTAAAAATGATAAATGATGACTCCTTGTCTTCTTCTGCATTATTGAATAAACAGAATAAAAGGCTAGTAATGGCTCTAATGGTATTTTTGGGTACATTTTTGAACAGAATGTGGTTGCGGATCTCATCTAACCCGTTTAAAGGACACAAGTTCATATAGGAAACGTTTTTTTCCATATGATGTATCAAAAGCAAGCAAACCATTTGTCATGACAATTGTCATGCGTAAATGCGAAAACAGAATAGAAACATACGGTATGAGGCATGATGTCGACGCCAACCTCTCTCAGCATCTATTCTGTTTTCGCATTTTCGCATGACAATTGTCATGACAAATGGTTTGCTTGATCAAAAGAGATAAATTTACAGATTTTGAACATTTTTTTTTTTTTTTTATTTAAATCGTTTATTTTTACAGGCTCAGTTACATAGGTTTAAAGGAGCCGAACTCCTTACTGTATTGTTACTAGTATATAAACATTTTTCCTTAATTCTAATGTTAATAATATAGGAAACCGATTACTCGCGGTCGACTCGAGTTTAGAAGGGTGACAGATTTTCTTCAGGAAAAGGAGGGGATATGAGGATATATTGACAATGATCACACTCACACTCTCAATCACACTCATCACACTCAATTCTTAAACCTATCTTATATCTAATATGTATTTACATTTCATCTTATTCTTAAGAAGGGATCCGATCTCTCACAAAGGAAAAGGAAAAGGAAAAACTAAGGGTGTAAGGACAATCACACACGAAGATCGATAGCTTTAAGGAATACATATATTTGGGACATGTAATCAAGGTCTAACCGAGCCAACACGTCTCTCACCGGCATCATGGGCTGCCTTCCTCGGGCCCGAAGGGTGACTACTAAATTCGATCTGGCGACAAGATACAGCTCGCACGACCAAACAACGTGCTCGATGTCGTGGTAACCTTGGCCACAAACACAAAGATTGTTGTCGGCAAGATTAATACGAAAGAGTAGCGCATCTAACGAACAGTGATTGGACATGAGTCGGGAGAAGGTGCGAATAAAGTCCCGACTCAAGTCCAGACTTTTGAACCATGGTTTGAGGCTAACCTTAGGGATAATCGAGTGGAGCCACCGGCCCAATTCATCTTTGTTCCATTTGCGTTGCCAGTTAACTATGGTATTTTTGCGGACTAAAGAATAAAATTCATTGAAGGCGATTTGACGCTGATAAATTCGACTTCAATTGCACCTACCTTCGCTAATGAGTCATCCCTCTCATTACCCGGAATTGAGCAATGTGAAGGGACCCAGACAAAGGTAATGACATAACAGCGTCTGGATTAAGCAATCAAAATTTCTCGTATTCTCTCAAGGAAGTACGGCGAGTGCTTTTCCGGCCTCACTGAACGGATAGCTTCGACAGAGCTAAGACTATCCGTTACAATGTAATAGTGTTCAACAGGTCGTGAGGCGACGCTGTCCAGATTTTGAACATTGATAAAACTCAATTCAAATGCAATTACTACACACAATCACAGTCATATGTCAAGATCCCGTCCGTACCCCTAGGCCCGGATCAATCAACTTTTTTTATGTTACTTTTCTCGATTTCACAAAGTATTGAAATTTCAAAAATACATATCTTCATTTTAGTGAGTTTACCACGGCACCACAGTACGTCAAACTTTGTTAAAGGGCCTGGCCGGGTATGGAAGTAAAAAGTGCCACCAAACCAAATCACCCGCTCAATGGAAAATATTGTATAGAGTACTAAATAAGAACTTTTGACTATTTTTTTGAACCCCTATGAGGCTCAAAAAAGGATCTATGGTAAAAAACGTACTTTTAAATTTCTTGCACGCCATTCTCCATAGCTTCGAGATAAAAATTCAAAAAAAAAATATCGAAAGTGCATCTTATAATGGTGTATCGAGAAAAATTATCAAAAAAAAATTTATCAAAAAATTGAGGTTCTAAAAAAAATGTTTCAAATATTGAAATTTTTCTGAAAAGTGTTGTTGCGAATTAGAAAATAAATAATTTTTCTGAATCCCTATATTCATAACATTCATGAATCCCTTTTTTTTCATGATACTTTCAATAGCTTGGAAAAGAAAATATAGAAAAAATACTCATAGTGCAAGATGCTACTATGATAAAATTACCATCGAAAAGTAGAATTTCGTTAAAGTAGAATTTTGTTTGGCATTTAGATTATTTAAACGAAATTGCATAATTCTATAAATAGAACAGATGTTGATAAGTTTAGTCTCATGAATTTAAATTTACGATTTTATTAATCATCGATTTCATAAAAATAAAAAAATACAGACGGTGAAAATTAGGAAAACATTTTAAAATAATTGAATTGCTGCAGGCTGCTGTTACTTCTCCTCAATCTTTTGGCAAAGATGCGGAAGCTTTGTTGGGAGATGCTCATGCATTCCGGACCTGACCTCAAGTAGATACCCCCCTTCAGTGAATTTTTTGGTCAGATTGTGGATAATAATTAAGTATTATTTTTAACAAATTTTATTTCATTCGTCCGTATTTAGGTGTTCTACAGGGACTTTCAGATTAAACACTCATGCAACAAATTTTAATAACTTCTACAAAAGTAAACCGATTTTAATTTTTTTCAATGAAAATCAAGCTTATTTTAGGACATTTCCGATGTTACCACCCCTTTTTTCGATAACGCGTTTTAAACGGTGAACAAAATTCTTCATGCACAACTCTAACATTACGACTTCGATGCTGTTGAAAATCCGAGTTATTTCTTCTTTAAGTTCCTCCAAACTTTGTAGCTTATTAACATAGCAGCGATCCTTCACATACCCCAGAGGATGTAATCGACGTTCAGAAATGTTAAAATTTTTCCATAAGAGGACAAAGTTTCATTAAGGCTTCGGTTGCTCGAGTAATACAATTTCACTAGAAATACACGTTCTTGTAAATTGTACATCTTGACACTAAAAAACCATCCGATCAGACTCAACGAGTAACCGAATATTACACAATTTTCACCGCTCTACTATCACAATTGGAAATATTCTATGTTTCGAGTTATGATTTCACTACTCTATGTTCACTAAATATGTAAAACATTCTGTGAAGTTTCCGGGATAAATTTCTGGTATTTGTGTTTTTAAAGAAAATACTTTATCTGTCATCGCTGGATTTTGCGTTGGAAAAAGTATATTGATTCTGAAGGGACATATTTTGGAGGCGATAATATAAATTTGATGATAAATAAAGTATTTTCTTTAAAAACACAAATACATAAAATTTATCCAGGAAATTTGACAGAATGTATTACATATTTAGTGAACATAGAGTTGTGAAATCAAAACTCGAAACATAGAATATTTCCAATTGTGATAGTAGAGCAGTGAAAAGCGAAAAATGTTGCTGTATTCAAAAATTGCCTTAGAATAGTACGTTCAATACTCGGTACATTATGAAAAAATCATGAACACGAAAACATAAAGTACGAACGCAGCAGTACTGTTTCTCGAAACTTCATTTAATAATTCTAAAATTTCTAATCATTAAAAAATTGTACCGCAAAACGCTCTAAAATTCTGACAAAAAACACATCAAAAAAAGGTACCAAATTGTCGTGGTACACCATAATAAACGTACTTTGAGTATTTCCTTGATTTTTCATTTCCAAACCATTTGTGTATGGCTTGAGAAAAAAAGAAAAACTACGTTTTTCACTACAACTCTTTTAGTGAACCATATAGGGATTCAGAAAAATTGCTTAATTTTTCTAATTTAACACCTTATACAACATTTTCCATAACGTCGGTGATATGATTTGGAGGTACTTTTCACGAACACATGAATACAATACAATTATAGATTTTGAATACAATACAATTATTATATTTTATTTTTAGTTTGGTCTCAAAATTCTAAAAAAATATCAAAATTTTATAAATATATTTTTTTTGTATCGCGCAACACTGTTAAAATTCTGGAAAAAATCACACATGCATAGTGCTCCTTTGGCCGAGTGGTTAGCGTCATAACTAGCATGCCGGGTGTTCGGGTTCGATTCCCGTTCTGGTCGGGGGAATTTTTCGTCAAAGAAATTTCCTCCGACTTGCACTGTGATCACGCGTATTCTAGAGCTTGCCACTCAGAATGCATTCAAGGCGTGTTATTTGGCATAGAAATCTCAACTAAGTACTAATAAAAATGACGCAAGTAATACTACGTTGAGACGGCGAAGTTCCTCTAGGAACGTTAGTGCCATTGAAGAAGAAGAAGAAGAAGATGTATAGAAAAGACATGGAAACACATTTAAATACGATTTAGTGTAGGGGTGGTGGGGGCAAATTGATCACTGGGGGCACCTGCTTGTTTGATAGTAAAACTATTAACTATAGATGCCGTACTGATAGTCAGCTTATTTTCGATGAATTTCATGAATCTTGAGCCACCCTGTATTTCAGATGTCAAAATGTACCTCATGTCAAAATATGAATAAAAACAGAAATCGCTCTCTCGATAGGTATTCGGCCGTAGTTCTGCGCGCATCGAATATAAGGAATTTCTAGTGACATTTAGTTGATTCAATCTGATATCTTAGACAAATCATCAGTTTGGACGACTGTTCACATATTCTAGGAGAGGTGAACAGATATTTTGTTCAATATTAACTATTAACTAACATAGAAATTACTTTGATGTTTGGGGGCAAAGTTGTCAGTGGTGGATAATGAATGTTCTGTTTACTGAAGCAGATATACCTCATCACATTCTGCTCTTAAAGGAGTCCCTTTTGTGGCTTTGACCCTGGAAAAATATTCCACCACAACTAAACCAAGCCTCATTATACGAAACAGTATGTGTTTTTACTACGTTTTTTATGCATGATCAAATTTAAATTACAACTCTAGGTGAATAGGACAAGCTTATTTTATATATGTATTTACTATTTGAACAAACAATTTAAACAACAAATTTAAACAAATTCGGACGAAAAAATGCATAAACCTATCCCATTTAGTATGATATATGCGAGTGACCGCTTTGCCCCCACCAGGTGACCACTTTACCTCCCGGTCAAAAAAATATTCAATTTTTCAACTATTTTTCTATTGGCGAAAAATGTACTATTTTAAATTTTTATATTAGAAGCCGCTTGCT
Organism: Toxorhynchites rutilus septentrionalis; assembly: GCF_029784135.1. NCBI lineage: Eukaryota > Metazoa > Arthropoda > Insecta > Diptera > Culicidae > Toxorhynchites > Toxorhynchites rutilus. The sequence goes on along the minus strand of NC_073745.1, from coordinate 217,088,956 downwards.
ATCTTGAACAATAATGAGTTGAACTACAATATTCTTTCAAAAACGGGGATTGAAGCGGTGTGTGGGTGCAGAAATTGGGCATAATCCTTAGGGTGACCACTATGCCCCAACTTCTCCTAGCAGTGAATCTCTAAATATTCCAAGAAAAAAATTAAATATTTCAAAATTTCTTTTAGTACTTCAATATTTGATGATTTTTTTAAGTAATATTTCTCGATACACCATAGTAAGATGCACTTACAATATTTCTTTTTTCAAATTTTTATCTCGAAGCTATCAAGAATAGCGTGAAAAACATTGAAAAGCGCGTTTTTTATCATAGATCTTGTGTTGAACCGTATAGGGATTAATATAGTAAAAAGTAAAAATTACTCATTTACTCAACCCTATACAATATTTTCCACAGAGATTTGGTTTGGGGACATTTTTTACTTCCATACCCGGCCAGGCCTTTTAACAAATAAAAATTGTTCAGAAAAAAATATTCCTGCGTATAGTCACCCTGATTGGTATCAAATATATGGTAATCGGTATCCTAGCAGTATAATATATAGTTTACGACCTATTCTCATACGTCAAAAGTTTTTTGTGCATGATTTCATCACAATCGGCCAAGCCGTTCCGGATGAGTTCGACCACAAAAACCGTGACACAACATTTATATATATATACAAGATAAGTGAAGAACCTAAGATTTTGTAGTCTTGAATGGCACGCGAAGCAATTTGAGTATATCGTCTAATTAAATCTAATCATTAACATGTACTGTTGATTGTTCGCTGTCTAGAGCACTGAAATAGGAATACTTGAATTTCTAAGTAGGTTTTCAATACATCTTAGCAAAATACATCTCCAACGTCGTCTGGAGGCTATGCCAGATCGCCTCCAGACGACGTTGGAGATGTATTTTGCTAAGATGTATTGAAAACCTCCATCCATGCCTCTCACGCTAAAGGTCACGAGTTCTATTCTCACTCCCGACATTCTTCCAAAAATGGAAGTAAAAAGTGACGAACCAGCCAAATGAGTTGAAAATCACTATAATACAGATTAAAAAAAAAAATCTCCAACGTAGAACTAAACATCACAGAAGACGCAGAACGACAACAAAAAATCTGAACCGAATCTACTGTGTGGTAGTGGCTGCGGAGAAAGTAATAGCAATGAATCAAATTTTCATCTTCAGTTTTCTATAGAAGAACATAACTCTCAACGCTGAGAAACACCTTACGTCACTTTGAACCCGGAAACAATTATTGAAATCACGTAAATTGAATGAAAATTAAATATCACACATAAGTCATTCACGATTTATCGATTAGTGATAAGTGACCGGACGACAGCAAGGCTTTCCAAATGGTATTTCTCCAGACCGAGTTGTTTAGTTTAGTTTTTCAAATTGGTATTTTTCAAGGCTAGTTGCAAATGAACTGAGGAAGTTTAGAGCCTATATAATTCAATACTCCTGAACTCAAAGAAGCTCCCTTCAGCCATAAATAAATATAAAATATTGAAAGTCTATGCATCGAAATTTCTAAAATAATTCTTTAGTCGAAAGTTTAAGTGGCCCTGAAAAGTAGCGATGGGTTTGAGGTGTTTTGTAAACTCAGCTGACGATGGTTGATTAATAATTCATTCTTGTACTCACGAGAACAATACACGCACTCAGAACAATACACGTAACGCACTCAGTATGCATCGCGACATTCTTCTCGTACTACACATAGTGCGGCTTCAGGCGATTATATATTCGTCCCCTCTACCTTTATCTCTTTGATAAAGCATCAAATCAACAATTCGCTTCACGGTATAAAAACCGACGACGAACGTCATATTTAATGTTTCTCTCCTGCCTTGATTGTGCTCTACACTATGCTTGCTTCTTGCATATTCTGAAGATGCATTCTGAGGTGTAAAAATGTTGAAAAAAAATAGCAAAATAGAAACTGAGGTTGGCCAGGTCGAGTACAAAATTTGGAGAGCTTTTACTGACAGCCAACGACATGCATCGATGAATTCTGACTAAGATGGTAGTTATAGTTATATATTTTTGTGATTTCAATAGTTTGTTTCTGAACTATTGAAACAAGTTATGGGCCAACAAGTAACCATCATTACTTATACACCTTTTATCTTTTATTATGAAGTGATTGACATTCACACATTTCTATCTTTCATTCTTCCTTAGAATCGAGCAAAAGCGCTGTTTGTGACATCAGCATTAGGGAAGACTGTTGTCGAGACGACTTAAATCATTATGATGATGATGTTTTGAATTATAGAGGTTTCAAAATTCATCAGTTCATTCGCCTCTAGTCATGAGAAAGACCAATTGGGAAAACTGAACTAAACGCTTGTTCTTGAGAAAAATCATTTCAAAAGACTCGCAGTCGTCTGGTCGCAAGCTAGATGATTGATGAATTGATGTATTTTGGTATCACGAATGGCTTGTTTATACTAAATGAATAGAACACGGCGGAGCTTAGATTGTAATATTTTTTCTATCCACATTGTCATTGAACGAATGCTGCATTTACATTTCGAGCAGCCGGGTTACGCAAACTCCATCATTCTCATCTCATGTTTTCTAAATGATTTCTTAAGTTTTCGTGATTGTATTGTAATTGACCAGAACCAGAAGAGACTGGTGGACCGCAGGTTCAGTATAGCTGTGTTAGTGATCTAGAACTGATTAATTCACATCATTCCATATTTTTATTCTCTGCAAGAAACTTTACACACACCATTGGAAAAGATTCCATCAAGCTCCGCATGATGAATACATAGTGGTGAGTACAGTTCATGAGGAAGTATCATTGTCAAACTAAACCGTTGAAGACGATTTGTCAAAGTCGTTGAATTGAATTTACGGATGCCAGCACCTGTGCCCAACTGACGAAGAACATTTATTTTGGCAATATCAAGTAAGTGTTCGGTAACAAATCAGAAATTCAGAAGAAAATTTAATAGCGTACTCCAGGCGCCAAAGGAGTTCATTTTATATTTCATCAATATACCCTTCACAGTAAGACCCTACTGAAACCGTAACCTAAAATACTTGATTCGACCACGATCTCTTTGAAAATTTTAGTGGAAAATGTTGACATAGGCTTCTCGCTTAATTTTTAGATATTTTGGAGCATATAAATTCGTTAGTCTTTGAAATACAGATCAAGCGAATATTTCTCGTTTGATTTCGAACCATTTTCAAGCAATTGTGACAAAGACTAGTAACTAGAACCGAAGGGGAATTTGAAAATGTTGCTATGTTCGAGAAGCTCTTAAATATAATCGATGAAGAAGGTATTGAGCTAAATATGGATTTTGAAAAGGAAGGTATCATTCTTCCGAACCCCTTGGATAAACGATTATCAGCAGCTTCAAATTCTAACTGTATATTGGTAATGTGCCATATATTTGGAAACATTTTTTTTTTTGGAAATAACAACGTATTCATATATTTTACAATTGTTCATCAACTTATTCTAAAGTCACAATTGAATTCCTACATTTGAAAACAACATACCAGCGCGAATTGAATCATACAGGCAGAGCTCCCGCTCATAATTTACCACCGTGGGAAGCGACTGGATTTAAATATATTCGTAGTAACATCGACTATGATGATAACCACACCCATACAATGGATTGAACTGGACGATTTACCTATTAGACGATACTTAATTTTGTATTTACGTGCACAAGTGGTTTGCGGCATCTGTGATAATTAAATGCACATCCTGGCGGGAGATTTAGGGTTGATTCACGTTCTATCCAGGAAAAATTTGTTCAAAGTCTCTCGGATTTTGATATCGCCACTTGACTTGACAAAAACTTTATCACTTAAAATGCACTTCTCATTGCTTGAAACAACGTTGGAAACAGTGTAGTTACGAGTAACTATATTTAAACAGATAACTGTACTTGATCGAATAGAAATACCTGTGCTGTTGAGTTCACTTTGTGGACTATCCTCGTATTTTACAACAGTCTGTTGGAACAAAGTTAAGAATTGATAAATTGAATATATCAATTTCGAGAACCGTCGAATATATCAATTCGCGTGGACGAATATGATAACGATCAAATATAAATGCGCATAGTAACATAACGATAAACTAATTAAATGGCAATAAACAATGTGTATTATGTAAACGATATTAATATAAGTGCTATAAATTTTGCTTACCGTTATTTGATGTCAAAATTCAAGCGATATTTAATTAATAACATCCAATGACTTGTAAGTTCATCAACAATGATCCATATATCCAAGATTCATATAACAAACACGAATGCGATCGTTCGAATATATTCAATCCCAGAACTACGCACAAAAACGTTCACATTATTCCTAGATAACGAGGTTCATTGATTCTTCCTTCGCCTTTCAAGGCACTACAATCATATAACAAAGCTGCAGCTCAGCTTCAACTTTTCACTAGACAAACGGAAAATTTCCAAAAACATTACAAAGCATTCACTCTTATAATTAACCCAGGCACTACATTTCCTCCAAAAAAAACCTCTTCAAATTCAGGAATTCATATCGATTCCGTTAACGGTAAGGACACACGAAAAACCCAAAAATTCGCGAACAAGGACAAAGTACAAAAATCAGTTGACCTAGCGAAATGCCGCATTGGACTGAGTCTTCTTCAGAGTAAATCTAATACCTTTATGCAGTTCAAGTGTAAGGTTAAACTACAACCTGCTACTGGGAGATATTTTCATTTTCACGCTCTCCCTCTCCCGTAGAACGAATCCTGCTACCCTTTGTGGGGGGAGACATTCTGGGAGGGAAAACAGTTTCACTTGATCTTGCTCCGCCGATGAGCACGTGTATCGGGCGCGCGTTTTAGAACAGTTTGTTTACACCTAGCATAACAACATACATACAACGTGCACAACCGAGAACGACAAGGACGTTTGAGCAGTCAGTCGAGATAAAAAAAAATGTATGAGAGTGGGTGGTCACACTTGTGGTGTCGGATTGTAAACTGAATGAACGGTATAGCGGCTCTCACAAATCGTGAGAGTGCAATGCACGCAATGCAGACAGAAGTTTCGGTGGTCTATTTTTGAGCGAGTGGTGAAATTTTCTTCGTGAGATTTGTTGTGGTTCTTAATTATGTAACGCTAGTAACACTTTTGATCATGTGGAAACTATGAAAAAAATGAGATCAAAACACAATTAGTTTTCTTCCATATTTGCCACATTTTATTTGAAAAAGCCTTGAATGAGCTTACGCTGGTTTTTCGTGAAAATGTTTCTTTTCAACCATCGTAAACTGCATACCGCTGTTGTGCCTCGCTAATCCTTATTCTCTTTCATCTGTCGAACACATAATATTTTTTTAAACAAACAAAAACACAAAAATTCGATTAGAAATATCAAAAGCATTATTTGAACAAAAATACCACATTCTAACTGATCTAACTGGGGGGGGCAGAGATTGTGGACCGAGTTTTTGAAGATATCACCCGTTTCTTTCTTGAGCGATTGGCTTAAGCGCCTCCTCCTTTGAGAAGCAATCGTTGCGTTCCTTGGTTAGCTACAGGCCTGACACATAAACTTTGTCCTTGTATAAGGATCAGAGAACCCAAAGAAATGCCAAAGACCTTAGAATCGCCGTAAATCTGTAAATAAAACCTTAACAGGGTTTTCTAGTCGACCAAAAAATTTAACGAACCAACTACCAAAATAACACGGCCCTCTGAGGAACAAAGGATCATCAGAATCATTTTTTTTGGCTGTGTAATTCCGAGGAGGAATCCATTCCTTTTCAAGTGTTAATAATCCTACCCCGGATCAACGATGATTCCAATTGTCGGGGCTTGGGGAGTGTATACTATTTGCGCTGGGTATTTCCGAGGAGGAATCGATCCCCCTTTGAGCGTTAATAATAATTCTTTTCTCCCTTTGAGCGTTAATAATTCTTTTCCGGCTAAACGAAGTGGTATGATAATCACTTTATCCGAAGATGAAATGTCTAAGATTTATATGCTTGTTACTTATGTATTGCTAAGTCAACGTTAGTCCACCTTGCGGTTATATCAAAGATATAACTCACTTCTAGTTTCTCTCGAAATCATTCAACCACCGAACCTCGAAAAGTGTTCTACAAAAAATGTTTCAAGAGAAATAATTTTTCTCCGTGCATGAAAGGAAACGAAGAGCAATGAATATTGCGACAGCGGATGGTAGGTATTGTACATGATGTGTTTCAATTATAAACATCATGTTTGTTTATGATGTGAGAAACGCACGTCATCTCTATATGTTTATGTTTGTGTGTCATTGGGCGTGTTTGGGATAAACATTGAACATTGTTCGTGTAGAACAAAAACATGGAATTTGAACATCGCGTACCCATTTGTAAGTGTTTTTCGGAAGACTGCTGTGATATAACCGCAAGATGGACGTAGGATTAGTTGGCTTAGCAATCAATAAGTATCAAACATATAACTTATAGACATTTTATCTTTCGAATACCGTGAACTCCCTTACACCAACCAGTGCATAATTTCGCTCACTTGACACAAAATTCTGTAAATTATTGTTGTGTATACTTGCAAAACTATAACTATTCGAAAAATTGGCAACCAAGTACTATTAGTTACGCTTAAATATGTAAATTACACCCAGTATCGTTCGACGACTTATCATTCGTCATATTTGTTGTTTTCCTTAGCAAAGTGGCTAACAACATTGTTCACAGTTGTTATCAAATTACAGAGTGTAAACGGTTGAAAATTGATGGAAAATAATAAAAACTAAACGATAAAGGTACGTTGCTTTGATTTAATGGTTTTTTCTCATCTATTTATTACAAATCCGATCGGCTATCATTCAAATAAACATGGGTGGAACAAGGATACCCATATTTTTACTTGTTTCTTATTTCACCTAACAGATTGCATTTGCTCTATTGCGAAATGCCTGCGATTTGGTAGTTCGAAAATAGCAGACGCTGTGGAAATGTTGAGAATCGGATGTCCTGTTGCGAACTTGCGAACTACTGAACCAATTTAGACGGTCGGCATATCAAACTAAAGCTAATTAGCTAGTCATTCTTGGAAAAATGTTACGCTTGCGAAAATCCCCGGTTTTGTTTTTGTCATTATTGATTGTATTCATTTTTTAAAGTTTTCATGGTCCCGGGACCAAGTGCGCTATATATTTTTATATTTTTTATGAAAAGCTGAGGATTTTTCACATAACATATCACGAAATTAGGGAGGCGTTTTTTTTCGTTTTTGAGTTATGATTTATCAAAGTTAACCGATGGTCCAAAAAATCATTTTTTTTTTCCCAAAAATGACTTTTGTCAAAAATTTATAACTTTTGAACAACTGGACCGATTCGGATGATCGGCATGTCAAATTAAAGCCTATTAGCTAGCATTACACACCTAACATAACACACTTGCCAATTAATTGAGTTATAGTCACATACATCCAGTCTTGTCACATAGAAATATTGAACGAAAACTGAAAACATGTTAACTTTTAAAAATCCCGCCCAAACCATGCACGAGCCTCCATCAAAATTCCTGGTTGAAAAATACTGTTCCTTCTTCCGTAAATCACGCCAGTACCCGTTGAAACCATCAGGACCATCCGATTTGAACTTATTTTTTTACTTATTTTTCAGTGAAGATAACCTATACATAGAAGAACTTTTCGTTATGGTATATAGCAAAATATATTCTTTTGGAAACATTCTATGTCTCAACATACCATGTCCTACTGTCGGTTCATGTGAGCTTTTGCAAAACTCAGACGTCTTCCGGTGTGAGATGATGTAAGATGAGGAGCTTTAACCTTTTAAGCTCTCTCAATGTGAGGTTTGTTTTTACCAAAACTTGACAAATTATCACCCGAGTAACATTTTAAATTGAAATTGTGCTTTATTTGCATAAGCGATTTTTCTATTTCCCACTTATCCCGGTCAGAGACCATTGATATACGTGGACCTCTCTCCTTCTTACTCTATCCTTGTTGATTCCAAAGCTCCAAACATTGATCTCAGAACACGAACGATGAGAATTTTCGATGGAAATCGAAACGAACGATTACAGGACGCACATATATCCAACATTTTTACTGCTAACGTACATTATAACATTACATTAATTCTACATAAATATGGCCATGGACATCATATAAGAGTCACATGGGGTGAACGATCGTAGGTTCAATCCCAATCCCGAGACTCTTCATTGATCGATTAACCTTTTTCAAAGGCTGGGAGTGAATTTTGTAATTTTAATGCCTCTATAGTAAAAAAATCAATCGAACGCCATCACATGTGCACATGGACTATGGCAGGGTGCTTGGGAAAGAGTGATGTCAATGCACCGTGCGACGATACCGAATATGTTGTCAATTCCATGCTGATTCGCTCTAGACAGCGAGCAGTCAACAGCATATGTGAAGGCTTTTCAGTGTTTTTTCGTTGTGCGAATCATTTGCGCCGCTTATTATAAGCGCTTGCACAGCTCCTGTACTCTATGAAAATAAGTAGTCAAATAATAAGCAGTCAAATAATCTATGCATTTGCTGCTTGGTATCTGTTGGAATGGTGATTAATGCACATTGCACCTGACTAGATAATAAATGTCATTTGAATTTATTTTGATTTGAAGCATTCCTAATCCAGCATCATCGTCGTCATTTTTCAAGTATCAACCTATCCAGCATGCAGTTAACGGCTTTTCTTAAGGCTGAGAGTTATTCAACAAATATTAATATTGGCTCAAAAAAGGCAAAAAAGCGTATCAGACTCACCAAAAGTTTCTACTTTATCATCGAATTTCATTTCTTCCTGAGATAATATCGGAAGGAATAGACGGGGGTATTGAATAACATAATTTCGTAGTCCTATGTTAACTTTGCGGTCGTATATCGCACACCACCCTTCCGTTTTTTTTATTACCGTAGTTTGGTAACGCAAATGAAGGTTGAACAGGAAAAATTATAGGAGGATTTGTCCAGGACACAACCGCTTTGTTGACGTAGGAATACAAAATTATTTGTATCAATTAATTTTTATGTTTTGTGTGTGGTGGTGAAAGCTATCGTTTTTGTCCCGCTCTCAATCGTCGCATGTTCGGTTTAGTTGATGGTATTTCTCTTATCGACGCGTGTGTATACCGTTTGTGGCCAACGGTTCGTTGACCACCGTAATAGTGTAAGTTTCTGTATTTTCTACAACGTGTGTGAAGCTTGTTTGTGTAGTAAACCGAAACATGAAGTGAAACATCGACATGCTTAGGCTAAGCAGGGTCATTTGCCCGTGGCCGAGGGATTAACATCACGCATTATCAATTCGGGGGTTCGTTTCCCATTGCGTTCGGGGGATTTTTCATCGACTGAATTTCTTCCGACTTGCACTGCGGTCACGCGTATTCTAGAGATTACCACTTCAGAATACATTCAAGACGTGTTATTTGGCATAGAAATCTCTAATCTACTAATCCACTAATAAAAATAACACAAGTAATACTTACCTTGAGAAGGCAAATGTACAACTTTTGCCTTTAAAAAAATGGACAAAAATTGCCGATTTTTCACGGATTTACCTTGACACGCACTGACGAAACTACCCATGTGGCATCAATCATAGAAATCCATGAGTCAGCAGAAAAAATTGACAGTTCTACCAGTCGAACTCTAATCGTGATGGCGAAAACAGTGAAGCCACTCCATTCAGAAGTGTGCGCGTTCAAACAACGGTACCCCGTCGCATCGAAAACGGACATCGTGCATCTACAACATCATAGTGCCGTTCCGGCATCTACAACATCTTGGCACTATTGGATAACAATCGAAGAGTATCGAAGGAAGGCCGGTTCCGGACGGCCGACGGCCCTGAGCGACAAGAAGCTCCAAAGGATGCTGAAGAGGGAGATCGAGGGAACAATGGCTACATCGCTGCGTGCGCTTGGCCAGGAGGTTGGCACGACCGGTCAAACAGTGAAAAAGTAGCTGGCGAACATGCACATACATGCCAGGAAGCGGAGCTGCAGGAAATGACGCAGCAGTAGCGGTTGAATAAGATGGTCAAGTCGATTTTCCCGGCGAATCGCGACGTGGCGGTGGTGATGGACGACGAGGCCTATCTCACCCTGGATGGCAATGACTGGCAGGGCACTTCGTATTTTACTTCCCCACGTAGGAAGTTGACTTCAAAGTGAAGCTCATTTCACTGCGATTTCGAACGACTCAAGAAACCACGTTTCAGCACCCGAGATGAGATAATGGAAAAATCGAAGATTGCGCTGATGGCCATACCGCAAATCAAATATGAAGAATGTTTCGAGGATTGAATCTAGCGCTGGCATAAGTACGTTGCAGTCGATGGGGAGTACTTTGAAGGTACTTACATTGCTTCGGAACATAACGAAAACTTGATTGTACGATCACTGACAAAAAGAAACAACCTATTTTGTTCGCTCAAAGCTGACGATTTCGAAGTTAATAATAACTCTGAAAAACCAATCGTAACTGTTGATCAGTGATTTTAGTTAAAGTTTAAAGTCTCTGAGCGAAAAATGTAACATTGGACGTTTTAGCCAACCGCGTCTGTACATTGGACAAATTACGTTGTACGATAAAAGTTAAGAAAAGCTACTATCCAAATACAATCAAAATATCTGTACTTCATGCTAAAGGGATATCATTATTGTTATCACTCGATGAATTGCACTAAAAACGATAACAACACAAAATGACTGAAATGACTGACTACCAGGGTTGCCACATATACAGAATATTCTGTATTTTGAAGTTTTTTCGACAAATTTCGGATATAGAATCTGTATATACAGAATTACAGATTTTCAGCAAAAATACAGAATTTACAAATTTTTTTAATCAGAAAGTTCACTATTTTGCGAACTTTATAATGTGACAAGAATATTATTGCTCAATTCGTTGAAGCAGGTAATATACAAGGCTTGGATAACGAATTCAAGCTACTCAAGACGAATCTTATGGGGCCAAAATTGAGTGACTCAGATAAAGCTTGGTCCCAGCTGTTGGATGTCAAAGGGTGTGATGAGAAATTTTATTATCCATTGCTGAGGTCGTTTGTAACACATTTTTTGATAACATTCATCAGCATGTGTGGGGCGTTTTTTTTTCGCTTTACAATGCCAACAAATCAAAGTCTGGAAATCGGTTTGCACACACAACTATAGGCTCTATTTTGGAAGTCAAGAACTATGTATCGACTCAAGGGGGAGCTACAAGGATGAAATTGAAAAAAATGAAGGCAAAGTTCAACAAAGCCATGTAGAAAAATAATACAATTCATAGGATTATGAGAATATATTTTAATGATTTTAGAGATGAACCAGCCTTTGGCTGAAAATCTCTTTAATAAAGAAAGAAAAAATTTTTTTAATGATTTATTTTGTTGTATTGATACGATCATGCAAATGCAAATGCTAATCATGCAAAGAAGTATTGGTGAAATAAATCAAGGTCCAAACACGTTCAACTTAATGTTATGATAGAAATTTCCACCACTATGCAAAAAAGGGTTAACAACCTTTAAATAACAAAAGCAAATTCAAAATGAAAATAAACATTCATTTTAATTTTTTTTTCCAAGTTTTTTTCAGAAAATTTTACAGAATTATATGTGGCAACCCTGTTTGTTACTTCGAAGAAAAATGGCGTCCAAGTAACAGTTGAGTGCTTGAAATCCGAATCTGTAAATTGAACATTTTTTGTATAGATTATGAAAAGGTGCTCGAGCAAACCGCGAGTAATCGGTTCTCCACTTCATTACCATTAGAATTAATGAAAAATGTTTATATATATACTTTACTTTAACTATACAGATAGGAGTTTGGCTCCTTTAAACTTATGTAACTGAGCCTGTAAAAATAAACGATTTAATAAAAAAAAAATAAAAAGGTGAAAAAGATAGATACTTGAACGATTGGTTCCACAATGAATTCAATGATAAAAACTTATAGTGTAAATCCATTAACTCGATTTGTTTACATGTGTTACATAGACCCTTTTCAAAAGTTACGCGAGAATTCTACGTAGTTGTTTACTTCTCACGATTAACTGCATTTCGTGCAAGCACATTTTCGTAAGAAACTGTAAGCAGTGTCACCGCGGTCTAACACTGAGGTGAGTGTGTAAGAAAAGATTCAATCCAATGTAAATACACCTTGGATTGATCGAACGATGAATATAAAAAAAAGGGGCTGTCCACATACCACGTGGACAACTTTAGGTGGGATAGGGGTTACGAAAATGTCCACGCTTGTCCACGGTGAGGAGGGAGGGAGTATAGACAATGTCCACGTGGACACTTCAAATAAATCATTTCCAAAAAGTACATCTACATTCGAAAATCAGTGAGTTATGTTCTTTTTCTTAAAACAATTTCAAAAAATTTCTGACACCTTGAGTACTTCGTATTTGTAAATGAAAGGATTGAATAGTCTGAGAGACCTACCCGGTCGATCATATCGTTGAAGTCATTCACTAGAATTTGTATTCTGCAAAAAAAAAACTCATGAAATGATTTCATTCAATCTATTTCCATTGGAAGTAGAAAAACAAATCGACAATTCATTTCATTTCATTCGCGACTGAATTTGCGTAAAACGATATCTCTATATAATCTCTTAAATATCGATATAATCTTAAATATTATTTCGTTCCAAATTATTAATTCTTCTAGTATTATATACAGGGCGCTGCATATCATGAAATCTTAATCATCGTATTTTCATAGAACATTCAACGTTTTTGACCATGCAAGTACTCTTATACTGCTGTACATTTCAATTTTTAACAGTTCAGAGTTAGTAATATCATTTGTTGTGATTATTATACGAGGGCATTCCGATAAGTGCTTAGCCTCAACGCCCGACGGTGTCAGTATCGCAAGAGAGATTACATTTTCGTAAACGGCTACTATCAAAATTTCAGCCGAATCGGACTCGTAGTTTTGTTTTGACCGTGTGTGGAAGCGGGCGTATCCGCGGATTTTAGAAAAATGGAAAACAATATAAATTCCGCCGTTGCCACGGTCAAATTGGTCGAATTGCACTACGAGCTGCTGCCCCATCCACCGTATTCTCCAGATTTGGTCCCGTGCGACTTTTTGACGAAGGACTACGTCTTTCATTTCTATACCGGGGTGTAAAATTAAAGTTTCAAAAACGAAATCGTTACGCCGGAGACCGAGATTTTGAGCGTTAATAGCTCCTAAACAACTGAACGAAACGGTATGATAAACACTTCATTCGAAAGAAGGAAGGAAGGAAGGTATTGTATTATAGAGACTTTAAACTTTTGCAGTTCATTCGTCTCTAGCCTTGAGAAAGGCCCTTTGAAAACTCTACTCTACTCTACTCCAGCGCTACCACCTCCGCCCTCTTGCCTTGAGAAAGGCACTCGATCCCTCGCCGTCCAGCTCGTCCAGCAACGATGTTGTCCAGTCGGTGTCCACACAAAGAATGATTCGAAAGATAAAATGTCTACGCGTTATATACTTGTTACTTTTTGATCCAAAAACTTGTTTCAATAGCCCTAAAATTGCTTTCAAAACAAGCTATTGAAATCACCAATCACCAAGCGAGCGCCGCTCGTTAATCCACTCAGTTATAATTGTAATCGTTCTAATCGTCTAATCGTTGCTGAAAAATAATCTGCCAGTTCCCCTGGGAATTGAAAAATACATTCATGTGAAAGAGTTTATTTTAATGTTTTCTAACCATATAACACAGCGACCAAATACATTTGATTTTGTAATTTTTCAATCAAGTGTAATTAGCAAGAAAGCTTCTGAAGATTATTCTTCCCCATCAGTAGGATTTTTTCGTATCCAATATTGAATGCGCGCGCAACGGAAAATGTTTCGTATCGCGAAAATTATATAATTTTCAATCGATTACTGAGCAGTCGCCGAAAGTTACAAACTCAGAGAGTTCATTCCCCTCTAGTTTGTCTTCCAAATTGCCGTCGTAAACCACACCTTCTCTCGATTCAATCACGGACAAAAAACATACTTAAGCGATATTCTGGTGGTGAAACGCATTTATTTTTCGTGAGGACATCGACAAGACAACATCGTTACTGAACGAGCGGAACGTGCTGAACGAGCGGGAAGGCGAGGGATCGAGGGATTCATTATCTGGCCTGAACTGACCTGACCTGACCTGAAACGCATGCAGAGTTTGTTTGGAACTGTGGGGGAGCGCAGCAAAGCCGATCCATCAGAAGGAGAAGAGAAGAGACCAAGTGAGTATCAGCATCGAAAAACGGTTCTCCGGGAAGACATCGAAGCAGCCGCCACACACACACATACACGCGCGGAATTCTTTTCGTTTGGATGCCATTCAGCATCGAGAAAATTCCGGAAAGATCTAATCGTTGCCGAAAAATGATCTGCCAGTTCCCCTGGAAATTGAAAAATACATTCATGTGAATGAGTTTATTTTAATGTTTTCTAACCATATAACACAGCGACCAAATACATTTGATTTTTGATTTTGTAATTTTTCAACCAGATGTAATTAGCAGGAAAGCTTCTAAAGATTATTCTTCCTCATCAGTAGGATATTTTCATATCCAATATTGTATTCGCGCGCAACGGAAAATGTTTCGCATCGTGAAAATTATATAATTTTCAATCGATTATTGCTCAGTCGCCGAAAGTTTCAAACTCAGAGGGTTCATTTCCCTCTAGTTTGCCCTCCAAATTGCCGTCGTAAACCACACCTTCTCTCGATTCAATCACGTACATAAAGCATACTTAAGCGATATTCTGGTGGTGAAACGCATTCATTTATCGTGAGGACATCGACAAGACAACATCGATACTGAACGAGCGGAACGTGCTGGACGATCTGGACTGCGAGGGATCGAGGGATTCATTACCTGGCCTGACCTGACCAGTAACGCAATCAGTTTGTTTTAACTGTGAGGGAGTACAGATAAGCCGATCGATCAGAAGGAGAAGAGAAGGTGACCAAGAGAGTATCAGCATCGAAAAACCGAAACCACGAAAAACCGCCACACCACATACACGCGCGCAACTCTTTTCATTTGCTGGTTATCGAGAAGAAACCTGGAAAGAAGTGATCGTTGCTGAAAAATAATCTGCCAGTTCCCCTTGGAATTGAAAATTACATTCAAGCGAAAGAGTTTATTTTAATGTTTTCTATTCCTATAATGCTTCGACCAAATACAATTGGTTTTGTGATTTTTCAATCAAGTGCAATCAACAGGTGGTTATCGAGTTAGCATTAACCACTAGTGGACTTCGAGAAGAATCGAGAAGTATCCGGAAAGATATCATCGTTGCTGCAAAATAATCTTCCAGTTCCCCTTGGAATTGAAAATTACATTCAAGCGAAAGAGTTCATTTTAATGTTTTCTATCCATATAATACTGCGACCACATACATTTGGTTTTGTGATTTGTCAATCAAGTGAAGTTAGCAGGAAAGCTTCTGAAGATTATTCTTTAGAACAAGGTTTTTTGTATCCAATATTGGTTGCATAAAACCTTGTGCCTCCAACGTAACGCTCTCGTTTTCGAAGTCCCCCAAATATTCATTTATTCATTCATTCAGAATGGATTTACATTCAACTTCAAACAAATGATCTCTCAATCAACGATAGTCCTACGTCACCCTTGCGGTTATACCATAGATATAGCCCACTTCCTGTTTTTTGTTCTCAAACTTGAAAAAGTCACTCGCCGGGCCGAAGTTTGAGTCGAATGAGGAGGTCATCGCCGCCATGGAGGCCTGCTTTGCAGACCTCGAGAAAACATATTTTTCAGATGGATTAAAGAAGTTGGAGCATCGTTGGTTCATGTGCGACGAGCTAAATAGAAACTATGTTAAGAAATGAGTCGCCACTTTTCCAAAATTGTTGTTTTTTGTGTAGGCTAAGTACTGTCCTCGTATAGTTTTCGATAACTTCCTCCCAAAAATTCATAAAAACATGAATTGATTGCTATGACGTGTTCGAAATGGAAGTGACAGTAAAGATTATTAAGTTTGATCAAACCAATAAATTTCACCTTAATTTTTTCACCAAAAACTTGCTCTCAATGAGGAAGAAGTAGGTCTACGCTTTGTCAGAATGCAAGATTCGGTTTTCGACGTGTTCAGCTCTCACATGGAGTCGCAGGTGTTCCAGGACATCAATATAAAATTTTGCAATAACTGCTTGACCGTCAGGAATGTTTTCACGATGATTGATGAGGCAGATGGAGCTCTTGGTCGTGTTCCTGGTCCATGTTAAAAATCTTGTTTCGCTCATATAACTTTTTTCGAGTTATGACCCTTTTGAAAATAAAGAACAGTCACATTATAGTGGGAATTGTAATTTGGACAGCTTCCAGTGTATATATATATATATATTTTTAAATCTGGCCAGCAACCGGTTAATTCGGTGCAATATTGCTCTATAGTCATCTGTATCAAGCGCATGAGCGATGTTTTGATACCGATTTTTGCGTGGGAAAAATCAAATTGCAAATGCAATTCCGAATATAATTTCACGGACAATGTTAGTGAAATTAAAATAAAAGAATATAAGGTAAAGCATTGTTGTATTGCCCCAAAGTCTTAGTCTTAGTCTTAGCCGAAATATGAAGTGGAAGACCTCTTCTGCAATTCTTCTGATCAATGGCGGAAAAGATTTTGCATTGTATTGAGGGCAAAGAAGAAGCTGAGATATTTGGGATGGATAGGGACATAGTTGAGGAAATTGAATCGAATGTCGAGAGCATGCCGATGAAAATCAATGTTATCGATGTGAGTGAAAAATATGGAATATTGTCCACGTGGACAACAGGGGGATGGGTATAGTCAATGTCCATGCTTGTCCACGGTGGGGGAGGGGGGAGTCTAAAATCGTGCTTTTTCTGTCCACGTGGTATGTGGACAGCCCCAATCTGATCATGGGATAGGAAGAGAGATAGATATTTATACATTATGAATTTATTTTACATAAAATGTGTGAAACCGAAGCTTACATACGAACATGAAACATTGGCAACGCTGTATGCATACGTGATACATGAGAGAGAAACGAATTCATTTTGGGGAAATCACTTCAATATGCATTAAAGTCCATTTGTCGGAGAAGAATGAAATGCGTTTGTTGAGTTGTAGAGTGAAATAGCAACTAAACGCCCGACTGACTGTTGAGTCATGTTGACGGAGAAACTGCTGGAAAAAGCAAAAAAAAGCGACTTTCTTCATAATCCGCTGACTATCCTCAGTTGAATATGACTTTGCCGAGCCCTGGTGATTTATGAGGATTTCAAAATATATGCTAAAATATAGAGATGGAAAAAGAAACTATTTCTTTAGACACTTGCTCTTCGTTCGCACTGTTGATCGCGAACAAAGGTTCTACTGTACTTCTTGAGAAAAGCAGTTTTTATTGGAGTTTATTTTGTAATTGTTTGTAATTAAAATTTGACTTCAAGATGTGAATAAATTATAAAACGTTCATGTTGAAAATGCTTACGAATAACATGGTGATGTAAATAAACACCAAAAATAACCTACCTTATTAGAAGAGATTATACGAAAGTGCGTTCGTTCAGTTTTTAAAAAATATTCCTTTTCATTAGAATATTTCACATTGTTCGCTTGTCCGAATTGATTACGCAATCTTAGTTTCCGGGATGTGTGATATAATCATACATCAAGTTATTGTCCTATATCTTCGGTAGTGCAGCATTCATTTTGGTATCAATCCTAAACTGGTGCAACTATTGACAACCGGCTCATCTTCTCTATTCGATCATACCATATCGAAAAATATGAACATCGAACAAAATTTATCGGTAAAACCCGAAACGTGCTCAGTTTTTTCTCGGGAACCAACAACCCAGTGTACCATAATTACCCAAACAGGTCGATCTACTCTCGTTTCCGTGATACCGCATTTGAGTATCCAAATTACAATTCACAGCCTAGCTCTCTTCGAGCTTAACTCATTTCTATGGTACTCACTGTGAAACCTCGATATAAAACCAGAATCAAATCTAACGTCTGTGAAGACGTGGTCAGTCTCATTAATTAACTACGCAAAGTGCAAATCACCAAAACTTGTGCATCGCGAAAGGTTTGCTACTTTGTCAGATGTTTTTCGATGTATTCATCGCGCATTTTTGCAATTGCGGGTAACTCACTGAATGGTAACTGGGCATTGCATGGTTCAACACAGCTGAAATGATTGTAATGTGCACTATTCTTATCGATATTGAAACGAATCCAATCTATACACAAACGGATTTTAATTACATGCAGCCAAGAGTCTGATCCCATCGCGTACACTAGTAATCGCGAGATGAAAACCTTTCCGCGCGCGTTCCGAACATCGTTAGATTAAGATACCAGAATATTGGAAGGTTCCTCCGCAAGCTGTATCTACCGAATAGCAACGAATGAAGAAAAACACAACCATCGGTTCAATGAACCAAACTCAGGCAACGAGACGTATTCACGAGACTACTGAAGGATCATAACAAAAGAACTGCATATCAATTCCTTTTAATTGTGTATGATACAGTGATTCCTTTCAATAGCATCCGAAATGTAGCTATCGTGTGACTATCGCAACTGTTAAGAGCTATGGAAAGAGAACGAGCTCATCTTTAATAGGAAAAAACAGGAAGTGGGTTATATCTATGGTATAACCGCAAGGGTGACGTAGGACTATCGTTGATTTAGAGATCATTTGTTTGAAGTTGAATCTAAATCCATTCTGAATGAATGAATAAATGAATATTTGGGGGACTTCGTAAACAAGAGCGTTACGTTGGAGGCACAAGGTTTTATGCATCCAATATAGGATACGAAAAACCTTGTTCTGAAGAATAATCTTCAGAAGCTTTCCTGCTAACTGTACTTGATTGACAAATCACAAACCCAAATGTATTATATGGATATTTTATGGATAGAAAACATTAAAATAAACTCTTTCGCTTGAATGTAATTTTCAATTCCAAGGGGAACTGGCAGATTATTTTCAGTAACGATTAGATATTTCCACATTTTCCTCGATACTGGAGGCCCACCAGTGGTTAATGCTAATTCGATAACCATCTGTTAATAGCACTTGCTTGAGACATATTTGATCACAGTGTTACATGGATAGAAAACATTCAAATAAACTCTTTCACATGAATGTATTTTAAAATTCCCAGAGGAACTGGCAGATTATTTTCAGTAATGATTAGATATTTCCACATTTTCCTCGATACTGGAAGCCCACCAGTGGTTTATGCTAACTCGATAACCACCTGTTAATAGCACTTGATTGAAACATATTTGGTCATAGTGTTACATGGATAGAAAACATTCAAATAAACTCTTTCACATGAATGTATTTTTAAATTCCTAGAGAAACTGGCAGATTATTTTCCGGATCTTTCTCGATGCTGAATGGCATCCAAACGGAAAAATTTCGGGCGTGTATGTGTATGTGTAGCGGCTGCTTCGATGGTCACCTTCTCTTCTCCTGAAGGATCGGCTTCTCTGTGCTCCCTCACAGTTTCAAACAAACTGCTCGCGTTTCAGGGCAGATCTCGATCCTTCGCCGTCCAGCATCCTCAGCAACGATGTTGTCTTGTCGATGTCCTCACGAAAAATGAATGCGTCTCACCACCAGAATATCGCTTAAGTATGCTTTTGTGCGTGATTGAATCGAGAGAAGGCGTGGTTTACGATGGCAATTTGGAAGGCAAACTAGAGGGGAATGAACTCTCTGAGCTCGGAACTTTCGGCGACTGAGCAATAATCGATTGCGGGCGCATACAATATTGAATACGGAAATATCCTACTGATGAGGAAGAATAATCTTCAGAAGCTATCCTGTTAATTGCGATTGATTGAAAAATCACAAAACCAAATGTATTTGGTCACAGTGTTACATGGATGGAAAACATTCAAATAAACTCTTTCACATGAATGTATTTTTAAATTCCCAGAGGAACTGGCAGATTATTTTTAGTAATGATTAGATATTTCCACATTTTCCTCGATACTGGAAGCCCACCAGTGGTTAATGCTAATTCGATAACCATCTGTTAATAGCACTTGCTTGAGACATATTTGGTCACAGTGTTACATGGATAGAAAACATGCAAATAAACTTGTTCACATGAATGTATTTTTAAATTCCCAGAGGAACTGGCAGATTATTTTCAGTAACGATTAGATATTTCCACATTTTCCTCCATACTGGAAGCGCACCAGTGGTTAATGCTAACTCGATAACCATCTGTTAATAGCACTTGATTGAAACATATTTGGTCACAGTGTTACATGGATAGAAAACATTCAAATAAATTCTTTCACATGAATGTATTTTTAAATTCCTAGAGAAACTGGCAGATTATTTTCAGTAATGATTAGATATTTCCACATTTTCCTCGATACTGGAAGCTCACCAGTGGTTAATGCTAATTCGATAACCATCTGTTAATAGCACTTGCTTGAAACATATTTGGTCACAGTGTTACATGGATAGAAAACATTCAAATAAACTTTTTCACATGAATGTATTTTTAAAATCCCAGAGAAACTGGCAGATTATTTTCAGTAACGATTAGATAATTCCACATTTTCCTCGATACTGGAAGCGCACCGATGGTTAATGCTAACTCGATAACCATCTGTTAATAGCACTTGATTGAAACATATTTGGTCACAGTGTTACATGGATAGAAAACATTCAAATAAACTCTTTCACATGAATGTATTTTTAAATTCCCAGAGGAACTGGCAGATTATTTTCCAGCAATGATTAGATCTTTCCGGAACTATCTCGATGCTGAATGGAAAGCCAAACGGAAAGAATTCCGCGCGTGTATATGTGTGTAGCGATGTCTTCCCGGGGAACCGTTTGTGGCATCACTCTCCTCCTGATGGATTCCCTTCTGGGCTAGGGTGCACAAACAGGGGACACCGTTCATCCGCGCTTTCATGATAAACGAAGAGCTTCACCACAACAGCGACAACATGCTCCCATCGCTGTTCAATTAGAACTGAGTGGATTTCCGAGCGGCGCTCGCTTATATACCGATTGGTGATTTCAATAGCTTGTTTTGAAAGCAATTTTAAGACTATTGAAACAAGTTTTTGGATCAAAAAGTAACAAGTATAGAACGCGTAGACATTTTATTTTTCGAATGAAATGTTTATCATACCATTTCGTTCAGTTGTTTAAGAGCTATTAACGCTCAAAATCTCGGTCTCCGGCGTAACGCTTTCGTTTTCGAAACTTTGATTTTACACCCCGGTATAGAAATGAAAGACGTAGTCCTACGTCAAAAAAAACAATCAAAGCACAATCGCTTGAAATTCTGGATATCACTCGAATAAACTCGCTTTTCGGATAGTTCTATCACGCTTTATGATGGACGGCAAGCAAGAAAAAAAATCTCAGCCGGCGAAACAACAATCACTCGGAAATCAGTGAAAAAAAGGGATGCTCCCACAGCAGTTAGCGTCGGAAGAAAACCTCGACATTCGGCGTTTGGCGAATTGGCCTTGACCTTCGTTAGGTACCGTTATGTTATGTTTATGTACCATTATAAAGCAACGTCTCGTTTTAGCCACGTTTGAGTCCAGCAGTTCGAGCCTTTAAATAGCTCCAGAAATAGCATCGAGGCATAATTCTAGGAGAATCGATGGTTACGGTTATATTCATTTATTGTATCGAATCATGAAATGCCCTGCGGCAACTCGGGCTTTCTACATCGCTTAGGCTCTTCAACTTGGATTTTATTTCTAAGATCGAACTGGATAGTGCCAATAGTCGTGTGATTTGAACTGACGGTACTTATAACCAATCTCAACCAATTAAGATGGGCTCTTTGGAGGGAAAAATCTCTCATCATTTTTCATCGGAAGGAAAGTAATGCATTTCCTATGGAGCGGTGGTGGTGCAGTTACTTTGTAGCGAAAACGGTGTATGGTAATCTCGTGAATACGTTAATATTCTATACTACTGCCGACTTCCGAGTTCACTGTGGCTGAAAAAAAGCGTTCTACCAATTCCATCATTCTTTATACTCCTTAGTTTCAGTGATGACAATTCTTGAATGCCCAAACCGTCGAATAGACTGCGGATAAACGATTACTCGAGCAAAAACTCAGAATAAATCGATACCATGTACATTCAACAACCTTTAGAGCATTCAAACATTGTAATAATAATGTAGCTCATTAAAGTATGCCGTATAATACCGAATCAACTAATTGACAAAAAAAAACTATAATAGAGGATTAATGAGAACCTTCATCGGTAGAATTAGAAATACGACATTGTTGATGGGGATCATGTATGAAAATGTTCATATTAGGAAGTGCTAAATATTTGGATTAACCAATGAATTGCAAATCTCAGATTTGATGATTTCATTGGACAGCGGAACCAGGAGGATCCCTCAATGCTCGATTCAAATCAGAGCGATAGCCAATTGCAATTTTGTCTATCAAAAGGAGTTATTAGAAAATATAACGAATTGCGCAGACGAAAGAGAGTTATATTTGATATTCTGGTAATCTAATATGATTGAAAATATATCAAGTTTCATATTATCCAGAATTCAAAGTGAATTATTTCCCGGAATATTTCTGGACGGGGAATTTCTACTTTCAATTGTCATCAAAAAACAACAATGAACAAAGATACATTACAAAATATCAACATTTGAACAAATGCTCACCGGGAATCACTAAATGATTAATTATACCGTGAACCACCGTGTGTGTTTTGTTTACTTTTGAGAATTATTTGTAGCAGAACCTTTCAATTTTAGCAGAACGTGGCTAGAATAATTAGTATTATCTCAGTGCGGTAAGTAATAAACCGCGATTCGCGCAAGCATCAGTCATCGGAAAGTTTGACTCGGTTTCAAACCTGTACGGCCCTGAAGCTCCAAAGCCACAAAACTTGTGGTAAATGATTTTGGAGAATCGGAATAATGCTTGTTAAATCTTGTATATTCAGACTCCAGTCCTGATTATTTTTGGATTAAATCACATCGCTTTCTGTTGTAACACAGATAGATTAACGTATAATATGCAGACGCAAGTAAAGATGCTTATCTTTTCCACATTTTATGATACAAATTATACTAGCGTTACTAACGATAAGATTACTTTGTTGCTCATCTCATATGAACTGACTTATCAGCGCAAAATATGCCGGCCAAATTGTGTAATCGTTCTATTTCGCAACATGATATTGTTGTGCTCGAATATTATTTCCGCTGAAAAATATTGAATTTCATAAAGCACAGGCTGTTGAACTATTCGGAACGTCCTTAAGGGGGAACCCTACTCTGGAATAACAGATTTTCGTAATTTTTTCCGGTTGTTGGAATTGAAATTGAGTGTTGGGACATTTTGGTGATTAAATACGGTATATTCGAAGATGTATTTTTTATTTTTTTATTATGCTGTTAGCAGCTGTGCTCTCTCTAAAACGGTTCCTTGCTGCTGGTACTTTTTTCTCAGAATCTAATAGACCGACTGAAATGTGCATGTAGAAATGGAAAAATGAATTATCTTAATTGTTTCGTGGCGGTTTTTGAAAATTCGAAAAATTGCCAAAATTGTGACCATCCGAATCAAAAATTGTCTGTTTTTTCAACAAGAAAACTGTTGAAAAAATCATAAAAATTAAATAATTGAAAATATCAATAAACGGCTACGTAACTATTTAGATAATTATTTTTTACATTTTGGTGTATCACACCATTGTACAGTGGTGTAGGAGATGTATTTAAGTGGAAATTAGCATTTAGAGTTCGACAGTTATTCTCTAGACAAAAACTGACTTCGACAAAGTTGTTACATAGGACAAGGCGCCTAGAAGTATATCCTACCATAGACCCGTCTTGACATAGGATAGAGCGCTCATTTTCATGTTGTCAAAAATAGGGTGACCAAAATTTTAGATGGAATAAAAAAACTAACTTTCTTATCTTTATAGAAAGAGGTAAACATAGTTCGACAATGTTGTAGTCCCAGTTATTTTAGACATTTTTGTAGAACAAAGTTTTTTTCTATCTCTTGGAATAATCGATATAGCGCTTTTTCCTAGGTTGCGTTAGGCTCACCATGATGAAAAAGGGTTTTTTTGCTCTAACTTTAATATTTTAAGATTCTACATACAAACTGTCTTCGAAAGACTTTTAGAACATACTAATACAAACATTTTACGATGCAGAACTTGTCAATATTCAAGACAAGACACTTTTTTTCAAGAGAATAACTGTCGAGCTCTAAATGCTAATTTCCGCTTAGATACGTCTCCTGGACCATTGTGCATTAGGGAAATGGCGGTTCTTTCGGCTGAAGGAGGCCAGGATGATATCTCAGGATATTGGGAACTTCTAACACTTGGAAAATTAAACATATGAATACTTTTCAACACTGGTGGATTTATTTCGCAATGCTACACATTGGAAAGTTGGATTTGGAATGATCGCATAGCATTGGTATGCACTTTTATTTTGTTCGTATACGTTCGGCTGTTGTTCGGCATCGGGATATGCTGCTGTTGTAGTTGTGTTATGCACCACACACTGCATTTCGGAAGAAAGGGGCTTGGATGGGAAAAAGGATAGGGATGGAAATTGGAATATGGAAATAGGGATACTTGCTTCTCGTTCGCATTGTGAGACGCATTTGCAATTTCAGCCAGATCGGTCCACTAGATTCTGAGAAAAACGTACCACCAGTTTTAGAGATAGCATCCACGCGCTCGACTGCCAACAGCATAATAATCGTCACATTGGCATCTAAACAATAAAAAAAAACATTTTCGAATACACATTAATCAAACACCAAAATGTCTCAACACTCAACTCTAGTTCTAACGTCCGTTATTTTTCGACCTTCCAGAGTAGGGGTTGATTTCAATTGCATTAGAAATGGTAAAATTTGAATAATTTAATATTTTGATTTTCAAAGCAATGGAATGGATACCTTTGAAACCAAATAGATCAATACCAATATTACAAGTGTAATGGGCACCTTACACGATCAACCGGATTGACAATAAGTGTCTTCAATATCGTGACAGCTAGGCTTTCAACATCTGATCTAACCTCAATCAATATTTTTCCATCTTACACGGTCAATATCGCCCTCAACCCGAGACAACGAAAATATCCGCGATGGCTAGTGGCGACATTTGAGTTTGGGATCCAAACTATTCTCTATCAGATTAGAAGGCTAAAAGGCAATTTTCAATTGGTAAAATTTGAATGAAAATATCTACTTGGTATTATTTATTAAATGGTGCGCGTAGTCCTAACCTTAACTTAACCTATTTCCCCTGAATTTTCAGATATTCCTACTAAAATATATTATTATAATATAATTTCAATTTCAGACATAATTTTTGTATGGGATTTTCTCACCACTTGCAGAAAAAAAGTGATTTGCATTCACATAGAATACTAATTTGATTCGTAAAAGTTAATTTTCATTCATAATTTACACTTTAGAAATCGGCTTTTCTTCTCAAAAATACATCATAATACGCGTTTCACAAACACAGACTGTTCCTTTCAGTTTCAGAGATGCCAGATTATTTTAGTTTGCGAAAATATATGCAAGTTATTTTATCTGCAAGCAAATGTTTTTATTCCATAAATGAGACTATGACAGTAGAACCCCGATTATCCGCGAGCGGGTGCGGATTATTCGTGACTGCGAGTTCCATAGTAAATCAATAGGCCTTTCCGGAATTTGTTAGTGAGTGGTAGGCCCATGCTCTTTTGTTGTGGTCATGGCTTTTACATTATTTAGCCACTGGTGTACACGACCTCATAGATGGATAGTTGATTGATTTCTGTATTGATAGAACATAGTTTTTATGTTGAAACATCTCTTTTCGTGTTTGCATTTTTTTGTCCTTTAATAGGTCATCCGCGATTTTCGTTAATCGCGGTGAGTTTGCCCGACTATTCCGCGGATAATCGGGATTCTACTGTAGCTTGAATTAACACATGATGTTTTTTCATCTGTGATTTTCCCAGATCATTCTCCAAATTTTATAGCGGAGTGTGAAGAAACACACAACCCGCTCACTAGCGCGAAGAATGACCGAGTTCAACGTTAAAAAATTCCTAAAACGTTGTTAAGTTTCATTCACTCTCTCACCATCATATTGTCAGTTTACTTTGAAGTTTTGATTTGTATCGTGAAAAGTACCGTATTTTGCTATTCAAAGTATCGGTTTTCCAAACCAAAAGCTTCCATTTATGATTCCTACAATTTCAGTAGTTTATAAATTTTAATTGCAATCGCAAAAAAGACTAACAAAAATTAAATGTGCGCTTGCATATCTGGCAACTCAGTCTGGAAGTCCGTGAGGTAAAACGTCAACATCATGCATCCATATGAAATGTCACGATATTGATGCTCGAAAATCAGAAAATCCGGATTTCTGCGTCGTCGGCCATGTTCAGCTGTCATTATGCTCTCAAATGTCATCATATTGTCAATAAAGTTGACCGTGTAAGGTCCGCTTAATGACACACTTTCACTCGAGCTTGGGTAAACTCTGTAGTTGCTCTAAGTGACTGAGCAAAATTGTACAAAGAATACACTAAAAGGCGCTTGGGTGTAGAATCCACTATAGTAGTACAAATTCCGGGGATCCGAACTTTGAATAGTCAAATCCGACCCCAGAAATGTCCTTACGGTTAGCAAGGGGGAAGAAATGTTAGTATGACATTCGTGGCCAGGAGCCCCTCTATTGCGTGGTTTCCCAGTGAAAGTTAAGGATCATTCCATAATCGCCCAGCTCCCCTCTTCATTTTATCTCAGAATCAGCTTCCGAACTCAGGAGGACTCACTTTACCACGGACGCTACCACAACCAAAACAAAAATCCAATAGGACTTGTTCGAAATAAAAAGTTATAGAAAAAAATTATTTTTTTTAGATTTACAGTTTTCAAAATTTATTGAGACGATTTCTTCGTGGCAGCGCTGTTCGTCGAACGTTGCAGCCCTTCGGTGAACACGTGATTGTTATAATGGAGAGAAGAGAGAATGTTACACGAACCTCCTTCGTGAATATTAATACGATTCCACAGGTTGATTCGTTAAGAAATTTGTAGGGATGTGCTGAGGCTGCGTCGGCCGGATGGTCTTACGGCAGCTGGAACCTCAGTTCTCATGGCCTTCGTTCTTTCATAGCCTTGGGGATAAGCTGCATCTCAATTTGGCCACCAAAAAACATTTTTTTTTATCATCGTTCAAGCTGGGATGTTTTCTGGTATGTATTTCTATCGGTCGCAGCTGGGAAACGTAAGGAGGGTTAGGTACAACGTATGTCATCAGCTGCTCCATCTCCTCCAGTGATCTCTTGGTATAATGGACCGAAGACTGGTTCAATCAAAAGTCCACATCCTCCTTCGCGTGATAGTTCTTGATGAAGGCGGCAATTTCCGGCAGGCACTCCCCTGTTGTCGCCAAACCTCAAGTAGGCTCCGTCATCCAGTATGACCAAGACGTCGTGCTACGCCGGAAAGATAATTTTCGCCAGCACCATCAGCCGCTCTTTCTGGGTGGTAGCTTGCTACTCAGAAAATGCCGGCAGGCTATCACCCAGAAAAATATCCATGTTTTCGACGTATTTTATGAAAATTGTCAATGTGTGTTTTTGAATGAAAGAATGAAAATTGGTTTATTTTTAAATACTCCAACATCGTTGGACGTATTCGGCTAAAAACTCGGAGGGTTAAAAACGTAAAAAATAAAAAGAAAACCAAAAATATTTAAATTATGTCACTACTATAAACAAACATATGCAACAGAGAATCGGTGAAGTACAAATATGGCCGGCGTTAAGTGTTTTCGTTTTCACGCCAGCCACACGCTCACGACCAGGCTTGCCAATACAATTTTTCAAAAAACTGGAAGATTGCTCTTAAAAAAACTGGAAGAAAACTGGATCCTGAAAAATCGTTTTATTTTAGGAAGTTCGGCTTTGATTTATCTAAAATAATTTTTTACCTACTCCAGTGCTTGAGAAACAAAATTTACCTCGAACCTTCGTGTAATATTCATGTGTAGTTCATAAAATAGCGGAATAAACCATTCGAGCAGGTCAAAATAACGTTTCCCGCCACTCGAGCATTACTGTAAAACAATAATTAAGCATCTTTTCTTCTTGAACCTCTAGAATACACAGTTTTATTTGGATAAAATTTGCAAAATCTCGTATTTATTGCTCGACAATATGATTAATTGAGGTGCTTGGTGCGATTTCCGATTCTAGATCATTCTAGATCAGCATCAAACCTAACCTTAATCCTCTGTTCTTTTCCTTCTAACTAATTTGGACATTTCTGTAGTGTTTCTTTGGATTATCTTCGTTACTGTCTTTTTCGCACTCACGAAGAATGTGAAACAAATAAAACTCCGCATGCGAATGACGGATCTCTTTAGTAGCATGTCTGGAAAATAACTTAAAACTATTGAGAACCAGAGCAGAGGGTCCAAAGCCCCTAAAAAGGACGGTTGTAATAGTTGTTATCCATGGCTATTACGTAAAGAAAGACTCTATATAATGGAACATATTTCTAGGACGATTGTTACTAGAGATGTTCTCTCGGCTTCTCAAGATTCCAAAGGATAACTCTCCCCTTCGAAATTAAAGTTCGATATAGATGAATAACGGAATATATCCCCAGACCGATTGGTTTTAGAGTTCTTCTGGTTATCTTTTCAGGTTTCCCAAAGATAACTCTCCGCGTTTTGAGTTTGATAAAGTGTATACGCTATGAATAACATAATATATCCGGGATGACTGATTGTAACCTTCCTATACTCGCGCATAGATCTCTGACAAACAGAGAATGAATGAGGTGCCTGAATTAAATGACTATTATAACTGAATGAAGTTAAAGAAAAAATATTTTCTGGAGTTTTTTTTCATTCAATTATATCTTTTTCTTTGAATAAGTACCAATAGCGCCTAAAAATACACAATAGCAATATTACAGAGACGCGCAACGACTCGATGTGCTCGTGTTTGAGCGTGCTGTTGGAAATTAAATTGTACAGCAAGGGGTTAAGTATCCTATGACCGTGAGTGCTCTCTTGGGAAATTCGTGTAGCTGCTGCAGTAAATTGATCTCATCGGGTGCTAAGTTCTGCTTATTTATAGTCAGTGATGTCAATATACTCTATGCAGCGAAGAGAAACTTCAATTAACCCACCTTCTCCGTCATCTCCAACGAGAGTGCTCTTCTTTAGTCAATAATCACCATGGTCGCGCTAGAGTGTGGAAAGAGAGTGCACAAACTTTCTATAGTGCAGCGAATAAATTCACTGGAGAGTATACTTTGGTGAGTGCTTACCTGTGCGCTCTGGCTAGTGCTCTGGCTAACGCTCTGGTGAATGCGCACAGGTGAAAGAACAGAATTAGCTTTCAATTAGTTCGCTGATAACGTTAGTGGTTCGCTGGAAAAAGTAAACCTAGGTGAAATATGGGTGTGGATTATATATCGAACGAGATTACACTTTTCAGTGTACTCCTCAGTGTGGCAGAGTGCAGATCGGCGCGCTTCAGTGCTGGACACAGATTTTCGCACACTCGAGCTCCCAAGAGTAAAGAGAGTGTAAGAAAGTGTGACTCGCTCGCACCAAGATTGCTCCCAGCTAGCGCACACTGACTCTTTATATATTCGCCGGTGAAAGGAAAAATCGCATGGTTTCTCTTTGGTGAGTAATGATTGTATCCTCAGTTTAGGCATGAAACTCGCGCGCGGGTGTATCTTTTCAGTCAAAATGCTATCACTGTTTCTAGGGAGAGAATAGAGAATGGACAAGTGAGTTCAAGGAAGTGAAGCGGGCAAAATAACAACATTAAATAATTTATAATTTTAAGGAAGACATATATGTGTAACATGATGCTAAGATGGTAATTACTCAAGCTATCATGATCAGACACACATGAGCATACCCTGTCGAACCGCTAAATCAGCAGCCAGTTAAATTCTTTCATTGCAATTTTTACATTACCGAACAACATGCTCAATATAATGATATCCTGGACTACAATTACATAAATTGTTAGTAGCAAATTCTACACGATAAAAACGTGAATTGAGAACGAATTGATTGGACAACCACCTGAACATCAATCTAATAAAATCTCTATCAACGGTTAGCCTTTTGAGCCAGGCTCTCATCAAATGTTTAGGGAGAATAAAGTAAAGCCATCCAAGATCATCTCCAAGAGCATTCCTTCATTAATTCTGCCAACTGATGAATGCCTATTACCGGCAAATTGAGCATAATTCATAATACACTTCGATTTACATTGTGAGCTAACGCCCGAATTGTAGGTAAAAAGATTTTTCGTATCGTTGTGGAGGAAAACGAGTGGCTAGTAATATCGAAATAACATACTCTTTTGTTACCTTTTTTACTATATTCACAGTTTGTGTTTTAAGTAATGCCACATTTTCAATTTCGTGGAATAACCCCCCTATATAGAAATCAAAGACGTAGTCCTACGTAAAAAAACAAAATTCACAACATTCTGTTCACCTTGTCTTTATTCAGTGTGGAGATGGATTCTGCAAACGAATTCCGAGATCATCATCCGTCAACTAAAGTAAACACACAAAACAGTTTCGGAACCGAAGTGTTTGTTGTTATCCGCTCAGTAAACGTTTACTAGTGTTTACGCACGATATTCTCAGCGCTGTAATTCTTGTGAAATACTAGAGAATGGCTCATATCCCAGCAACTTCCTTGGGTAGCAAAAGCAAGAAGCATTTCTTGGGCGTTCCGGCACCACTTGGCTATGTCGCCGGTGTAGGTCGTGGGTAAGTTGGCTCAGGTTCTAAATTAGTAGCAATTTTATATGGAAACGTTTTAATTATATTTCAGTGCAACAGGATTCACAACCCGTTCTGATATTGGTCCTGCGAGGGATGCCAACGATGTATCGTAAGTATTTCTAATATCTTTAAAATATTGTAAAGTGTTTAATATAAGAATTCCCACAGGGACGATCGGCACGCTCCTCCAGCGGCGAAGCGGAAGAAAAAGGAAGAGGAGGAGGAAGACGACGAGGATCTTAACGATTCCAACTACGACGAATTCAGCGGATACAGTGGCTCACTGTTTTCCAAGGACCCTTACGACAAAGACGACGCCGAGGCTGACGCTATTTACGAAAGCATTGATAAACGTATGGATGAAAAGCGAAAGGAGTACCGGGAAAAACGACTGAAAGAAGATTTGGAACGGTATCGCCAGGAGCGACCGAAAATTCAACAGCAGTTTTCCGATTTGAAACGTAGCTTGATAACCGTCAGCGAAGACGAGTGGGCCAACTTGCCGGAGGTGGGAGATAGTCGAAACAAGAAGCAGAGGAATCCACGGGCGGAGAAATTCACTCCATTGCCGGATAGTGTATTGTCTCGAAACTTGGGAGGGGAATCCACCACCTCCATTGATACTCGTTCGGGGCTGGCTTCGATGATTCCGGGTGTGGCGACACCGGGGATGCTCACACCCAGTGGTGACCTCGATCTGAGAAAGATTGGTCAAGCTAGGAACACACTGATGAATGTTAAACTGTCACAGGTTTCGGATTCCGTGACGGGACAGACTGTAGTCGATCCGAAAGGTTATTTGACCGATCTTCAAAGTATGATTCCAACATATGGCGGAGATATTAATGATATCAAGAAGGCCAGACTGTTGCTGAAGAGTGTGCGGGAAACTAATCCCAATCATCCACCCGCGTGGATTGCTAGTGCTCGTTTGGAAGAGGTCACCGGTAAAGTCCAGATGGCGCGTAACTTGATCATGCGCGGATGCGAAGTGAATCCACTGAGTGAGGATCTTTGGTTGGAAGCGGCGCGCTTACAGCCTCCGGATACTGCAAAGGGCGTAATCGCCCAGGCAGCAAGACACATTCCAACTTCTGTTCGAATCTGGATTAAAGCCGCCGATTTGGAGACAGAAACTAAAGCTAAGAGACGAGTTTTTCGCAAAGCATTGGAACATATTCCGAACTCGGTCCGTCTCTGGAAGGCAGCTGTCGAGTTGGAAAATCCTGAGGATGCTAAGATTCTTCTTTCGAGGGCAGTCGAATGTTGCAATACAAGTGTGGAATTGTGGCTGGCGCTGGCGCGATTGGAAACTTACGAAAATGCTCGTAAAGTGTTGAATAAGGCTCGTGAGAGCATTCCTACGGATCGACAGATTTGGACCACGGCCGCTAAGCTGGAGGAAGCCAATGGAAATAATCATATGGTGGAGAAGATTATCGATCGAGCCATGTCATCTCTCAGCGCCAATGGAGTTGAAATCAATCGAGATCAGTGGCTGCAGGAGGCAATGGAGGCGGAAAAGGCTGGGGCAATCAAATGTTGTCAGGCTATTATTAAAGCGGTGATTAGCGTTGGCGTGGAGGAGGAAGATCGCAAGCAAACGTGGATCGATGACGCTGAAAATTGCGCCAAAGATGGAGCGTTTGAGTGCGCCCGAGCCGTCTATACATTTGCTCTTTCGGAATTTCCGTCGAAGAAAAGTATTTGGCTACGCGCTGCATACTTCGAGAAGAACCATGGAACCCGCGAAAGTTTGGAAGCGATTCTACAGAAGGCTGTTGCTCATTGTCCGAAATCGGAAGTGCTGTGGCTTATGGGAGCCAAATCAAAATGGTTGGCTGGAGATGTGCCGGCGGCTCGAGGGATTCTATCGCTGGCCTTCCAGGCCAATCCCAATTCGGAGGACATTTGGCTCGCTGCTGTTAAGCTGGAGTCTGAGAACACAGAATACGAGAGAGCCCGACGTTTGCTGGCCAAAGCGCGAGCTTCAGCCCCAACGCCGAGAGTGATGATGAAATCGGCCAAACTTGAGTGGGCTTTGAATAATCTCGATGCGGCCATTAGTCTGCTGGACGACGCCGTGAAAGTCTTCCCCGACTACGCTAAACTTTGGATGATGAAGGGTCAGATCGAGGAACAGGAAAAGCTATTCGAGCGAGCCGTTGAAACGTACAACGCAGGTCTCAAGAAGTGTCCAAATTCGATTCCACTCTGGCTGCTGTTGTCATCATTGGAAGAACGGCGCAATCTTCTCACCAAGGCACGATCCGTGCTCGAGCGAGGTCGTTTGAAGAACCCCAAAAATCCAACACTCTGGTTGGCTGCCGTAAGAATTGAAATTCGTGCCGGTTTGAAGGATATGGCGAACACCCTGATGGCCCGAGCTCTGCAGGACTGTCCAAACGCTGGGGAACTATGGGCGGAATCTATTTTCTTGGAGGCGCGCCCACAAAGGAAAACTAAATCGGTGGACGCTCTGAAGAAGTGCGAGCATGATCCCCACGTGCTTCTGGCAGTGTCGAAATTGTTCTGGAGCGAACGGAAGCTTCAAAAGTGTCGCGATTGGTTCAATAGAACTGTAAGTATGACAAAATAAAACATGCTCAATCACCTATTCATCCATTAATCGTTATTCTCTCACCAAACAGATAAAAATCGACCCGGATTACGGCGATGCATGGGCATATTTCTATAAATTTGAAACACAACACGGAACGGAGCAACAACAGCAGGAACTAGTCGAGAGATGTATAGCGGCCGAACCGAAACACGGCGAAGAGTGGTGCCAGGTGAGCAAAGATATTGCCAACTGGTGCTTCAAAACGGAAGACGTTCTGCGGGCTGTGGTCAAGATATTACCGACGCCAATATAATTATATACATTTTTCTTCTCTCTTATAAATGAGCGTAGCTCTGAATAGTTCTGCATAACGATTTAATATGGTCAGATATTGTTGTAAATTTATTTGGGTGTTACTTAATCAGAAATCCATATAAGAATGAGGGTCCGTTAACGATTTCTCCCTATGGAACGATACCAGAAAATAAAGCTCGATAATCAACGCATATGTCAAATGTGAGCTTTTTTATCATCATTTACTGCTGCTTATAGGCCGTTTGCAGAGCGCATATGTAGGGGAAGGTGGCCCAGATCCGACCCCCTAAACTGCAATGGCAATTCATTACATAAAAATATTGTTTTTTGGCTACTTCGGCATTCAAATGTATAGTATAACTCTTTAGCTAATTTTTCTACCAGTCGAAATGGTTCTTGAGTGAGAGGAAAGAGGAAAACAGTGTCCAAATAGGAAGGGCCTTTTTTCGACATGTTCAAAAATGGCAAAAATGGTCCTGAACCGATTCCCTATTTTTGCAGCGAATCTACTACCAATTACCCGGAAATGACATACACCCCCAATTATGTAGGTGACTAGCTGACCCGGCAAACTTCGTTCCGCCCAAAATTTATTTTTATTATCAATACCTCCAAACGTTCACGTTTTCTTATTTACGATCATGGGTCCAATCGCAGAATGATTCATCTTCTAATGGACCCTTTATAATTTAATTTTAATATAAATTTCCTAGGACTTCTACCAAAACTCGTCATTATATCATCAGATTATTTTCAGATATAATTCTCGTTCAAAATTTTTCAATCACTTGCAAATAACATGTTTCTCCGTTACATCGAATAAATGTTTGATACAGAAAATATGATAGAACACAGACAGCCATGAATCGGACAATTCTTTCCTAGAGTTTTGCTCTTATCAACACATTCGGCGATCCATTTTTAAACGGTTTTATTTAGCTTGCCCTGTAATCTGTGTGTATGTTTATATGTTTGTAACGTGTTTGTCTGTAGCGCTGAACCACATTAATAGAAATTTAACCCCCTTTCTGTTGACCGATTGATCTGATATTTCGAACACACCTTTATCTCTGTAGTCATCATAAAACTGCGTATTTCATTGAAAATACAAGATGGCGGCCGCTACAAAATGGCGGATCACATATTTTCTCAAAACCTCATCAATATGGGTTTTCCAAAACCCAATAATATGGGCATCAAATGGAAGGGCTTGACTAGTAGAATACGGTTATTTAAGAAAAATGCAAATCCAAGATGGCTGCCACAACAAAATGGCGGACTACATATTTTCTCAAAACCTCATTAATATGGGTATTAAATGAAAGGGCTTGACTAGTAGAACACAATTATTTATTTATGAAAAATGCAAATCCAAGATGGCTGCCACTATCAAATGGCTGCATATTTTCTCAAGCCCGATTATTATAAGTATCAAATGAAAGGGCTTGACTAGTAGAACACAATTATTTATTTATGAAAAATGCAAATCCAAGATGGCTGCCACTATCAAATGGCTGCATATTTTCTCAAGCCCGATTATTATAAGTATCAAATGAAAGGACTTGAATAGTAGATCACAGTAGATCATGAAAAATCTAAATTCAAGATGGCTGCAATCACAAAATAGCCAATTACTTTATCAAACGGTTTTATTTAGCTTGAACTGTTCGTATGTGTGTTTGTATGTCTGTAGGGTTGTCCCACATTAATAGAAATTTGATCAATAGGAACTGACCGAATTTATAAAATACCTTTATCTCTGCTGTCATTTTAAAACTGCTTATCTAGAAAAAATCAATTTGGCCGCCACTACAAAAAAGCTGATTCCATATCATCTCAAAAAAAAGATATTGTGTATCAAACGAACGAACCTGACTTGGAGAACACACTATGTATTTTCTGCAATCCACTCAATATCGGTATCAAATGAAATGTTTTGACTGATAGAATACAGTACAATGGTTTTATTGTAGATAAATATTCTAATGAAACAGATAATGTACTAAAAACTAGAAAATAAAATAAGTAAAAAAAAATTAAGTTAAACGGTTTAAGTGCGATTCACATACAACATCCACGTTACGTACACGTCCCGTCCTGTCACGTCACGTCAATTATCTTTCCAAACAGTTCTTATGCAAACATTCACATACACCGGCAACGGCAACTTCGACTTGCCGTTACTGGTGTTTGTGAATGCTTCAATTGGAATTGCATGGAAGAATAATTGACGCAACGTTACGTGACCGAACGTGAACGTGACGTGAATGTTGTATGTGAGTCGCGCTTTAATTGTGATTAAACATAATAATGTACTAAAAGCTAGAAAATAATTAGGCAAGTAGCAGTTAGCAGTTATCACACCTCTCCTTCATTAGTCTAGGGCATTTATAAGACTAAAATTAAATCGTGGGGCACGTTGGATTTCCATTATCCACAATTAGCGACTTCATCATATGTCCCACGATTTTATTTTAGTCTTATCAATGCCCTAGAGTAATGAAGGAGAAGTGTGATAACTGCTAACTGCTACTTGCCTTATTATTTTCTAGCTTTTAGTACATTATTATGTTTAATCACAATCAAGACGGGTCTATGGTACTAGGTGAGGCCGTTTCGTCACTAAGTTGGTTAGGGGAGCGGTATATGAAAACAGTACGGAAGAAAGCAGAAGGGGAATTATTTCCTTGAAGCGTGAAAGAGACAGACTGATCAGGAGCGAGCTTCGGCACTAGCGTATTGGGTTTTGTTTACAAACAAAACACAGTAGACTTCCAAGATGGCTGAAGAGTGGTTTCAGCAAGTTGGCCCACCTTACGATATACTTCTACGCCCCTTGATCACAATTAAACCGTTCAACATAAAACACCTACTAGCACTAGCGCGACAACCCTTCTAGCATACCTTGTAACTGCCAAAATACGTTGCTCAGGGTTTGTTTTGAGGGAGAAGTGTGATAACTGCTAACTGCTACTTGCCTTATTATTTTCTAGCTTTTAGTACATTATTATGTTTAATCACAATCAAGACGGGTCTATGGTACTAGGTGAGGCCGTTTCGTCACTAAGTTGGTTAGGGGAGCGGTATATGAAAACAGTACGGAAGAAAGCAGAAGGGGAATAATTTCCTTGAAGCGTGAAAGAGACAGACTGATCAGGAGCGAGCTTCGGCACTAGCGTATTGGGTTTTGTTTACAAACAAAACACAGTAGACTTCCAAGATGGCTGAAGAGTGGTTTCAGCAAGTTGGCCCACCTTACGATATACTTCTACGCCCCTTGATCACAATTAAACCGTTCAACATAAAACACCTACTAGCACTAGCGCGACAACCCTTCTAGCATACCTTGTAACTGCCAAAATACGTTGCTCAGGGTTTGTTTTGATTCTGGGATATATGAAAGTGCGATTGTACAGTTTTACTTTAAATTAATTTGAATAAATAAAATTTCGCTGAAGTGAGATGGCTTTGGTTAGCAACAATCTGTACGTTTGTTGTGATGCTTTTACGTATATTCCCACAACTAGAATACTATTCTACTTTCATACATAAATCACAAAAAAACATGAATAGTTGGATTGTACTACTTTCGTATTCCATTTTTTTTCATGACACTGTGTTCAACATACGATTTAACGAACGATCATGCATGCTTCGGAAATTCGCAACGAAAAATTGCTTTTAATCGATCAGCATAAATATTTCCACCTTTCATTTCAACAGCGACCAATGCAGCTTCTGTACTGATACATGCAATGAAGAATTTCGTCATGTACTGGTCTCCACTCAATACCAAGAGCAGAAGTTGAAAACTATACTACAGAAATTTAGCAGTTTCCCTTCGCATTTGAGCAGTTATCCTACGTGTGACAAATGTCACCAAGAATTCATATCCGTCCACAACATTCCCAAGAGCTGCTTTCAAATTTTATCCATCGCCGAACCGACTGTCATCAAGACGGAACCAGAGTTAATGATAGATGACCACGAACTGTCCAATCATGAGAACATTTCAGAGACAGACTCGACAGCGGACTTTGTGCCAATTGAACAGGAAGACGAAATACAAATCGCGGCAGAAAAAGTGGAGGGGTTCTCCATCAAGGAAATGAATGAACACGACGTGGATGAAGGTTCGATGAAAGATCACATAAAGTTACATTTTCTATAAACATTGATCATGATATTCTATTTCAGGAAAGAATCCGCTTAAATGTGAAAAGTGTGGAAAAACATTTCACACAAAATACAGACTCAAACTTCACGAACTAATTCATACAGGTTAGATGAAAAAAAAGGTTCTATTCATTGAACCATTCATTAGTAACATTTCTTTGCAGATGGGCGTCCCTATTCTTGTCCAACTTGTTCGAATGCGTTTAAATATGAGACAACGCTCAAACGACACATTCTTTCTCACACTGGTTAGTAAATTTTTTGACGTAGGACTACGTCTTTCATTTCTATACCGGGGTGTAAAATCAAAGTTTCGAAAACGAAAGCGTTACGCCGGAGACCGAGATTTTGAGCGTTAATAGCTCCTAAACAACTGAACGAAATGGTATGATAAACACTTCATTCGAAAGATAAAATGTCTACGCGTTATATACTTGTTACTTTTTGATCCAAAAACTTGTTTCAATAGTCTTAAAATTACTTTCAAAACAGGCTATTGAAATCACCAATTGGTATATAAGCGAGCGGCGCTCGGAAATCC
The DNA here is from genome assembly GCF_029784135.1 of Toxorhynchites rutilus septentrionalis. Taxonomy (NCBI): domain Eukaryota; kingdom Metazoa; phylum Arthropoda; class Insecta; order Diptera; family Culicidae; genus Toxorhynchites; species Toxorhynchites rutilus. The sequence continues at coordinate 217,050,463 of NC_073745.1, read as the reverse complement.
ACTCAGTTCTAATTGAACAGCGATTGGAGCATGTTGTCGCTGTTGCGGTGAAGCTCTTTATTTTTTCATGAAAGCGCGGATGAATGGTGTCACCAAGAGCCTGTTTGTGCACCCTAGGCCAGAAGGGAATCTATCGGGAGGAGAGTGATGCCACAAACGGTTCCCTGGGAAGACATCGCTACACACACATACACGCGCGGCTATTAACAGGTGGTTATCGAGTTGGCATTAACCACTTGTGGGCTTCCAGTATCGAGGAAAATGTGGAAATAACTAATCGTTACTGAAAATAATCTGCCAGTTCCTCTGGGAATTTTCAAAATATATTCATGTGAAAGAGTTTAATTGAATGTTTTCTATCCATGTAACACTGTGACCAAATATGTTTCAATCAAGTGCTATTAACAGGTGGTTATCGAGTTGGCATTAACCACTGGTGGGCTTCCAGTATCGAGGAAAATGTGGAAATATCTAATCGTTACTGAAAATAATCTGCCAGTTCCTTTGGGAATTTTCAAAATATATTCATGTGAAAGAGTTTATTTTAATGTTTTCTATCCATGTAACACTGTGACCAAATACATTAGGTTTTGTGATTTTTCAATCAATCGCAATCAACAGGATAGCTTCTGAAGATTATTCTTCCCCATCAGTAGGATATTTCCGTATCCAATATTGGATGCATAAAACCTTGTGCCTCCAACGTAACGCTCTCGTTTTCGAAGTTCTCCAAATATTCATTCATTCAGAATGAATTCAGATTCAACTTCATACAAATGATCTCTAAATCAACGATAGTCCTACGTCACCCTTGCGGTTATACCATAGATATAACCCACTTCCTGTTTTTTCACTATAGTGAACAATTCAACAGGGTAATTCCTTTGCAGATAATCCTTCCTATTGTTGTCCACATTGTCCGAAAGCGTTTTGGAATCCTTCAACACTCAAACTTCACGTTCGTTCTCATACAGGTTGGTTAGTAAATTTTGCTGTAATGAACTATTCACCAGGACGCTTTTTTCAGGTGAACGTCCCTTTTCTTGCCCAAGCTGTCCAAATGCGTACGGAGACCGTGGAGCGCTGAAGCGGCACATTCGAAGTCATACGGGTTGGTAAAAATATTTCCCTACAATGAATGATTGAACAGGGCCATTCTTTCGCAGGTGAACGTCCCTATTCGTGCCCACAATGTCCCAAAGCATTTACGGAAAGTTCAGTGCTCCAACAGCACATTAAAACTCATACGGGTTGGTGACTGTGTTCTACAGTGATGAACTATTCACCAGAATCTTTTTTTTACAGGTGAACGTCCCTATTCATGTCCACATTGTCCCAAAACATTTCCAAATTCTTCACTGCTTCAAAGGCACATTCGATCTCATACGGGTTGGTGAATATGTTTTACTGTAATGAATCATTCATCACAATTTGTCTTTGTAGGTGAACGTCCCTTTTCATGTCCACATTGTTCGAATGCGTTTATGGATCCTGCAACGCTAAAGCGACACGTTCGAATTCATACTGGTTGGTAAAAGTATTTTACTGTATTGAGCCGTTCACCAGATTTTTTTTTGTTACAGGCGAACGACCCTATTCGTGTCCACTTTGTCCCAAGGCATATTGTCATTCTTCGCCGCTTCAAAAGCACATGCGAGTTCATACGGGTTGGTACATATGTTTTACTGTAATGAATCGTTCACCAGGATTTGTTTTTGCAGGTGAACGTCCCTATTCCTGTCCACATTGCTCGAAAGGGTTTATGGACTCTGCAACTCTAAAGCGGCACATTCGAGTTCATACGGGTGGGTAAAAACGTTTCCCTACAATGAATAATTCAACAGAGTAATTCCCTCGCAGGTGAACGTCCCTATTCGTGTCCACATTGCCCCAAAGAATTTAAGCGCAATTCAACTCTAGTAATACACCTAAGTACTCATGATAACGATAAAACCGGCTTGGAGCAGAAATCACAGGTAACTGTGAAGGAAGAGATAACTGAATAATCCATGTCGTTGAAAGCGATTGCAAAATAAATTGAGTGAGTTGTGTACATAGGATGAAATCAGACATTTACAAAAAAAAGAAACCAAACAGCTATGATCGAGGTGTTGACACGTTTTTAATAATCACGACCCCTAGTTGAACCATCTTAGGTTGAAACGAATGCATAATTTTGTTATGCATATTCGTCCTTCGTATGAACGCAACGTGCTTTCATGGCCGAGTGGTTAGCGTCACACATATCATGTCAAGGGGTTCGGGCTCGATTTCCGTTGTGACCGGGAGATTTTCAGTCTTTTTGGAAATTACTTCTGACTTGCACTGTCACGCATATTCTAGAGTTTGCAACTCAGAATACATTCAAGGGTTCTTCTTCTTCTTCTTCTTCTTCTTCAATGGCACTAACGTTCCTAGAGGAACTTCGCCGTCTCAACGTAGTATTACTTGCGTCATTTTTATTAGTACTTAGTTGAGATTTCTATGCCAAGTAACACGCCTTGAATGCATTCTGAGTGGCAAGCTCTAGAATACGCGTGATCACAGTGCAAGTCGGAGGAAATTTCTTTGACGAAAAATTCCCCCGACCAGAACGGGAATCGAACCCGAACACCCGGCATGTTAGTTGTGACGCTAACCACGCTTGTCCACAGTGAGTGGGAAGGGGGTTCAGATAATGTCCACGTGGATACGTAAAATATAGTAAAACATTCATGTTTATAGTCAAAATTGACTGAGATCTGCTCTGTATTTACAAGATTTTTAAAACTTCACGCCACGTCCATAGTTCCATAATCCCATCCATAATTTTTCATAAGGCAGAACTTCTTCCCCGAGATGTATATTTTGAAAGGAACGCATATGGACTAGGATCCATCAATTTATTCCAATCGGTAATAGACGACCATGAATTCTGTCAGGACAAAGACACAAGAATGTTGGAGTTTTTGTGTTATTCATAATCATAATTTAAGAGCGGCTCTCGATTCAGCTTCCGCTCTTGACGACAAAACTGCTTCGTTTTATTTTTCGAGAACTCCCAAGATATTCGGAAAATTGAAACGAACAACAAATTCTCCCATGGGTGCACGAGCCGTATCTCTGGAGATCTGTTTCTTGCAATGATGGTTTTCTTTATTGATATCTGGTATATTTTGTAATGCGCTACTAGTGGGTTGAGCTTGAGCTTGAGCTTGGGTAGACTGTACAATTCGTAGTTGCTCTCCATGATTGACCTGAACCAACCAAATTGCATACAGAACACACAGAATGACGCTTGGGACTAGCAAATCATTCTCGTTGTGCAATTCTCGGTGATTCGAGCTTTAAATGGTCAATAACGACGCCGGCCACGTCCTTACAGTCACCATGGGAAGGGAAGGAGCGTTAGTATGATAATCGCCGCCCGAAGGCCAGAAGGGTCGCCTCTATAGCGTGGTTCCCTAGCGAAAATCATGGAAGGGATAGTTGTTAGTGGGAGAGGTAAGAATCAGGATTCACTGTGGTAAGTGATGTGATTATGTGAACGCGAACTATCGACCACTCAACGAAGCGAAATTCTCTTGCGTTACAACGCGCGACATAAATTATTTTTAAGTAACCTAAAAAGGTAGACCTGTTAAATCAATTCGACCGGCTATATATTCTACTATTCAACTCACATACTATTTTGTTGAAATCCTTACTGTCTGAGTTAACTGTAGGAAACCTGAGAAGGTAACGAGAAAACTCCGCTAAACCAATCATCCCAGCGATATGTTGGAGAACTATATATTTTGGAAACCTGAAAAGGTAACCGAGAAAGCTCCTCTAAAATCAATCGACCCAATGATACTTATCTGAAGATAGATATTTGATTAACCTTTTTTTCTTTTTCTTTATTAGCAAGCAATTATTAGAATTCACGCATAAACAATTTAAAAAAAACTAATTTCTTTGCACTTTCTATATACCCTAACAAAGAAAATAAAGTTTCCAAAAATGAACTAACGATACTATTATGGCGCAATATTTCAATTATTTGCAAGTTCAAACTAATTTCAAGCCTAAACTATACTGGTACCACAGTACCATCTCTAGGCATATTTCAATTCAGCTACATCATTAAACCAGCTTAACTTAAAACCAAACCTTCCGAGAAAGCAACACTCAAAACAATTACACTCGGTTGAATCCATCAATCTAACAATCATTTAAAAATTTAAAATCAAACCAACTATAATTCAAATTTTTGGATTTTTTGACACTCCACTTTCATGCTCATCTTTCCATGAGAAGGTAACAGTTTTTCATCACATGTTCGCCATTTTTACTTAATCTGTAACAAGTATTTTGAGGCAACACTGCACACACCACAAGCTCATGAATTGGTAGTCGTCACAGCCGTAGCATAATGCAATATTCTCACTATGTACCTATCTTCCTCCCTCTTCTACTCAAGATAGCAGAGCAAACACACACAATAAAATTTTCGGTTCCTGCATTGAGCATACGAGCGCAGCCATTTTCTTTTTCATTGCTACTGCTATTGAATTTGGTGCCACGGAGTATGCACACAAGAAAAAAAAACAGAAACGGCACACCGTCAGAACACACTTCTAACAGGAATTTCATCAACACGATTACACTTTGATGATCGCAATTCTTCTAAAACTCCTCTCAATTCAGTGATTCGACGAATAGGAGCGAAATTTGATTGCACTTGATAGATACGCGATGGCACAAGAAACAAGTCGTAACCAGAGCTGATTTTTGTCACTGCTCATAATTTAGCTACTATGACGACCATTGCAACATTACTATCGAACGACGTGCAACAAAACACAAACCGACAAAACATGTTGTTCGCTCTTTGCTGATGAATGGTTTGTCAGAGTGCTCTGACGATCAAAGTATGTTGCTTGTCATTGCACTATTGTGGTCAAGACGGAAAATACTATGTCATTTGGTGTTATGAAAGTTTATACTTTTTTTCAATTTGTTTAATGGAAATTTACACATTTATCAGGGTTTATAGGGCTTCGTGAATATCCTTATTATTTAAAAATGCTAAACATCAAGGAGAATAAAATATATAAATGAGTATAGGATCTGCCAAATACGTGCATTTGGATGCCGGGCAATAATTTCATCGAAGGAATTTCTTCATTATCCTCACATGTGAAGATTTGTCATTGCTAGTTGAAATTTATGTCCTGAATTCAACCGCTATAAACACCTTATGTGTAAAGTAAGGAATTGATACATGTAACGAACTGTTTCCTTATCTTAGTGTGTCTGGGTTTAATGGTAATTTATTGAAATTTAAAAGAAGTTGAGGAGAACAATTAGTTGATATTTTTTAATAGAATCAAAAGATATCTGCTAATCCTTCCCATTTTCAATCAGATTTTTATTTGAAAGGAAAGTTAAACCAGTCGTCTTGTTTAATGAGTTCCATAGATTCTCAGGTGATTCGTTGGGACTTAGTAGTATGTTAACATCAATGCTTCCTAATTCTAGTAGTGTATAAACATTTATAAATAACTAAGAGAATGATTGGGTTGGAGTGGCGCACCTGCAATTGCGGTATGACATTTATGCTGGAATAATGAGGGAGAACTGATAAGGTCAATTTTAATTGAGGATAAATTATTGCCCCGTTAAGCCCCGGATTGTTTTTGCTGCGGTTTACATTCAATACGCATCAAAAACATTTGCACAATATTAATATCGATATTTATTGTATAAATAGAAAATAAAGGGTGTGTCACATCAAATTGCATCACGGAAAAAACGCTGTAGAAATTTAATTTTTAGGAATTATATCTTCAGCTTTCGCTTATAATCAGATAAGAGTGTATAGATCACGTTGGCCATGCTTCACTGTCAATTTTTCACGAATGATTTATATTTAATTTGACGTAGATGACGTACTACTTCCGTGATGCATTTAAGATTCGGATCAGCTTTATCAAAAACATCCGCAATCGCAAGTTGGAGGGAATGAACCGCGCACCGAACAAGGGATATCCGTGCATCCCACTCTAGCTCAAGCTCTTCAATGAGGTCTCTTTCCTGTGGTATGTTCTGCTGTAGAAATTTAATTTTTAGGAATTATATCTTCAGCTTTCGCTTATAATCAGATAAGAGTGTATAGATCACGTTGGCCATGCTTCACTGTCAATTTTTCATAAATTTGGAAAAATGTCGTCGAACGAAAAAGAGCGTCGTGAATTAATCCTGTGCACTCATTTCGAGAATCCGGAGTTGTCACATCGGGACATCGGTAAGATGCTGGGAATCGTCCAATCCACGGTCAGCAGAGTACTAAAACGATACTTCGAGAACCTAACCATCGACCGGAAGGTTAAGAACGGCAAAAATGGATGCTCCGTCAGTGAAAAAGATCACAAGCGCGTAGTTAAGCAGTTTAGACGTGATCCGAGAAGTTCGGTCCGGGATGTCGCCTATAAGCTGAATTTGTCAAGTTCATTCGTCCAGCGGACCAAGCAGCGGGAGGGCCTGCGTACATACAAGGTTCAGAAGGCTCCTAACCGCGACGAAAGGCAAAACATGGTGGGGAAGACGCGAGCCCGGAAGCTGTACACCGAAATGCTGACGAAGCCGCATTGCCTGGTAATGGACGACGAAACCTACGTCAAAGCGGACTTTCGTCAGCTGCCGGGCCTGTTGTTCTTCTCCGCAGAGGGTAAATTCAGCGTTCCGGAGGAGATTCGCAAGCAGAAACTATCCAAGTTTGCCAAAAAGTACATGGTGTGGCAAGCGATCTGCTCTTGCGGAAAGCGGAGCGTCCCCTTCGTGATGACCGGCACAGTAAACGGGCAGGTTTACCTTAAGGAGTGCCTACAGAAGCGCTCACTACCACTATTGAAGCAGCACGATGGCCCGACCATCTTCTGTCCGGATCTCGCTTCGTGCCACTATTCAAAGGACCTGTTGGAGTGGTACGAAGCCAACGGGGTCACCTTCGTGCCAAAGGAAATGAACCCGCCCAACGCGCCGGAGCTTCGCCCAATAGAGAAATATTGGGCGATTATGAAGCAGGAGGGCCAGGAAGAACCCAAAAGTTGTCAAATCGGAGGCGGACTTCAAGAGAAAATGGATTTCTGTTCAAAAAAAACTACAACCTGACGTTGTACAGAACCTTATGGACGGGGTAAAGAGGAAGGTGCGAGCATACGGGCTTGGGCTCGAAGTATGAATAAAAAGAAAATGCCAAAAGTTGTTTAATAGTTTTTATTTTACTGTCTAAAATTTTCAAAAGGATCGGCCTACTGGGCGAATTTCTACAGCGTTTTTTCCGTGATGCAATTTGATATGACACACCCTTTAGTCAAAAATTTGGCTTGAGAGAAATCACATATCGTGAAACATCCGAAAATAAACCATGTCCTTTTTTATTTCCTTATTTAGTAACTGTCAGTCCAGTGATTAATGTTTTTCTAACGATAAGCTCAATGTCGGCCCCTAGGGACTGACATGGGGCTCAATGTGTTAAGCAAGCCAAATTCTGGTAAAATCAAGCTTGTTATTCAGCCATTCCATGCCAAATCGATATAGTGGTTCTCAGATTTTCATGACAATTGGTAGTTATATTCCTTATCGCGGAATATTGAATCCGTTTTTTTTATTAATTTTTCATTATTTTTTATTCTTTCCGAACATTTTAGAGTGGTCCGCCAAATCAACTTTTAACCTTTTTTCCAAAACTGACTTTTTAAAATTTCATAAACTTTAGATACAGGACCGATTCAAATGATCGACATATCAAATTGAAGCCAATGAGCTTGTCTTTTTTGAAAAATATTTCCATTGCCCTTTTGTTTTCGTAATTATTTATTGTATTTGTGTTTTATCGTTTACATGATTTAGGAACCAAAGGCAATATAGTTTTTATTTTTTTTCTTGAAAACTTTTTTACATAACATATCCAAAAATCGAAGAGATGATTTTTTCGTTTTTGTGTTATGATTTTTCAAAGTTAACAAGTTTCATCTAAATTCAATCTTATTAAAAAAGCAATCGTCGAAATTGATTTAAGACCTTACGTGTAACATGATAGTCTGGGATTAGAAATTATAATAAGTATTGATAATGTAACCATGATACAGTCGCTATAAATCATTGTAGGCACATGGCAGTCTAGTAGCATATGAATATTGAACGAAGTCTAAAAACACGTTAACTTTAAAAATCATAACACAAAAATGAAAGGAAACACCTCTCTGATTATTGGATATGGATAAAAAAAATCTCAGTTTTCAAGAAAAAACATGAAAAATATAGCGTCCTTTATTTTTGGCCATGTAAACTATAAAAAACAAATACAATCAATAATTACGAAAACTAAATCCAATTTTTCGCAAGTGTGATATATTTTTTCAATTTAGGCTTATTGGATTCAATTTGGTATGTCGATCATCTAAGTCGGTCCAGTAGTTCAAAAGTTATGAATTTTTGAAAAAAATCACTTTTGGAAAAAGGGGAAAAATGGATTTTTTGGACCACTGAATTTTAATATGGAAATGGGCACCCTAATGGAACAATAAAAAAATACGAGTCTAATATCCTGCGATAAGAAACGAAACTACCAATTTTCATGAAAATCTGAGAACCACTTTATCGATTTGGCATGACTGATTCATAAAAGAGCAACCTGAAAAATGAAACAAAAACTATAGAAATTTTCAAATGTTACGAGAGAGTTGTATTGGAATTTTTGTAAGAAAAGAGGTGGGAAGTTGTTTTAAATTATATTTTTTATTAACAAGATTAAGTTCGTCTTTTATTGAAACATTGCTTCAAGCAAACTCAATTCAACAAACATCTGTTCTCATATAATAACCCTTAACATATATCTAGTAATATAAAACCTGTCTTGCAATCTAGTTGCTTGAATTCATCTCTGTGATTGTGTCGTTCCAGATGTAAAGGTCTGACATAACCTTATCTGAAAAATCCTTGTTCAATTTGACTAGAAGAATATTAGAAAGGGTTTCCGCTCCTAAACCAGTTCTCTGATCAGAAAGGATTATCGCCAATGCACTGAACGCTCTTTCAACCGATACCTGACTGGATGGTGTAGCTAAAACAACCATAGCTACGGAGTGTAGTTCCGGGTGGGTATATTTACGAGCTACCTAGTGTTTCCACACATTGAAAGTATGGGGCTGACGATCCTGTGTATCCAAAGCTCTTATTTGATTATAAAAAGTTGAAGAATTGTCAGAGCTTGTATTGAATGTCCCACCAAACATTTTGGTCAATATATCATCGACTTTGTCGTTAAAGTCGAATGCATTCATGTGTTCCTTTTCATCAGAAGACACCACTGGGCTTAGAGAGCGAATTCGTTTCCAAGTATCTGCAATAAAATTCTGAAAAGAACATATTATTTTAACATAATTCAACATAAGAATTGATAAAAATAATGTCTAATAATGTTTTTTTGTTTGAAAAACAAAAAAAAAATCAAAAATATATTACCAAAAGAATTTTATAATTCATTTACATAAAAAAAAATAGAAAAAGGTTGGGTGTACGTGCACGTTACTGAAAAATACCTGAATTTCTGCTTTCTCATTAGTAGACTCAAAAACTGTAGAATCAAGGAAGTTCAACCTCGGATCCAAATATAAAGATGCCTTAAATGCCATGTTGTTGCAAAGACGTTCCAATCGATTTGTGCATGTTGATACAAGGGCATTAGAGAAAGGATTGCCTTTCAGCATACTGACCTCCTGAATGGCAACCAACCAGTCGATGTAGAATTGTGACAAGGGATAATGATCGGCCTGCATAACCTTTGTACAGTGATATAACGGCCTGGTAGCATCAACGTAATCTCTGATAAATCTCCAATCATCCTTGCCCAAACCTGAAAATGTATTTTTTTCTTACATTTATTTATTGGAACGATTAAATTGTCTTAATTTACACATTTCAGAATACTGAGTTCCCAGTTCAACAAATTTCGCTTCTTGCTTTAAAATGCTAGACAACATTTTGTATTTACCGCCCCAACGTGTTGGTGACCAGAGCGGAGGGAGGGCAAGTTGTTGAACCTCGACGAATGATTTATATTTAATTTGACGTAGATGACGTACTACTTCCGTGATGCATTTAAGATTCGGATCAGCTTTATCAAAAACATCCGCAATCGCAAGTTGGAGGGAATGAACCGCGCACCGAACAAGGGATATCGTGCATCCCACTCTAGCTCTTCAATGAGGTCTCTTTCCTGTGGTATGTTCTCATCATCTTCGAACAATAAAGTCGATACTGCAATGGACTCATTCAGCAAAGATTTAATTTTTTTTACGGCAACAACTATGTTGCTGCCGTTGTCCACCGTAATGCTAAAGATTTGCTCCAACTTCAAATCATAGACACGCAATGTTTCCAAAACTTTATCACGCAAAAACACAGCAGTTTGTCTCTGGTCTACTTCAATCATTCCTACAACAGAGATCAACATTAATTCGTTGGCAATAAAGAAATATACATAAACGAAAATACCCAAGGTTCGAATCACCAATTTTCCGTTGAGTTCGTACTGTGCGTTGATTCCGAGAACGTGACGACCATGCCGTGATGCAGAATCCAATTTGATAGATACCAGCTTGTGTTTCATTTCGACTGCCATTATTGATTTTAGTTTGTTAGCTGCTGCAGAAATCCAAACCTTGATGTTTGATCTGGATACTTTTATGTTCACAGCATCTGCTATAGGATCAAGCAACATTTTCAGACCCTCCCATTGAAAGCAGTTCAAAGGCAGGTTGTGTTGCGTGACAAGCTTTATGGTTCCTTCGACATACGTTCGTTTGTCGCTTGTCACAAGGCGCTTAGTGATTACTCGTGACCTTTTTTCTTGATTTCCATCGAGAAAGAGCCCTTTAATTTCCGCTGCCGTTTTATGTTTGTTCCGGAAGTGTCGTACCAAATTTCCTGAATCGAAATTCTCCTGTATATAAGTACAACCACTGTCAGGATCAATAGCACAATAATATTTAATGCCTTCGATTTTGCAACACTCTTTGGCAATTTCGGTCAAACTTTTCCTGCCGTGAGCTCGCTTTCTCTGCATAGAGGAACACCCCACACTACTGTTCTCACCGATCGGCATAATAATTCTTTAAACAAAAATCACTCAACTCAACAACCGGAACGGAAATCGTAACTTTGCTCGTTGAAAATTAAATACAATCTACGACAATCAACAATTCGTTACGGACATTTTTACAGCCTACTTGATCGGTTAAAGCGTATTGACGGAGCTCGGCAACAGGTATCGTGTTGCATCGTACTCCGTCAGTCACCATTTGACCAAGAATTTCGTCAGTAGCAAGTGAGTGATATTGATATTGATGAAACTGTGCAACTCTGGTCGTAACACGAGATCGACCGAACACACTCACAACCGCACTCATTGTAATGCGCTTCTAGTGGGTTGTCTGGAAAGTCCATGCTGCTACTGATGACAATTGATGAGACACTTATCAAGATCAATCCTCAGTACACGACACATGAATTAACCCTTTGCGGTCGTATTAAATTTGGGCATGGATGTCGTAGTGGTCGGAATCAGGAATTATTTTTCCTTGAAAAAGATGTGATACATGCAAGATTATGAAAAATAAACTATTTTAAAGTTTTTAAGTATATATATATATATATATATATATATATATATATATATATATATATATATATATATATATATATATATATATATATATATATATATATAGCGACACAATTTATTTCAATGTGATGTTTTTATACAAAAATTATGTTTTATAATTCGTCTTCGTGTAAAATCTTTCGAAACAGTCACCAAAGGTAAGTCAAATGAAGTATTATCATTACATAATTTTATTTTTATTATCCGTTGAATAAGAGACCCCGCACACTACAGACTTTTTTTCAGCCGACAGTTTGGTCGGATCGGCCTACTGATGCAAAAACCGACCCAACTGAATCGGTATAATGTGCGCATATGCATACCTCTCCGTACTGATTAAGAAGCCGACCGAACTATCGACCGACCAGTCAGTCGGCAGTCTGTGGGGGCTCTAAGAGGCACTTTTAGTGATGTCTAAATTTTTCATTTATTCGATTATCGATTAATCGTTGGGGCATTTTTCAATATTCGATTCATTCGAATAATTGTCTTATATATTTATATTTATTTCTTGAAGTAATCACGTTTCACGTTGTCATTCTGGTCGCGTGATCTATCGGGTTATCGATGTTAGATGGTTGGATAAAAAATGATGGTTAAAAAAAAATAAATAGTCTAATTCTTAGTCCAAAAATGCATTAACCTTGTGAAAGATTCCTTCTTTCATTAATCGCGATTACAGTGGCAATTATTCGATGTTTTCATATTTTGATTTCAAAGTATTCGATACAAAATTAATCGATTATAATTTGAGATATTCGATTATTTGAATTAATCGAACGATTAACCGACGTCTCTAGGCACTTTTGCCATTAGCATTAGCATTAGCATTAGCATTGAACAAGTTGCACAATATCGTAGGTGGTACGAATTCAATACTGTCAGGTTAGAAACTAGCCTCCATCCGTTGCTGATGATTGGTAATATCTCTTAGATGAACGCATGTTTTCTCCAACAGTTAAGAATTGTCCTGGCCACGTCCTTGCAACTGCTAAGGAAAGGGAAGGAATGTTAGTTCGACATTTACTTAAGAGAGATGCAGAGAACTCTACGACCTCTCATAAATGTCTCGGGAATTTAGGAATGTGTTAATAGGAAAGGTAAACCATAGGATACACTCAGCCGGTGTTACAGGCGTAGCTTGTTAATAACTATAACTATAACCTAATGTTACAAATTTACTCCAGACTTCCGAATATCGTCACGTTAATTTCTGTGTAAAAAGAAGAAGATTTGGTGTGCAAAATGTTTATACACGTTTAATTGATAAAGAAGTAAACCTGTGGGAGTGACATTGCTCTAGTTTTCTCTTCTCCCATAGGCACAAACCTCAATATCTAACATCTTAACGAACATTCAATTTTATAACATAGAACGATCCCACCAAATAATTTCACGAGGGCAGAATTCCATCTCCTCGATGCTCTCTAAGCAGGCGTCGAATATGCAACGCACACAAGGCTACGCACAGCAGTCGCTTGAAGCAGGAAAAAAATCTTCGACGGCTAAATGATTTTGTACTGTACTCGAACCGAACCGTACCCAGAAGCTGCTACACATTAATCCCACACATACACACAGTCGTTGAAAGACGAAAAATGAATACCGAGCAAGGCGAACATGTATGAACCGGTTGAAAAATACGCGCCACATATGTATGATAACCGAAAATATCTGCATCTATAGAACAATCCTCAAACGAACATGATCCTGGGAATTTTGAAGAAATTCATATAGGTTCCACTGTACTTTTATTAGAATCCACATTTCTTCCACACCGGATTTCAATCCAACGCCCAATTAGGAAAAAAACAATTTCAACCGAAGTCAAACGTGTACTCGGAGAAAAACAAACGAGGAGCAATTCAGAACGCGTGTGCACACGAAGACTGCTCGAACGAGACTCTTCTCTAGGCACTTTTGCCATTGATGCAATAAATGTGTAATTAATGCCAGCGATATGTATCCGAAAAGATCAGCACTTTTCACTTTTAACAAACAATTATTCTGCCCTTTAAAAACAGTTACTTCAACATAATTTAAACCAGTAGTTACTCAAATAATGATTTCTGCGTATCCGAAATGATCAGAACTTTTCACTTTAGATAAACAAAGGTTTTGTCGCTTGAGACACCTATGCGATTATTCAAATAACATGAGACATTTATGCAAACAGTGGTTCTGATACTTATGAACAATTTGTTCCATCACACCAAAGTGTTACAATGGCTAAATTCTGCTGTTATTATTTTTGTCCCACCTTCCTATGCATTCAACGCACTGTGCGTTGTCTTGTGTGGGTGACTACTTTGTTACCGTTATCTATTACTCATAGGATCACCGTATTAATTCGTGAACAGGTTCACTAAACATCATGCTTCGTTTAGGAAAAGCATAAACTGACACTTGGTTAAGTAAAATATAAGATTAGCATGGTTACTTGCTGTGGTGGCTGAGAGCAGACAAACGGCATCCCAGAACGTCGAGCGGAAGACCGGTAGTGGCCGTCAGGCGAAGATCATGGCGAAAAATAAGAAAGAATCTCTGAAAAAGCTGTTCGACGGGCGAAATTTTCGGCACACTTATTTTCTTGGTGAGCTTACGATAGCCTAGCTTGATGATTCCCCACACAATTGTATAGCTCAGAACCTTAATGCAATGGCGTCAGTTTGATGCAATGATTGTAATATCAGAGACATTAGCGAGTGAGTAATTTGGTCGCGTCCACAGCTCAATCCGATACGAAGACATGTGATGACGCAAAACAAGTAATGACAAGCGATATTCATTGCTTTGAATACAGAACGATTCTGAAGGTTTGCCTTCCTTCCTTGCTTGATACTTCAAACTTCTTCAGTTCATCCGTTTGTAACCTTCAAAAGGCCCTTGGAAAACTTTACTTTATCCATAATATTACTCCTCCATCCCCATTGCCTTGAGAAAGGCATTCGATCCCTCGCCGTCCAGCTCGCCCAGCAACAATGTTGTTCAGTAGATTTCCTCACGAAGAATGAAAGTTTGACTCAGCGAGATCCACTGTTTATACTATAGGCAAATACTCCCCTTCGTTCTTCTTCTTTTCCTTTGTTCACGGAGACTTTACATCTTACGAATACCCCTTCGTTGCTCGTCGATAAGTTGCTCGTTATTGGCAGCCCTGTCGGAAAAGCACACAAATGGACAGAACAAATGTATAAGGAAAAGGAAATGCTTCCAATTTTCTTTAGTTTAAACCATATACAGACTATGGGATTATAATGTATAGTATATAAAACAAATCTTACGGAATTTCCGATTCGTTTGGTATGTAAATCGCCAAAATCCATTCACGGCAAAAATAGTTATTAACGTTAACTTTATTTCATAAAAACGTGACCTGTTTTCTGATTTGGCACCCTCAATGAAAGACGTAGTTCTACGTCAAAAAATTGAAATGAAATCTTGATCGAAAAATACAGAATGTTCTTGATTTTTTCTCCAGAAACTGGAGGAATATCCACGTAGACAACAGGGTGAGGGACCCCATTCGTGGTCCTTAGCTTTCCGTCCAGTAACTCGTATCCCTACCTCCCCGCTGTACCGACCGGGGTACGAGTAACCATAGTGAAGAAAGGGTAACTAACCTCAGTGGGATCTTGGTCGTATACTGACAAGGGGGCCCATCCGAGCATCTGTTTACAATTAAGATGCTGCTCAAAATACCGTCTGTTCCCCATTTCACAGGCGGCTGATCACTGTCCTCGTGCCAGCAGGGATGGTTCTACGGCGAGACTGGGAGTCTGTGCAGGCTCTGCAAGCCATCCGTAAAAATCAAACGCACAGGAAAATTCGCAAATAAATTCCAGACAGGTCAATCAGACCAGACCCACGCAAAGGACATGGACTAGAAATTGCAAACTCCGGACATGGAACTGCAAGTCTCTCGACTTTATGGAAGTTATAGCTGCTCATATACAGGTCAGTAGCAGCTGTAGAGCCACAAAATAGCTGGTAAGTACGGCCTTGCAGCGGGACTCTTCAAGGGAGGTCCGGGAAAACTTGTAGAGTGTATGCACACAGAACAGCTACCGGAGGAGTGGAAGGATGGGGTAATCTGCCATTAATATAAAAAATGTGACAATCTGGATTGTGCAATCACGATCCTGAATGGTGACTACAAAATTTTGTCTCAGATTCTCTTTTGCTGTCTATCGCCAATACTAAATAAATTTGGGAAGTTATCGAACCGGATTCATGCTCGGTTGCTCGATAACGGACTAGATTTTTACACTACGGCAGATCCTCCAAAAGTGCCGCATCAGGTCCCTACCCACTACATCTTCGTCGATTTCAAGGGCGTATTTGATACAATCGACCAACGACAGCTATGGTGAATCATGTAAGATCACGGCTTTCCCCGGAAGTCCTAAAACTGGCAAGACTGATTCAGACTACGATGAACGATGTGCGGTGAAGTGCGCGGATCTCAAGCAATCTGTCGGAATCGTTTGAGGAATCGTATATGTCAGGAGGAGAAAGTGCCGTTCACTAGCTTCGGAGCTGCAGGCAATGACGCAGCGGCAGCGGCTGAATAAGATGGTCAAGTCCATTTTTCCGGCGAATCGCGACGTGGCGATAGTGGTGAACGATGAGACCTTTCTCACTCTGGATGGCAACGACTGGCAGGGCAATTCGTATTTTACTTCCCCAACGAAGGAAGTGAGCTCCGAAGTGAGGTTTATTTCACACACCAAGTTCCCCAAGAAGGTACTGCTGTGGATGACAACAAGCAAGAAGGGAATGTCAAAGTTACTCTTCTTTAGCTCCGGACTGGCCGTGAACGGGGAAATTTATAGTACGAAGTGCCTGTCGGAAGATGCGTCGTTCATCAAGAAATACCATGAGGGCGAAGACGCGGCGTTCTGGCGTCGTCTCCCAATACTCGAAGCGATCGTTCGAGGAGATGGAGCGGCTGAATATCGATGTGGTAACCAAGTCGACGAACCCGCTCAACGTCCCCCAGCTGCATCTCATCGAGAATTTCTGGGCAAACCTGAAACGTAAGATCTACTCCAACAATTTTGTCGCGAAAACTGAGAAGGAATTGATAAATAAAACGAAGAAAGAACTCAAAAACATGCCTACACGCATGTTTTCGTCCGCCATGGCGAATGTTCCGGTTAACTGCCGGAAGTTTTGCAAGTAAACTAATATAATTACCTTCCGATATGTTTCTATGGTTGTTCGTCCCTTCTCCCCCTCTTTAAGGCGACAAGCATTCGGAATCGGTGGTTGCAGCTTTAAGAGCCCTTTCTCCAATTTTCGGCCGTAATAATCGTCCCTGTCCCCAGACTGTGCATAATTCTGCGACCAAATTTGAGTCTACAATTTCGTTGTTGGAAGTTCCCGTACCAACGAGAAGCTGCCCCGTACGAAGCAAACGAAATTTCGCAGCCGCAAAAGAATCCATCCGGAATAACTCAAATCAGACCATTGCCCGACATTTTAGAAAATTGGGCGTCTCCCAAACCTTATTGTGACGTATTTTGCGAGAAGATCATGGGCTACATCTTTACAAGATCAATTCGACTCAGAACTGAAGCCACTTGACCATATGAAATGGTAAAACTTCTCCGATTGGGCATTTGGGCATATTTGTACAACAAGATAAGTTTTTAGAAGTGTTTTAAACCATTTGATCAGATTGTGTGTTTATGTGATTATGTATTTTGTACACTTTTGTAATGGTTATTTGTTAGATTTTCACATTGTGTTGTGTTTGTTGATATGTCCAATTACAGGCCACAATCACCTCTAATGCGACTCTGAGTGGTATGTACAATAAGCGGCAAATCACTGTATATATTAGGTGTACCGGTAAGTTTCTTCGGTTTTACAACAGATGGCGTAACTTGAATATTATTCCAGTTAATTAAATTTCCAGACATTCGTTGGAAAGCTACTGCAATTGCGCGTCTTTTTTCGGTATATGTCAAAAATTTGAAGCGTAAACAACATAGTTTTTTGCCACGTCGAATATGTCGAATTTCGTACCAACGAGAGTGTTTTTGTGGGGAGTGTTACTTCATTACTTCAATATGAAGAGAAAGCTACGGAACGTCATCGCATTTTGGTGGAAGTTTATGGTGAGCATGTTCCAACTGAACGAACGTGTCAGACGTGGTTTGCACGGTTTAAAAGTGGTAATTTTTACTTGGAAGACGAAGAACGTTCCGGATCGCCAAAAAAGTTTGACGATGAAGAATCGGAGGCTTCACTCGATCAAGATCCATCACAAACGCAACAAGAACTTGCAGATACACTTGGAGTAGCTCAACAAACCCTATCCGATTATTTTGCATTTGCATTGCATCAACATCGACGGCCGCGCGGTATATTCACGGCCAAAAGATTATGCTGTCTATTTGATAGGACCAGCTGGGTGTGGTGTACTATTAGCTGCTAAAACCGAATGAAACCATTACGGGGGACCTCTACCGACGACAACCGACGCGTTTGAGCTGTGCACTGGAGGTAAAACGGCCACAATACGAGCAAAGACACGATAAAGTTATTTTGCAGCACGATAATGCTCGGCTTCATGTCGCGAATCCGATCAAAACATACATGGAAACGCTGAAATGGGAGGTCCCCTCCCACCCGCCGTATTCTCCAGACATTTCCCTCTATTCTGCGGGGCAAATGACCACAGATGGCTAGAGTGACAGAACTTCCAAAGGCGAATGGTGTGACTATAGTTTAGCACCAATTGAGAATTGAAGTCGTGTCCTCGTATGCTATTCACTCGGGTATCAAATAGGAGCTAAAAATGAAGGGCGCTTCTAGAATAAAGCAAGAAACTTTGCTATCTCACGTCACGTTAGAGGCGAATGAACTGAAAAGTTTAAAGCCTCTTTAATCCAACATCATCATCATCATCTCACGTCACTCGCGATGCAGGATAGAGGAAATTGCTCCGTCCGATACCTACCTTTTTCGATCGATGCAACATGGCCTGGTTTACCAGCATTTCTCCAATTTTGATGAAGTCAAAAATTGGATCGATTCTTGCCAGAATGATGGGAAAAGTTGTGACTAGCGGTGGGCAATACTTATATATAAAAATATTAAATATTAAATTTGTAACCATTTTTGCAGAATAATGCTTTAATTTTTGACAAAAAACGAAGAAACTTACCGGTACTCCACCCATATACCGGTATTACAAATAATAAATAATAAAAGTACAAATATAATGCGAATTATTAAGATTGAAGTTAGGGACAAATTTCGAGATAGCGTTACAAAGTATTGTTTCGTGTATATCTTTATTTAACGTATATATATATAAACGGTATCAGTAATTTACATAGTAAATATGCGGTTATCAGTCGACGTTATTTGTAATGATTCTAATAAAATGAAATGATTCATTCTCTTCCAATGTCCATCCAGTAGCGATACTAACATATTACATACCAAAAACCTATTATTGTGATAACATTTTGAACTAAATTCGTGCTTGACACTTGCTACTAGACAGAACGATAAGTAGTTTGGTTTCGAATAATTTGGACACTTTTACAAACCTTCATGCAATTTACGTGTCAATCAACGGTCAACATCAGGGACATTCACGATTTGTCCTACAAATAGGATAGAATGGTAGGAAGGTAAGCGGTGCAATCCTTGATATCCTCACAATCGACGACCATATCCTTAACATTTAGCTGAAATCGCTTCAACCGATCCCGTCCTAAATCTGTCAGTCCATTCTTGATTGCGGCGGTGGCATGATACGAAAGGATCTTGAAGCAATGTTTCCGAACTGCGTTATGGGCTGGATTGTCCCAAATAGGTGTCTCGCGTACATGATTCCAAGCCAGAACAACGTAATCCAGAAGGGCATCCCAATGCTTAGAGTTGTATAACAATTGACACTGATCGACGAGGGTTCTGTTGAATAAAAAAAAAAAGATACCTTAATGTAAAGCACTTCAAAGAATCAATATAAACTTACTTCTTGAATGCAACAAGGTGTGTTGCTGCACGTGCATACGCTGGACTATCGGTTTTGCTGACCAATCTGGTAGAGGGTAAACTTTTCGTGATGTTCTTTTTCTGATAGCTCAACTGTTCATCCATCGGAGCAGTGTCCGGCATGGGTAGCTCATCGCGGATAGTTTCCTCTAATTGTGGCCTTCCTTGTGTCATTCCTGTGATTATGGAAATCAGCTGCTCATGGCTAAGACCTCTCAAAAGAACCTCCAACGGGGCATCACGATTTTTGCGATTTATCGATCCTTCATCCATCCGCATTCTCTTAGAATTGCCGGTCGAGTTTTTTGAAACTCGCTTACCCGGAGATGACCAGCTGTTGGCTTCAGGTGTCGGAAGAGCAGAGAGCTCTTTCATAAGCGAACGCTTGCGAGGTGAACTTCTGAGAGTCATTGCCGATATACTCTTCGTAGGGGTCTTTTGTGGTGAAATGTAAAGTCCTTTCTCCGGACTCCAAATAACCGGTGCTCGACGGCGGCCACGTTGCTGAATAAGGGCTTCATCTGGTGACATCCGGGGAGACAGGTAGCTGTCCGGAATGTCGATTGGTGGATTACCGTTAAGTATGCGATTCAATGCGTTCCTTCGCTGCATTGTTACTGGAGTTACAACCCGTTGGCGAAGCGGAAGGCCCAATCGCGTCGGGATTTCTGCGAGAACTGGGCGAGTCCGAGGGTTTTCTGGATTGGCCATATTTTGAAACTGTAAAAAAAACATTCAATACACATTTTGTTCGGAATTATTTATTCCAAAAAAAATACCTGGTCTTCGAACGGTGCGTCTGTTATATTCATGCAGAGTTAATACAGGCACAAAACATCACACTTATAGACGAGAACACAATACAAAGTTTACTTTTTTCCAGAGTGAAAAAAATGCATCCGCTTAGATCTTAATTCATATGTTTACACATTCGTTTTCCCGCTCGAACTGGAGCATTCCAAAACTTGAGCTGCAGTTATGTTTTTATTCAAACTGCATCGGTAGTTATTTTTGTCGATACTTCGTCGATATTTCGTACACACTCATTCCGAGTTATATGTTTAATTTATCTAATCTGTTACTCCATTCGAGCCATTTTGAATATTGTTTCAGAATATACACTGAGAGAAATAATTAGTAAATATAACGAATTTTTTGGTAAATACTACCAATCTATAGTCATTTTCGATCGTACTAATAAACACATATGTCAAGCAGAACCATGATTCGGAAGTCCAATATCGGCTACATTTTCTCGCCGAAAATGCACGTATCAGAATTATATCCTTATTATACCTCCGTATTACATTATGGGAACAATGAAAATGGTTAATACGCGCTTTTCTCACCAATTTTCAGATATGACAATATCCAAGCTTACTAATGTTATCGAGTAAAATATACTAATCTCTGGTAGGGATGCGGGTTTGTTGACAATATGTACAGAAAATTTGTACATTCTACTAATTTTGCATTACCAAATGTATTTAGTAGTTTTTTTTCTAAGGGTATGATTACAAATAATAAGTGATTGTAATACGAAAACATCGCATCTAATATTAAATATTTTATGTAATTATTTATGCCGAGGACATAGTAAATGCGATGCGATGAATTGGACGAAAACGAAACTCATCGCGTGCTATGAAATACTACTCCAGATCGCGCGTTTTTTGACCTTTTAATAATATCACAATCCAGTCCATTTCAAATGTAAACAATCCAACTTAAGGATTGCAGACATGATAGCATGGGTCATGCGGATAGTTTCAAATTGGTTGCCAAAGAGAATCCGATAGAAATGTCAAAAGAGATCCAATACTCAGGAAGGTAGAAACGAACTACATTTTTTCATCAATAAATGCTAGCGTTTAAAATCGTAAGGACCCAACTGGTATTTTGGCAGATACTGAAATTTCAGTATTATTGACTTCACAATTGTTTTTAACTTAATTATAATTCAACTCAATTTTTTATGATTCTGTACGCTAGAATTATATTATTTCATTTTTTTTTATCTCATTAAAACAAAAAAAAAGAATTATACAAATTAATAATTTATTTCAATGGCTTCGCCACCTTATTTGCAAAAAATTCAGACAGCCAGTTTTTGCAAGCCTCTTTTGAGGCCAACTTAGTATCACCAACAGCATTTTGCATGGACCGGAAGAGATGATAATCACTTGGAGCCAGGTCCGGACTATACGGTGGGTGCAATAGGACATCCCATTCGAGCTCCCGTAGCTTCTGGCGAGTCAGCAAAGATGTGTGAGGACGAGCGTTGTCCTGGTGGAGAACAACACCATTCCTATTGATCATTTCTGGCCGCTTCTGGTCAATCGCCTGCTTCAAACAGTCAAGCTGCTCACAGTAAAGAACCGAGTTGAGGGTCTGGCCATAGTTGAGCAGCTCATAGTGGACGATTCCCTTCCAATCCCACCAAACACACAGCAAAACCTTCCTGGCCGTCAATCCGAGCTTGGCGATGGTATGGGCCGGTACACCACGCTTCGACCACGACTTTTTTCGCTTCAGGTTGTCGTACGTGATCCACTTTTCATCACCAGTCACCATCTTCTTCAAAAATGGGTCGAGTTCGTTCCGTTTCAGCAGTGCATCGCAGGCGTTGATTCGGTCTAAAAGATTTGTTTGCGTCAACTCGTGTGGCACCCATACATCCAGCTTTTTTTGGAACCCAATTTTCTGCAAATGGTTCCAAACGGTTTTATGGTCTATACCCAGTTCCTGGCCAATCGAGCGAGTGCTCACATGCCGGTCTACTTGGATGATTTCAACGATTTTATCGGTTTCCATGACGATTGGCCTACCAGTACGGGGTGTATTTTCGACAGCTACTACACCAGAACGAAATCGATCAAACCAACGCTGTGCTGTACGAATCGTAACAGTATCGGGTCCATAAACTACACTAATTTTTTCGGCCGCCTTCGTTGCAGTTTTACCTCGCAGGTATTAAAAACGTAAAATATGATGAATTTCTTGCTTGGTGGACTCCATCTTTGACGCGCTATAACTTGAGACTGAAAAGGACAATCACAACACTTGGTGATCGGAAATTTTGAGCAGCTTATCGAGCTAAATTTTCATTCAGGATTCATGAGCTCATATCATGAATTCATCTCCATGCAGGTTGATCCTTTTTCGTATACTCCCAACCGTGTTTGTTTTCCTGACTACATCAATTCCTCTGTACATTTTGATCTGTTCATGAAGGAGAAAATCCATGGAATTCCAGATTATCATCGATCGGGGATCATTCCTACGATCTTCAATGCAAAGTATGGGCGTGTCAATTGTGATAACATGTACTTTACTGATGGGTCCACTATGAATGAGTCCACAGGATTTGGAGTGTTCAACGAAATTTTTAGCACCTCCCACAGTCTTCAGAATCCTTGCTCTGTGTATATTGCTGAATTGGCAGCAATACATTGGGCGCTGGACAGCGTCGCCTCACGACCTGTTGAACACTATTACATTGTAACGGATAGTCTTAGCTCTGTCGAAGCTATCCGTTCAGTGAGGCCGGAAAAGCACTCGCCGTACTTCCTTGAGAGAATACGAGAAATTTTGAGTGCTTTATCCAGACGCTGTTATGTCATTACCTTTGTCTGGGTCCCTTCACATTGCTCAATTCCGGGTAACGAGAGGGCTGACTCATTGGCAAAGGTAGGTGCAATTGAAGGCGATATTTATCAGCGTCAAATCGCTTTCAATGAATTTTATTCTTTAGTCCGTAAAAATACCATCGCTAACTGGCAACGTAAATGGAACGAAGATGAATTGGGCCGGTGGTTTCACTCGATTATCCCTAAGGTTAGCCTCAAACCATGGTTCAAAAGTCTGGACTTAAGTCGGGACTTTATTCGCACCTTCTCTCGACTCATGTCCAATCACTGTTCGTTAGACGCGCTACTCTTTCGTTTTAATCTTGCCGATGGCAATATCTGTGCTTGTGGCCAAGGTTACCACGATATCGAACACGTTGTTTGGTCGTGCGAGGAGTATCTTGTTGCCAGATCGAATTTAGAAAACTCTCTTCGGGCTAGAGGAAGGCAGCCCAATGTGCCGGTGAGAGATGTGTTAGCTAGTTTAGACCTTGATTACATGTCCCAAATATATGTCTTCCTAAAAGCTATCAATCTTCGTGTGTGATTGTCCTTATATCCTTATATTCTCCTTTTCCTTTCCCTTCGCGAGAAATCAAATCCCTTCTTACTAACAATAGAATAAGGTGAAATGTAAATACATGTTAGATATAAGATAGGCTTAAGAATTGAGTATGATGAATGTGAGTGCGAATGTGAGAGTGAACATTGTCAACATATCCTTATATCCCATCCTTTTCCTGAAACAAAATGTCACCCTTCTAAACTCGAGCAAGCCGCGAGTAATCGGTTCTCTACTTCATTAACATTAGAATTAATAAAAAATGTTTATATATACTTGTAACTATACAAATAGGAGTTTGGCTCCTTTAAACTTATGTAACTGAGCCTGTAAAAATAAACGATTTAATAAAAAAAAAAATCACAACACTGTCTAAACAAAACTTGTAGCACAGATTATCGTCTTTAAATAGCCGTATAGTACGACCCGATGCGATAAGTACAACACAAGATATGTTTAAAAAATGTTGCAAGAATTTTTTTTTAATCAAAATGCATATGAAAAATAGATTTATTTTACTCCGCATGTCCTAGGTTGAGACCCAGAAAATATTAAATCGTATAATTTTTTTAGACCCAGCAAACATTAAAGTCTTACAAGAAATCGGAATAAATCATAATCGCATATAATATCAATCAAAGTTTGTATCGTGTATATTTGAAATCGCATAAAATGTAAAAACTCGATTTTATATGCCATTATCAAATTAAGTCGCAATTCGGTATAATAACCCAGCAAACATTAAGTCGTATGAATAGCTATAATTGGAGGCGATATACATACAACCAAGACACATTTGTATGATATATGATGCAGATAACTAGCATATACACACAAAAGTGGAGGCGATATACGTATATGCCATATTTTGTACGCATATAAAGCCGTATATAACGATATGCGATGCTTTTTGGACTGATATGCGATTTGATACGACAACGTTACCACTCAATCCCAGCCAACATTAAATCGCATAACAAGCGTATATATAACATCATATGCCCTAAAATTTGGTTGGCATATAATGCGCCTAACTGGCATATGCATGCAAAAGTGGAGGCCATATACATACATGGCAAATGCTTACCGAATTTGTTTGGATGAATATGCAACTTTGACCGGCTATAATAGCGACTTTTACCATACTCATATACGATTTATTACAGACATCGAAAAAAAAACAAATGGCGCAAAATATTTTCGTGAAATGTTTATTAACGAATCGCCATTTTTATATATGAGTATTTATGTTTGTAGAAATGATAATTGTTTGATTGACTTGTGTTGGGAGCGGAATATGAATGTTTAAAATGACACAGATTGATGTTTGGTGAAAACTGCTCCGATGTGGGTTCGAACTCCGGTCGTCTGGATTATCATCCACCAGCTATCTCGCGCGGCTATCTGCAATTTAATTCAACAGCGTTTAAAACTTTCGAGTGCATCAGCATTTCATTGACATTTCAATATGATGTAATATGTCCTTTATTAGGATCTAATATGATTTACTGTTTCATGATTTTCTTCAGCATGCAACACGATTTTCTACAGTACTGAATCGATTTAAATTATACGCTTATACGACACACAAACTGTATCAGCGTAATATACGCATATGATGCGGATTAAATATATTTTACGACAATGTACATCATAAAATTGATGTTTATTATACCGATATGCGACTTAATTTGATAATGGTATATAAAATCGAGTTTTTACATTTTATGCGATTTCAAATATACACGATACATACTTTGATTGATATTATATGCGATTATTATTTATTCGGATTTCTTGTAAGACTTGGCACGTGCAAAATTATACGATTTAATGTTTGCTGGGAATCCATCGATGACATGGAAAATCGTGTTTTTGCATTTTATGCGATTTTAGATATATATGATCGATATTTTGATTGATATTTTATGCGATTGTGATTTGATACGAAATTATATGTGACTTATCATGTGCAAAGTTATACGATTTAATGTTTGCTGGGAAACATCAATTTTATGATGTACATTGTCGTAAAATATATTTAATCCGCATCATATGCGTATATTACGTTGTTGCAGTTTGTGTGTCGTATAAGCGTATAATTTAAATCGATTCAGTACTGTAGTAAATCGTGTTGCATGCTGAAGAAAATCATGAAACAGTAAATCATATTAGATCATAATAAAGAACATATTACATCATATTGAAATGTCAACCCAGCAAACATTAAGTCGTATGAATAGCTATAATTGGAGGCGATATACATACAACCAAGACACATTTGTATGATATATGATGCAGATAACTAGCATATACACACAAAAGTGGAGGCGATATACGTATATGCCATATTTTGTACGCATATAAAGCCGTATATAACGATATGCGATGCTTTTTGGACTGATATGCGATTTGATACGACAACGTTACCACTCAATCCATCGATGACATGGAAAATCGTGTTTTTTGCATTTTATGCGATTTTAGATATATATGATCGATATTTTGATTGATATTTTATGCGATTGTGATTTGATACGAAATTATATGTGACTTATCATGTGCAAAGTTATACGATTTAATGTTTGCTGGGAATGAAATGCTGATGCACTCGAAAGTTTTCACTGCTGTTGAATTAAATTTCAGATAGCTGGTGGATGATAATCCAGACGACCGGAGTTCGAACCCACATCGCAACAGTTTTCACCAAACATCAATCTGTGCCATTTTTAAACATTTTAAACATCCCATCCCATTAAACATTCCACTCCCAACACAAGTCAATCAAACAATTGTTATTTCTACAAACATGAATACTCATATATAAAAATGGCGATTCGTGTGGCTATAATATACATTTCACGAAAATATTTTGAGCCATTTGTTTTTTTCTATGTCTGTAATAAATCGTATATGAGTATGGCAAAAGTCGTATTTGGTGCTTTGACAATTCATTATTATATTCATATTAGATCGCAATTCAATTCAACATAATCGCTATTATAGCCGGTCAAAGTTGCATATTCATCCAAACAAATTCGGTAAGCATTTGCCATGTATGTATATGGCCTCCACTTTTGCATGCATATGCCAGTTAGGCGCATTATATCCCAACCAAATTTTAGGGCATATGATGTTATACAGGGTGGGCCATTTAAAGTGGAAGCATCTGGCAACCCCATAACTTTTGACAGAGATGTCAGATTAACAAATGTCATACCGCGTTGGAAGCGTCATTTCAGTACAATTTCAACCATGGAACAATACACACCTAAACAACGCGCTGAAATTGTTCAGCTGTACATTCAAAATAACTTCTCAATTGTGGCTTTTGGCAAAAAATCATAATGTCTGATGAGGCGCATTTCAACTTGAATGGAGGAGTGAATAAACTAAATTGTCGGTTTTATGCTACTGAAAACCTTCAATTCATCGAAACGCAACCTCTTTACGACCAAAAAGTTACTGTGTGGTGTGGCATTCATGCCGATAAAGTCATCTGCCCGTACTTCTTTGAAAACGAAAATGAAGCAACGGTAACCGTGAATGGGGAGCGTTATCGGACAATGATAACCGATTTTTTATTGCCATTTGTTCGTGAAAATGAATTGGACTGGTTCCAACAGGACGGCGCTACATGCCATACAGCGGCTGCCACGACCAAATTATTGCGCGAAATGTTCCCCGGAAGATTAATATCGAAAAACGGCGATTATGACTGGCCACCGAGATCACCTGATTTGACGCTTCCTGACTTTTTTTTATGGGGATATTTAAAATCCAAGGTATACACTGGTAAACCAAGGACCCTGGCTGCGCTGAAGGACAATATCCGACAAGAAATTGCTGCCATATCGGCCGAAACATTGGGCAAAGTGATGGAAAATGCCGAAAAAAGGGCACATTTTGCGGTCAAGGCCAGAGGCGGTCATTTACGAGATATCATAATCAAAAAGTAGTTAGAACAAATCTCCTTGGACCAAAATAAATGAATTTCAAAAAAAAAATTTCAAATTCCACTTCTTTACTTTGCTATTGCAAAAACAAATCCTTCCACTTTAAATGGCCCACCCTGTATATACGCTCGTTTTGCGATTTAATGTTTGCTGGGGAAACATTTTTCGTAGTGGCATTTAGTTAATTTTTCTCCAGTCTTATTTTTTTAATTTTTTTTAAATAAACGGCAATTTTCATTTCCATATGCGTGTACACTCCTGAAAAATTCACAATGTAGGTGGCTGCTAAGCCGTCATCTTTTTGTAGCCATCATAGAAAATCATGAGCATAGAAATCATAACCTAAAATTAAAATGAAGTGCTTCATGCGATCCTGCAGCAGTGATTCTTTTACAAATCGCCAAATTGCACCATGTTGAAATCGTATAGCAAATTTCCTCAGGTCAAAATATTTCCATCGACACTCTTCACTTTTATTCTATCGCGGCGCCTATAACGATTTGACTACTGGTTCACCATCACGCTTGTTTTGATATACAAATTTACAAATGCCATTCTGATATATAACTTTACACATCGCAAACGATGAAGTTCCCCGGGAAACGTTAATGCCATTGAAGAAGAAGTAAGTGAAATGTCTCGTAGACAGGTTGCAGCCTGTTAAGAATCTTTTAGGGTGTGGATCAGGGTTAAATTTTTAGGATGATTACGCACATGATCAAAACTCATCCGATATACTCATGACAGACATACAGCTGTATTAGCGTTGTACGGTTGTACTCCGAACATCATATGCATGTCAGCATGTACAGCGCTAGAATCATGTAATACCATTGACAGACATACAACTATACTAGCGTTGGACTTCGAAAATTGTATGTCTGTTACCATGTACAGCGCTAATACCATACAAGCATCTCCGTACAATCACTGTATCTGTACCGACCTGTTTCACCGTTCCACAGCTTCCACGGCTACAGCTTGTCAATTCCAACTGTACACAGTGCCATAGACGGGTAGTGGTTGGTAGCATGAACAAATTTTCACAACACCGAATCAAAACACTTGGTAAACATTTCAAATCATCTGCATCAATGGATTCTTCTCATTGACTTTTTTTTGAATTGATAACTCAGATATGGAAACTTTCTTGTGGTGTTTTTTTATAGTTTAGACGCTAAATAAAAACCTTTTTCATTGAATGCAAAAATGCAATAGATTCAAATTTCAGACAGTCAGTTATTTCACGAAAACGGTATTCGAAAGCAGAGAAAACAAACAGTGGTCTAAAATTACTTATTACTTAATATAAAGTAACATTCCGAAGCTTGAGTTTTGGTAGACTGCATACTTCGAAGTTGCTTTGCGTGATCGATTGGAACCACAATTTGGATGAATCAAATCATTTCAGATTAAAGAGTAATTTAGAGTGAGTTATCTCTAATTGGACATGCTAAGTCACCACTCAGTGTCGCATCAGAGATGGTTGTGACCTGTGACCTTAAAATTTATCGTGTTGTAGAAACTTACACAAATCATATTTACAAAAATGTCCAATTACACCGAGAAAATTTTCATATCAGATTTATCTGTACGACACATATTTTTGCGATCAAGCATATAAATTACATTAGTCTTGCACATGGAATTAAATTTAATGTGTGGTTGCATATAATAATGGATTCATTTTTGAAATGCACTCGAAATGTATTCTTTTTTCTTCATAAAACTCAAAAAAGGGAAAAAGTCAATTTCGGAAATGTTTTTACGTATTATCGTCAGGAATTATATGAATAATGTACACCTTATTCACTTTCCTGATTATAATAAGTAGAAATACCTGAACATTCTTCTTCCCTACTTGTGTTATTCGAGAGAGAAACAAAAATGCATGACATGATATATGTTGGTGCACTCACCCTACATTGTGTTTCCTTCAGCCGTCGTACCAAGCACTTGCAGGTAGCAACCAATTTCTGAGCCAGCACCGGGGGACAGCAACGGGTCGGCAATAATTCTTCCAACAGTATACAACTCAATCCACTCACAGCGGAGCAGCAGTAATTCCACACAGGTTAAAGGCAGCGGTATTTCACAATAAAACAGCATGCAGCAGGTAAGTTTATGCTTTTTCTTCGCATGTGGACCCACAGGTAAGTATCAGAGGGCAATTCACAGGTAAGTAAGCAAAGCAACTTTATCACTACATGCACATTTATTTCAAGATTTTAAAACGACAATTTTCTCTTCACATGCACTAAATATTATTTACGTCTTTCCTTAATGCGGGTTGAACAACTTATAATATGACTGCTCTAAGCAGCTGGTCGGTCGGGTAAGCTGGCTGGCCGGCTCGCGATGTGACAGTTGAGAGAAGAGAGAACTGGTCCAAGGCGCTTATAACAATGAATAACAGGTGAAGCAACATCATCACTTCAATAAGAAGGGAATAGCGGTTTGTGGAGCGGGGGTTGTTTATTTTGTTATTGCTAGGATACGCCATTTTTGCATTTTCACATGCGAGAGTAGTGGAAATGAGAATGAAATTCTACAAAATCATCCCTTCTTTTTCACATAAATTCGCGAAAGCCGAACATAGTAGGCATCGTTCGAATAAGCGTCGTAGCAGTTTGTAGAGAACCGCCGGCAGCGTTCTGATGCTGTTTGTAAACTATACCGACAGCAATTCCAATATGGCTGAAAGTGCATTTCATATGATTGTTTCACCTGGTATATATAGAGGCGCCTTGAACTGGTCTAAAGTGCGCCCGCTAGCACCAGTCCCTGGTTATGATAGAAAAAAGGCAAATGCAATGCAGCCAGAACCAACATACCCGCCGCCGTGAACTATTATGTTCAACAGAAAACTAATAAACACGAAACATTATTTTTTCAACTATATAGGCTACGGCTTTGTCTTAAAATCTAGGAACTTCTTATCTTAAGCTAACAAACAAAAATCCACTTATCTAGTGCTATCAACGATGGTGCTGGAGTTTTCTTCGTCGTTCACGGAACGGAAGCATGCAGATCTTGACAATAGGTCGAGTGATGATACCGCCACCAGCGGTCCGTAGATCAACAACCCTCGTTAATCCATCACCTCCAGGATGGATGGCTTCGATCCGAGCAAGGGGCCATCGAATCGGTGGTTGCATCTCGTTGACTACGATGACAAGCTTTCCCGGAGTAATGTCGTTGTTGCGCATCCAACATCGGGTGTCCTTCAGCAGCTCTTGCAGATACTCCTTCTTCCAATGCATCCAAAATTGCTGCGCATGCAGTTGTAGCTGCTGGTAGTGGTCAAGTTTGTACGCAGGCAGGTGTCGCAGATCTGGGTCGGGCAGAGCAAGCAGCGATGATCCGATGAGGAAATGAGCTGGAGTCAAAGCGGCCACGTCGTTGGGGTCTTCGGTCATCAGAAGCAATGGTCGGCTGTTCATGGCTGCTTCAATTTGCGTGAGGACGGTGGCCATTTCCTCGAACGATAAGCGAGTTGTTCCCAGGGTTCAGTAGAGGTGCTTTTTCGCCACTTTGACGGCTGCCTCCCACAGGCCACCGAAATGTGGAGTTTTTGGAGGAACCATGTGCCAGGTGATACCTTCGCCGTTGCAGGTGGCAACGATTTCGTCCTGCTGGGCTCGGTCGTGGAATTTGGCGAACATCTCAGCTAGCTCGTTTCTTGCTCCTTCGAAGTTCTTCCCGTTGTTCGAATAGATGCGGGAAGGTCTTCCACGTCGGGCAATGAATCGTCGAAGAGCAGCCAGGAAACCTTGAGTAGATAGGTCGCTGACCAACTTTAAGTGCACTGCTTTGGTCGAAAAGCACACAAAGAGGCACAGATACGCTTTTGATGACGAGGCGCGTTTGTGGATTGGGCGAAGATATACAGGACCAGCGTAGTCAACTCCCGTGATGCTGAACGGGCGGCTTGGAACGACTCGATGGAAAGGCAGCTGTCCAATTTGCTGCTGAGCCGGTACTGGGTTGAGACGTGTACATCGGAAGCAGTTCCGAACCACACTGTGGACGAGCCTTCGACCTCTGGGTGGCCAATACTCCTCGCGAATGGCAGTCAACAGAAAGCGCCCGCCGCCGTGAAGCAGTTTGCGATGGAAGTGTTCAGCGATGAGGTGGGTGAACGGATGGTTGGTAGGGATTAGGGCAGGATGTTTAGCTTGGTAGGGCATAAGAGCAAATTCAAGACGTCCTCCCACTCTCAAGACTCCCTTTGGATCGAAGAATGGAGTCATTTTACGGATGTGCGACTGTTTTGCGACGGGCTTACCCTCCTTCAGCTGCTTTATTTCGGCGGAATAGCCATCTTCCTGGGCCAATCGGGTCGGATATGCTTTGGCCTTATTGATCTCCTCTACGGTGAGCAGGTGTGAAGTGGGAGCAGCTGAGTATGAAGGTTGTGTGCGGACTTTCGATCGAGTGTTGCTGACGAAGCGCATACAGTATCCGACGATATGAAGCAAGCGACTATAGGAGGACCAGCGAGAGAACCACGGATTGATTGTTGGTGACGCTTGAGTGACCGCCACGATGGTTTTCACCTCCAACTCTTCCTTTGGAACACCCGGAGGAATCGAAATTGGCCAGCTTTGAGATGGCTGAGATAACCAATCGGGACCACGACTCCACAAGTCGCTGTTCAGGAAGCCTTCGACCGTCATTCCTCGAGAGACCAAGTCGGCAGGGTTGTCAACTCCATGAACATGCTTCCATTCGCAGCCTTGTGTGTACTGTTGTATTTCAGCCACTCGGTTTGCCACGTATGTAGGCCAGACGTTTGGAGGTGACCGCAACCAATGCAGTGTCACTGAGGAATCCGACCAGAAGTAAGAAGCGGAAACCTTGATGTCAATGGCATTCTTGATGCGAGAGTGTAAATGAGCGGCGACCACAGCCGCACACAGTTCCAAGCGGGCGATTGTGATTCGTTTCAGCGGCGCTACACGGGACTTCGAAGCTAGAAGTTGGATTCTTACTCGCCCTTGTCTGTCTTCGCATCGGGCGTAGGTGCAGGCACCATATGCGGACTGGGATGCATCAGCGAAAGTATGCATCTGAACGACGGAATCGGAAAGAAGGGCGTATCTATCTACACGATGTTCGGAGATCTTCAATAGCTCCTGTTGATAAGATTCCCATTTCGAACGGAGGGGTTCTGGTACCGGGTCATCCCAGTCGCAGGAAAGCAGCCATAATTCCTGGATAACGATTTTAGCACGAACGACCACCAGGGCGATGAGTCCAAGAGGATCGAAAAGCCTGGCTGTATCGGACAGAATGGACCGCTTGGTTGTAACTGCATCTTGGAATCAAAACGGAGAAAATCGCCTTCAGGTTCCCAAATGATCCCAAGCGCTTTGATGGATTCCTCAGGAGTGAACTGAAGGGCGGATTGTGTCCCAACTTGCTCGTTGCTGAGACCTTGCAACACCTCAAGACGGTTAGAGGCCCACTTCCGCAACTCGAAACCACCCTTCGGTAGTAGCTCGTCGAGCTCGGTACGCAGACGGATCGCTTCTTCAATAGATTGGGCCCCACTGTAGCATCTACTAAGAAACTCTGAGACTGACTGTCAATAAAGATTGCTGTTTATTTCCATGACTCTGCTTAAATACTAGTTTACACTTATTTTCTTAACTCTACACAAAACGTAACGTAATTTACTGGGCGGAGCATCGCACAGGGAAACGGTGCAAGTAGAAAGTGAAAGAGATGGAACGAGGACGGAGAAATGTTCTTGTGCTTGCAATTGGGTTTCCGCCTTGCACGCACAAGCATGTCTCAAGTGGGTCATTGAAATAAAACACTGACGCTTGCATCGTGCGACGAATTGTACACACGGTTCAAGTATCATGTTTACTTCTTTGGTGGGAATGTTGTTTCTGCGGTCATTAATTGTTTGGTGGGTGATAAACAATTTATGACCTGTGGTTAAAGAGGGTTTGGGTTCTCGGATAATTGAATTTCACCAAGTGTGAAATGAGATGAAACATTTGTAATTAAAGTGTTGGAGGAGATCTGTGGGAAAGTTCAATTTTGGAAGGCGTAGTGCCACACCACCAATGAAGTCGTCCACGTAGAAGTTCTTCTTGAGCGCTGGACCGCCAATCGGATACGCTGCGCCTTCGTCTTCCGCTAGCTGCTGCAGTGTGCGTGTGGCCAGGTAGGAAGATGGAGCCAAGCCGTACGTCACGGTTAGCAACTCGTACACTTGAATTGGTGTTTTCCCGGAAAATCGCCACAGGATGCGCTGGAACCTGACGTCATCGGGGTGTACGAGTATTTGCCGGTACATTTTGGCAATGTCGGCAACCAGAGCGATGGGGAAGGTACGGAATCGAAGAATAATATCCAGAAGATCGTCCTGCACCACGGGACCCACGCAAAGCGAGAAGCCGGTGGAAGTTTTCGCTGAGCCGTTAAACACGACCCGAACCTTGGTCGTCGTACTTTCCTCCTTAACTACGGGGTGGTGGGGCAGGTAGTACACAGGAGCATCATCATCGTCAGCTTCGACCAACCGCATGTGACCGAGAGAGATATACTCTTTGATAAACTTGCGATATTCTTCTTTCAAATGTGGATCCCGTTCCAGTTCCTTTTCCAAGTGTTCGAATTGTCGCTGGGCATTGTTTCGGGATTCACCAATCATGACTTCAAAGTCGGGTTCGCGGGGATAACGCACGATGTAGCGGTCTTCTTCATTTCGGGAGACAGTAGACTGATACAGGGTCTCGCATCTTCGCTCCTCTACAGAATATGTATCGGTGTTGGTCAGCTCCTCTGTTCGCCAGAATCTCTCCAAACATTCCTCCAGAGAAACCATGGAAACCTCAACTACACTACACGAGGCGGTTGGCATCGATGCTTGCGTGAATGGGCCAGCATACGAAGTACCGGCCACGATCCATCCGAAGACGCTATTGACCAGAAGTGGAACGTTTCTGTCAAGCTGGATGCGTTCGTTGCTGGGGAAGAAGGAGTAGAAGTGCCTGGCGCCTAGAACCATATCTATTGGTTAGCTCTCGTTGAACGAAGGATCAGCCATGAAGAGATCCTCCGGAATTTTCCATCCTGCAGTGGAAATGCTTTGCGACGGAAGATCGGCGGTCACTTTATCCATCACGAGGAAATTCACACCACAAGAAAAGTTGCCCTTCCTGGTTTGCACCAAAGCGAAGACGGATTCAGTGATCGATTTCGAAAGCTGACCTGCGCCTTGGACCGTTACATTTGCAGACTGTCGACGTAGTCGTAGAATCCTCGCCATCCGATCTGTGATGAGGTTTGGTTGCGATGCACTGTCCAGGAGTGCGCGAGCGAGATATTCCGAACCGTGGGAACCGATGACCTTCACGACAACGGTGAGCAGGAAGACGTTCTCACGCGGCTGTTGTAGAGCAATACTGACCTCGACAGGTGGAGCATTTTCGGCAGCAGTGACTATAGATTGCGTAGAAGGTTCGACCGTAGCTGATGGAGTGGAAGATGACCCTGACGAGACTGCTGTTGAACCGGAAGAAGCATTTTGGCTACTGGCTTTTCGTGAATCAGTTTCATGGAGAAAAGTGTGATGCCGTCGATTACATTTGCGACAGTTGAGAGTGGAGGAACAATTGCGAACGAAGTGTCCACTGCTCAAACAGTTGTGGCATAGCCGTTTGGAAGTCACCAACTTATGTCGATCTCTCATCGGAAGGCTTTGAAACTTGGAACACCTCGCGATGAAGTGCGCTTCGCCGCAAGCACTGCACTTACCCCCAGAGCTGGTAGTCGATGCGCAAGAAGTGAGGCGAAACTGGGAATGAGAGTGATTTCTCTTCGACGAATGAGAATGACCACTTGAAGAATCGGCGGTATGGTGATTCACCGAAATGGATTCCAGCACTCGGGTTCTCCTCTGCAGGAAATCGATGAGACAGGCGTAGTCCGGGTTTTCCACTGTTGACGCGTGGTCCTCCCAAGCCTTCAGTGAGTCGTCGTGCAGTCGCATGCACAGAAGATGCTCCAAGATGGCGCTCCAGGAATCGGTTGGTTCCCCCAGCTGCTGCAGAATCTTCGTATGCCGCTCGAAGCCATCCACCAGGCTATGCAACGTTGCAGCGGACTCCTTCTTCATGCGAGGGATGTCGAAGAGTGCCTGCAGGTGTCTCTTGTTCAGCAAATAGTCGTTAGAGTAACGGCTCTCCAAAGTCCTCCAAGCCGAAGCGTAGTTAACGGAACTGATCCCGATGGATTCTATCAGCTGAGCAGCTTCACCCTTGACAGTTGCTCGTAGATAGTGACTTCTGAATGTCCGGCAACTCTGTATTCGAGTGGATGAGCGCCATGAACGTGTCGTGGAATGCAAGCCATTGCATGTAATCACCGTCGAATTCGGGCAAAGAGATCGTAGGCAACTTGATACTTGAGTAGGAACTACGAATGGGAGGAGGGCTGAGGTCTTGAATAATGGGAGGCGGAAGTAATTTTGCAAGAAGACTAGCTTTAATTTCAAACAGCCGAGATTCAAACTGCTCACGAACACATGCATGCTCTGCCCTACCTTCATTCGTCGTTTCGTCGTCCTCCAGCTGTGCCTGTACTGCTTCGAGCCCGTTCCAGATGCCATCGAGGTATTGAAGACGCACTGAAACCTGCGCTTGGTCCCGTTCTGCAACATATCCTTCGATGAAAGCTTCTGCCCGACCCAGCGATGTAAGCAGCGTCTCACGCCGGGATAGAAGCTGCGCCTTCGTCCGCGCTTCCGCCATCTTCCACAGAGGCTTGATGAATCAGCAATGGATGCTCACCGGATGACCTGATCCAAGGCAAAATGTGCCTTGCGCCCGATAAATCGAGCCTTGTATTATTATTCAGCCAACAGGAACTCGATGCAGTACCTTCCGTACTGAGAATCGTCTCGGAATTGTCACGAAGGGAGCTCGAATCCACCACAGGGGGTGGCGGAAAGGGAAAATCGTCCTACAGAGCAGCGAGTATCGCCACTGACACAGCAATCCAACGAACTCGGCGGTGTACTGCCACGAGGGGGCAGCTACAGGAAAATAGGTCCAACACTGCAGCGCGTGTCGCCACAGATTTGCAGCACTGCAGCAGATCTACCGAAAACCACGAAGCAGAGGGCCACAGCACGAAAAATCCTCGATGGGGATCGTCACAGCACGTGTTGAAGGGAATTTCCAGATGAATACAAAGTGGCTAGGGACGCCACGGTGCACAATGGTCCAATTGTGTTCGGTGATCGAAGCAGCAAAATGACGCTCTAGGCCAGAAACAATGCCACCGTCCAGTTTCAATGGCAAATTGTTAACCACGAACAAGCGAAGTCGATCAGTGCATGAAAATGAAAAAAATGGTATCTAAAGGGCACCTGCGATACTCGCAAAATCTTATCGGACAGGTCTTTACCTTGTGCCCGATAAATCGAGCCTTGTATTGTTACAAGCAGCAAACGGGAACAATAAACTCCTTTGTTGAATGCCGTCAATGCTAGCTTTAAAGATGGTAACTGCAGCAGCTCTGCTGGATGCTTCACGGTTATCATAACACGGACAAACACACTGAGAATCTATTCTAAGCAAAAATTAGTTGTAAATAGAAACCATTTATATTCCATAACATCGCATATGAAAATAATTGAAATTGTCATTGAATTTAGAGAATAGTTTGCAGCGTGCATATGTATTAGTGATCTGTTGGGCAGGCAAAAGAGATCGCTGCATAGGATTAATATGGACCGACAAGATTGAGCTTTGTTTAAATAATTATTTTAGTGAAATAGTTATAGAAATTACGCGCTACACTATATTAATAACATGCGAATATATGTCTCTTTACATAAAAATATTGACTTTTAGCGTCAATGCCATATACACAGAGAAAAATAGAAATTTCTGTTATGTCTACGATCCATATCAATAGAAGCAGATTGATTACTCAAAAAGTTTGACCGAAACGATGCAAATTGCACATTGCGATTGTATAGCCGGATTAGGAGAAGTGTGCTCCCATTTAGGCTTCGTGCTCTTTGCCCTGAAATGCTGGTCTCGTGACGAAGTAAACTATAATGAATATTCGTGTGCAGATATCCTTAATCGGCGGTTAGTTCCGCCAAAAGGCAGATGATTATGTTGAAATTAGGATCATATTCAGCCAGAAAGATCAACCAACCCTTAGATATGATTTCCGGGTACCTGAATGCTCTGCGGAGATGTGAAATATGGTTATAAGAAAATTGATCAGAAACGAAGAAAATCCATCAATTGGCTAATTCATGGAAAATACAAGAAAGCATTCGAACGTGAGCTCGAGCCTCTGTGTCTTGAATCTAGGTCCGAACATGCAGATAATCCTTTCATGTTATTTTTCCGATTCAAATCTAGTGGGAAAGTCCCTCAATGAACATCGTGAAATAGGTGCTAGTAAGTTAAGCAATATGCGTCACACAAAAGCTCTTGTTCGGTAAATAGCTTGCCTAACTGTTTCACAGAGCTCTTGTTAGCTCTATGAAATATTTCGCGCTTATAGAAAGATCGCAACCTGAGAGAAAGGAGCCAGCTGAATGACAGATAGTTTGTTTTCTTCTTATTCTTTTTACGCATTCTCATCAAGAAAATTCCAAACTGACAATTTCAATCAAGCAAGTTGTTGTCATTCATTTATGAGAAAAGTGTTCAAACTTGACGTGAACCTTTGTTAGTGAGTACTTTTGTGCGTTTTATCCCCGATTTGATTTTTGACATAGGACTGCGTCTAACAGGAATATATGGGGGGTAAAAATTTGAACACTGATCATGTAGGAAATAATAAAAGATGTACCAGGTCAGCCCACATCATGGCTTCTAGCGGCATCGGCCCATTCAAACATTTTTTACTTTTGATAATTTCGATATAGTTGTCCTAAAGAATTATTTCGATGATTTCTAAAACAAAATCCAAAATTAGAAGCAAACTGACTTTTATGATTTGTTTGTCGGTGGAGATCTTGTGTGAATTTATGGGTGTT
Organism: Toxorhynchites rutilus septentrionalis; assembly: GCF_029784135.1. NCBI lineage: Eukaryota > Metazoa > Arthropoda > Insecta > Diptera > Culicidae > Toxorhynchites > Toxorhynchites rutilus. The sequence goes on along the minus strand of NC_073745.1, from coordinate 217,011,582 downwards.
TTGGGCCCATTAGTGACTTTTCCTGATCGTTTATTCAGTTTTCGCGAATTCTTGTATTCATTCACTGGTTTCAGATTGATCTATTGCTGCAAGCTCGACGAATCGCTTTTTGCAATGTGGGCGATGATTGTCTATCTCCGATGCAATTTGAATATGCAGCGTACACCCAGGTTTTTTTCACGCGGATTTTCCAATTAACGCGTTTTTTTTACGCGGATTTTCCAATTAACGCGGTTTTTTTTACGAGCTACGTATCCCCCGCGTAAAAAAAACCAGTGTGTCTGTGGAATACAAAAAATAAGAACTAATCTTCCAATGAAAATAGCCAGCATTGATTTCTTTCAGGTGCATTTTGAGGGAATTTTGTTTGTGTCCGATGGAAATAATACTAGGTTGACTAAAAAGGATGCTGTGTCTGCATTTTTAACAGGCATTCGGATGAAGATGAGAATTATACTACCAGTCTCTCATCATCTTTGCCATGATATTCCTGATATGATATCACTGATGGACCATTCATATGCAATATTCAAATTTGACATGCAGGTTAAATCAAGGCAATAGTATCACTGAAGATCCAATCGAATTGACCGATAGTGAAGGTGAACCAATAGTCTTGTCCAAAAGACTAAAAGGATCAAGATTCTTTCTCCCCTTTATGTGTGATATAATTTGTATACCATTTCCCATATACAACATATCTGTCGCTTCCAATCAGTCTGCATAAATGTTGCGCTCACTCTGCCCTCCCTCACAACACCCACTTCCCGTTTGTGACATTGATGAGTGAACATTTTTTGTGCGAGTGTCGAGCAGGAATGAATTGTCTTTCTCAAGATTCATTGTACTCCTAATAAGTGCTCGAAAGATGTAATCTTACGTTGATCGCACTTGATCGAAGAAATTACAAAAAGAATGTATTTGACCGCAGTATTTGATAAACTCTTTCTGAAAAGAACTGGATTTGATTTGCTGAAAACACTATCTTGTTTTCTCTCGTGTTGTGCGTTATGTGTGGTTTTTTCGAAGCTGCTACTGATTTTTATGAGTTCGGCGTTTTCGGCTTGCACGCAACGATTTTTGAGGATTTGTTTGACTTTTGCTTTCGGGCAGCCACACCAACAGTAGCAGCAGCTTTCTTTTTGCTGGTCGCCTTCTTCACAGCAGCAAGTTTGTTTTTTTTGCAGCAGTAACTGTTCCAAAATCATCTAACCGCTGTACAATTACAATTGAGTGGAGCTGGCACCTACTTATATACAGATTTTTGTGATTTCAATAGCTTGCTTCCAAAACAATTTTTGAGCTATTGAAACAAGTTTTTGCATCAATAAGTAACATACATATAACGCGTAGACATTTTATCTTTCGAATGAAGCGGTTATCATACCATTTCTTTCAACCGGCGAAAAGGGTTTGCTCAAAATCCTGTTTCTCCAATGTAACACTCTCGTTCTCGAAGCTTTGAACTCACACCCCAGTATAGAAATGAAAGATGTAGTCCGACGTCAACATTATTTTCACATAAAACGTCTTGCAAAAAAATGTCATGTTGAAATTTTCTACATATTTCAATACTTCCCCTTGGTTCACCGTGACTGGTTCGCGCTGACATAAGGGTGATCACAACAAACGCGAGCTGGCTCCTCTCTCTCAGATCGCAACTATATTTAAATCAACTACAAGAACGTCGATTGATAATGAATCCGCTTCTGCTGCATAGAAGCTACGAATATAAACAAATGTTGTTTGCCCAACAGATACTCTGCATGTATGTGTAGCAAGAGCCCTATAAGCACTGCATTCGATTTGTTGAGTTTCTTCCAGGGTACGTGTGTACGAAGTTGTAACGATCCACTCATACACTCTCAACTATGACATCTTAGCTTTGACGGAAAGAAGCGATCGCAAAGCAATTCAAAATAAGTGTTTTTTGTTGTGAATATTAAGTCTTTTCCCCTGTATTGCATATACGTCAAAAATGCGTGAGGTAGAGGAGTTACTAAACCATTAAAGTTAAATTAACGGAACTAGTACCCAGAATGTGTTTTTTCTGTGCTGCTGTGCAGAAAACTGATCTTTTTACGGCGGCTCGACTGCGAAGGAATAAATAAAACTATAGCTGACCCAGCAAACATCGTCCCGCCCAAAATTTGTTTTTTTGTTATCATACCCAGCAAACATTAAATCGTATAACTTTGCACATGATAAGTTACATATCATTTCGTGTCAAATCACAATCGCATAAAATATCAATCAAAATATCGATCATATATATATCTGAAATCGCATAAAATGCAAAAACACGATTTTCCATGTCATTGATGGATTGAGTGGTAATGTTGTCGTATCAAATCGCATATCAGTCCAGAAAGCATCGCATATCGTTATATACGGCTTTATATACGTACAAAATATGGCATATACGTATATCGCCTCCACTTTTGTGTGTATATGCTAGTTATCTGCATCATATATCATACAAATGTGTCTTGGTTGTATGTATATCGCCTCCAATTATAGCTATTCATACGACTTAATGTTTGCTGGGTACCTTCAAACATTCACGTTTTCTTACTAACCGCAAGTTCATGAGTCTAATCGCAGAATTGTTCATTGATTGATCTCCTAATCGACCCCGTTGAATTTACCTTTTACTAAAACATTCTTAGTACTTCTACCAATCATTATAATATCAGATTATTTTCAGACACAATTCTCGTTCAAGATTTTTCAACCACTTGCAAATAGCATGTTTCTCCGTTACATGGAATAAATGTTTAATACAGAACATATGGTAGAATAAAGACAGACGGGAGGGGTCATCTCCCCTTAGAGAGGAGGAGGAGTGTCTATTCACCATAGAAACGTTTCGTGCCCCCAAAATATTCACATGCCAAATTTGGCTTCATTTTCTTGATTAGTTTTCGAGTTATGCAGAAATTTGTTTTTCATTTCCCACCCACCCAGCAAACATTAAATCGCATAACAAGCGTGTATATAACATCATATGCTCTAAAATTTGGTTCGCATATAATGCGCCTAACTGGCATATGCATGCAAAAGTGGAGGCCATAAACAAATGTTTACCGAATTTGTTTGGATGAATATGCAACTTTGACCGGCTATAATAGCGATAATGATGAATTGAATTGCGATCTAATGTGAATATATTCATGAATTGTCAAAGCACCAAATACGACTTTTTCCATACTCATATACGATTTATTACAGGCGTAAAAAACAAATGGCGCAAAATATTTTCGTGAAATGTTTATTATAGCCTCACGAATCGCCATTTTTATATATGAGTATTTATGTTTGTAGAAATAATAATTGTTTGATTGACTTGTGTTGGGAGTGGAATATGAATGTTTAAAATGGCACAGATTGATGTTTGGTGAAAACTGCTGCGATGTGGGTTCGAACTCCGGTCGTCTGAATTATCATCCACCAGCTATCTGAAATTTAATTCAACAGCAGATAAAACTTTCGAGTGCATCAGCATTTCATCGACATTTCAATATGATGTAATATGTTCATTATTAGGATCTAATATGATTTACTGTTTCATGATTTTCTTCAGCATGCAACACGATTTACTACAGTACTGAATCGATTTAAATTATACGCTTATACGACACACAAACTGCATCAGCGTAATATACGCATATGATGCGGATTGAATATATTTTACGACAATGTACATCATAAAATTGATGTTTTTTATACCGAATTGCGCCTTAATTCGATAATCGTTCGATTAATCGATTAATCGAATACTTCCTACAGAAATCGATTATTAATCAAACGAATACTGAACAACCAATAATCGAAGTGAACGAATAATTTACGATTAATTTCCAAATCCAGATCAAAAAACCGTACGGCCGCTGCAGTTTTATCCTGAAAATCAATCATTATCCCTGACGCTCTCCCAAACTCCCAAAAAAAGCTTAATCGATTAATCGATTATTTGGAGCGATTAATCGTATCGAATAACAAACTGCTGAAAAGTATTCGATTAGTGGACGAACGATTAAATTCAAAAATCAGGGATCACTAGTCATCCTATAAAACATGCGACACACGTTGGCAGAAGTGGAACACGAAACTCTCGTTTTTCTCATTCTCTCGCTGTGATCTTCAGTCAGAACATGAAGACATATCGATGCGTATTTCTTACGCTCTCTTAACTATTTTGCTCTCTCTCAAAGCTCTCACATCTCTTCTTATTTATGGAGAATCCAAATATCAACGAATAGACTCAATCTGAATTTCGACAAAGATTCAAACAGACGAAACATCCATCCTATTCATCCTATCTCCTAGAAGATATTCCGTCAAAGTAAATCGGGTTCAGCACCATCAACATCTCTAATGAGAAACCTTGCGATTCGGTCGGTTCTGATAGATCAAAGTGCGATTCACATACAACATCCACGTCACGTTCACGTTCCGCCACGTCACGATGCGTCAATTCTAGCGTAATTTTTGAAAAGATCCTATGTAACATTCACATCAACACGAGAAAAACGAAGTTGAAGACCGGAACATTGTTCCGCGAATTGTTTCAAAAGGAATCGATCTTTATCGCTACTTCTACCACTAGCAGTTAATAATAAATCTGCAAAACCAATCGTAACTGTTGTTATGTGATTTTAGTTTGAAATTGAAGCCTCCGAGTGAAAAATGTTACATTGGAGGTTTTGATCGGCCGCTTCGTACATTGGACAAATTACGTTGTACGATGAAAATTTGCAAATAACTACTGAACAACGGTTCAAATACTTGCACTTCGTGCTGAAAGATGATCATTATTGTTATAACTCGTTGAATTGCACTAAAAATGATATCAACACCAGAAAATAACAAAAAACTCAAAATGTCCGAAGTGCGACTTCGTGTTGTTTTGATTGCTTTGTTACTTCGGACGTATCGAGCGTCAGAGGAAAGTGGCGTCCGAAGTAATAGTCGAGTGCCTAAAATTCGAATCTGTACATTGGACATTTTTTGTATCGGTAATAAAAAGGTGAAAAGGATAGATACTTGAAGGGTTGTTTTTGCATTGCATTCAATGTTTGAGCACTAATAGTGTGCATCCATTAACTCGATTTGTTTACATTTGTTACTTAGGACCTTTTCAAAAGTTACGCGAGAATTATTCTTCCATGGAATTCCCATTGAATCATTCACATACACCAGCAACGGCAAGTCGAAGTTCCCGTTGCCGGTGTATGTGAATGTTTGCATAAGAACTGCTTGGAAGAATAATTGACGCAACGTGACGGGACGGAACGTGAACGTGACGTGGATGTTGTATGTGAATCGCACTTAATTCAAGCACTGCGACAAGAGGTATCGGAGAGCTACAGAAAGCTTCAGAAAGCTAAAATCCGAATTACCGAACCACAATTTCCCCTAGGTTTCGATTAGGAAGAAAACCTAATTGTATTATCCTTATGTTGCAATGAATAAATACATGCATTAAGCTAAAATACAATAGAAATAAACTTATTTAGACAAATTTATTATACCGTCCCATGATACCTGCAAAGCTACACGCCACAGCCTCACTACATTGATGCACTAGTCAGTCCAGGCGACCTTGTCATAAACATACCCTGAGTTTCTTCAAGTGTCCGAATGAAACGATGTGTTAAGCAACGCATCTGCATTTCGAAACATCAACATTAAAATGTTTGATACTCATTTGTTTTTCTCTAGTTTTTTAGTCGATTTATGAATTCATTAGTATTTACGAATAAAGTGTTTCGAAAGTATAACGTTTCTGTACACAATGGAACATACGCCAAAAGCTCATGGTAGATTAAATATGATTATGCATCTTTTGTCGCTATTATTTTTAACTCATTTCAAAAGCTGAGCTGGAGGTAACGGGAGTGTCCCGTAGCGGGCGAGTATGTAAAAAATCCTCGAAGCTTATGGACTTTCAATCGCCGGACGATATCACAGACTCAAAGCAGAAGAAAACTCTGAAGTCCAAAATTCCGAACACTTCCGCCGGGAATGCTTCTGCGCTCGGTTATCTGGCGGTGTGTTGTTTGAAATATAAGATACGATAATATTTTAAAACACCTTTGCTTCTAGGATACAATCAAATCAGAACCGGATTATGATGTTCCCCTGGATGATAGTGATGTATCCTCCGATTCGGGGGATCATGGAAACGATTCTTCGATGGATTCCGACGATGATGATGTGCTGGACATTGAAGATTTGGAGGAACCCCATGATGAGGACGATAAAAGTGAGGGTGAGCTGGTCATAGAGTTGGCTCCCAAACGAAGCCTGTATATGACGGAGAAATCCTCGAAATATAAGAAGATGCTGAAGGATGGAAAGGTAAGCTAAATAATATTGTTTAGTCTAATTCATTGCACAATTCTGAGCGCAGGTTGTAATGGGAAAAACACAGCGCAAGGATAAGGGCGTGCGACGATTCACCGCTTATATGCTATGGGCGAAGGAAGCTCGCAAGCAAATGCTTAGCAATCCTGATCTTGATTTTGGTACGATTTCCAAACGACTCGGAGAAATGTGGGCAAACGTACCGAGTAATCAGAAGTACAATTGGAAGCGGAGAGCCAAGCGGATTGCGAATAAATTTAAGCAGAGCAATGATAAAGCTTTAGAATTACCTTTCGTTAAGCGGTATTTGCATCTTGGTCAGTCCGGATCTGCTGGTGCCGCCCCTTCAACGCCAGTCACGCCAACGACCAGTAGTGGGGGTTCGAATGGAACACATGTTCGAGCTAAGAAAATGCCACAGAAAGCGAATTTGTCTCCGACCGATTCGAAGAGTGCCATAGTGTCTGCCCATCATCATCAGTCTCCAGACTCTCCGACAAAAACAGGAGCTCACAGTAAAGCTCCTGGCTTTCAACCCACAGATGTGGCTGCTCATTTGAAACTTCTGGGAGATAGCTTAACCATAATCGGAGAGCGACTTAAAGAACATGAGGTAATTGTTTGTGTGTTTTTGGGAGCTCAGTGTTATATTCATAATTTTTGGCGTAGGGTCAGATCGCCGTTTCTGGAAGCTTGTCGGTTCTCTTGGACAGCTTACTTTGCTCACTAGGACCGTTGATGTGTCTATCGATCCATATCCCGGGGTTGCAAACGAATACGGAACACCTGAAAGAGTTGTTTCAGAATACGCTGGATAATATTGCTTACGTTATGCCTGGACTATAATCAGAACTGTGTTAAAAGTCTGTTTCCATTAGATTTGTTTCTTCCGAAAGCCATTTTACACTTCGATCAAAAACAGTTATACTCAACATGTGGCCTGCGGGCCTTGTGTACCCCGACATTATTTTCTTATTGACTTTATTTTGAACCGTTTTGTATGTGTAACAATATCGAAAACTTCAGAAATCATTACCTTTTTGACGTAGGGCTACATCTTTCAGCAATGGTTTTTCTATGTTTTCTGGTGGAGAGTGCTTCTGTATTTTTGCACCGCATCATTTCTGCATCTTTCCTGGGTGTAAGTTTAAAATTTCGAAAACTAGAACTTTACGTTTGGTGTGTAAGGATTTGAGTGGTAACTCTTTGCGGTCGTTTGTCTGCTCTCAGCCAGCGCAGACAGGAATCAAACTAATCAAACAAACTTATTCAGCCATGTATCAATTTAAACTTTTTCTCAACTCAACAAATCTCAATGTCTGGTGAACCTGTTCACGAGTTAATATGGTGCTTCTATGAATAATGAATAACGGTCCTTAGTATAAATAGTGTGGAAACATAAGAGTCTACGTTAGTAATCGAAATTTTATTTTAAACTATGATATGAATATAAGAGGAGTACCAAAATGTGTACGAAAATTGGTGGAATGGCTGTCAGTCGTTGATTGGTTCGTAAGATTTGAGTTTATTCTCGTGTGATATACACAATTATAAAATATATTTGTTATATAAAAACACATTATTCAGTAAATGCATATTTAAAACTCACAAAAAATAAACAGATCTTATTTAGCTTTCATAGTCTTACATGATACATATAGTGATATATGCTCTTTCAAGGGAAATTAATCCGTTTTATGTCAAGCGTTCGAAAAATCGAACAGCAACTTCGATATTTTTTTCATGGCTTTGGGAAGGAACCATATGGTGAGGTTTGGGCATCAAATGATAGCTTAGTCTATTAGTTACCACCTACTATCAATTTCATTCAAATTTTTATTACTTTATTGAGCATAAAAATTGGTTTAAAGCAACTATGTGCGAAAAGTACATAACCTCACATAACCTAACAAAAAACAAAACCTTACAAAATTTGAAAATATGTAAACTTTTCTACAATGTTACTTTGATAAAAGATCACACATTGTGATGTAGGAAGAAAACCATTGGATTGAACCTCCTACAGGAACAAATATGTAGGTTCCGGCCAATGGTTTTGTTTGGCGCCTTTTTGATTTTTTGTCATTTTCCGGAAAACGGAATAACGGAAAAAAAAAATTATTGAAGATTGGGATTTCTGTAACGCCAATAATCAAAATTACACCAATGACTTTTGTTAAAAAAATATTTTTTACAGTTTGGTCGTTAATGGGTTAATTCCAACCAGTACGACACCCATATGAAAATTTAATACGACCGCAAAGGGTTAATATCTTTTTTCGGCTGAACCAAGTGGTATGACAATCACTTTCGAAAGATAAAAGGTGTATGCGTAATGTTTGTTACTTATTTACCCAAAATCTTTTTTCCATAGTTCACAAACTGCTTTGATAGAAAATTATCGTCTGCCAGAGCCGTGCTGACTGAGAATAAATTGCCGCTCAAGGGGTTAATAGAACTTTATAGGCTTTTCAAATTTTCGAACTAACTCAGTTCATTCGTCTCTAGCCTTGAAAAATTTCTTTTAAAATTCTTATTAGTGCTACCAAATGTTTGTATTAACGAGTCATCCATATGAGACCACATGGCCACCCCGGTGGGATCTTGGTCGTATGTTGACAGGGAAGGGGGCCTATCCCAGCGCCTGCTCACCATGGATATGCTGTTCAAAATAGCGTCTGTTCCCCTTGTCAGGGGCGGTTGATCACTGTCTTCATGCCAGCGGGAACTGTAAGTAGAACTGTGCACGATAATCCTCCGGCGAGACAGGAGATTGATGCAGGCCCTGCAAGCCATCCGGAAAATTTACAAAGAAATTCGAGACAGGGCAATCGGACTAGACCCACGCAAAGAACACGGACTAGAGATTGAAAACTCGGAACATGGAATTGCAAGTCTCTCAATTTTCTTGCGAGTACCCGAATTCTTTCGGAAATATTGAGAGCCGGCAAGTTCAACATCGTAGCGCTGCAGGAGGTGTGCTGGAAAGGTTCTATGGTGCGATCGTTCCAAGGTGGGTATACCATCTACCAGAGCTGTGGCAACACACACGAGCTGGGTACAGCTTTCATCGCGATGGGGGAGATACAGAAACGGGTTTGTGGTTTGATGATGCGATGCCACTTCTAAAACATACTTCAACATAGCTACTCCAAGTGTATCTGTAAGTTCTTGTTTCGTTTGTGACGGATCTGGATCGAGTAAAGCCTCCATTTCTTCATCTTCAAACTTTTTTGGCGGTTCGGAACGTTCTTCGTCTATCAAGTCAAAATTTCTACTTTTAAACCGTGCATACCACGTCTGACACGTTCACTCAGTTGGAGCATGGTCACTGTAAACTTTCCCCAAAATGCGATGACTTTCCGCAGCCTTTTTCTTCATATTGAAGTAATGAAGTAACACTGTCCGCAAAAATACTCTCGATGATACGAAATTCGACATATTCGACGTGGCAAAAAACTATGTTGTTTACGCTTCAACTTTTTGACATACACTGAAAAAGATGCGCAATGACAGTAGCTTTCCTACGAATTCTGGAATTTTGATTCACTGGAATAACAGTCAAGTTACGCCATATGTTGTAAAACCGAAGAAACTTACCGGTTCACCTAAGAAAAAGTATGTGATTTTCCCGATTTTTTTCAACGAGAAAATAAATTACTATGATTAATCTGCTATCATAGTTTTTTTAGGTATATATTATTTAACAAACAAAAAATGTTGGTGTCAATTGGACTGATGCAGCCAAAACCTTGTAATCTGGAGGGAGTCCCATGAGTTTTTGTAGTGGGCCGATTTCAACCAATGATTTTTTTACGTAATCTTGAATATATATCCTGTCATCGTACGTATGATTTTTTCAAAATATGGATTATTGACGAAATGGCGACAATTTTTGTAAAGAAAAATAATTTTGCCTCAAAAATCGAAACAAAAACATTCACCAAAATTTTATTTTTCAAGAATAAAAAAAGTCCTACGTACGATGATAGGAAATTGAAGTGAAGAATCTGGGGAAACTATTCCATAAAAATCGGATGGACCAGTTTGCAAAACTTAGTTTCGAGAAAAATGCGTTTCAAATAGAATAAGGTAGAATAAAATGACGGGTTGCTCATTAATTTAGAATCAGGCATGCGATCGTTTTCATGACTAAAAGAATTTGAATGACTTTCGGGTGTTTCTTATCGAAAGACAGCAATTTTCCGATGTTTCATCATCTACTTTGACAATGCTATAGAGAAAATAAAATTCAACTAACGTTTTTCTTTGTATATATTTGTCGACAAAATAGGAAAATAACAGGAATGTTTAGTCATTAACTTTCATAAAAAAAAATTGAGGAAAAAATATTTACATCTAAAAAAGGTCGGAATATGTAAAATATAGACATTCTTGCATCCACAGTCGAAACTGTGATATGCTGAGAAAGCCTTCTGTATACAGTGCTGTAGCTAGATTTGTTACATTAGTCTTGAATTTTCATAAAATCTTTAGGAAATCTTTACAACCAAGTTTTTAAATGCAGAATGTTATAACAAGAGTTTATCGCAGTGCTACGATCAAATTTGTAGAACAAGCCCCGCACCGGAGATGTTGTCGCCAGCGCCAGCCGTCTGCTTTGCCACCTTACATATCAGTACAGGAGCCACACAGATCTCCACCTCCAGCTGATGTTGATTGTTCACTGGAATGGTTTCGTTCCAACAGGAAACTGGATCCTCCTTTGAAAATGGAATCCTCCTAGCTCCTTCGAGCGTGGACGTGGCGAAGCTATCGTCGAGTAATCTGTACGCCGCATCTGGATTTACAATCGAGCTCGCACAGACGTGACGATGAGCGGTTAGAGAAGCCTTTGCTGCGGCATTTTTCGTATTATTCCACGATGTGCCTTTCGCGGTAACAATCGCTTGGTACGCTAGCGTGTGCAAATGAATCCGTGATAACATCCGACGGTTTGGATCGGCATCCCGCTTCATATAGTAATCATTGTTGAGTATCCTGATAACTGCTCTCAACTGGTCGAGAGACAGCGCCACGCGTGGATTGCAGTCAGCGACAAGACTTATTTTGCCCGTTTCAAGGACTTGTTGAAGGTTGTCCAGTTCCTGTTCATTCATACCTAGCGAGTCGCTGTATGGAATGACATCCTTCAAAAGTAACTGAAATAACTCAAGTTCAACAAAACTCGCCATTTCGAAATGCACCAAAGTATCCGAAGGCTGCGATTGCATTTGTGCGCGAACTTTTTCGATTCGACTTTCTCGAACGCCCGGTTGATAAACATAGTTATCCATCATCTGTAGACCACTTACCACAAACAAATGCGGGTTGAATTCTGGCAGTGCCAGTTCGAATTCCTCGAGTGAATTGATGAAAGGATTGTTATGATCATTGTGCAGAATATATCGATTTGCTCGCGGGGACTTCAGAGTTCCCCACTCATCACCAGTTTTGTATTCAAGAATCAAATGAATATCATCGTCGTCAATCGAACTACCGACCAATCGAACATCAGGCCTAAGATGACTCTTCAGTCTAGAAGTGGACATAAATGAATATTTATTTCTGTGCCAAATATGCGCTTATTTTTACTTCGATGACATTTTGGCGGCCAGCATCACCTCAGCACCCTCCATGGCCAATCGAGAACCAATGACCGGAGCGTTGCCTCCCAAAGCCCATCGCGGTTCAGCTGTGCTAGATTTTTTAGCTAATCTCACCAAATTCTGAAACAATTCCTTGTTGGAAGTGAAGCGCCTGGAAGGAGAATAGAATTGGTTCATGAACACTTAGAACACACTTGATATGTTATACTCAGCGGCAGCACCCCTTTGGAAATAATACGCGAAGCTCTGCAGAAACTCGTCCTCGGTATTAATGTCATCCACGTTGTACGTTCCTTGGCTCAACGCATTTTCAAGGCTCTCGGTGAAATTCAGGAAATCAACTGCCTTAACATAGAGATCGCTACAGGATCCATACCCGATTGCGACTCGTGCTTTGTGGCTTGGGATCTGGTTTTCTAATGTCTTCATATTCTGTAATATGGTAGTTAGCTTCATCAAGTCGTTTGATGCTAGATAAGCCTGGAATATCACTGCAAACAGTGCAGTGAACACACTCAGGACAGTCAGCAGAGTTAGAACCGAGGTCGATCCCATGGTTTGTGACTATTTAAACACACAAATAACTTTTCATTGATACCGTTCAAAAGCTCGCCAAAACTTTTAAAGGACTAGTTAACACGATAACGCTACTGTTGTATACTTTCATTTATATCTAATGAATAAATTGTCGAGCCGGTTTTTTGGAGGTAGAAAAACATTAAAATTAACACAAAAAGAAAACAATAATATAGGAAGCAGAAATGCAGACGTATCACATTTTTTGTTGTTGTTACACACTGAAATGGGTGTGATCTTCTACGGTTTGGAAAATCTACCCAATCGGTTGAATTGTAAATGATTCCCAAAATTTGAATTGGTTCGAGGTAATAACTTGGGATAAGAATGTTGAAAATTCTAATGTAGTGTGGTTTATCTTCAAACGCTTTCGATAGGGGCTGTCCACATACCACGTGGACATAAAAAGTACGATTTCAGACACCCCCTCCCCCTCTGTGGACAAGCATGGACGTTTTCTAAACCTCTCCCCCTGCTGTTCACGTGGACATTTCACCATTTCTTGGAAACAAATGAATTGTGCCTAAATTCAATTTTATGTTTGTTTGCATTCTTTATCTTATTTTTTACATTATAAAAATGTAAACTTAATTAATAGTAGCGGTTTCTTCTCAATTCTTTGAACAGCTTTGGGTAATAACAACCAGTATTGCTGTTTGTTTCCTTCCGAATCCCATTTACGTTATGATCATGTTATACAACATTATATTTACGTTTATTATATTTATTATATTTACATCACACGTGAATCTAATCTCGGACATTTTCTATCAAAAATCGACGTAAGCTGGCTGAACTGTTTGAGTCTTATGAAAATCAGACAAAGAAAGAATTTTTGGCGGGCTGTCAAAGAAACATAAGAAACAAATCTGAACGTTTCTTCTAGATTGCCGATTTTGATCCGATTAACTGAGAATAGTACTTGTTGGAATTTATCGATTGATTGTTTGGTAGAAGCTCATAATGCACAATTTCCCTCCTACCCCACAAGATATAGGAGGTGAGATATCTAATAATGGTTAATTTCGCTCACCTCAAAGATGTTTTGTTTTCGCTCAACATTGTTGTAAATGATTATGTTTTTCTTCACCTGTCACAATTTGCTTCAAACTGCGAATTTTCATTGCATTTAGAAAGCGAGTTGTTGATGGAGAAGCGATCCATTTAATGTTTTGGTTTTGGAAAAGTGTAGAACTCATACATTGTAGCGTTTTACGTAATCAAGCTTCACCAGGTGCTCATGGACATAAATATTTGTAAGGAACCTGCTAGATGTGTCGTATACCGAGGGTTATTCTTGGTCAGCGTCTCGATTCGATTATCATCAGTTGCGCACACAAACTTGCTGGACAACCCAATAACTAGAATCGTATTCCAAAAAATATTACAATTCATCGAAGAAGAGTATCGCTGCTAGTGAGACTTTTCGAAAGATACGGTCCCCGGGAAAGAATTTGTTTCGAGTTCCTAAAACACATAAACTAAGCGGTTTTACATTGACAGCGGAAGCTGAATCGGAACATCGAAAAAAAATGTCGTGTATTTTCAATATTACTCATGTGCAATACTCCCAGAATACAAATTTCAGCACAGAATTTCAAATATATGAAGAAATATAAAACGTCTATCGCGCTCAACTATGAGATAGTCTTTTATTCATAAATATGAATAAATTTCCCGGAAATGCAGACTATTTTTCATATATTAGGTTGGGGAAAAAGTTATCCATTATTTTCTCGATAGTTGGCTCCAGTGATCAATATCTCGCGTAATATCGAACATACAATTTCAAGTATAGGCTCGGTGTAAAGGTGACATTTTATGCTAAAATTGATTTGCTGTTTTTTGTTTGTTCCATTCAGTTGTAAGTTATAGGGTGTTAATAATTGAGGTCAACAAAGAGAAAATTCGGTACATTTTACACTTTTTCTTTTCTAAATGCGAAAATGCAAGCCGAGCCACTGAAATTGTGAATGGTGTTTATGGTGCCGATAGTGCAACAGTAAAATACGTGCATCTTATTTTATTTTTAAAATTTTTCAAACTGAAAAAAATGTTTTTTTTATTTTTTATTTTAGGGCAGTACACTAAATTAAGATCTTTACTGTCAACAAATGGACCGTTTCTAGTTATTCTAGTTATTGGGTTGTCCAGCAAGTTTGTGTGAGCAACTGATGATAATCGAATCGAGACGCTGACCAAGAATAACCCTCGGTATACGACACATCTAGCAGGTTCCTTACAAATATTTATGTCCATGAGCACCTGGTGAAGCTTGATTACGTAAAACGCTACAATGTATGAGTTCTACACTTTTCCAAAACCAAAACATTAAATGGATCGCTTCTCCATCAACAACTCGCTTTCTAAATGCAATGAAAACTCGCAGTTTGAAGCAAATTGTGACAGGTGAAGAAAAACATAATCATTTACAACAATGTTGAGCGAAAACAAAACATCTTTGAGGTTAGCGAAATGAACCATTATTAGATATTTATCCTCCTATATTTTGTGGGGTAGGAGGGAAATTGTGCATTATGAGCTTTTACCAAACAATCAATCGATTCCAACAAGTACTATTACAGTTACAGTTAATCGGATCAAAATCGGTAATCTAGAATAAACGTTCCGATTTAGCCTGTGTCCTCTTCTAGAATAACGCCAAACCTTAGGTTTCTTTGACAGCCCGCCAAAAATTGTTAGAGTTCCTTAGAGACGGATAGCTATCATCAGATATTGCGTCCTCTGATTATCACTTGTTCAGGCCGTCAGGAAAAAATATTTAAAGTAAAGAATCATTGTATTGCGTAGTTTTTTGACGAGGAAACAAAGAAGTTCTGCGATTATGGATTTTACAAGTTGTATGAAGGATGACGAAAGATTGTGGAACAAAACGGTGCACATAGAATCAAATAAACGAAAATCTGAAATGTTTTGCTTACGATTTTATTCCCAAAAATGGGCATGGTTATTCAAAGCAACTAAATATTTCCTAAGATTTATAAAGTTAAATGAAGAAAGATCATTTGTAGGTGAAACACGGGGACTTATTATTCAAGCTCAGGCGAGGAAAGATTCATCAATAATAAATCGAACTTAATGGGATTATGAATTTGCGGATCAGCTAAGTGAACGTCATCAGATATTAGGCATTGACTTATATCTAATTGATTGACCGGCAATTTTAGAGTTGAATCGATTTTTATACACCTGCTGTCTTGTTTCGAGAATCAGTTTTTCTTCAATGTTTTCTAATAATTGAATTTCAATAACGAAGCACTTGATTTCATTGTCTGATTTTCATAAAACTCAAACAGTTCAGCCAGCTTGCGTCGACTTTTGATAGAAAATGTCCGAGATTAGTTTCACGTGTGATGTAAATATAATAAATGTAATAAACGTAAATATAATGTTGTATAACATGATCATAACGTAAATGGAATTCGGAAGAAAACAAACAGCAATACTGGTTGTTATTACCCAAAGCTGTTCAAAGAATTGAGAAGGAACCGCTACTATTAATTAAGTTTACATTTTTATAATGTAAAAAATAAGATAAAGAATGCAAACAAACATAAAATTGAATTTAGGCACAATTCATTTTTTTTCCAAGAAATGGTGAAATGTCCACGTGTACAACCGGGGGAGGTGTTTAGAAAATGTCCATGCTTGTCCACAGAGGGGGAGGGGGGTGTCTGAAATCATACTTTTTATGTCCACGTGGTATGTGGACAGCCCCTTATTTCATCACATAAAATAAATATTCGATACGTTAAAGTAAATTTTCATTCATAACTTTGATTTTTAAAGCAGGTTTGTTCCACCTGAATATCCATCATTATTTTTGCCTGCCAATGGAAGCACACGTAGCTTAATGCCGTCTACTCGAATATACTCTTCAAAATCCGAATCCGAATTGGATTACGATTTCAATAATACAAAAGCAAAAGCAGCAGGTTTTCCATTTTCATAGTCTTTATTTTTAGATTTTCAAAACAATACTCGGAACTTGACAGTTCAGTATAGTTGTATTGGTGAACCCGAGTGCCAACCCGTGAAACATCTCAGTGCGAAACTAACAGCTTTCGGGGCGAACTAGTGCGAAACTGAGTGAATAAAAAAACGTTTTGACAGCAGTTAGTGCGGCAGTGGGGTTGAAACTGAACAAAAACGAATTCGCTATTTGTTGCATGTTGGAACTTGTTGCTATTAAGGCGCGTCCACATTATACCGAATGATGCCAATCGGCCTGTACCAGGTGGCATATTCGGTTCGTTATGTAATGTGGACGCGTCATCGGATGCACAAAGCCGTCACGAACACACGAAGCTAATTTACTTCGTTTTGTTTTGGTTCGACATTCTTCGATCTTGACCCATTTGTTTCGGGTTGGGTTCGGTTTGATTCGAGTCGGTTTTCGGCACGTCGGCAAGCCCGGGCCAGTGTTGCCACATATACAGATTTTTCTGTAATGATACAGATTTTCAGCATGGTTTTTGGCCAAGAATCTGTATATACAGATTACAGATTATTGGATATCCATGCAGATTTTATACAGATTATGTAACAATAATAATTTTTAAATATTGGATCATTTCACGCAACAATAAACAAACTCAGACAATTCGAACAGTACTGAACTGAACTATTTTTGCTATTGTCAAATGTATCAAATATGGTATTGATGGAAAACATATTTTTTCGCAATATAATGCGAACAAAACCAAAAGTTTGAAACAGTCTCGCTACAGAAACGCATGAACGCATCTATCAAAACGAAATTATTTGTTAAAATCCGGGGAGGAAATGCCTTAGTACAGTTGTCAAACGACATCGAGGCAAAATTCTGCAAAAGCATGTATAAACACCACGAGGAAAGTGAGCATTAAATAAATGCGTGAAAATGAATGAAATAAACTTTTTCTGTCGATTTTCCCTAAAAATACATTTTTAAATGTTTTTTTTTTATTTGGCATAATTCTCTATGTATCTTAAACTCTCAATCTAAGATATTACGTTTTTTTTATCAAATTAGACCTCTTCGCGAGAAAGAATTTCACAGTAAACTTTTGCATGGGTCTGAAAATTGAAAAAATAGTCTTATTCAGAAAACTACTGGCAAGTTATACAAGTGGTCACGAGCTTAAAAATATGGATAAGCAGAAAATATCAAGCAAAATCAGCAACACAGATTCCAATGTAGATTATTTATTTTCTCCGAAGATAAAAAAGATGTTTTAGCTCGGAAATACAGATTTCAATGTGGCAACACTGGCCCGGGCGGCACGTCCACATTTAGTCGGCTTTACCGGGCGGCCAAGGCCGATTGGCGTAATGTGGATGCGTCTTTAGAAAACATGTCATGCGCAACATCGTACATTTCATGGAAATATGGGAGTGATTTGAGAAGTGGATAGTTCAGACGCAAATATGCTCCTTTCGCATTAAAAACATAAAAAAAATTAAATAGACGATTACTTCGTCAAACATGTTGCTTTTCATATATCGCAAAAAATCGTATTGAGCCAATTTCGATTTCTGCAAAAATCTTTTCACTGTTGTTCGAGTATTTTCAAACGCTTCCGATGCTTTGTACAATAATCCGTCCTTGATGGCCTGCGTTGCTTTTTCGAGCTCTTCCTTCTTCCAACGTTATCTGTCCATCCTTTATTTTTAATTCCGCGGCATCTGGAACCAATTAGGTCAAAGAAAAGTCTCAAACCTGTATGACTAATTCACCCCACAGAAGCATGACCATATCACCTCACACAACATGCAAAAATGAATATGGAATTCATTTCATTTATTGTTGTCAAACTTACAGTTCAAATTGTTCCTCTTCTGTAGGCGAACAGAACTTAGCTGCACAATACACGAAAAGTTTGTTCAATCAACGGAAAAAGAAACATTAAAACCAAGATCGACAGACTTATATTTGAGGGGCTTATGGCGGGTTTACATTAGGGAGATCTATAGCTATAGATGGATTTATTCCCGTGAAAATAGGTGTAAACGGTTGAGAATAAATATGATACACTTATTCGAGGTATATATAACTTGAATAAATTCAGCATATGTAAACGCTTGTGAATTTCTCACTGGTGAGAAATCACTAAAGCTGGATGCAGTTCTACTTCAGGTGAATAAATTCATCGAAAATAAGAATATATTCATTATAGAAGTTCTCGCTAGTGTAAACGGTTGATGCGATTTCTATAAATCTCATCATATTTCTTCACATGAATATATCACTAGTCTAAACCCACCCTTAGAATGCAAGGGGTGTAAGTGACTTGATCGAGAAAAGAGAGAGAAAAGAGAGAAAGAGAGAGTCGATGTAGAGAAATCGATGAAATTACTTACACCCCTTTCATTCTAAGCCCCTCATTTCTACAATCAAATTGCTTGCTTTGTTCATGCTACCGTTTCTCTCCACCTGTCGAAATTTACCAAAGTTTTTTCCACGTTGGGTGCATACGGTTCAACAGTAAAAGGAAATGACATTATAAAAAAAACAAGTTTTTTTTTTTTTTTTAATAAATCGTTTATTTTTACAGGCTCAGTTACATAAGAAAAAAAAAAAAAAACCAAGTTAAGCCGTACTTTTTGAGATAAAGGGGTGGCCAAAATCACCCCGTATGTCTAACTCATCCCGACTTACCCTATATTAGATTGTAAGAAACTGCATTTAAGTTGTGGGCTACATGAGTTTTCAAAGATGTAATTGAAGTTCTTCTTACCCCCACCTCCCCTAAGGTTTTTTTTTTTTTTTTTTTTTTTTTTTTTTCTTATTATAGTGATTTTCAACACATTTTGGCTGGTTCGTCACTTTTACTTCCATTTTTGGAAGAATGTCGGGAGTGAGAATTGAACTCGTGATCTCTGCGTGAGAGGTATGGATGTTACCACTACGCCAGAACGCCTCCACGCCCCCTAAGGTGATTCTCCTTACCGAGAGCTCATTAGTCAACAAAACTACTCCAGGGTTTTTATTCTCAATATTTCGAGCTTATTCTCTTGTTTTGGTTTCGATGTCTACTTCATGGGAATATAGCTACCTGTTCTATAATGGTATGCTTGTTGTGATGATTCTTGTTGAAGCTTGTTGAGACTTGTGAAGTTGTCTTTCTTAACTACTTTTTAGCATCATTGCAATGGTACTTACCAGAACTTCATGCTTTTTGATTGGCTTTTTATCATTCGACATTGAAGAAGTCGGCAGCGTATTCCGCGTAAATGACTGCAATCGAATTATTTTGAAGACAGTTATGGTGGCTCGCAGATCTCATTTGTTTTTCTATTATTTATTACTATTCATTAGTTAATAAACGTGAACTATTCTACCCTGGATTCCTCGAGTCAAGAGATATGCACCACGATTGATATGAGGTACAGACTAGGGGGACGTCGCTGATTAATGATCAGTTGCACCCCAATAGGAAGTATCCCATGTCGGCCACACATACATAGTACTGGAGACTGCAACATCCCAATTGTGAGAATCTTTGTAATACTAACCTCGAGCCAACCGCGAGTAATCGGTTACATATTACTAACATAGTCGTAAGACAAAAATTGTCAAAATATTGAACTCCCGGCCCCGTCAGGCTAACGCCATATGTGCCTTAATAAAATATATATTTTGGGAAAAAAAAAGCGAATTTTTAGGAATATTTTGAAGTTATGTCTGTGTTCTATATAATAAGTTCTAGTTAGTATAAAACCACCGACTTTAAACTTTTTATCATTAGCTTTAGCTTTTTTTTAGAACTACAGATACAAAGTACTGAAACGAAATCGTATAACTCAAAATATCATACGTGGTGTAATTTTTTACTACCGGGGAATTTTCAACCATATTAAGACGTGCTAATACCGGTCATCTCTGAGAAGCCGGTGCCGTGATAACGCCAATACTCATGTTTTATCACTTTAAACAAACTCTTGAGTTTGAGTTTCAGAGTTTCATAAGCTTTTTACATCAATCATATAGATTCTCGTTCCTTTGTTTTTTGTGCTTGTTTTTTCATTTGTCTGATCAACTGTGGGGTTCTTATTGTCTGAATGTGTTTTTCCTTAGAATATTATTTTAATTGCAGCTGAGGTAAACTTTAAGATACCCCGTACGTAAAGTTCATCAATTCATATGATTGACTTATATTTTTGCGAGACTTATTTCTATGACACTAATCAGAGATGTTGCTGAGATGATAACTCCCTATAGAAGATTTACCATACTCATCAAATCAACCTGTGAGTATTGATGTCAAAATATCAAATTGGCGAATTACAGTGGATTTATTCCCCTGACCTTTTGCGTTCTATTTTATTCGCTCTATGATTATATGGGGAGAATTAACGTAATTATTTTAAATGATGCAAAACGAAGAACCGGAACTGTTCCAACCTAAGGTCAAATATAATGATCATCGTTTGATAACACCTCGATGATCATGCGGGGCGCTGTTTGTGAAAACTCCATCGGCTTTTCACGTGAATAATGTTATGCTCAGGTAACCCCAAAAAAGTTGTGATAATCTAATACTTTACTAATTTCTAGTGTGCGTCTTCAAAATGTATTGCGAATCGATTCGATAATTCAATTAGTCTAATCGACGATCGCACCTCCACTTGAAAAACGCGCTAAGCCGTTTCAATTAGCATTTGTTTCGCATAATTTTCGACAGTCATTGAGAGTCGAGACTGGCGTTTGCGCGGTGTGCGTGGTTTCGTTTCGTTCCATGTCTTCTTGAGTTCTTTGAGAAAACAAGTTTACGCTATTTTTGGGTTTTGGTTCGAACAGGAGCTGATTGATTATTGACGTTTCATAAATCATAGCACCGGTTTTTTTAAAAATTATAACCGGGCTCTGTATGATTGGCTGTTCTATTATTTGATGTTTTGAACATGAAGGGATGTTTTGAACATCATCAATCGAAACGATCGATGATCAATACTCTCTATTTGTTTAAGTCGATGAGTGTTTTTGGATGAGTATTCTGGATAAGTGATTATATTTCCATAGTGTTGATGATTCATGTGTTGAGACCTTGAATTAAATATAATTATAATTTTCGACAGATGGAGTTGCGAGAACACTGGGAGCGTAATCGAAGATGGTGGTTCTGTATGATGAATTCCGCACCAACTCGCCTCGGAGGGGTCAGCACCCTCTCCCATTTCATCCAAACCTTATAAATGTGGATATCATAGCCAATTGAGTATCTTTGCATACTAAATTTTCATGAGAATCATCCAGACTGTATGTCATCGATCAAAACAAGGCATAAGAACTTGAATGAAATCCTCAACATTCTTAACGATCTGGTAAATATAGCGGATGGAGTGGGACTTACCATTCAAACATTTTCAAGTGGGTTAGTATTGTCGAGTTGCGAACCCACTTCGCTATGCTTCAGTTGTAGTGATAAGCGATCTCCCAAAACGATTTTGTGTTTAGTTTCAGCAACATTTGTTCGAGTTCATTCGGTTCTGGTATATGGTACAGAGCTCAAATCTCGTAACGATAAAAATACATTGAAGTCATCAAAAATGAATGTTGGATTTCCGTTGGAATAATTGATTTATTCGATGATGAATTTATTTCGCCAGATATTCCATAACCTATCTATTGTATTTTTTTACGTATACGAGTTTCACATTTGTAAGTTACCTTGCCTCGTAGTGTCTTATTCAACCAAACGAATATCGACGGTTTTATCACAGTTCACAAATATCACTTTCCATACGAGGGCGAACCCCCTTCCTAGCTATTACCCTGTGTCCTCAAGTATGGCATCTCTGGTGTGGGACACTTGAAATTCGAAAACTCTGGCTCCCAATTGTTGGATTTAGCCCCAACCGGTTCCAGCATGTTGTTCCACAGTGCATTCGCTGCCCGGGCGTAACCCTTTTGACTCAAATGGAAACAATCCATGGATAGGTAGCTGACGTCTGAATCCCCGTTGGGTAGATTCGGTACGGTTATATTTATGATGAACGGCTGAAAAACTACGCTGAAATCTGGTTTGTTTTGAAATTCCTCCCTACCAGCGATATCCTTCTGGAGCTCATTCCAATACTCTATGATTTTCACGTAGCGTTTCTCATTCCGAGCAAATTGGGTAGCCATAAAACAGGGACATTCGAAGATATGTGTGCTGACGCATTCGAGCGGTTTTGCCTTCAGTTTGGTCAGTATGTCAACATCTGGTGGAAAAATTATCTGCAGTTGTAGAATGACACTGATAACAATGCGGAATTGTACTTACTTGGGCTGGCCACAAGATTCACTATCGTGCGGGGTAAGTAATCACGGAACGTTCGCAGTGCCGCCAGAATGTTGTTTTCGTGATATGCCAGGCTCTTCTCCGGTGGATTCAGATAGCAGATATTCGAGCAAAAATCGTTTCCTCCTATAAGAAGTGTTATCAACTTCCAGTGTTTCTCTACGTTCACCTTAGGATCACATAGCATTCGCTTGACTAAATTTTTCGCCTGTTGGGGTATATCTTGGCTCATAGCACCTGCTTCGGCAGTGTTGAAACTACAAGCAAGCAACTTATGAAACAATCGCAAGAAAATATTCACCTCTCTCTTACCGTGACGCTTTCCGAATTGAGATGCCATCCTTGACCGGATAACCGTACAGGTTTGGGTTGAATTCCTTCAAGATGTTCGGTATCGTAAGAAACTGCCTCCAATTACCCTGGCCTCCAATGCTCCAGGACAGACCTTTGTTCTCTACAAAAACCTCTAGGATATTTGTTGCCATCACGCCATTACCTGCGGTAAGTGAATCCCCAATCGCACCCACAATGTCGATGTCTCCCGGTCGCACTTTGTGTGCCGACGTTGGAGCCGGGAAGCTGCGCATTCCGGTGGTGTTACAGAAGAATGGTTGATCAGGTGGGTATTGTGGTTGGATTTTCTAAGAATGATAGGGAATGAATGTAATCTCTGTTCTACGCATCGATGGGTTACACCACTTTGACGCTGGCACATTTATGAGGTTTCGTGAATATTTGAAGATGATAAAGAATATTTTTTTTTAAATATTGCGTTTCATTAAATCTAGTTTCTCAAGCTGATGACTTTTCAAATACCCTAAATGAAATTATTGAAAAAAATATTTTTCGGATTTTGAAATAATTTTACCTAAAAACGTTCTCGAGTTCTGTATAAATTTGTGTTTCACTTGTATGGCAGCCTCCCTCAGAGTGGGGGAGGGGTCTCGTTCTATCATAAGAACTTTTCCCGGTCCCAAAAACCCTTACATACAAATTTTCACGTCGATCAGTTCAGTAACTTCCGAGTTCATAAGAATCAGAAAGACAGACAGACAGACAGACAGACAGAGATCCTATTTTATATAAATTGATTATAAAGTTTATCCATTCGTATAGATGACGTAGCCCGTTTACTTGAAAAAAAGCTGACAATTTTGGTACATACGTATTATGGTACATACGTATCATGAATTTATTATTTCATGATGAAATTTATTCTGAGGTCAATGCAATGGGGGTGAAGTCCCCATTTAACGAGGACAATGAACTGAGGCGGCACCAAGCCACCGAGGTGACGCAATCCGAGTCGGCCGCCGATCTGCCGTAGTAAGCCGTAGTTAGGTCGGACCTGGTGCATCACGTTTGTAACCAGGTAATCAAAATGCATGACATGCATAATTAACCGTGCAAACGTAATGCACCAGGTAAACGTATGCCGTCCGACGCTCGGTAACGCTCGGTTGGACCTTACTAAAGGATCGTCTCCTATGTTTCAAACAAACCGGGTAATCGGTGGAACACAGGTTTGTTTGCGAGAGGCCGCCGCTTCCTACGGCAGGTCGGCGGCCAACTCAGATCGAGTCACCTCGGTGACTTGGTGCCGCCTCAGTTCATTGTCCTCGTTAAATGGGGACTTCGCTCCCCTTACATTCACCTCAGAATAAATTTCATCACGAAATAATAAATTCATGATAAAAACTGCGTTGCGGTGGATAATACGTGAGTACAATTTTTTTCTTATCAATTCTTTTCACATTTTCATGGCATTTATGCTTTTTATTTTTTATGTTAAAATTGCCTGCTTAATTTACGGAATATTCCATAACCCATGTTCATTTTTGAAGGATCTTTTGGTCTTAACGTGCACTACGGAAAGGAATGAAGATGGCATGCCAATTGTACCTACACTTATTTCCAAAAATGATACAGCGAAATCTTCAACATCTTTTTCGAATTTCCTCATTACAATCTCTCATTTTATTTCGTATTTTGGTTGCTCTTTCATGTTCTTTGGTTTAATCTTATTTATTCACAAGATATTCAACAAAACTCATAATCTGATTTGTCTGAATTTTTCCTTCTTCAGTCAGGTAAACATTCGGGTAAATGTCGCATTCTAGTATTTATTATATTCGGGTAAATGTCCATTCGCGTATATGTTGCATTCGGGTATTTGTTATTTTCGAATGAATGTCACTCGGGTATGTGTTACATTCGGGTAAACGCGTTTGCTGGTATTCGGATGAATGGGGCACAACCAATATTGGATCCGTATCCTTTTATTTTGTCATTTTTTTTCATTAAAATTTTTGTTTGCTCTTTTCTTCAAAAATTACCTCGTTCAAAAATTTTTAACTTTTGAACTACTAAACCAATCCAGATCTAAGTGCTGCGGACTCAATCCACTTCATTCTCAAGCAAATTCATGCATGTTTTCAAGCGATTTCTTGCAATAAATTCTCAGACCACCAGAGATGCCAGATTTACAAATATGTTTGTAAATTTACAGACATATCTGTAAAACATTCATCACATCAAAAATATTTGACTCACCATATGACATTTTTCCATAGTTTTAATACAGAAAAGTTATTATATTTAGTATATATCAATACACATGACGTTAGACCAGCGATATTCAACCTGCGGCCCGGCAGTCCTTCTTGTTGGCCCATCTGGTGTGTATGATGTTCGGAACTCATACACATAAGTACTTTTGCCTTGACATCATTGCAGACGAAAAAGAGGATACGGTTATTCACAATTAATGAAAAATTGCATTCTCTGCAGGTAAGGAAAAATCTTGAACGAAAATTGTCTCTGATAATTATTTTCTGTTCTAGACAAGATTGTTTTGCTGAAATGCAAGGAGATTTATCGAAAAATAGTTAAGTTAGGGTCAGGACTATGTCTTCTAAGTATTTAAACAACATCGAATAAAAATTTTCATTCTATTTTCAACAAGTTACATTTGCTTTCGGGTCTGCTTATGACGAAATATGGGTTACTGTTCGATATTGTTACGACAGACATGGTTCATGGCCGTGTGGTGATCTAAAACTTGTATAGCCTTGCATGGCGGATGGAAAATATACACTGCATTTTTTTATAAATAAAAACGACAAGACCGCAAGCCTTGGTGGATGTCCAATATATCAACGGAGAAATACTGTGTTTTATAAAAATTAACAACGCGTATGTTTGTGTATGTGTGTGTATGTATGTATGTGTAGATCGTTGAAACATTTAAACACACTTACAGCACATAAGTTATTAAGTGGTCCAAAAAATCATTTTTTTCCACTTTTTCCCAAAAATGACAAAAATGACAAAAGATGATCGACATATAAAATTGACCTAGCCTTTTATAAAAAAATATTTAACTTGCGAAAAACATAATTATAATTATTGATTGTAGTCGTTTTTTATTTTTTTATGACTTTGGACTAGAGGGCGCTATATATTTTTATATTTTTTCTTGAAAGCTGAGGATTTTTTACACAACATATCTCGATATCAGGGTTGCTATTTTTTCGTTTTTTAGATATGATTTTAAAAAAAAATAATTTTTCCCCATTTGTCCAAAAATAACTTTCTGCAAAAAATCATAACATTTGAACTACTGAACCGATTTAGATGATCGATATATTAAATTGAAGCCAATAAGCAAAATTCACACTTGCGGGAAGATTGGATTTTAGTAGCATAGGTCTAGTTTAGTCACATATGAATATTGATCGAAGACTTAAAACATGTTAAATTTACAAAATTCTAACTTAAAAACGATAATTATAGCATCTCTGATATCGAGATATGTTAAGTAAATACTCCTCAGCTTTCCATAAAAAATATAAAAAAATATAGCGCTCCTATCTTTAACCGAGAAAACTATGAAAAACTAACTCAATCCATAATTACAAAAACAAAATTCAATTTTTTCGCACAAGTAATATTTTTTCAAAGAAAAATAACTCATAAGCTTCAATTTTATATGTCGATGATATGAATCGGTCCAATAGTTCGAAAGTTATGACTTTTTGTAGTGGGAAAAATGGAGAAAAATTGTTTTTCGAACCATCGATTAGTTTTGCAAAATCATATTTCTAAAACGAAAAAAATAGCATCTCTGAAATCGAGATATTTTATGCAAAAATTCTCAGCTTTCAATCCATATTAAAAATAGTATCCATATTATATGCAAGTTAAATATTTCTCAATTAAAGCTCATTGGCTTAAATTTGATATGTCGATCATCTAAATCGGTTGAGTGGTTCGAAAGTTATAAATTTTTGAAAAAAGTCATTTTGGGAAAAAGTGGAAAAAATGATTTTTGGGATCACCCTAAAATGGAAATGGGCACCCTAATGACAAATTAAAAAAATACGAGTTTAATGTTTTGCGATAAAGAACAAAATTACCACTCTTGACGAAGAGCTGAGAACCACTATATTAGTTTGGCATGGAATGGCTGTATATATATATATACAGAATACAATCTTACGTGCATCGTGATGTACAAAGTATTGAAGAATAAGTGAAAATTAACGTTAAAAGACATTTCTATAGATCTGCACACTTTTACAGACTTTTCCACATTTTTAACAGACATTCACATGTTTTTACAGACTTTTTTTTAAAAATCATCTGGCAGCTCTTCCTTCCACTTTTTATCGAATATTTCCAAATCGCAGGAGTAAACATTTACGTGACTCTGACTTTGTTTGTTTTTATTACGTTCGGAAAAACGTTATGACAAAGAGAGGGGACATTAAAAATGCGTTGCTCAGTGAAAGGCTGAGATGCTCTTTTAGAGATGCAATGGTTAATTAAACAATTGACGGAAAAATGTAGTTCGTTCATTTTATAATTTTACTTATTTTTGCCCTTGACAACAATACCTCTTTTATAGTGTTGATTATCATAAGAAAAATAACACTCCTGATCGTTGGATCTCTTTTGACATTTCAATTGGATATTTTTTGACAGCCGTTTTGATTCAGTCCGCACTACCTAGATCCAGATGATCGACAAATCAAATTAAAGCCAATTAGCTAGCCTTTTTTGGAAACAAACAGAAAGTTTAGATTTTGTTTTCGATTGCATTTGTTTTTTTATAGTTCAAATGCTCTCGGGATCAAGGGCGCTATAATTTTCTCTCGAAGGCTGAGATTTTTTTACATAACATGGTTTTTGAGTTATGATTTTTTAAATCTAACCGATAGTTCCAAAAATCATTTTACTCCTTTTTTCCAAAAAAGATTTTTTTCAAAAATCAATAACTTTTGAACTACTGGACCGATTCAGATTATTGACATATCAAATTGAAGCCAATGCACAATGGTCCAAGAAGAGCATTTTTCGCAAATTTTCATCTAGAGCTCGACAGTTATTCTCTAGACAAAGCTGTTACATATGATAGAGCGCTCATTTTTTGTTGTCAAAAAACCTAATTGCTACTGTAATAAAGGTTAGGTAATTGGCTTTAATCTAATATGTCGATCTTTTGAATCAATAATTACGAAAACAAAATCCAAATTTTCTGCAAATATAAGGCTTGCTTATTGGCTTTAATTTAATATGTCGATCATCTTAATTGGTCCAGTAGTTCCGCCAAACCGATATAGTGGTTCTCAGATTTCCATGAAAAATGGTAGTTTTGTTTTTTATTGCAAAATATAAATCAGTATTTTTTTTATTTTGTCATTAGGGTAACCATTCCATTTTAGGGTTGTCCGAAAAATCATTTTTTACAACTTTTCCCCACAAACGACTTCTTTCAAAAACTTCAAATATATCAAATTTAAGCCAATGAGCTAGCCTTCTTTGAAAAAATATCACACGTGTGGTAAGACTGGATTCTAGTCGCATAGGTCTAGTCTAGTCACATAGGAATATTTAACGAAGTCTTAAAACATGTTAAATTTGAAACATCATATCTCAAAAACGAAAAAAAAAATCTGATATCGAGATATGCTATGTAGAAAATCATCAGCTTCCCATAATTTAACTATATTTAACCGAGAAAACTAGGAAAAACTGACTCAATCAATATTTACAAAAACGAAAATCAAAATTTTTCCCAAATATTTTTTCAAAGAAAACTAACTCATAAGCTTCAGTTTGATATGTGATCATCTGAATCGGTTCAGTAGTTCAGAAGTTATAAATTTTTGTGATGGAAAAAATATAAAAAAATTGTTTTTTCGAACCATAACTTTGGAAAATCATATCTTAAAAATAAAAATAGCATAGCATAATTCATTTTTCGAACCACCCTAAAATGGAGTTGGTCACCCTAGCGAAAAACAAAAAAAAATGCGGGTCTACTATTTTGTGACGAAGAACAAAATTATAATACGGCATATTAATTGTGCCTACGCTTACCGGTAAATGTATCATTCGGGTATTTGTTGCATTTGGGCACATGTGTGCAGTCGGGTAAATGTTGCATTCGGGTATTTGTTAAATTCAGGTAAATGTGAATGGGTGAATGAATGCATTTATTACATTCGGGTAAATGTGCTTCGGATAAACGTGTTTTGGGTGAATGGTGTTCGGGTAAATGTTACACAACCCTCAAAATAAACCACCCCTCTCGATAGTTTTTTGCATGGTCTTATTGGAAAACCTTTCTCATTTAACAAAATTCAATGTACACTGGTGCCGCACAGTGATCCCTGACAAAATTTAGGCAGCCAAAACCAAAAAAATGAAGTTGCATAAAAACACAAAAATCTTACAGTCCCTTATTCTAAGATGTTCAAGGCATCTAGGATCACGTGTTTCACCCCATTCCGCGCGCGCATCATTGCTCTGGCAACGCGATAAGATACCAGCTCGCCGGTGCCACTATTTCCCGTGTGTTTTTCTAACATGTGTTTTGGTGATGTTATTATACGAATTTTTTTTGGCTCATTATGTTTCTTGAAGCATTTTTAACGGAGAATTTACATTTGTTGTCAGTTTCAAAATTCGGTTGGTTGTAGTATGTGTTAACTCCACACAAGGTATGTACTATTTTGGAAGTTTAATTTTGCTTCGGATGGACTTATAAAATATGCCCCGCATTTCCCCGCAAAACTTTTTTGATGAAAGTGTTCCTCAAAGTGTCTTTTATCACTCAGCACCGTTTTTACCCTAACTCCCCCCTTTTGGATTTTTTCTCAATATTAACCCGAAATCATTCCATGCCAAACCGATATAGTGGTTCTCAGATTTTCGAGAAAAGTGATAGTTTTGTTCTTTATCGCAAAACATTAGACCCTTATTTTTTTTTTCAGTAGGGTGACCATTTCCATTTTAGGAATGTCCGAATAATCAACTTTTTCCTCTTTTTTCCAAAAAAATATTTTTTTCAAAAATTCATAACTTTCGAACTACTGAACCGATTCAGATTATCGACATATCAAATTAAATCCAATCACCTGGTATTTTTTGAAAAAATACATCTGCAGAAAATTCGAAATTTGTTCTCGTTATTATTGATTGTATTCGTTTTTTATTGTTTTCATAGTCTCGGGACCGAGGGCGCTATATTTTTTCATATTTTTTTCTGAAAAGCTGAGGATTTTTCACATAATATATGTTGAAACCAGAGAGGCGTTTTTTTTCGTTTTTGAGTTATGATTTTTCAAAGTTAATCGATGGTTCAAAAAATATTTTTTTCCTCTTTTTGTTTTTTGGTGAAACCGAGTTGAAAAACGAACTCTGCGTTTCCGAAAACCCCAGTCTGCCAAAAATTGGGTTTTTCTGAGTTTTGGCCGCCTAAATTTTCTCAGGGACCACTGTGTGCCGTGGTAAACTCACCAAAACGAAGATATAAATTATTAAAATTTTTGAAAATTGAATGCTTTGTAAAATCGTGACCAAACTATATCTATAACGTTTTATCCTAGGACTAACCGTTCTCGATTTTCAACCATTTTTCATAGTGAAAATAATGTTGGGGGAATTTCTATACAATGTCGGAACCTTAGCAGGATTGCTATGATAAAATCTGTGTTTTTGATCTGAAAAATCTTTTTATCTTAGTTTTTTCTCAAAAAATCTGTATTGAAATTTGTATAAAATTTGTAAGTCCAATTTTAAAGCAAAGTCAATTTTCGATGCTTTAGTATCATTGATTGGCATAGTTTTTATTGATTATTGATGGTATCCACGTAAAGCCAGCAAATATATACCCTGTTACCACATTGAAATATGTATTTCCGAGCTATTTTTTTTTATCTGTTGAGAAAATAATAAATATGTATTGGAATCTTTATTGCGGTTTTTGCACCTGATAACTTTTGCGTTAGATTTACGTACGAAGTAATAATCTCATACTTGTAGTAAAGTGTATATATTCTGCTTATCCATATTTTTAAGCTCGTGTATAGCTTGCTTGCTTTTTAAGCTGGTATAGCTAGCCAATAGTTTTCTGAATAATACTATTTTTCAATTTTCAGGCTTAGGCAAAAATTTTACTATGCAATTCTATCTCGCACAGATATCTAATTTGATAAAAAATGTGTAATGTCTTAGATCAAGGCCTATGGCCCCATGGCCTAGTGGTAAGCGTTGCGCTTGCCAAGATGGGCGCTTCGGGTTCGATTCCCATTCGGGTCAGAAATTCTATCGTCATAGATCGTTTTTCTGGCTGGCACTGGTAAAGGGGAACTGTCTAGGGTGTGGTGGGATGAGCATTGGGCGTTGCCAGTCCCCAAGAAAAGTCACAAAAACCCGGAAACAGCTCCTCTAAGCGAATTGACGCCGCTATAAGCGTCTTTGCCCAGTCCTGGTGGTACTCGGGACGTTAAGCAGCAGTATCTCGATGGTCCTCCTGCGAGATAGTGGGGTTGGTCGCAGGACTTGTAAGCCGCACCACTAAAACACCAAGAAACGAACGATACACAAGAAGATTTGAACCGGACTAATCAACACAGACCCAGGCGACGAAAACGGACTAACGATTGGAAACTCGGGACGTGGAATTGTCGATCTCTCAATTTCATCGGAAGCACTCGTGTGCTTTCCGAACTATTGAAACACCGCAAGTTTGACATCGTAGCGCTGCAGGAAGTGTGTTGGAGAGGATCTAAAGTACGAACATTTCGCGATGGTCATACCATCTACCAGAGCTGCGGCAACACTCACGAGCTAGGTACAGCTTTCATCGTGTTGGGCAATATGAAGAAGCGAGTGATTGGTTGGTGGCCAATCAACCCAAAAATGTGCAGATTGAGGATTAAGGGCCGATTCTTCAACATCAGCATCATTAACGTGCACAGCCCTCACCTTGCAAGTCCCGATGATGACAAAGACGAATTCTACGCGCAGCTGGAACGCGAATACGAACGCTGCCCAAAACATGACATCAAGATCATCATCGGAGATTTCAATGCCCAAATCGGTAAAGAGCAGGAGTTCAAATCTGTAAACGGTCTAAGACTCATCGATTTCGCCACCTCTATAAATATGGCCGTACGCAGTACCTTCTTCCAACACAAATTCCTCCACCAATACACCTGGAGGTCACCAAATCAAACACAATCTCAGATCGACCATGTTCTGATAGACGGCCGACATTTCTCGGACATACCTGATGTCAGAACCTATCGAGGCGCTAACATCGACTCGGACCACTACCTAGTGATGGTTAAGATTCGCCCAAAACTCTCCGTTGTGAACAACATTCGGTACCGATGCCCGCGACGGTACAATCTTACGCGACTGAAACAAGCAGATGTCGCCAAAAACTACGCACATTCGCTTGAACCTGCGCTGCCGGAAGAGGACCAAATTAACGATGCTCCTCTTGAGGACTGTTGGAGCATGATTAAAACAGCCATAAACAGCGTAGCGGAGAACATCCTAGGACAAGTGGAACGAAGCCGACGGTACGAGTGGTTCGATGAGGAGTGTCAACAAGTGTTACAGGAGAAGAACGCTGCGCGGGAGCTCATGCAGCGTCAAGCTACCCGTCAGAACGTGGAACGATATAGACAAAAGCGGAGACAGCAAACCCAACTCTTCCGGGAAATGAAGCGCCGCCAGGAAGAGGAGGAGTGTGAAGAACTCGAACAACTGCACCGTTCTCATGAGACGCGAAAGTCCTGCCAGAAACTCAATGCATCCCGAAAAGGCATCGTGCCGCGAGCAGAAATGTGTCGGAATAAGGATGGGAGTATACTGACGAATGAACGTGATGTGACCGAAAGGTGGAGGCAGCACTTCGAAAACACCTGAATGGCGTACAGGCAGAGGACCAAAATGACGATGGAAGCGATTACGTTGGTGCAGTAAATAATGAAGATGTAAGGTGTTGAAATTATTCAAATTTTTATGTTTTTTAACGATTTTCTTTAAAGGGGAATTATGATCATGGATTGACCAACTCTGATCATGGTTTGCCCAAAAAATGATCATGGTTTGTCCGGTTTTAGAAATCTCCATTTTTGAATGAAAACATTCGAATTTACAAGTAGATGTTGCATTTATCATTGCTTGAGTTTAATGTCATCATATTGATTCATTAATAATTTAGGCTTTCTTCAGAATATTTCCTTTCCTTGGGCATTTTAAAAGTGTTACCCTCAACACACTGAACACAGAGAAACTTTATTTCTGCTATGTGCGAAGGACACAATCAATAAACTGCAGCGCGCCAAGCGGTTGCCATAGAAATCATGAAATTTAATTGGACAACTCATGATCAGAATTGAGTTCATCAAAATGCGTTAATTTAATGGTTTAGCTATTTAAATCTGATACAAATGGTTTGCAAGCATGATGTTTACTATAATTATAAATGTTATAATCCCGAAAAGGTCTGAATGCGTGCTAAATAATCATCTGGTGATCGATTAAAAGTTGGCTCGAATGAGGGGCGCATTGACACAAATGGAAGGTGTATTTTATAATCCTTCAAAAAATGTGATTCCGTAAAAATATACTATAAAACTATTGTAAAACATGACGAAGACGATTTTATTTATATGTTTTGAAACATTCGATTACCTTATTTGACAAAGGAGCGCTGAATTAGAGCATTCAAAAAAGTGGGCAAACCATGATTATTTTTTCGACTGGACAATCCAAAATCATTTACCTCACTCAATTTTCTGAGTGCCAAGGTGATGTAACTCAATAAGATAAGCGATACTTACCCCTCGTATGAGGTTGATTTTGAATTTGTTTGCATCTTCTCCGGTTGTGCCGATGAAATTCAGTGCAACGTCGCGAAGGGCTCGGAACTTTTCCAAAAACAGTGGTGAGTCCAGCGAGGTAACTTGGGCCTGGCAGTGGCAGTGATGTATCATGAGCAGCAGTATTTGACTAAAACCAAGTGTTCGGATAAGTACATGCCGGCAGAAGTACATTGTGCTGACGATAGGAGTTTGGGCAATTATTCTCGTGCAGCTCTCTTAACCAAGCAAGTGCATGAAGCTGTTAGGGATTACTAGACAAAATATTTACAGTGTTAATTTTATAATGATTTCGTGCTGAATTTCATTTTATTTCGTTCAATTGTATAATTTACTAGGAATACCGAATTCTAGAATTTGGAAATGTGACTGGCAAAACTTGGAAAAAAACAATGATATTAAAATTCACATGCCGCGAATGTGTCGTTTTCAGTATTCGGAACACGTTTAGTTGAAAGTGAGAATGAGTTCAATCAAGCTATCGCGGTGCAAATTCCCCTTTGTAATACACATTTGTGTTAGGAATTTGCTACCCTTAATGAAGATATACGACAATTATGCATACTTCAAGTTCAAGGCTAAAACTCTGACACTTACAAGCGATTTATTTCCCCACCTTCTGTTTCCACTTGATTGAGGATATCTTGTGGGATTATTCACAGGAAATAAGCGGGACAAAACACTTCTCTTCGTGTCAGCTGATGACACCTTGGATAATCGGAAAGAACAGCGCGTGGCTCAGTCTCTTCATCGATGGTCTCGATGATCGCTAACTTTGCGTATGAACATAATGAATATGTTAGAATTTTAAAGAGAGTTTAGTGTTTCGGTTTCGTAATAATCTATGACAGTAATGAAAAATAATATATTGGAATTATTTTCCATAAGAGGTGTGATGTCACATCAGCCATTCTCGCCTTGCACGAATCAATGCGCTCCGTTCGGTTTATAATACTGAGTATCACCGCATCTGTGCAAATGTCCTGTGAAGCATTCATCACTCACATCTGTGAACCTGGAAGTCTCTCATTATTGAAGGCTGCTAGTCAAGCCGGAGAAAATAGCCATGCGATATTATGACGAGCACAATGCACTCACAAATGCGATTGACAGTTATGATATCCATTCTTCCTATCTTTCAATAATCTCACTGTTCTATTATGGTTTAAGACATCTTCCGTGATATTGTAGAATAAAGAAGAAACAACATTAGGGGAATCCCGTCTTTTTCGTAATTTAAATATTCCCATTTCTTTATGAGTGGTGTTACTCTAACCAGTTTAGTGAGCATACGTACTAAAAAGTACAATAATAACTCATAAACAGAAATTTAATAAACATGTTGACATGAAATCGACCTTCAAATGTAATTGACGCTTCCCGAAGCGCCACCTTGGAAAGCCTTGGAAAGAAGCCATCTGTGTGAAAACATGGTTCATCTTCAATCCGATAAAATTCCAATTAAACCTGCCTGCCGTGTACTGAGGGCAATAGGTCGATTTAATGATTTAAATAACGCTTTGGTTCATGACCACTCTCTCCTATTTGTTATACGTGTAGAATTTCATAACACATTTCATAAGTTTTTTTGGGATTCAGATCGATTCAAAAGAAGCGAAAACCGGTTCATTGTATAGCAGATGAGATCTCGGCATGGCGATTTGTTGCTGAGTACATGTGCTAGTCTCTAAATCATTCAAAGTTCTCTAAATCATTCAAATGTAACTTCTTCTCAGTCATTATTGAATAACTGTTTCCCTCGTATTTGCTTTCATGTAAGCTCACATCACGTTTTTAATCGGTTGCCCATTCATCTTTGATGAGACGAAGCTGCTTATTACTACACTAAACGCCACGCCAGTAGTGGCATAGGTAGAGTGTCAAGTTCAAGTTTGCGCTACGCAAATTTGCCGTAACGGCTACCACAATTACCATGAAGTTTCAATTTCCGCGTCGTCTGGCGCTTGGCGTTTTCCCTCGAAATTCGTGTCAGATCTTATTTCAATTACCAGCTCTCTGCGCACTAAGTACAGAAAGCTGGTAATTGAGAGAAACAACAGATCTTAGCGGCGTCGAAATATTGCTGCTCAAGCGGTTCTCTGTACTGCGAGGCGTGCAATGCGCAATCTTTTATTCAACACGTCGCGTGTGCATCCACTGCCGCAAATGCGAACATTTTTTTTTATCCATTACTGGGAGCTGCTAGTGTAAACTGCGTTGAGGACTTCATGTAGAACATATGCTGCTTCTCTAATGAATTATAGCGCTCGACACGTTGAAGATATTACCGGAGGTGTGTGCCTCATTAGCGACGAAGAGGAAGATGTTTGTTATTCCACTCCGCGCGTGTGTTGTACGTTGTCGATAAGCAAACTTGATTCTGTATATGACTAATGATTTTATAACGATGTGTGATTTGAACAAAATGGTTTTGCGCAGACTGCTCTTCAGATTGGGACTCAGATCCAGATTCATTCATTGATTGGGTTTCAGATCCAGATTCATTCTGGAAAGATGATTTGGTGATAGGTTTTTGGGTTTCACACCAGACAAAGATATATACAGTATGTCAATGATGTTTTGGAACTGATGGTGAAAATGAACTTTTACACTGATTATTTTAATGTGTTACACCCCAAATATTGGTTAAGCTTAAAATTGTCTTTTCTATGGTTTTTTGGTGTATGAGTCCAAATTAGTTTTTGTTCAACCTGGTTCTGTTTATTGTCGTTAGATTAAAATTTATTTTGCTATGTAATAGTTGCATAAAATGCTAACCTAAGCATTCGATGACAAAATCATTGAGCAGCGTCGAGTGACATGATTATCACTTCATTCGAAAGACAAAATATCTACGAGTTATATGCCTTGCAAGCAAACTGCTGATACACCCAAAATTAGCTTTTAGCATATGTTTTGGCAACCCAATTTATTACATTAAAAGAGCCTAAACATAACAGCTACTCCCGCATACTGGAACAGGTCGGACTCGATTGCATACAATTAAAAAATAATAATTTTTATTTCAAACAGAGTCCGAATCAGAGAAAAAGTTTAATAAATCAGTCGTTGTTGAAATTTGAACATACGCGTAAAAGGATTTTTCCACCAGATCTGATCCTCTATCACCCCCTGAAAAAAATACGGATTTTTTATATGAGGGAGATTTTTTATGACTTTGATTCAAAAATTAAAAAAACGAATAAAATATGTATAAAAAACAAATAACATTTTTTTTATTCGATTATACAGTGTCGATAAAAACATACATAAAAATGATATACAGGGCGGACTCGATTATATACAGTCTCTTCAAGCAAAAAAAAAAGAAAGTAACAAAACTTAAAAAAAATACAGTTCTTCAATCGATTTATAATGATTTATTGGCATTGTTCGAAAAAAAATAACATCCGTAGGCAGGGTTGCCAACTATAATTTTACAAAATCAGGAAGAATGAAAATAACAATCAGAATAAATCAGGATAACTCATAGTGGGTTGTCCGAAAAGTTAATGTCGATTTTTGGGAAAACAAAAACATAATTTTCAATCAAAGCATTATAATTTAATTTTATATCCATGGTCCTGTTTCACAATCTTTCGCCATCTTTCACACAACTTGAATATTCTATCCTCTTAGAACATGTTTGCTTCCTCGTCCATAACTGCTGCGAGCCATACATGTGAGAAACAGGTTGCTTGGTTGTAGCTCATAATGCAGAATCCATTCCAAATCCCACCAGAAACAGAGTATATCTTCGTTCGGGCGAAGTCCGGATATGTAAAAGAATTAATAAGCATGATATAAATCCTCGCATAAGCGTAATCGATTGATTGCAGAGAAATCAATATTGAAATCTTCACTAAATTCATCATCCATACTTTGGAATGAATGAGGAAAGCACATCAGCAGTGAAAGACTTGCTGATTTTTTTTCTAATTTAATCATTAAAGTTGATTCTACTTTGAATCAGACGAACAAATAACATATAAAATCTTTTTATATTGACTGTGGATTTTAAATTTTTTTCCTTGAGTAGCTTTACACTCTTAAACGTATTTTTACACTAATAACTCTGGGGATATATCTACACACATTATCTTCAATAAAGCAATGTTCTTCCTCGTTGTAATTTCATAAATTCAACAGACAATCTGGTTTCATAAATGTTTCTAGCACTGTTTTGGAAAGCCACGAAACAATTGAGGGAAGAGTATAAAAAAGTTAAGTACAGCTTTGTGTCTGGAGAATTTAACTTAATGTAAGAACCGGAGAACTATCATGACAGAACCGGAGAACTATCATTGACATGGAAACCAGTATATTTATTACGAATAATATAAAGAGTACAAAAATCAGGAAAAATCAGGATCATTTCAGAAAAATCAGGTGAAATTGAGTGTTCGTCAGGATATCAGGGAGCATGCTAAAAAGTCTGGGAAATCCTGAAAAATCAGGAAGGTTGGCATCTCTGTCCGTAGGTAATTCAGCATTCAGATTTCTAAAGATAATTTTGTTTTTTCACCATTCAGTATAAATGTGACAAAAATCAGCTTGAAGCTTGCAGAATATTTACCCCAAAGGTTTAATGAAAAAGCCTCTGTTCTTTTTTTTATATGTATGTTTTGTCCCAGATTAACAAATAGAATCGTTTGTTCCAGGCTGAAAACCCTGAATTCACCATGCTACATGAAGAGCTGAATGATTTTTATTTGATCATTCTCACTAATATCTGCAGGATTAGTGGACAAAAATTAGATGCCTAAAAATTTTATTAAACATTGTGGTAACATGTATGGTATGTATGTGATAGTATGCAATCTAGATTCAGAAACAAATTTAAATGTAGTTTTTGTAAATAAATGAGGATATTTTTCATGCTAATGAAATGGATTTTGCTCTACAACGAATATTTTCGATGGTACAGATTTTTGGAAGAAAAAAATTATAGGAGGTTGTGTTCAAGACACGACCGCCTTGTTGACGTAGAACTACGCTGTAGTTTAATTCAAGTCGCTTGTTTATAGCTGCGGATATTATTTTATAATGTCACGAAAATTTTGAAATAACCATTCTACCATTTTGGTCGTCCTGAAATGTTTTTTTTAAATTGTAGAATCATTTGACGATAATTGTTTGATAATTCATTCTTGTGCTCGCAGAATAATACATGCTCGAGATAAGTGCAGCTAACATCCTTAGTGGAGAAAGTATTGCTACTGGCAAGCGAAACCAAGTCACTGACAAAATAGAACATTTATTTTCCTGGTGAGCTGACGATAGCCTAGCTTGATGATTCCCCACACAATTGGGTAACTCAGAACCTTAATGCAATGGCGTCTGTTTGATGCAATGATTGCAATGCCAGAGACATCAGCGAGTGAGTAATTTGGTCGCGTCCACAGCCACAGTCCTCAGCTCAAAAAACGAAGACATGTGATGACGCAAAACAAGGAAGAACAAGCGATATTCATTGTTTTGAATACAGAACGATACTGAAAGTTCGCCTTCCTTCTTTGCTTGAGACTTTAAACTTCTTCAGTTCATTCGTCTCTAACCTTCAAAAAAGCCCTCGGAAAACTTTACTTTGTCCATAATATTACTCCACCACCCTTCTTTTTCTTCTTCTTCTTCTTCTTCTTCTTCAATGGCACTAACGTTCCTAGAGGAACTTCGCCGTCTCAACGTAGTATTACTTGCGTCATTTTTATTAGTACTTAGTTGAGATTTCTATGCCAAACAATACGCCTTGAGTGCATTCTGAGTGGCAAGCTCTAGAATACGCGTGACCACAGTGCAAGTCGGAGGAAATTTCTTTGACGAAAAATTCCCCCGATCAGTACGGGAATCGAACCCGAACACCCGACATGTTAGTTGTGACGCTAACCACTCGGCCACGGGAGCACACTACTTCTCCACCTCCACCAGTTCAGCTCGCCCAGCAACGATGTTGTTCAGTCGATTTCCTCACGAAGAATGAAAGTTTGCCTCAGCGAGATCCTCTGTTTATACAAGTATTCCTCTTAGTTCTTCTTCTTTTCCTTTGTTCACGGAGACTTTACATCTTACGATTTACGTTCGCGGCGAAAATAGTTATTAACGTCAACTTTATTTCATAAAAACGTGACCAGTTTTCTGATTTGGCACCCTTAATGAACGACGTAGTTCTACGTCAAAAGTACCGATGAGAGAAATTTTGGACCCCTCTGGTACAGATAAAAATGTGGCAACACTGACTGTAGCAATAAAAGAGTAATTTGAGCGAGCGAAACAAAAGACACATTGCAAATAAGCACGCATTAAACCTTTCCCCATACTTTGCCACATGCATGGCCCAGACCGGGACGGACATAGATTCACGTTTATGCTCTTCTTTTTACACCTAGAAAACACTTTCCAACTTCATTTTATAATGAGGTGTAATATTAGTACGCATTTATGCATCAGCACCAGAAGCTATGTGGATAGCGTGGTCGTGTAAAACAGCCTTGCATTCCAGCCGGCGCCGGTTCGATCCCCGTTGACATCGTTTGGACTTTCTTTGGGTACAATCCCAGTCTGACAGAAAGAGATGTCTGCTCCCATACATACAAATATTTTAAAGCTTTTGAAAAAGGTGCTTTTATTTGTTCAATTCACCCTTCAGCACACGAACAGCCATTTTTTCTTTCTCATTCACATCTACCTTGTAGGTTCAGCGTTTTAAGGTGACGGTGGAAGCTAGCCACAAATGGCTGCCACAATGGTGCTCATTTCTTTCATCTGACACCCTCACCCCTCGCCCGAAAATCAATAATTTTGCGAAACAGTGTGAAGAAAATTATTGTTTTTGCATGCTTTCCATCAAGTAATATCAACCAAACTCTAATCGATTACTCACAAGATATTAAATTTTCATCTGCTGTCGCACTGTATAGTGAAAAACGTCGGAAAACTCAAACTAGTGCTCTGAAAGTTAAATTTTCATTTTTCATTTTTCGGCAATGGTTTCGTTTGTATTGGTGAAAGCATCGTTATTTTTTCGACACTGATGCCAGACAACATCATCGAAAAAGGCTATAAGAACCACTCAATAAAATGTTATTCCTGAGTCATAGCGTTTCATGTCATGAAAATCAATAGAATAAAATTGAGGGGCATAGAATGAAAGGGGTGTAAGTGATTTGATCGATTTCTCTACATCGACTCTCTCTTTTGGTCATAACTTAGCTGCAAACTCATTCTCGGCTGTAATTAACACTGTGGAAGATAGGTCAAAACCTTATCTATTCTCCTCGCCACTAGCCCGTCGGTTTTATATTTTCTTGTTGGTTAATGAATCAGAAAGGGGCGGGACTTTCAATGCAATTTTGAAAGACAAACCAGGGGCGAATGGATTCTCTGTGTTTGAAGTCTCCAGCAACAGTTCTGGAAATTGGATCATTTTCGCAATGCGAAAAGTTTTCCGTTTCCATGTTGTACCCCCAATAAGTTCCTGTAAGAATGATTTTCACGGTCAACAAAAACAGTTTGTTACAATCTATAAAGTTTTTATGTCACACCAATACTAGTATTTTGCTATGAGAAGAAGATATTGCGTATGCGTCTGCAAAGGTTGACGGGAGAACAGTTTTATGAGAATTGTGATTTTCTTATTGTAAGTAAATATTTAAATTTGTAAAAGATATTATACTTGTTCGATCTTCTAGATGGAAAATCAAGTCCAGTACTATCTACGGCTCCCACAATTACTAATTTTTTTTTCTAGAACATTCTAGTCGCGCTAATAAACACGCCTTCTAGAATCCTCTAATCGCCTTTTGTTTCAATGCACACGTTCCGGTTGTAATAGCAACAGCAACATGCTCATTATGCATGCTCTGTACATGATGTGGCTGATTGGTATTTAAATTCAATGAGCTGACTTAATTATTCGGGTATAAAGGGAGGCAACCTAGAACGAAGCGAATCATTGTTTTATTGTATATAGTAGCTGCACGAAATTTAAACAAAGTACCCAAAAACTTTCGTGCAGCCTTAAAAGTTCAATTAACCATCCAATCAACAAAAAGTGGTTTACGCAATAGAACGAAAAACCTCTTTTATCTTCACACAGTTCAGTTCAATTCCGAACGAGAAAGAGATCAGTCCAATATTATATTTCAATCAATTTGTAAGCATGAACGGTGAATAAAAAGAAATTTGAAATCGTTTAAAAATAATCCCAAAAGGTGTCTTTTGAGTGAAATTCCATCGCTGAATGTGAAATAAATAAAGTCAGCAGTGAATTAGCGCGTTTTTTACTCTGCGCTACAAGTTATAAAAAATGTAGCGGGAGTTGCGGTGGTTTTAGTTCCGATCTTGGCTGAGATCGTAAGCTGAAAAATTTCCATTTGGTTCTTTTGGGCCGATCCTTCGTCCCCGGACTCCCTATGGTAAGCCCCCATCAGTAGTGCTAACATCACATAAGTGGAATAAACATAGGATAAGGTTAAATTGAAATGAAAAGGGTTTTCATAATCACTAGTGGATAGGGGCAAAATTGTCTTTTTCAAGACACCCCGAAAGAGTTTACATTAGTCCATCTAAATGCAGTCCATTTACGCCAGTGACCT
The DNA here is from genome assembly GCF_029784135.1 of Toxorhynchites rutilus septentrionalis. Lineage (NCBI taxonomy): Eukaryota > Metazoa > Arthropoda > Insecta > Diptera > Culicidae > Toxorhynchites > Toxorhynchites rutilus. The sequence goes on along the minus strand of NC_073745.1, from coordinate 216,968,959 downwards.
GAAGAGTGCCTCAACCGCGGTTACTGTTGGAAGAGGAGCTTCAATCGAAGCTTACTCTAGGAGGAAAGTCTACCGATTTCCTGTCGTTCATTCCTGCAAATGTTCAACCTAACAATACTCGTTAAATTTTTCTTGACTTAGTCCGCGTGACAAACTCTAGATTACAATCGATTTGAGCGAAAGATTCAAAATAAGATCTACACACATTGACAGCGTGTTATTAAACATTTTAATCTCTACCAAGTGAGAATAATATGTGACATGAAACAACAGAAAAATATGAGCATGTAGCGGTTCTAACGACGTAGATCAAAATAATGTATGCAACCTTGAAAGATTTGCATCCAACAGAATGGCAATAATATTCTTCTTCAATGGCACTACCTTCCTTAGACGAACTTCGAAGTCCCATCTTAGTTTTCTTACATATAGTTTTATATTTAACCCGAATTTCCCAACACAATGTGTGTGTGATTAGCACCGTCACTGCTAATCATTTGATCGCAGGAATTAAGACAGCAATAACATCCTGACAGTGAAATCTACCGACGGAGAAGACAAAATGTGATTCGAAATATGCCAGGTAGAACAATTCCAGAATATTCCATTTCGAGCATAACGCAAACTTGTTGAGCGACAAGAATAAATAAATAAAAAATAAGCTCACCACCTTTTCAATAACCATTCTGAGCCCCGTGGAGATTGATATGTTCATTGCTAATTAGAGAATTGTTTGATTTCGGCAACAAATGAAGGGATTATGGGGGTTTGTGAAACTTTCAAAAAAGATTGGATGCCTTTTTGACAAAAGTTGACATGATTATACATCACACTATCAGTACAAACTGGGTGGTGATCCAATTTTTTGTTTCGGTGGGCAAGTTTATTCAGAAGTTGTATTGCACCCCAATATGCCATATTCGATTATCATTCACCTTACCGCAGTAGAACAAAACGGGTATTAGTTATGTGGATTTGCGTTTATTGACCTATCTTGATTCACGGAGATGACCTTGAGTTATCGTTTACTCATTCAATTTTGTGCGATGTTTACGAAATGATTAGCGTGATTGCTTCACACAAGTTACCGGTTTTATTTTTGATTGATTTAGGGATTTTGAAGAGCAAGGGCCCAATTTACGCTTACGCACACTGAATAGATTTGTTTAAAAATAATTTAATGATATACGATTAAATTATCAATTAATTTGATACACTTCATTCCATAGCGTGTCATACATAAATTGCCATCACCTTTTAAGCTACAGTTTAAGTCCTACTCAATTTGTTGACAAATTCTTGCAACAATTTTTTTGTTTCATGGTTGTATATTATTTAATTCGGATTCTGACATCATGTGTTTGAATGACGCCAATTGAGTGGAAATGATTTTAACAGATCTTAGCAATCGCATCACTGCTATTTTTAATTATCCGTATAGTGTTTGTCGAGTTAATACCCCTTTTTTATTTATTCTTTCACGTTTTTGATGAACAAATCGTTCCAACATTATTTTCATCATTGTTTATCTTTTTGGTATTGTGCTAACAAGTAACAAGCATCTGAAATGATCCATCTGTCTATCGTATATCCGCATTCTAGCGGAAATGCTCGAAGTGCTTGACTTATTCTTAGAATCTACTTCTATAAAATTTCACATACTTCTTACATCAGAATGGATTATATGTGATAGTCAGAAAACCATTTTTGTAACATTTACTTCGAAGCTTATTTTCTACGGGGGCCTACAATGATAATCCCCACGCGTTTCAGTTTTATGTATGACAATTGGTATCATTAAAAGTGCCGACAGTGAGGGAAAAAATCAAACAAAAAAAATTAATTTCCCCGGTGTTAATCAAGCCATTAATCGGAATAACGCGCGCGCCTTTTCGCATATATTTTTTACTGCAACCTGTTCCGTACCTGATTTGAATTCGGAACAGTGCGTCATATCTATGCAACGTGGCTGCTGCCTATTTTTTGGTGATTTTGCAAGTCATTCTGTCACGGTTTGTTTTTGTTTTTCCTTTGTTCAATTTGTCAGCGATTCGTTTCCCACGCGTGCGTTACCACCGGCGAAGACTTTTGGTTGGAATTCTCTGCGTGTTTTGCCTGAGAATCAGGACGCTACACTGTCTTGTTATGGTGCAATTCATACTTTCCCTTACGCAGCTTCCACATTATTCCACATTACGGTGCATGTTGCTATCACCTGTGGATTGCGATGAAATTAATACCTTATATCACTTCGAGAATCGTGGGGAATTTTCTCACTCTGTTCCGTAGCCAGTTTGGTTCACTTGATTGATTATTTCCAATCAGCTGCTCTGTAGATGAGTGATTTTTTTTGACGTGGGACTACGTCTAACCGGAGTATATGGGGGGTAAAATGAAAACCTAAACACAGAACATGCAGGAAAAAATGAAAGATTCCGAATGCTTATAACTCGAACATTTCTTACTGGATCGGAAATATGTTTGCATCAATTGATAGGAAATATTTCTACGCTTCTATCGCAATTAATAAAATGTTATTTTTTATTAGATAAACAATTGAAAAACTGTTAAATGTTAAGCGTTATCTAAACGCCCTAACTGCCTCGTTTTGATTCGCCCGATTTACGGTTTCCTTAACACAGCCATCAAAACCAAGCAGCCTTGGAGAAATCGGCATTACAAATACATGAGAGTCGGGGGTATTTTTGTTCCGTCTGATATGTGTTTCCCTAACACAGACTTCAAATCTATGGAGCATAGGGAAATTGGCATTGCAAATACATGCAGTTCGGGGGTATTTCTGTTCCGACTGAAATGTGTTTCCCTAACACAGACTTCAAATTCATGGAGCGTAGGGAAATTGGCATTGCAAATTCATGCAGGTCGGGGGTGTATTTGTTTCGACTGAAATGTGTTTCCACAACACAGACATCAGAACCAAGGTATCTGAGGAAATTGACATTGCAAATTCATACAAGTCGGGGACATTTTCGTTCCGACTAAAATGTGTTTGCCTAACACAGACTTCAAAACCAAGATGTCTGGGGAAATCGGCTTTGCAAATAATTGCAAACTGCGAGTACTTTTGTACTCGCTTGCCTTTGTGCAAACTAGAATATGTTTCCTTAACACGGTCTCCTGAACTTAGGGACCTGGGAAAAACGTACAGACACTAGAGGCGAATGAACTTTCAGGTTTAAAAGTAGAAGTTGTTGATTCATGCAAGCCGGAGGTACTTCTGCACCCGCATGTTTTTTTTGCACTCCGAAAAGTGTTTTCCTAACACGGATTACAAGAACGGGTACGAACATAACACTTTGGCTCGGTTATTCAAGATTGCATTGGAGGATATGCCTTCATATCCTCTGCTCACTAAAATGATTGCTAAGCTTAGGTAGTCCCACGTCAACCTTGCGGTTATATTATAGATTTTTTTTTTTTTTATTTAAATCGTTTATTTTTACAGGCTCAGTTACATAGGTTTAAAGGAGCCGAACTCCTTACTGTATTGTTACTAGTATATATACATTTTTCCTTAATTCTAATGTTAATAATATAGGAAACCGATTACTCGCGGTCAACTCGAGTTTAGAAGGGTGACATATTTTCTTCAGGAAAAGGAGGGGATATGAGGATATGTTGACATTGATCACACTCACACTCTCAATCACACTCATCACACTCAATTCTTAAACCTATCTTATATCTAATATGTATTTACATTTCATCTTATTCTTAAGAAGGGATCCGATCTCTCACAAAGGAAAAGGAAAAACTAAGGGTATAAGGACAATCACACACGAAGATCGATAGCTTTAAGGAATACATATATTTGGGACATGTAATCAAGGTCTAACCGAGCCAACACGTCTCTCACCGGCACATTGGGCTGCCTTCCTCGGGCCCGAAGGGTGACTACTAAATTCGATCTGGCGACAAGATACAGCTCGCACGACCAAACAACGTGCTCGATGTCGTGGTAACCTTGGCCACAAACACAAAGATTGTTGTCGGCAAGATTAATACGAAAGAGTAGCGCATCTAACGAACAGTGATTGGACATGAGTCGGGAGAAGGTGCGAATAAAGTCCCGGCTCAAGTCCAGACTTTTGAACCATGGTTTGAGGCTAACCTTAGGGATAATCGAGTGGAGCCACCGGCCCAATTCATCTTCGTTCCATTTGCGTTGCCAGTTAACTATGGTATTTTTGCGGACTAAAGAATAAAATTCATTGAAGGCGATTTGACGCTGATAAATATCGCCTTCAATTGCACCTACCTTTGCTAATGAGTCAGCCCTCTCATTACCCAGAATTGAGCAATGTGAAGGGACCCAGACAAAGGTAATGACATAACAGCGTCTGGATAAAGCACTCAAAATTTCTCGTATTCTCTCAAGGAAGTACGGCGAGTGCTTTTCCGGCCTCACTGAACGGATAGCTTCGACAGAGCTAAGACTATCCGTTACAATGTAATAGTGTTCAACAGGTCGTGAGGCGACGCTGTCCAGCGCCCAGTGTATCGCTGCCAATTCAGCAATATACACTGAGCAAGGATTCTGAAGACTGTGTGAGGTGCTAAAAAATTCGTTGAACACTCCAAATCCTGTGGACTCATTCATAGAGGACCCATCAGTAAAGTACATATTATCACAATTGATATCCCCATACTTTGCATCGAAGATCGTTGGAACGATCCTCGATCGAAGATAATCTGATGTTCCATGGATATCCTGCTTCATGGACAGATCAAAATGCACAGAGGAATTGATGTAGTCAGGAAAACAAACACGGTTGGGAATATACGAAGAAGGATCAACCTGCATGGAGACGAATTCATGATATGAGCTCATGAATCCAGAATGAAAATTTAGCTCGATCAGCTGCTCAAAATTTCCGATCACCAATGGGTTCATGACCTTACACCGGATGAGGAACCGAAGAGATAATAAATTGAAGCGATCTTTTAGTGGGAGTAGGCCTGCCAAAACCTCGAGACTCATGGTATGCGTTGAGGGCATACATCCCAACGCGATACGGAGACAAAGATACTGAATTCGCTCGAGTTTAATGAGGTGTGTTTTGGCAGCTGATTGAAAACAGAAACTGCCATACTCCATCACTGAGAGAATAGTTGTTCGATACAACATTATAAGATCTTCGGGATGGGCTCCCCACCAGGTGCCGGTAATTGTACGGAGAAAGTTTATTCTTTGTTGACATTTTTTACTCAGATACCTAATATGGGCCCCCCAAGTACATTTAGAGTCGAACCAGACCCCAAGATACTTGAATGACATAGCATGAGTGATCGGTTTACCCAAAAGTTGAAGCTTTGGTTTTGCTGGTTTATGCTTCCTAGAAAAAACCACCATCTCTGTTTTCTCCGTGGAGAATTCGATCCCTAGCCCAATGGCCCAGGTTGAAAAATTGTTCAAAGTATCTTGTAAGGATTCTTGCAGGTCGGATTCGTTTGATCCTACGACAGACACCACTCCATCATCTGCAAGTTGTCTTAGGCTGCAATTTTGTGTAAGGCAATTGTCAATGTCGCTTACGTAGAAGTTGTACAAAAGGGGGCTTAAACATGAGCCCTGGGGGAGTCCCATGTAAGAGACCCGACTTACTGCCGAATCTCCGTGAGAAAAGTTCAAATGTTTCTCACAAAGCAAGTTATATAACATATTATTCAATAGAGGCGGCAGACCCCGAGATTGTAATTTGTCTGACAAAACCTCTATTGAAACAGAATCAAAGGCCCCCTTTATGTCCAAGAATACTGAAGCCATTTGTTTTTTTTCGGCGTAAGCCAGTTGAATTTCTGAAGAAAGCAACGCAAGACAATCATTCGTCCCCTTGCCCCTGCGGAACCCATATTGTGTATCTGAGAGTAGGCCATTCGTTTCAACCCATCGATCAAGGCGAAACAAGATAATTTTCTCCAACAATTTCCGTATACAAGACAGCATTGCTATTGGGCGGTACGAATTGAAGTCGGACGCGGGTTTTCCGGGTTTTTGAATAGCTATAACTCGTACTTGTCTCCAATCATCTGGAACAATATTATGCTCCAGAAACCGATTGAATAAATTCAACAAGCGATGTTTCGCCACATCAGGGAGATTTTTCAGCAAGTTGAACTTAATTCTATCCGATCCCGGAGCAGAATTGTTACATGAAAGGAGAGCAAGAGAGAATTCTACCATCGAAAACTCGGAATCAAGATCGCACCTATCTTGTGGTATATCTCGAATAATTCTTTGCACTGGAGCGGAATCGGGACAAACCTTTCGTGCAAAATTAAAAATCCATCGATGTGAATATTCCTCGCTTGCATTGGATGAAGAGCGATTTCTCATGTTTCGAGACACATTCCATAATTTTTTCATTGACGTTTCTCGTGACAAACCTCCCACGAAATTTCGCCAATAAGCACGTTTTTTCCCTTTGATCAAGTTTTTAAATTGATTTTCAAGGTCCAAATACTTCTGAAAATTTTCAGGGGTTCCACGTTTCCGAAAAGCTTTAAATGCATTCGATTTATCTCCATAAAGCTTGGAACACTGGCCATCCCACCATGGATTGGGAGGCCTTCGACGAATAGTGGAACCTGGGATGGGTTTCGTTTGAGCGCGAACCGCGCTGTCATAGATCAAACGAGAAATGAAGTTATACTCCTCCAATGGAGGCAAACCATCTCTGGAATTGATGGCTAGAGCAATCGCGTCCGCATATTTTTTCCAGTCAATGTGTCTTGTGAGGTCGTATGCCATGTTTATTGATTCAGAAGAATTCAACCCATTGGTGATAGAAATTTTGATTGGCAAGTGGTCACTACCGTTGGGATCCTGGATTACATTCCACTTGCAATCTAACGATAGTGAATTCGAGCAAAGCGAGAGGTCAAGAGCACTTGGTTTAGCAGGAGGTTTAGGTACACGTGTTGTTTCCCCAGTGTTCAAAACGGTCATATTGAAGCTGTTACAAAGGTCATATATCAACGATGAACGATTGTCGTCGTACTGTTCCCCCCAGGCAGTTCCGTGAGAGTTGAAGTCTCCCAAGATTAATCGTGGCTCAGGAAGGAGTGAGCACATGTCATCAAGTTGCTTGCGGCTAACCGCAGCTCTCGGAGGCCAATACAAGCTGACTATACAGAGGTCTTTGCCTCTGATGTTTGCATGACAAGCAACAGCTTCGATCCCTCCAGTAGGTGGAAGGTCAATTCTAAAAAATGAGTGACACTTATTGATCCCCAATAGTACCCCTCCGTATCTGTCATCACGGTCCAAGCGTATTATATTAAAATCGTGGAAAGAGAGATCATTTTGAGAAGAGAGCCAGGTTTCGGATAGAGCAAAAACATCACAATTGAGTTTATGAATTAGAAATTTGAATGTATCCAATTTAGGGATAAGACTACGACAATTCCACTGTAAAACAGTGATATCTCCGACCTCTCTATTTAAATTAGACATCAAGAGAGATAATCATTGCAAGGAGGGGCCATGTTTGCATCAATTGCTGCAAAATTGTCTTTAGTACTGGAAGCATTGCGGTGACAATGGTTCTGATGGAGTCGGAAACATTAAAACACGTGAAGATTTGATCCACAAGGTCAGACAACTTTATAAATCCCGATTGGGAAGTTGAACTTGACGGAAAAACAGGGACAGTTGGGGTTTTTGATGTCCCCTCGAGTGCTGGGTCGTTCGAAGGTGAACTATTACCACGGAGGCCAGGAGGGACCTGATTTTGCTTATCCGCTGCACTCGATTTTTTGGGCAAGCTAACAGGGGGTATCACCGGAGGGACTTGTCCTTGAACTTTGGGAGTGGTCACATTTTTGCGCCGGGGATTCCCTTGAGAAATAAACGGCGTGCCCCCGTTAGCTGTATCCGCTTCCATTTCGTCAACTGGCAAAGTAGCGAAGACATTGTGTGTATTGATTGGTTGTTGTTCTTGAGCCAGTGGAGAAGCGCCCTTCAAAATTTCTGCGAAAGTGCGTTTAGAGCGTTCCCTCAAAGAGCGCTTCTGTTTCTCCCAGCGAGCCTTGTATGTTTCACAAGCTGAGAGCACGTGTGGGGATCCCCCGCAATATGGACACTTATGCTCAGTCGCACTGCAGGATTTCCCCTCATGTTGTTCTCCGCAAGTGGCACATCGTTCTTTATTGGCACAATAAGCAGCCGTGTGACCAACTGACTTGCACTTTAGACAAGTCATTGGCTTTGGAATAAAAAGTCGCACGGCTAACCTCAATTTATCTACCATCACGTAGTCAGGGAGAGCTGAACCAGCGAAGGTGACTCGAAACGAGTTGGACGGCGTAAATTTCTTTTCTTCTCCTTCATGGGAGACTGTTCCGAGCTGGCGGCAACCCAAGATCTTAACAGTCGTCGAGGGCAGTTTTTTAAAACGGCCGGTACCTTCACTCGTAATGTATTCGCACGTCAAGCCCGTTTCGGTTATCACACCCTCAATTTCGACTATGTGAGAGGGTATGTAGACCCGATACTCAATTGTAAAATGCTGATCGACAACAATCTTGTTTGCGTCTTTTCGATCATTCACGACAACTCGCAATTTGTTTGGTCTAACCTTCGAAATTTCCGAAACGGAGGTATACCTTGCCAGATCTTTCGCGATCTGCATGACTCTCAACGCCTTTCCATTTGGCTTAGGCCTGAAGAAAACAACCCAGGGACCAGTTCCGGGCGCATCTTCTGGATAGACCTTTACACGGGGAGTGGGAATAACAGGGGGGGAAGGCGAGGACGGGGATTGAGAGTGGGAAGGCGAAGGTTGAGAAGGAGCGGGAAGAACAGAGGGAGAAGACGAGGTTGAAGGTAGAGTGGGATCGTTAAGGGCAGATGGGAGATTTGCTAGTTTTTTGGAGGGAGGCTTGGTAGGGTTAGCTGACTCGTCCCCAGAAGAAGTATCTTCCGTATTTGGAACACGTTTGAGTGACTTTTTTTTATCCGTTAGGAGGGAACTAGAGTCAGAGACCTCCATATCCGAAGGTCCCCCACTCTCTGCCATTTTAAATTTTCACTTATATTCTAAGTATTTTTTTAAACAATATTTCACAATAAAATAATTCACAAAAACAAAAAAAAAAAAAAACTTATAATTATTAAATATTTTCTCTCAGTATATTCAATCTTATTCACCTATGAACGCACTCCAGTGCAGATGAACGGGAGCGTGCTGAAAGCTCGTTGGTGGTGGGAATGTGCCTACGACACCACTACACACAGTCGTCGGTGAAAGCTTACCCGCACTGTCACTGTTGGCACGATGACTCGGCGAAATCTCCAATGTCGGCGAAGCAGCGACAAAACAAAAACCAATGCTTGGCTTTCCGAGGATGAAAGCCTTTATCCACTTGCAGGCAGGGCACTTCACTCACTATCCAGATAGTGAAATTAACTCTTCAGCGGCAAAAAAACAACAATCACGCGGTAACCGATAACGGAACTTGGACGCGACTTTCCTTCGTCTGGTTACTTCGGGCAATCGGCGAAGAATGTGCCGAACTACTTGGTGTATATTATAGATATAACCCACCCATTTTTTTATTCTTTATTTGAGAGGCTTTCAGCCTCCTGGGCTGGTTCGCCTCTGTAGCGGCGGCAGTAGACATTGCCGCATGGTTAAACAAATGACATAAAATATACATAAAAATTAACATAAATTTTAAATGGAACGAACAACAATTTGAACTAGAATAATAACATTAAGAATATTTTAATACATTTTTAACTAATTAAATAAACATTATTGGTGTTTCTCCACTTGCTGCCTACTTGTTGGATCAGATGGCTAGGATGTCCTCGGACCATGGCTCCAGGCCAGTGGAGAGGAAGCCTTGCCGTTGAAGATGCCGAAGTGTTCTTATTCCCCTTCATCGTGGAGGGGAAGGAACAAGGATCTTCGTGGCTGATCCATTGTTCACGTGTTAGATCCTGAAGAACAATTCAGCATCTTTTAAATAGCAGAAAAGCGCTGCTACCCTCGCCGAATCGTCGCTTAATATGTCCCGTACACTCCCGCTGATTCCATAGCGATTTCGCAGATCATCAAATTTGGAGCAGTCACACAGGAAATGTTCGACGGAGTTGTGGATTTGGCAGTGGTCGCAGAGTAGACGGAAAGGTCCTCCGCTGAATCCGTGCGAGACCGAGCAGTGTCCGGTTCGCAATCTAGATAGGATTCGTTGTTCTCGCATCATTTTAACGTCCTCGAATCCTGCAATCGAGCCCTTAACCTTTCTGAGGAACTGCCCTCTCTCTGCGATTCACTGTTCGGACCAGAAGGTGCGGAAAGAGTTGGTGATCCACAACTTCATGTCATCAAGCGGCACCTCTCGAGTGAAAAACGGTCCGATGTGACCGATTCCGGCAAATCGGTCGGCCGCTTCGTTCCCTGCAATGCCACTGTGTCCTGGAACCCACATGAGCACGGTGTCGGGCAATAGGTTCTTCCTGACGGCCTGTACCCATGGGTGTCTGGACCTAGTCACACCGATGGCATCAATGGCACTTGCAGAATCGGAGACGACCAGCAGCGGCTTGGGAGATGGGATGGTGATTGCCTCGAAAATGCCGGCCACCTGTGCCGAGAAGACCTGGCAGATGTCTGCGACTTTTTTGCTGGAAATTAATCTGTTACAGCAATCGCTTACCCCAAATCCTACTCCTGATGGTCCTTTTGAGCCGTCCGTATACCTGATTTCGTGGAGACGGTATTTTTCTGCAATGATGGCCTTGAAGTGCTCTGGCAGACCGGCAGAGCTCACCCCGGCTCGGAAGTTGTTCCTGATGCCGTTCTCCACGAGAACAGTTGGGAACCTCCAGTCGTTCGCCCCAAACCAAGATTGTTTTGCCACCGGGGGAAGGTTGGAATGCGCCACCCGCTGCAGTATCGTGTTACTGAGGACGATCAGGTGGGTCTCTCCCCTACCGCTGGTTTTCGACAAAAAACTGGCAGTCCTAGTTACAATGGTCGAGTCGATGGTTAGGTTGAAGGTGGGTTCCCCAATTTCAGCGCAGACGGAGGCAGCTGGTGTTGATGGTAGGAGGCCGGAGACAGTCCGTAGAGCCTTATTATAAATCGGTGCCAGAGTTTTTGGGAGCTTATCTCCGGCCAAACACGTCAGCTCGAGACCATAGGTAAGGCGGCTGCTGATGATAGCTTTGGCCTCCCGTAACCTGATCTTCCTGTTGTTGCTCCTGTGCGGTTTGGAAATGGTTTTCAGAAGGTTCAACCGGGTGGCACCGCTCTTTTTAACTTCCTCGAAATGGCGGAGGAAGCTAAGTTTGTGGTCGACCAACACCCCGAGGATCTTTAATGTTTTTCGACGAGGAATGTGTTCTTTGTATAGTTGGATCCTGGAGGTGGGACCTTGGTGCCTGTGGCCGCATATCACCATATGGCCGCTCTTCTGCGCTGAAAGTTTGAATCCTCTCTCGACCGCCCACCGGCCAATGGCGTTGGTAGCTGCCTGTATCCTGATGCGTGGGATCCTGTGGGTGTCACCCACGGCCATCAGAAGAATGTCATCCGCGTAGACGAACACGAAGACTCCCCTAGGCAGGACCTGGAAAAGACTATTCATGGCGACGAGAAAGAGAGTGACGGCAAGAACGGAACCTTGAGGTACTCCTGAAGATGAGTGATTAATACTGAGAGTGATATCAATAAACAGGATCCGGTTATTGTTTGTAGAGTATTAAACGTGGGTCTCGAAAACATCAGAATAGAAGATTTCACAGATCCCGCAAGATTTATTTCATACTAGCTGATCCGGCAAACTTCGTCCCGCCCAAAATTTATTTTTCGTTATCACATCCACGTCTTCTTACTAAGCGCAGGTTCGTGGGTCCAATCGCAGAACTGTTCATTGGTTGATCTTCTAATCTACCTATTAAAATTATTTTTACTATAAAATGTCAGTACTTCTATCAAAACTCGACATTATAATATCAGATTATTTTCAGACACAATTCTCGTGCAAGATTTTCCATCCACTTGCAAATAACATGTTTCTCCGTTAGAGGGAATAAATGTTTGATACAGAAAAAAATTATAGAATGAAGACAACCCTAAACCAGACAATTCCTTTCCCGAATTTGGCTCTTATCAACACAGCACATTTATTTAGATAGAAGACGATATAGGAGTGCGTTTTATCACATTAAAATCCATTTTCACTTTCGAACGAAGATCAATTTCGTTACTGCAAACATCAAATTGACTAACAACGCTTGTCAAAATGTAGTTGTAGAACATATGCGAATTTTCCCATTTTCCTTCAGAGTTTTCCGAAAATTTTCAATTTGTGTTTCATTTGTAAGGCAGCCCCCCCCAAGAGAGGGGAGGAGTCTCTAACCACCATAGAATCATTTATTGCACCCTAAAACATGCACATTCCAAATTGCGTTCCATTTGCTTGATTAATTCTCGAGTAATGCAGAATTTGTGTTTCATTTGTATGGCAGACCTCCCGCCCCCTCCTAGGAGAGGGGTGAGGGGTCTCGGACTATCATAGGAACCTTATCCGACCCCAAAAACCCCTACATACCAATTTTCATGTCGATCGGTTCAGTAGTTTCCGAGTCCATAAGAATCAGAAAGACAGAAAGACAAACAGACATCACTTCATTTTACATACAGTGGTAGACATTCGATTAGCCGCACATTATTTTTCCTCAGTATTTTTTAAAATAAGTCAAAGAATACAGTTTTGCTCATAAAAGACGATTATTGTTTATTTTCATTGAATTCATTCTAAAAAAAAGTATAAATTCACTTTTTGTTTTCTAAGTAATTCAAATATGTGGAATCAGGGTGGACATTCGTTTAGCCGCATCCTAAAATTTCAATAAAAGAAAATTTGTGCGGCAAATTTCGAGTCCAATCGGTAGCTAATATTTAGTATGTCCACCTCCATTTCGGATCACTTTGAAAACTCGATTTTGCATCGAGTCATCGAGCGTTTAAAGTGTTGTCATATTGATTATAGCCCAACATTCCTGAATTACTGCCTTGAGACTGGAATGTTGTCAAATTGTCGTCCGTTTGCATTTGCAAGATTCTCCATAGGATCTCTATGGGATTGCAATCGACTGCAAGCAGGTCATTCAAGAGGCGGAATGTCCTTCTCGGCAAACCACGCTTTCGATTGCTTGGAAACGTCGATCTATGCATAATCCTGCTGAAAAAACGACATCCTCGGTAGCGTTATTCTCAATGGCCAATCAAAACGTCCTCCAGTAATTGAAGATACTTTTCGGAGTTCATTCGGGTGAAAATGAAACAAATGAGAAGCTTGCTGTGATAGGAAATGGCTCCCCACACTGTCAAACTTCCGCCCCCAAAGTCGCCTCGCTTCGATCTCGCGACATGCCGTTGACTTAAATTGTACCAATAGCAACTGTAACAGTCCGGACCATCCAAATTGAACTTTTTTCGCCGGTAAATACAACATTTCTCCATTCTAGTTTCCATTCCATGTATTGCCGGGCGCAAATGGGATGGTTCTGCTTATGGGTGGCGGGCAGTTTCGGCTTCCCTTGAGGTTTTTTCCCGTGATGTTTGGTGATTTATTCAAGATGCGCGCAATATGCCCTTTTCGTTACTGGAACAACCGATTCTGCCTTAACGTACGGTTGCTTCGTGTCTTATTTGACCTTTAAGACGCAAAGTAACTTTGGTGTTCCCATTTGTTGGTCGTTATATCCCATATTTCTGGCACTATTTAAAGAAATTCCGTACCACTTTCTCAGATAGACCAGTTTTTGTTACGATCGAGCGATTAGAAAACTTTTGTTCACTGAATATCTTTATTATTTTCCGCCCCTTTTCCGTCAATAGAATACCTTTCGCCATTCCTTTAAATTCTACGTAAATCACTAATCTGACCAACTTCTTACGTTGCACATCTAATATTTATCTTGTAAATTGAACATTCCCAAGTATTTTTTCAAAAAACACGGATAAAGGCTTGGTGATTATGCGAAAACTCGATTTTTATGCCATGCGGCTAAACGTAAGTCTCGGGAAAAAACGACGTTTGAATGTTTATATCCACCGATGCCGCCTTGTATGTGTGTGATTGTGACGCACGTCCTTTCAATAAAAGTGACTTAAATATACTATCACTACAGCAAATAAGTATCCCGATAAAAAGAACATTCCTAGTTGTTTTGTAAGTGTTTCAAGTTTTTTTTCAAGTGCGGCTAAACGAATGTCTATCACTGTATATTGATTGTTCAGTACGTAAATTAATACGTGAAAGGAAATTTCATAGGCTTGCTTTTTGAATGAATAGCTCAATTTTTAAAGCGCCCGAACGAATGAATGATTACTTCATTGACCTGTGTAATGTGAACGGATCTATGACGTGAGAGTTCAATGTCTTTTCGTTAGGTTGATCGTTTACGACAGCTGATGATTTTATGGGGAGCTATAGAATAGTTTTAAATCAAAGGTGTGCGATTAGAAATATGAAGGATTTATCGATACATTCAATAAACAGAGCGTGTGCATGTTCTAGTGGTTCCTGTTTATTGTGAATTTTAATCACAATTCAACCATTTTGAATGTAAAAGTGCTCCAATCAGACATTTAAGACTCGGCTTTCAATGTTTGACTCATAACTATAAAATTATCTAGCCACACAAAGTTGAATGATTTCCTCAAATCGTTCGTTGAATTATTTTTACATTCTCGAACCGTGTTAAATCTTGCACTCAGTAGCTCGCTAGGCTAGATCATTGATAGATACAGTGGAAAGTAGACGACGCTGGAGTATTTAGTTAGGACCATTCATGTAAAGTGACTTATTGGTTGATTGTTTTTACAATACAATGTTTTGTGATGAAACAGATGGTAGTTTGGCCGGATACCGGATATCCGGCAAGGTTCGAGGCCGAATGGCAGGATATTCGGCTCTTCATTTTCGAGTATGAAACTGAGAGAAACTCCATTTATGTACGAAGCAAATAAAGGATCACATTTTAGTAAGTAATAAACACATTTTACATAAAAACAATGAGCTTTGATTAAATTTTCTGTATATAAAGAATATCTTTATATATAAAATGGAGTTCTGTCTGTCTGTCTGTCTGTCTGATTCTTATGGACTCGGAAACTACTGAGCCGATAAACATGAAAATTGGTATGTAGGGGTTTTTGGGACCGGGGAAGGCCTCCGTGATAGTTTGAGACCCCTCCTCCCTCTCTAAGGGGGGGCTGCCATACAAATTAAACACAAATTTCTACATTACTCGGGAATTAATCAAGCAAATGAAACGGAATTTGGCATAGGGAAGGATCGGACCGTCGTCGGACCGCGCTTGTTTGTTTTTTTTTGCCTCGTCCGACCTGTTTAATCGTGTTTCGGCTAAATCCGTTGTACGGTATAATTAGTAAACGTGAATTGTCGATTGGCCAGAGATTCGAAAATCGGTGAAAATCGTGAAATTTGAAAAGGCTGGAATATTTTTTTCATTTGTTTTTCTCTGCTAGCGGTGTTCATGTTCATGAAGTAAAATATGTGCGCGTCTACTGTCGGTTTATTCTAGTTTCGTATCTTTGTTTTTGTGATGTGGCTCATAGCATGTTGCGAAATTAGGATGGTGATGTAAAGAAGAATGCTTTAGCAGAAATTAAAATGCCGAATTTCTTCATGTAAAGTGCTAACGGCAGGAAAGTTCCGCGTTATCTTCGTTCGCGTTCCTATGTACTGTTATTCTCCTCTCTATCTTGCGTAATTCAATGTGGATATGTGTGTCATAATGATGCTCTCTAAAGTGTACGCAACACTTGCTCAACATGAGCACATATGACGAACAGCCGTGATATTATCACTAAGATGAGGAGCCCTGCGGTCCCCTCAATACGATTCAAATTATCCCAGCTAAGTTTAACTGTTTAACTGATTTATATTTTCTAACAAAGTGATGGTAGTAGTATACGACATCATAGCATTCCTGGGACAATTTGTTCCTCTTCTCTTTTTTTTCTATGTATGTGTGGTTGTGAGAGGCAGGGAGCTTTGGTTAAGGATCGTTTTTTTCCGCTCACTCACTATTTGCTCACTGTTTCCATCACAACGCCGCTCTCTAAAATAAAGTTCATGAGTCAAGAAAAGATATGTAGAGATGCTCATAAGAAAAGTTTTATTGTAACTTGACATCAAAGATTTTAACGACCCCAAATGTATAAAGTGGCTTGTTATACCTTGTTTTTTCACCTGGTGAGTTTTCCGGTGTTCGTTCGTGATTATATTATGAAATATATGTAGAGCCAACTGGCATTAGCATTTGTAGAGTAAATTTAGATTACATCGCTTTAGTTTTGTTTTCGTAAAGAGTGTCTGTTGTTGTTAGTGGAATTAACGGTGATTTCTGTAGTGAGCGTAGCATGTTACACCAATGCGAAAATAGCGTGAAGATAAAATGAACGTGTGAACGTGTTAGTATGTTTGGAAGAGAGAGAGAGAGGTTAGAATAATTTATAAGCAAAAAGATTAACCACAACCAAGGTGTTGCAGGGTCAGCTGCATGAATTGTGCGATTACATAATGAATTATTGGCGGTCGTAGGAAAAAGTTTCAAAAAGTTGTGAGAAAAAATGTTGTAGGTTAAGGTTCTCAGGTTAAGAATATATCGTCGATTAGAGGAATATTAAAAAGGTTTTTAGCGACCTTCTCAGGTTACCAAAATTAACCGCGATATAATAAAAATATATAGATCGAGAGTTTTTAAAGAAGTTAATTTCTGACCTTCTCAGGTCAGGAAAAATATCTATGTAAATCTCATTTCGCCGAATAGTTGAGAGTTAACGTTTTTAGAATCACATCACTTACCGCAGTGAATCCTGATTTTTCTTAACCATTCCCACTAACAACTATCCCTTCTATGATAAACGCTAGGGAACCACGCTATAGAGGCGACCCTTCTGGCCTTCGGGCGGCGAATATCATACTAACATTCCTTCCCTTCCCCTGGTGACTGTAAGGACGTGGCCGGCGTCGTTATTGACCATTTAAAGCTCGAATCACCGAAAATTGTACAACGAGAATGATTTGCTAGTCCCAAGCGTCATTTTGTTTGTTCTTTGTGCAATTTGGTTGGTTCAGGTCAATCACGGAGAGCAACTACGAATTGTACAGTCTACCCAAGCTCAAGCTCAAATGAAACGGAATTTGGCATATGGAGATTTTAGGGTGCAATAAATGATTCTATGGTGGTTAGACTTTCCACCTCCTCTCTGAAGCGGTCATACAAATGAAACACACATTTCTGCATTACTCGAGAATGGATCAAGAAAATGAAATTAAATTTGGCATGTGAAGGTTTTAGGGTGAAAAAACATTTCTAAGGTGATTCGACACTCCTCTCCCCTCTGTAAGGGGGTCTCCCATACAAATGAAACACAAATTTCTGCATAACTCGAGAACTACTCAAGCAACCGAAACCAAATTTGACATGTGGAGGTTTTAGGATGCAATCAATGTTTCTATGGCAGTTCGACACACCTCTCCCCTCTCCACTGAAAAACAAATTTCTGCATAACTCGAAAACTTATCAAGCAAATGGAGCCAAATTTGGCATGTGAAGATTTTAGGGGGCACGAAACATTTCTATGGTGAATAGACACTCCTCCCCCATCTCTAAGAGGAGTAGAGGGGAGGGGTCTGTCTTTATCATATTTTCTAATTTTATATATCAATCATTTATTGCATGTAACGGAGAAACATGTTATTTGCAAGTGGTTGAAAAATTTTGAACGAGAATTGTGTCTGAAAATAATCTGATATTATAATGAGTTTTGGTAGAAGTACTAGGATTTTTTTAGTAAAAGGTAAATTCAACGGGGTCGATTAGAAGATAAATCAATGAACAGTTTTGCGATTGGACTCATGAACTTGCGCTTAGTAAGAAAACGTGAATGTTTAAAAGCATTGATAACATAAAATAAATTTTGGGCGGGACGAAGTTTGCCGGGTCAGCTAGATTCTTAATAAAGTATCAAGTTTCCGTAAATAATATTGAATATTTAGATCTGCATATTCCACCTGAAAATCCATTTATTATTTTCACAATAATGAAACATGAATCTCAATGTCTTCAAAAATTATTTCAATCAAAGAAATTAACTCCAATTGGACAATCTTTCCATTTTCCTTTTTTTTTCCAAAATAAATGCGGAATCGATTTTTTGTCGAACCTACTTTCGCTGTAGAACATATACGTAGTCGATTTCTTCAAATTTTCCTATTTATCTTTAATACTCACCAAAAGTATTCTATCATTCTAATTTGGGTGGAGATGAACACAACGTCCGGCCGGATAGCAAATATTAGCCGGATAAGCTGGATTCTGGATAGTTACCGGATATCCGTTTCATCTCTAAAAAATATCATTTTGGTGTACCACGTTTCGAGCGCCTTTTTCACATGCGAACAATTGACGCTTAGGCAAAATCAGAAGAGCTGTTTTTGTTAAAACAGTTGCGGGAGGTTAAAAGTGGATCCACTACAACAACCTGAAGAGCAGAGTGTTGGGGGTAGATTTTGATAGATGATAGCCACACCAAAAATTCATGGTTAGTCACTAATACTGTGCATCTAATGAAATAAGTTGAGGGAAGTCTTCGGCAGCCTAACGGAATCATCATAGGAGAACGTTTTCAATACCAATGGATTCGTTAATGCACACAAACCTCGATTGATACAAAATACATGAAAATGTAATCTTTATTGATGACAATGCTTGAACGCATGCTACGAAAGTCGTCAAGGTAACTTTGTAGGAGATACAATGTCCTACGCCATACAGGAAAAAATAGTTAAGAGGTAGTGTCCGAGACAAAACCGCATAGTTGATGTAGGATTACGCTTGGATATTGGTTGCATATTGTAGCATGTTGAAGCTGTTGACCCGATGAATTATGAATGAATGACTTCAGCTTAATCGTGGCGAGCTGTTATATATTCAGTCGCTCGGCTACAAGAGCGACAAGGGCGTGGGTACGAGAGCGACCGCAACTTACTTGTACCTTATCGGTGTAAGATGGTTTTAGTCCGTATTAAGGTACGTTTAACAGATTAACTATTGACAAATTCAAAATTCTTGTAAATCCACCAAGAAACGACGATTCATAAGATGTTATAGATGTTGATAGCAGAGTAGTATCCATGCCTTCGATTTGACATACAGTAAGTTACATCTAATTCGTACAAATGAAACACAAATTTCTACATTATTCGAGAATTGATCAAGCAAATTCAACCAAATTAGGCATATGGAGGTTCTAGGGTGCAATAAATGTTTCTATGGTGGTTAGACACTCCTCCCGTCTCTCTGAGGGAGGAGGGAGGCTGCCATACAAATGAAGCATTCATTTCCGCATAATTCAAGAACTAATCAAGTAAGCGGAACTAAATTTGGCATGTGGAGGTTTTATGGGGAAGAAACATTTCTAAGGCGGTTCGACCCTCCTCCCCCCTCTCTAAGGGGGTCACCCATACAAATGAAACACAAATTTCTGCATGACTCGAGAACTAATCAAGCAAACGAAACCAAAATCGGCATGTGGAGGTTTTAGGATGCAATAAATGTATCTATGGTGGTTCGACACCCCTCCCCCCTCTCTTAGGGTGGGCATAACTGGAAAATTAATCAAGCAAATAGAGCCAAATTTGGCATGTGAAGATTTTAGGGGGCACGAAACGTTTCTATGGTGAATGGACACTCCTCTGTCTTTGTCTGTCTTTATTCTATCATATTTTCTGTATCAAACATTTAGTCTATGTAACGGAGAAACATGTCTTTTGCAAGTGATTGAATATTGAACGAGAATTGTGTCTCAAAATAATTTGATATTATAATGATGAGTTTTGGTAAAAGTACTAGGATATTTTTAGTAAAAGGTAAATTCAACGGGGTCGATCAATCAATGAACAGTGTTGCGATTAGACTCATGAACTTGCGCTTAGTAGGAAAACTTGAATGTTTGAAGGTATTGATAACAAAGAAAAAAAATTTGGGCGGGACGAAGTTTGCCGGGTCAGTTAGTGTATCTATATAAATAAAAATGATTTGGTGTCCGTTCTTCACGATTTAACTCAAGAACGGAGCAACGGATTTGAACAGTCAGTATCAGAATTGAAGTGTCTCAGTCTGCGTCAGGTTTATATGCTAAGAAAATTTTCAAACCCATTCGGAAATTGAAAAAAATGGAAAGTCATTTTTTGGCAAGTTTTGTATATCTATAAAAATAAATATGATTTGGTGTATGTTACTTACGATTTAACTCAAGAACGGAGCAACGGATTTGAACAGTCAGTATTAGACTTGATCTGTCTAAGTCTGCGTCAGGTGTATATGTCAAAAAAGAAATGATATACTGCGAATATAGATCGCGGACAGAGAAATAATTTCCGAAGTGCAATTAAATATTTGACGAGATTGTTAAACAGAGATGCTAGATACATGATTTGTAGTTCTAAAAGAACATGGTTATTAGAAATGTAGCACTGAATGAGGATAGATTGTTTTTGATTTAAATGACGAGCTTTTCTGAAAAGTGGTTTCTTACAAGAAAAAATACATGTGACTCTCATTATGCTACATGTCCATTATGAAAAATATTGTTGTGTGATCCTTACTGTGCCAGCTCGTTCATTTTATGACATCACATCAGATCAAAAATCACATCGCATCACAATCAGCTTGATCTCATCATAGTGGAGATGGCGCTTACGCCACTCCGTTTTCAAGCTTTACGGTGTCTTTTTTCACATTTCTGCAAAACATCGCAGTTTTTTTTAATTATTTGGTGTTCTTTATCGATCTATAACAAAAAAAAGAAACGTCAACAATGGCGCTAACGTCACTTTCCGAGATTATGACAGTACACTTCATATATTACAAACATGACCATATATCCCCCCCCCCTATTTGTCCATATTATCCGCATCGAAAAAGATGTTCTACTTTTTGATCTGTTTCAATTTCAGTAAAAATATTGAAAAACTTTTTTTATTGTAAAACATTTGGCTGTTATTTCGAAAAACAGTATATTGAATAGTGAGAAACTACCTGCAAGTTTTGTGAAACATGAGTTTCCAAAGATACAATTGAAGTTCTTCCTAACATGTCCGCTTACTCCCACTTCCCCTATATGTAATCATTGTCTGAATATGACAAGATTTTCTGTTCTAAAGTACCCTGAAATGTATTCCAGCTCAAAACATAATGATCTATATACAGACGTTAATTTATGTAAACATAAATCACATCCCAACTGCATACCAACTCACAAAATATTTTTTTACGATTTTTATTAACAATATCTTCATGCTGGTTCAACTATCCACTGTCACATTCCAGCTTTGTGATAACAGATCTTGGGCCTTTTATCGCACTAGATATTCACTTCCAGTTCACATGTTCACTCACCAAAAACAATATTCAGCGTGGGTCGATGTCAACAAACTTTTCTTCGGCGGTGGTTTGCGTCAATACAGAGAATCTTAATCCGTCTCCGACGAACAAAATTTATTCTTAATCTCGATGAGATGCCAACATATAACAGCAGAAAAAAAATTACACCTGAACGCTAACTGAATCTCAAATAAAGGCGTTTTATTCAATCACACCGATTGACGCGACTGATCAAGAACGCGACGAAGCTGATGTGAACGACACGCGCGCTCCTCCGAGAATAAGAATCCAGACGCGCCGCAGGGGTAGAAATTACTGTAATCGAGGCTTCTCAACAGGTATGGTTTGATTGGGCAGAGAACCGCGTGAGCAGTTGAACCAGATTTCCATTCTCTCATTTTGTGTTCATATTATTCTCTCAGATGTTCTTTAATAATCGTCCAGGTAATTGCATTACTCGGGGATGAAAAGTATCTTTGCCGGAGTCAGGAGTGAAACAGAGATGTGCTTGAGGTGAATAACACGGATGATGCGATTCATGCAGTTGCTTTTGTCCTGCTTTCCTTGTCTGCAGACTCGACTTGCTTTGTAATTCATAGAACGGATATTGGCGACGATTGTAACGTAGATGTGCCGGATAATAAATGTAATCGATGTTGTTGGACACGTATAATCTGATGTGGCTCATTCCATGTTTATGGGCAACTTCCATCATCTGGCCACCGGCGGAAAACGTCACTCGATCCGGCGGGAACGTGTTTTTGTTTGCGCATTTTTTCAATCATTTTAAAAAATTATTGAATTTGAAGTATCCGTGGCTGAGTGAGTTAGGTTAATGGCATCAAAACAGGGCTTTCGGAAACTGTTTACAGTTTTTAGAGTGAAGCAATACATCATCATATCTTGAAAGAACCTCAATGAACAATATAATTTTCACCATTGCACAATGGTCCAGGAGATGTATTTATGTGGAAATTAGCATTTAGAGCTCGACAGTTATTCAAATATTTTGCGATGCAGAACTTGTCAATATCTCAATTTCATTCCAAGTTATTGATATTTCTTCCCATAAAATACGCTCTCTTCAATTGCTTGCAATTCTTTCTGGGGCAAACATAAACAAAGTTTATTGGCAGCATTTGAAAGAACAGAGTTCACTCTACATAATGTGTGATTTTCAAAACTATGTTATTTTTCGTGTTTGAGTAAATTAAATTGATTTAATGAGTTCTTGGGTGAAAAACCATCAATAACTTTGAGTAGGATTAAGATATTGATATGTTCTGCACCGCAAAATGTTGGTCTTGTTAAGTTCTAAAAGTACGAAGACAGTTTTGATGTAGAATTTGAAATATGAAAGTTAGAGCAATAAAAACTCGCTTTTTCATGGTCACCCTAATGCAAGCTAGGAAAAAAGCGCTAAATCGATTATATGAAAAGATAGAAAAAAGCTTCATTCTACAAAGTTAATTAAAATACTTGGGGCTACACTATTGTCGAACTATGTTTATCTCTATTCATAGAGATAAGAAAGTTATATTTTTTATTTCATCGACAATTTTGGTCACCCTATTTTTGATAATATGAAAATGAGCGCTCTATCATATGTAACAACTTTGGCGAAGACAGTTTTTGTCTGAAGAATAAATATCTCCCACAAGGTTGTTTTTTAACTAAGTTGCATTAGGATAGCCATGAAAAACCGGTTATTTTACTCTAACTTTTATATTTAAAATTCTGCATCAAAATTGTCTTCGTACGACTTTTAGAGCTTATCAATACCAACATTTTGCGATGCAGAATTCGTCAATATCTTAATCCTGCTGAAAGTTATTGATGGGTTTTCACTCAAAAATTCATTATTTCAATTTTAATTTACTCAAATACATACAATAACATATCTTTGAAAATCACATATAATATAGAGTGAAATTGGTTCTTTCAAATTCCGTCAACAAACATTTTTTATGTTTGCCCCAGAAAGAATGGCAAGCAATTGAAGAGAACGTATTTTTTGGGAAGAAATATCAAAAACTTTGAGTGATTTTGAGATATTGACAAGTTCTGCATCGCAAAATGTTTGTATCAGTATGTTCTAAATGTCTTTCGAAGATAGTTTGTATGTAGAATTTGAAATATAAAAGTTAGAGCAGAAAAACTTTTTTATTTCATTGAAAATGTTGGTCACCCTATTTTTGGAATCATGAAAATGAGCGCTCTATCACACTATTGTCGAACTATGTTTATCTCTATTCATAGAGATAAGAAAGTTATATTTTTTATTTCATCGACAATTTTGGTCACCCTATTTTTGATAATATGAAAATGAGCGCTCTATCATATGTAACAACTTTGTCTAAGACAGTTTTTGTCTAGAGAATAACTGTCGCGTTCTAAATACTAATTTCCACTTAAGTGCATCTCCTGGACCATTGTGCATTGATTTAGCTCAATATACCATTTAGAATCGTATTCAGAAAACTTGGAGTTCCTTCGATAACATCACGAGGAAAACTTTCCTCCACCTTGAAACCGAAGTTAAGCCTGGGTAATACTATTTTGTGTTTATTGTGGGTCATTCGAAAAATAATGCATTTCGAGCTGTTCTAAGGGAACGGACGGTTATGTTTGAGTTATAATCTAAAATTTTCATATGCTGATCAGCAAATTTAAAGGAAAAACTTGAGAGACATATGAACGTACTTCGTGCTGGTTCATTGTAAAATGTATGAAATAAGCGCCAAGATGAACAAGCCATTATAATTAAAATTGAACGATTTTTATTGAACTAAACAATTTTCCCATCGACAAGATAGTGGTGATTCATGTGATGGAATTGTTGTCATCAATTCAGAGTAAATACTGTCATGAACTTTAACGTGAACTGAAACATCTAATTGCAAAGGCAGGCACATTCTATCGTAAACACTGATTACCCTCATCCTTTTGCGATTTGCTCGATTGAGCAATCATGTCGAAGCAGTGGGAGTATCGATAGCAACGACAGTTGTTGTTCTGATTGTCCGGAATCAAACAACATCATATATTTGTCATCCAAAAGAGTTCTAAATCGCACAATAAACATTGCGATTGCTGTCATTCAAGGCATACTTAATCCGCAGTTTATAGGAGTATACCAGATGTTTCACGAAGCCTCGCCAAAAATAGTTCAACTGTGGTCAATCGCCTAATCCTGGAGACCAATTCACGAGTTTATTACGCGAAATTATTCGTTCGTCGAACGTTTCTTCGCGTTATCATTTTCGAATAAAATGTTTCTACTGGTCCATAAAGCGATTCAAGCGTCGTCACGCAATGTACATCTTTGATGAGAAGTGTCATCTTGCAGAGTAGAAATGTCGATCGATCGAATCCCGAACTGAGGCATAATTTCGATAAACAATCTGTACAATCTGCAGAAGTTGTTCCTGTGCTGGTATATCCATGATAAAATGGCAAATCAAACAAAATACAAATAATTGACAGCTGTGACCAACAATTTAAAAATGTATCCGAATAACCCGATTTCCGAAAAATGTGTGTCTTCTCTGAATTTTTGCTATGTCCAGAGAGCGTTTGCTAAGGTAAGTTGTTGATATCTATTGTTTTCTCTACAGTTCTGCGTGCGATTCAGCAATATCCTTCATTTACAATCTGCGATTTATATTTAGTTTAACCATTTTTTGTAAGCTCAGTTTTACCTTGAATTCATCCTTTTTTTCAAGTTCAGCATAGTATTTAAGATTTTAGTATCGAAGGAAAGATCAAAAGAGTGCGAATGGAGTTCTACTTCTTCATGACTAATGTTTACCTTATTTAGTTCTATCGTGAAACTTTTTCTCATTTGTTCGTGTCAATGGCGACGAGTTCAGGTAGGGGCACATAAAAGCAACGGACGCGCATTCGCTTATTGCGTAACAAAAAGCATTGCTTCTAAAACACCTATTATTAACTGATATGTGAAAGTGTTTGAACAGTTGGCTCACAATACTCTATATCAGTATTGCCACATTTTAATCTGTACCAGAGGGGTTAAAAATCTTTCTTATCTGTACTTTTTTTCCAAAAATTTGTACCAAAAATGTTTTTTTTTGTCTCTATTATATAGTGACTTTCAACACATTTCGGCTGGTTCGTCACTTTTACTTCCATTTTTGGAAGAATGTCGGGAGTGAGAATTGAACTCGTGATCTCGGCATGAGAGGTATGAATGTTACTACTCCGCCAGATCGCCTCCACAGGCCAAAAATCTGTACCATAGAAAATATTAGTTGTAGGGAAAAAAATAATTTATTAGCATGAAAAAATACTCATTTATTTACTTCAAATACATTTGCAAGTCATTCGTGTGTTTCATGATGCTCATACATAGTTTTTTTTCTGAATCTAGATTGCATAATATCATTTATGAAAATTTTCGTGCTGCCGCCACGAAGTTTAATCAAATCTTTTAAACCCAAAATAGCGTTCATCGTATCGTTGCTGAGCCGATTCCGAAGCTTATTTTTGTTCTGATTATATTTATGATGAGAACGTAACAAACAAGACATCGAAGAGCATAAAATGCAAGCGAACCGTCAGTTCTTTTTAGACATTCAATTTTTGTCCACCAGTTCTGCAATTTTATCTTTAGGGTACAGAATTAATTCTCCAGATCTTGTATATTCCCATTGTAGAATCCTATAAACGCTTCTAACACAACGTTACATCTTGTCAAATTGGGAAAGTTTCTGAGACTCAACATTGCCGCATACTTGAACGTCACATCATCGAAATCGAATCCTTTTCTCATTTGCTTGAACCGCTCCACGAAAAAACTGGGACAAATATCCTTAAAAATTATCTGCCTTTCCTGTCCATTATTCTGATAGTTTCTTCTGCTGATATTTCAACCTAGAAATTCATGCCGCTTTTTAAAATGATTTTTATTTTAATAATGTTATTATTAAAATAACAATTATTTTTATTTATTTATTTATATTTATATTTATATTTATTTTTAAATAATAGCATTGGACATTGAAACAACTTGTAGATATTAGGGAGAATTATCAAATAAAAATCCTTCAGCTGTTCATGTAGCATCGTGGTTTCAGGTTTTTCAGCCTGGAATAAAAGATTCAATCTGTTGATCTGGGGCAAAACATACGTCGCACTGTCCGACGCGAATCCTCCTTGTAAGGAATTCTGTCCTTAAAAAACTGATCAATCATTGTATTGTAAATGCTTTCATGATCAGCAGCATCAAGCGATGCTGCGGAGTAAAATACGTCATGTATCTTAATGTTGCTTTGTTCAAATGTATGAAATTTCACGCGTGGAAAAATCTGTACCAATCTGTTCTTTTTGATGAAAATCTGTACTCTGTACCGTACAGAATCTGTACCACAAATAACGAAAAAATCTGTACCTTTCCAGATAAATCTGTAGGTGTGGCAACACTGCTCTATATGCCGCATCGATATCGGAATTCAACATCGGTTTGTAAAGAAGCGATATAAAAAGGACTAACGTATGTATTAATAAATGGACTATATTAGGAAGGTGATGAAAAAAACTAGAAATGGGTTACATATGTGATATAACCGCAAGGTAAACGTAGGACTACCGCTGGTTCGTAGTCATTTGTTTGAAGTTGCATCTGAATCAATTCTCAATGAATCTATACAAATAAAAATGGAAGTCCAAATGTGTTGGTAATCGAAAAACCTGAGGAAGGAATATAGCCGATATTGACTATATAGCCTATATTGACCCCCGAAGCTTAGATATTGCATACTGGCTTTGAGAGCCCCTTTGTTTACAGTGAAGTCAGTAAAATCAAGATTTCGGATCTCTCTAAACTCGATATCCTGAGTATAATAACTTTGTAGAAGGGGAAGAATTACATATGCTTCTTTTCTATCAATCAATTATCGCAATGTTGATAATTCAAGGATCATTGAAATTAAAAAGTTTTAGAGTTTGATTGCAGAGTGTAATGACGAATTTCATGCCAGCTCGTCTTAGGAGTTGGCAGCACCATCTCAGATAGTAGTGAAACGTTGTGGGTGTAAAGACATGGGTCATTCAACCAACTTCGCATACTTGAAATATTCGAAAAACAATTAGACTACTTTTTGGAAAAAGCCAAATTTTTTCTCTCAATTTTTTACAAAAATTTATAACTTAAAAACTATGATACCTACAAAATTCTCGTCAAAGGATGAAATGTAGGAAATTGTTTAAAAAAAATACAAAAAAAAGTTTCGCTGACAAAAAATTATTTTAAAAATTAGAATTCATTTTTCTCAAAAACGTATTTTTTTAAAATTCTCAAAAATATATATATGAATAGCTTAAAATTTCCAACAAGTCGTTCATACATCGGAAGATGGGCACTAAAAATAGAATGGGCAAGGAAAATTTTTTTCTAACAACAAATTTTTAATTTTTCTTTGAAAAAATACAACTAATCCTAATTTTGTTTCAAGTTAAGATAGCGATACAGTGCATTCGACAAAGTTTTAGATCTTATTGAAACATGAACTTTTGTCGAAGACGTCAACTTTCTATCTGTTATAGTTTTTGGAATATATGTAATTTTTGTATGAACCCTCCTGTAAAAAATAATGTTTTGCTCGGTACATTTTTGTGTGTAAATTTTCACGTTTGACATGTTCTTGACATGTTTCCAAATAGAGAAAAGTTAGCAGAGTATGTGAATTGCGATAATTTATACATAAAAATGTTACGAATCAAACATTAGTAGTATATTTCCAAAGAAAAAAATTAAAACTGTTGTCCGAAAAACTTATTTATGTAAATGTGCCCATCTTCCGATGTATGGTAAACTTGTTGGAAATTCTAGGGCTATTTATATCTATTTTTTGCAAAATTTTAAAAGCATATGTTTGTGAGATAAATGAATTCTAATTTTCAAAATATGTTTTTTCAGCGAAATTTTTTTCAAAAAATTTTAGGTATTTTTTCGTATAAATTTTAACAATTTCCTACATTTCATCCATTGACATGATTTTTTTAGGTATCATAGTTTTTAAGTTACAATTTTTTGTAAAAATTAAAAAAAAAATTGTTTTTTTCCAAAAAGTTGCCTAATTATTTTTTGAATATTTCAAGTTTTCAAAGTTGCTTAAATGACCCATTTCTTTACACCCCCAACGTTTCACTGCTATCCAGTCGGGTCGAGGCCAGTCGAGTTGGAATGAAATTCGTCTAATGTAAAATTTTATTGAATTAGTCTTGAAATCAGGATGAGCAGGATTCTCCCGAGTGGAAGAGAAGAAAATCATGAAAAAACATGAAAATGCCGAAAAAAGTAGAAAGCTGGATAAAACTATGAAAATTAAAAAAAAAACTGGAACCGCAAGGTAGACTTAGGACTACCGCTGGTTCGGTAAACATTTGTTTAAAGTTGCACCTGATTCAAATCTCAATGAATCTATATAAATAAAAATGGAAGGCCGAATGGGTTGGTAAGCGGAAAACCCGAGGAAGGGATGGTCCGATTTGAGCCGTTTTTATCTTGTTTTTTTGCCTCTTCCTGTAGATCAATATAGCGGAGAGAAAAATCGGAAAATTTTCGGAAAACTTTGAAAAAAATCAGAAAATTTAATTCCCATATGTGTGGGCCATATGTGTTGGTTAGCGAAAATCCCGAGAAAGGAATCGTCCGATTTGAACTATCTTTATTTTGTTGTATTCGTCTCTGCCCGTAGATAAATTTTATGTTATGATTACAATTTTCAAATCAGCTTTGAGAGAAAGTTGGAGAAAAATTAATTCTCATATGTTTTACAATGACATCGTTCCTAGGCCCGTTAGATTTCACGTTGGCAGAATAAGGCTTCGTATTTCGTTGGTGTTGTTTAAATGTTGGTGTAAATTCTCAGATGGAATAACGTGATTTGGAAATAAAATTTATCAATGAAAATTTACTTTTGTGTATCAATCATGTATTTCATGTAACGAAGAAACATCTTTTTTGCAGGTGAATCAAGACTCATAAGCGAAAATTGTGCCTGAAAATAAATTCATATCATAATGACGAGTTAATGTAAGTTAAATGTAAGCATCATCAATGAGTTAGATTGTTATTATTTCAATAACTTGCTTTCAAAGCAATTTTTGAGGTATTGAAACAAGTTTTTGGGTCAATTTGTCATTTAGAGGGCTGACACATTAGCAAAGGTGGGTGCGACATTTATCAGCGTCAAATCGCCTTCAATGAATTTTATTCTTTAGTCCGTAACAATACCATTGCTAACTGGCAACGCAAATGGAACGAAGATGAAATGGGCCGGTGGCTCCACTCAATTATCCCTAAGGTTAGCCTCAAACCATGGTTCAAAAGTTTGGACTTGAGTCTGGACTTTATTCGCACCTTCTCCCGACTCATGTCCAATCCCTGTTCGTTAGACGCGCTACTCTTTCGTTTTAATCTTGCCGATGGCAAAATCTGTGCTTGTGGCCAAGGTTACCACGACATCGAACACGTTGTTTGGTCGTGCGAGGTGTATCTTGTTGCCAGATCGAATTTAGAGAACTCTCTTCGGGCCAGAGGAAGGCAGCCCAATGTGCCAGTGAGAGATGTGTTGGCTCGGTTAGACCTTGATTACATGTCTAAATATATGTCTTCCTAAAAGCTATCGATCTTCGTGTGTGATTGTCCTTATATCCTTATATTCTCCTTTTCCTTTTTCTTCGCGAGAAATCAAATCCCTTCTTACTAACATTAGAATAAGTTAAATTGTAAATACATATTAGATGTAAGGAAAGTTTTAAGAATTGAGTGTGAAGTGTCAGTGTGAATGAGAATGTGAATGTGAATGTGAGTGTGAGTGTGAACACACATCTCCTTACATCCCATCCTTTTCCTGATGAAAATGTGTCACCCTTCTGAACTCGAGTCGACTGCGAGTAATCGGTTTTCTATTTTATCAACCATAGAATTAGAAAACATGTTAATATATGCTAGTAAAGGGTGTGTCACATCAAATTGCATCACGGAAAAAACGCTGTAGAAATTCGCCCAGTAGACCGATCCTTTTGAAAATTTTAGACAGTAAAATAAAAACTATTAAACAACTTTTGGCATTTTCTTTTTATTCATACTTCGAGCCCAAGCCCGTATGCTCGCACGTTCCTCTTTACCCCGTCCATAAGGTTCTGTACAACGTCAGATTGTAGTTTTTTTTTAACAGAAACCCTTTTTCTCCTGAAGTCCGACAACTTTTGGGTTCTTCCGGAGGGGCTGCTTCATAATCGCCCAATATTTCTCTATTGGGCGAAGCTCCGGCGCGTTGGGCGAGTTCATTTCCTTTGGCACGAAGGTGACACCGTTGGTTTCGTACCACTCCAACACGTCCTTTGAATAGTGGCACGAAGCGAGATCCGGCCAGAAGATGGTCGGGCCCTCGTGCTGCTTCAATAGTGTTAGTAAGCGCTTCTGTAGGCACTCCTTAAGGTAAACCTGCCCGTTTACCGTGCCGGTCATCACGAAGGGGGCGCTCCGCTTTCCGCAAGAGTAGATCGCTTGCCACACCGTGTACTTTTTGGCAAACTTGGATAGTTTCTGCTTGCGAATCTCCTCCGGAACGCTGAATTTGTCCTCTGCGGAGAAGAACAACAGGCCCGGCAGCTGATGATAGTCCGCTTTGACGTAGGTTTCGTCGTCCATTACCAGGCAATGCGGCTTCGTAAGCATTTCGGTGTACAGCTTCCGGGCTCGCGTCTTTCCCACCATGTTTTGCCTTTCGTCGCGGTTAGGAGCCTTCTGAACCTTGTATGTACGCAGGCCCTCCCGCTGCTTGGTCCGCTGGACGAATGAACTTGACAAATTCAGCTTATTGGCGACATTCCGGACCGAACTTCTCGGATCACGTCTAAACTGCTTAACTACGCGCTTGTGATCTTTCGGAGCATCCATTTTTGCCGTTCTTCACCTTCCGGTCGATGGTTAAGTTCTCGAAGTATCGTTTTAGTACTCTGCTGACCGTGGATTGGACGATTCCCAGCATCTTACCGATGTCCCGATGTGACAACTCCGGATTCTCGAAATGAGTGCACAGGATTAATTCACGACGCTCTTTTTCGTTCGACGACATTTTTCCAAATTTACGAAAAATTGACAGTGAGCATGGCCAACGTGATCTATACACTCTTATCTGATTATAAGCGAAAGCTGAAGATATAATTCCTAAAAATTAAATTTCTACAGCGTTTTTTCCGTGATGCAATTTGATGTGACACACCCTTTAGAAATATAGTTTAGAGTTTGGCTCCTTTAAACTTATGAAACTGAACCTGTAAAAATAAACGGATTAATAAGAAAAAAATAATTTGTCATTTAATGGAAATGAAGAATAACTTATTTTAATCGAATTGGGCATTTTATCTTCCGAATAAAGTGATTATCATACCCATCGTTTAGCCGGAAAAGAATAATTAATGCTCCAAGGAGGAATCGATTCCCCCTCGGAAATACTCAGCGCAATCAATACCCCCTCACCGACAATCCATGGATTGCGGCATTCATGAAAATAACAATAAAGGGTGTAATAAAAGTAATAAAGGGTGTCCCACATCAAATTACATCACGGAAAAAACGCTGTAGAAAATTATCCAATGAATATTTTCTCTTGGAAATTTGGGTGGAAGAAGTTTAGAGTGTATTGTTTATACTGTATTTTTATCGCTGTCAGTTTTGTGAAATTTGGGAAAAAGGGCATCACCCGAAAAACAATGTCGTCAATTGAGGGGCTTAGAATGAGAGGGATGTAAGTGATTTGATCGATTTCTCTACATCGACTATCTCTTTTGGTCATAACTTAGCTGCAAATACATTCCCAGCTGTATTTGACAATGCGGAAGATAGGTCAGAACCTCATCTATCGGATTCTATAGCAAACTCAAATTGGAACGTTTTTGCAGTTGAGTTATTAACTGAAGAAATCGATCAAGTCACTTACACCTCTTGCATTCTAAGCCCCTCAATTGATTTTGCACCTGTAAAATCCTCAACTCTCTCATTTGGACATCAGAAAACAACTCGGAATCGTGCAGTCAACGGTGAGTCCTGTGATCAAACGTTACTACGAAACTCTGAGCATCGAACGGAAAGAGAAATGCGAATTAATGGATGTTCTATTAGTGATCAGGGTCACAAGCGTGTCGTGAAAGCGTTTAAGCTGAATCCCAATGGCTAGCTCAGGGGAGTGGCCAAAAAGTTGAATCTGAATGGCCGAACTACTATCCGTTATATCACTAGTTTATATATAGATTTGCATGATTTCAATGACCTGTTTTCAGACAATTTTTATTCACCAGAGAATTACTAAGAGAATTACTAAGTTTCGAAATTGAACAATTTTTCGCGATGCGACTTATTCTAATTTTTTCAATTGAGTTGCTCAGAAGGAAAAGGGTGTAAATGACATGTTAGATCTTCTCTTTATCGACTCTCTCTCTTTTGGTCAAAACTTAGCTGCAAACACATTCTTAGACGATAGGTTAGAACCTCATCTATCTGTTTCTACAGTAAACTCAAATTCGAACGTTTTTGCAGCAGAGTTAATAACGATAGAAAAAGTTGATGAAGAGAGAATCGATCAAGTCACTTACACCCCTTTCATTCTGAGCCCCTCAATTGGCACCCTCGATACGATCCCGAAAGAAGTACAGGTAAACTTCGATATAACGTACATTTTACTTTCAAAATTGTACGTTGTATCGAATTGTACGTTATATCGAAGCATAATAAAGTACTCACAAACGTAGTCTATAATACATTATTGTGTTGCTGTTTTTGTACAGTTAATGAATAATTTCAATCAGAAGACGAAGCCAGCCTTTCTCATGATGTTTCCCTTTGTACTGTTGATTAAAGCTTGATTCATTTAGAATCCGGAATCACAAAACCAGCTGTATTTCGGGATTGATTGAAGGTACAAAACTTGTTTTAGCATCACAATACAGATAATTCATTGTTCTATCAGAAAAAAAATATTGAAAAAAATTTTCCTTTACACTTTGGAAATGTGTACGTTATATCGAGGTAAAATGTACGTTATATCGAGTGACATTATATCGAGGGTACGTTATATCGAGGGTACGTTATAACGAGGGTACGTTGTATCGAAGTTTCCCTGTAATCCTAATCGAAGAAAATGTGTTTCTCTATTACATAGAGTACACAATCAGATGAAAAGTGAACTTCAATTCATTATTTTTATTTCAAAAATTCGTATATTCCACCTGAAAATCCATTATTATTTTCGCGTCACAAATTGAAAACACGAAGCTTAATGCCATTAACGCGAACTGTTTTTCATACGACGTTCCACATTGAACTGGCAATGCACTCCAAACCCGAAAAACCGCGTGCTCCACACGAGCGAGCACATGGCGTCTGTTCGGGCGCATTCGTGAGAGCGATCGGAATACATGACGCAGTTTGTTTTGTTGTCTGCTTTTGCGCGAGATCGTTTGTGAATCTGATTTTACTGCTTCTACTCACTTTCTAATGCTCTCTCAAAATAAGGTGATCGATGTTGGTTTGTACAGTCAAAAATATGGTCTTGGTTTGTTCACTTTTTTGAATGCTCTAGTCCAGCGCATCTGTGTCCAATCAGCTGTTTAAATTTTTCCAAACATAGAAATAAAATTGTCTTTTTCATGATTTACAGCAGCTGACGTTGGTTTGTCCACACTATTACTATGGTAACCGCTTGGCGCGCTGCAGTTTGTTTGTTTTGTTCTGTTGACCTTCTTGCGAAGCAGAAATAAAGTTTCTCTTTATTGAGTGCTGCTCACCTTTAAAATGCCCAAGAAAAGGCAATATTCTGAAGAAAGCCTGAATTATGAATGATGGATCAATATGATGATAGTAAACTCAAGCAATGAGAATTGCAACATCTACTTGAATACTCGTTTTTTTCATCCAAAAATGGTGATTTCTGAAACCGGAAAAACCATGATCATAATTTCTTTTTTATGAAAATTGTTAAGAAACATAGGGTAAATGATCTTGGTTTGTCCAATTTGGGGTGTTTTTACGCAACTAGTAAATGCAAATCGATTTTCTTCATGAAAATCACATATAATCGATACGAATTTGGGTTTGTTGAAAAACCCCAAGTCTCTAGTTGCTAATACTACCATAAGGCGTTGAAATTATTAAAATTTTTATGTTTTTTAACGATTTCCCTCAAAGAGGAATTATGATCATGGTTTGACCAAAAAATGATCATGGTTTGTCCGGCTTTAGAAATCACCATTTTTGAATGAAAACATTCGATTTCTCAAGTAGATGTTGCATTTATCATTGCTTGAGTTTACTGTCATCATATTGATGATAATTTAGGCTTTCTAATTTAGGCTTTCTTAATAATTTAGGCTTTCTCAGAATATCGCATTTTCTTGGGCATTTCAAAAGTGTTCACCTCAAGACACTCAACATAGAGAAACTTTATTTCTGTTATACGCGAAGGACACAATAAACAAACTGCAGCGCTCCAAGCGGTTGCCATAGAAATAATGTGGACAAAACAACATTATTGAATTGGACAACTCATGATCAGAATTGAGTTAATTAAATGCGTAATTTAATGGTTTAGCTATGTAAATCTGATACAAATGGTGTGCAAGAATAATATTTGTAAGTGTTATAATCCAGAAACGGTCTGAATACGTGCCAAATAATCATCTGTAGGTTGATTAAAAGTTGTGATCAATAGAATGTGGATCTTATAATCTTTTAAAACATGTGAATCCGTAAAAATATACTATACAACTACTGCAAATCATGAAGAAGACAATGTTATTTATATGTTTTGAAATATTTGAATACCTGATTTGACAAAGGTGTGCTGAATTAGAGCATTCAAAAAAGTGGACAAACCATGATCATATTTTCGACTGGACAAACCAAAATCATTTACCTTATAATTTTGAATAATTTGAACGCAAACTAGAGGCTTGGGGCTTTTCAACAAACAAAAAACTCGTCTTGATTACATGTGATTTTCATGAAGAAAAACCGAAAAGACCACCAATTGAAATACAGGTGATACAATTTTAGACTCGATTATACGGTAAAACCTGTTTTTGTGCGGTTTTTTTATGCGATTTTTTTTGGTGCAAAAATTTCGTGCGATTTTTTGTGCGATATTTGAAAAACTGAAGTCGTCGATCATTAATTTTTTTCCTATCTTTGATATGTATTTACCCCCAGGGCTCATGTTTAAGCCCCCTTCTGTACAACTTCTATGTAAGCGACATCGACAATTGCCTTACACAAAATTGCAGCCTAAGACAACTTGCAGATGATGGAGTGGTGTCTGTCGTAGGATCTAACGAATCCGACCTGCAAGGACCCTTACAAGTTACTTTGAACAATTTTTCAACCTGGGCCATTGGGCTAGGGATCGAATTCTCCACGGAGAATACAGAGATGGTGGTTTTTTCTAGGAAGCATAGGCCAGCAAAACCAAAGCTTCAACTTTTGGGTAAACCGTTCACTCATGCTATGTCATTCAAGTATCTTGGGGTCCGGTTCGATTCCAAATGTACTTGGGGGCCCATATTAGGTATCTGAGTAAAAAATGTCATCAAAGAGTAAACCTTCTCCGTACAATTACCGGCACCTGGTGGGGAGCCCACCCCGAAGATCTTATAATGTTGTATCGAACAACTATTCTTCAGTGATGGAGTATGGCAGTTTCTGTTTTCAATCAGCTGTCAAAACACACCTCATTAAACTCGAGCGAATTCAGTATCTTTGTCTCCGTATTGCGTTAGGATGTATGTCCTCAACGCATACCATGAGTCTCGAGGTTTTGGCAGGCGTACTCCCACTAAAAGATCGCTTCAATTTATTATCTCTTCGGTTCCTCATCCGGTGTAAGGTTATGAATTCATTGGTGATCGGAAACTTTGAGCAATTGATCAAGCTAAATTTTCATTCCGGATTCATGAGTTCATATCATGAATTCACCTCCATGCAGGTTGTTCCTTCTTCGTATATTCCCAACCGTGTTTGTTTTCCTGACTACATCAATTCCTCTGTACATTTTGATCTGTTCATGAAGGAGAAAATCCATGAAAATCCAGATTATCTTAGATCGGGGATCGTTCCTACGATCTTCAATGCAAAGTATGGGCGTATCAATTGTGATATATACCGAGTTAGAGCCATTTTACTGATGAGGTATCTAACCTGGTACGGCAATAAAAATAAACTTCAAACGCGTTTTTTTCGAAACTATTGTTTTAAAAACTGGTATCCCAAGTTCTACTGAACCGATTCATCTCGGATTTTTAATTGAATGTAATCTGCAGGCATCTCTCTATCACATGAACCTCTAAAAATAATATTTTTTAAATTTCACTATTTTAAAAAGATCGGGAAACATAACAAAAAACGTTTTAAACCGCATTTTGTTTTTAAAACGGCTGCCATTTTGTCAAAAAAAAAAATGTTTTTGACTTGTCCGAGGTTCATGCGATAGCGGCATCTTTACTGATTCAGAATCGGTTCGGTTTTTTGGTTTAAGATAACCAGAAGGGCTGGAATCGTGTACGCCATGGCTTTTTTTTTGAACCCTCTCACTTCATCAGCTCTTAACTATTCTAGTTATGAATATTTTTTTCTCCGTTCAATTTTTGTTCTATTGCTAAAAAATAGATGAACAAATAATGATATAATGGATAGTAAAAATATTCTTTGTTTTATTTTTACGGAGCTCGAAAAAACGTCCGAAATTCGTGTCTCTACACTAGAATGCCCCTTAAGGAAAGTTTTTTTTTATGCCGTCCCTATATACCGAATATTTTTTTTTTCAAATTCTGTAGCGAACACTATTTTTTGAAGCTACTGGTGAAGTTTAGTACGATTTTTTTATGCGATTTTGTTTTGTGCGGTCCCTATCCCACCCATAAAAACAGGTTTGTCTGTGTTCAGTTTGATTTTATTTATATTTCAAATATGGCTTATTTCAATAAAAACTATAATATTTCAACGTTTAGGTAAATTTTAGTTGACTACAATTAGTACAGTGGAGTAAAAATCGTGATTTTGAAGATTTTTATAGAAGACTCACCAGGAATTGTTTAGAATGATATTGCAGCAAAACTCAAAAAGATAGAAGTTGGGTGTCAAAGAACACATTTATTAGAGAGCGGTTATAGAGCTTCAATTTAGTTGATTGAAACAATAAAGTTTATTATGCATTTTTGGGATAAAATTATGTGTCAATTTGTGAAACATTTTTTCTTCACTATTCTTGACGCACACAGTAAACATTCACTAGCTGCGCGAAAAGGGAAGACACGTTATCGACATTCGCGTTTTAACTGGTCCGGTATGTTAAACGTCAAATAAAATCAAGGGGAACTAAAGGCTGATTTAGACGATGCCAGTCAGCGCTCTAGTTGAAGTATCCAGTGAACAGAGAACAGACACTCTATTCAAGTTACTTGTACCAGTATCGAACAAGTAATTGGCCTCGAACTTGAACAGAGTGTCTGTTCTCTGTTCACTGGATACTTCAACTAGAGCGCTGACTAGCATCGTCTAAATCAGCTTTAAAAAAGGGTTCCAATGGAAGTTTCGCATTGAGTGCGACAACAGGTATGAAATATAATTTGAGGATTTTTTTTCTGTAATTTAATCAATGTTTTCGTCATGCGAAAATAATGTCAATTTTCATAACATTTCAAATTACATTCGAATGCCCTTCACAGCAAATCTTCCGTTTGAATATGGCGTCGATTGTTTACGAAATTCTGCTTTTCAACGCCCTGTTAAAAAGCAGACCAGTTAAACCAGGACCAGTTAGCGAACGATTACTGTATATCATCGGTAAACGTTGAAGAAAAATACTTGCTAAGCGAAAGTACTCCGAAACACCTCGCAAAGTGGAAGAAAAAAAATGTCGTAAGAAGGCGTTACTTTTTTTTTCATTACACGGATTTGAAATTTTTTCATTTGTTTCCTTTACACTGGAGAAAAACACTACACCGCACTAAAGCACTACGACCGCTTAGAAACCGTTACTGAGAGAACTTTCTGGAACTGAACAAAAAGTAGCGTCAGTGGCAGTGGAAAAAGCGCCCTTTTGTCTGTACTTGAGAATACGCCGGTGTATGAAGAGCGGTGAGGGAAGAGACGCTGGTTAACCGCCGTTACGGTAATGAAGGTCCGAAATTTTGAATATTTTGCTTTTTAATCATATTACTCCTTATATATGTTTGATATTTTCGGGCTACAATGAAATGAAAGTTTCTGAACTTCTAACTGTCATCCTTTGATTTACAAATCAGGTTTTGGGATAATGTGGACCAGGTAGCCTCCAACGTTGCAGATTATTTTATTTTCGACTTACCATACATGGTAATACATATCTCTATACAAATCGACCTAGGATATCTATATAGTGTAGTGAAAAGAAATTCATTTGCAATTGAAGACTTTCTTTGACATTGTAAAAACGGTCCGATTTCCGCCTTCAATCTTATGTAAAAATGGATTTCTTTTTACTACATCTCAACTTTCGAACAGCTCATTGTTCAACCAGTATTTCAAAAGCAGTGATCGGAATTTCGTTCCAATCGAACGGTATCTTCAACACCTTCTCATTTTCCAGCACTTTTCCCGGAGTCACACTGCCCCTGTGTCGGCCACGTCCAATGTACACTGTTTCACCCCAAAGCGTTTGACCACAAACGATCGCTTTCGAAGGGATGGTACCATTGAAAGGTACCCAGCGAGCCCTCGTGTTACACAAAGCTTCATAGGATACCATGTCGATTTCCTTTCCGTTATGACATGTACGACACTGATGTTTACGGGGGATTATCTTTGCTGGCAGTTGGTTACCCTGATACGTGACACGGCCCAAGTAAATAGGAGAACCATCGCTATCGCTTCCAGCCAGAATAGCGCCCTTCGGTGCTGGTGATTTATTGCTTCCCGGCTGCCATTCAACTGAAATTGTAGATAAATTTTATTCAACCATTATATTTGGGTTTGTTAATATAACATTCTTACGCGATTGACAGCACTTCGTAGTTGGCTGACTGTTATCAACCAAAATGTCGAACTCCCGCAGCGGAATCTCCTTCCAATCGAATGGAATCTTGAGTATTTTGCTACTCTCAAGAATTTTTCCCGGCGTCAAGCTACCGTTGTAGTAACCTCGACCAAAGTATAGTTTCTCACCAAGTCGATCCTTTCCACACAAAATAGCGTTGATAGGGAATACGCCACGGAACGGCACCCAGGACACATTAGCGCTGCAGAGTGCCTCATACTCGGGCATATCGAACTCCAATGCTTCATCACCAGTGTGACACATTTGTTTCTGGGGAATCACCTTCGCCGGCAAAACCAGTCCGTGTCGATACACGCGTCCCAGATAAATCTGGCTACCATCGCTATCGTAACCGGCGAGAAGAGCGCCCGGAGGAACGGATTCTTTGGTATAGGAGCGAACCCAATGCCCTCCAACGCTCTGCTTCTTGGCTATAAAAAACGTAGATCCATAAAAAAATTTAATTAAAAAACCAAATTTGAATCTTACACTCCCTAGATTCGACCAACACTTCATACTTGGGGTGACCACGCTCGAAGCCACCAAAAGAAACGTACAAACAGCCATGACTTGGTATAATTTTGCCCGGGGTGACGCTCCCATCGTGATGGGCCCGTCCAATGTACAGCGGTTCACCATAGGATGTTTTTCCACAGCAAACAGCACCTTTCGGCAGTTCACCATTCTCGCTGGGAACCCACGTGTATCCGAGGCCACAAAGAACCTGAAGAAATGTTTTGTGAAATATGAACAAATCATTTGGTAGATTTATTATTTTGAATTCACCTCGAAGTGGGGTTTTGATATCTCAGTTCCGTGGGGCGAAACGTACGCTACTCTACGAATGGGAATAACTTTGGCCGGGAGGATGTTCCCATTATGCTCTGCGCGGCCAATGTATATCGGAGATCCATCCATATCAGCTCCCCCTCGAACCGCGTTGGGGGGATGAACGCCTGCGCCCGCTGACCATTGAACCCAATTGTGACCTGAAAGGAGTATTTTTGTGTGGTCACCTTTGTATCAGAATAACGTCCAGTGAACTTACACTATTTCAATACGAATAATCCCGAATTAGAGAAAAAAGTAGTTTTTTGATCCGACTATTTTCTTTACTCTTAACCCTTTATAAGGCTGTGGGAACTAGACAAAGGATCGAATCCAACTTCAGAGAACATAATCCTTACATGAGGAAGAACACATATTTATCTTTGATAAAAATGGAGTGGAGTAAAAATCGTGATTTTGAAGATTTTTATAAAAGACTCACCAGGAATTGTTTTGAATGGTATTGCAGCAAAACTTAAAAAGATAAATGTTGGGTGCCAAAGAACAAATTGTAGAGCGGTTAGAGAGCTTCAATTTGGTTGATAGATACAATAAAGTTTATTATGCATTTTTGGGATACAATTTTGTGTCAATTTGTGAAACATTTTTTTTCTTCACTATTCATGACGTATAGAGTAAACATTCACTAACTGGGCGAAAAGGGAAGACCAGTTATCGACATTCGCGTTTTAACTGGTTCGGTATGTTAAACGTCAAACGTTAAATAAATGATTTTTTGCTGACGTAGGACTACGTCTTTAATTACTGTACCGGGGTGTAGGTTAAAAACGAGAGCGTGAAACTTGGAGTACAAGGTTTTGAACGTAATAACTCTTCGGCGGCTGAAGTGGGATGAAAATCACTTCATTCAAAAGATAACATGTGTAATATTTATATGATTGTTACTTATTGATTCGAAAAATTATTTCAATAGTCTAAAAAATGATTTGAAAACAGACTATTGAAATCACACAAATCTGTATATAAGCTGGCGCCCGTTCAGTAATCTTTTTAATTGTGATTGGAAAGTGACGGGAAGATGGTCTCGATCGCTCGCTTAACACTTAGACGGCCATAAGTGCCGTACTGCACTCAAAAATTAGTCCGCTGGGGAAATGAGTGCAGCACTACACACGCGAAATCATCCAAAGTTTGTGTGCGCACAATACATGTTTTACGTGAAAACAAATCTCGCGTAACTTTTGAAAAGGTCCAATGTAACATTTTCGTCAACTCGAGAAAAACGAAGTTGAAGACCCGAGCATTATTCCGCGAGCATTGTCTTAAAAGATATCGATCTTTATCGCTCCTCTCACCACTAGCGGTCAAGAATAACTCTGAAAAACCAATCGTAGCTGTTGTTCCGTGATTTGGGTTTAAAGTTAAAGCCATGGAGCGAAAAATGTTACATTGGACGTCATTGCTTGTATTATTGTATTATGTAACTTCGAAAAAATAAAATGTTTTCTAAAGATTTTTATCGATATTTTACTTGTATACCTTGAGTTGGGGCCGCGTGTGCAGTACTGTACACGGGTTGTGTTTACCCTTATATGGCAGATGGGAATGAACTTTTATGCTAGATGGGTTTTTGGCACCATCTAGTATAAGAATCAACCAATTGGGCTCTCCAGTTTTTTACGAACTTTTTGTCCAAAACACCATAGCCGTCAGAGTGTTAAACACTATGTTCTTCTCTCCCAATTCATTTCTTTTCTAGTCAGAACGAACAGAGCCTTTAGCCAGAGAAGAGAAGTGGAACTTGAGAGAAAAAAGTGGCAACGATTTGTGGCAAGAAAATGTAAACAGTGTAAAAATTGACAGATGGTTTACGCTCTAAAAATTGAACATATTGTTAAGATGTCTCTAAGAGGGTGGGAGACATCATATATAAGGTGGGAGGTTCGTATATAATGTTAGCATCATCATGATAAACACGGCGAATGGGATAGAAATTATGAACTGAAAATTGAATAAAATATACATATAAACGCTGAAACGCTGTGGACAAATATTATAATGCATTTTTATCGGCTTATGTATAATGCATTATCAAAATAATCCCATACGTATTGTAATCATAACTTGCTGTGCTATTCATAACAGTGCCGTAATTTACGAATGAAGCTTCGCCATAGAAACTGAACTGAAAAAATTAAAAAACAACATAAAAATATGATTTCTGAATAAATTTCTTTTTTTTTTCAGTTTCGAACACACCCCGTAAAAAGCCATTTTTTTTAAATACCCTCTGTTGGTATTGTATCTAGAATTTACAAGGTAATGAAACGTTAAATTCAATTAGTTTCTAGTAATCAGCTTTTTAGCTGCCGGGGAAATTAACACCAAACTATATTTTTCAGTATTATATATATACCATGCCAATTATTGTTCGTAATTCTTCTTTATAGTTTTCATTCAAGGGCGCTACATTTTTTTATATTTTTTCTCGAAAGCTGAGGATTTTGACGTAGGACTACGTCTAACCGGAAGATATAGGGGGTGAAATGGAAATCTAGGCACTGAACAAGTAGGAAAAAATGCAAGATTTGGAACGCTTATAACTCGAGCATTTCTCAATAGATCGCAAAGGTTTTTGCATCAATTGATAGGAAATATATCTACGCATCTATCATTACGAATAACATTTCATTTTTCTTGAGATAAATAATTGAATAATTGTGAAATATCAAGCATTGTCAAAATGCACTATGTGCCCATTTTTGAATGGTCCATTTTGTGCTCCTCAAATCGTACCGACCAAATCGGGCAACCAGCGGCAGCAGCGAAATAGAATGAAGCACGATAGGAAAGGAAGAAGAGAAAAATGAACGAAACATTGGTCGCAGTCTCACACATGCGTAATTCTCGAGCCAGCTTAAAAATTCCCGCTCCGCTGCCGTAACGATCATTCTTTGTGTGGACACCGACTGGACAAAATCGTTGCTGGACGAGCTGGACGGCGAGGGATCGAGTGCCTTTCTCAAGGCAAGAGGGCGGAGGTGGTAGCGCTGGAGTAGAGTAATAGAGTAGAGTAGAGTTTTCAAAGGGCATTTCTCAAGGCTAGAGACGAATGAACTGCAAAAGTTTAAAGTCTCTATAATACAAGACCTTCCTTCCTTCCTTCCGTAACGATCATTCTCATTCAAACCGTACACCACATCGGTAACCAACACAAGCAGCCATGTCTGGACATGGTAAAGGAGGAAAAGTGAAGGGAAAGGCAAAATCCCGCTCGAACCGTGTTGATCTGAAGTTCCCCGCAAGGGTAGCTAGGCCGAGCGCGTTAGTACCAGTGCACCAGTCCACCTAGCCGGCGTTATATAGTTTCGGCCGCCGAAGTGATCGAGTTAGCTGGTAAAGCTGCTCGCGACGATAAGAAAACCCGCATTCGGAACAGAACACATTCGGTTCGGTGGACATCAAGACAACAGGCAGTTTCAGCGAGTGGCGAGTGGCAAACGCAATCGCAAAACGGCATCAGGTAGCAGAAGAAAAAAGTTTGTTCTTTATACGCACTGCTTTGGTGGCAAATCCAGAACAAGGCGGCATCGAGGGCGTTCGAAATGTTTTTTTTTCAAAACCACGAGTACTAAATTTTCTAAATTGGAACCATTCCATAAAACAAGGCGCTTTTCAGGGCCATTAAACCTTCCAAAAAAGAGTTTAGGAAATACAGTTCAATGCTTTCTAAAACAATATCCAAAATAATAATAAAACACAAATTGATTTTTTCATAATTTGTTTGCCAGGATATGATGAGTATGTGAATTTGGCAGTTGTTCTGAGCTTATTGATTTTCACCAATTCTTAAATTGCTTCTAGATTGAAAGTACAGTAATTTACACTTATCTCGACATTTAGCTAATTGGACGGACCAGTAAT
Organism: Toxorhynchites rutilus septentrionalis; assembly: GCF_029784135.1. NCBI lineage: Eukaryota > Metazoa > Arthropoda > Insecta > Diptera > Culicidae > Toxorhynchites > Toxorhynchites rutilus. The sequence continues at coordinate 216,924,694 of NC_073745.1, read as the reverse complement.
GCGACATATTTAGTTGGACATTTTCGTAAACATAGAGTTCGGGGTCCAAATTATGACCCCACATTGAAGGTCGACACTGTACCACTGTCATCGCAAATGTTCAATTACAGGTTAAAATTACCTCCAATCCGATACTGAGTGGTGGTAGTGCGACGTGCCATTGAATGTAATATACTGTAAAATATGTCACAAGCTGGATAGGAAGAAATTTTCCAACTGTGAAAGCTGTGGCTAGTGGCAAATGCAATCGCTAAACAGCAAGGTTTAGCCGAACAAGATGGGGATATCGAGTGATAACAAAACAATAAACTCTTTAGATTGAAAATAATTTTGTGATCCTGAAAAGGACCCTTTTTAGCCTGCATGTGAATCCAACGAGCGAACAAATCGTAATGAATGTATTTTTTTGCCATCACTCCCTTTTAACGCTCATTCGTTCGTCTCGTTGGACTCGCCCCTCTGGCTGAGTCTGCCGATTTGTCTCTATCCTGTGAGTGTGTACCGCTAGAGTATAAAACACGCGGACCCCAAAAAAATATCTTATTTTCTTTCAAACCGTAAACCCGTGTGGTTGTACGGCATCGGCATCGTGGACGTAACAAAGGAGGACAAGTTTAGGGAAAGGCAAGGTCTCACTCGAACCGTGTTCCCAGTTCCCTGTTGGTCGCATTCACTGATTGCTCCGCAAGGGTAACTAGGCCGAACGGATTGGTGCCGGAGCACCAGTATTCCTAACAGCGATTATAGAGTTTCGGCCGTCGGAGTGCTCGAGTTGGCTTGCAAAGCTGCTCACGACAATCAGGAAACCCGCATCAAGAACAAAGCAGCTTCGGTTCGGCGCTCATCAAGGCAACAATTAGTTTCAGTGAGTGGCAAAGTGTTTCTCCGGCACGTCGCATCAAATGTAATTTACTGAACAACATGTCACAAGCTGGATGGGAAGAAATTTTCCAACTGTGAAAGCTGTGGCGAGTGGCAAACGCAATAGCTAAACAGGAAGGTTTAACCGAACAAGATGGGAATATCGAGTGATAACAAAAACACAACACCAAAGGTTCTTTTCAGAACCATCAACATATTCATGAAGAGTAAACAGTAAACTAATCCATTTTTAAGGTAGATAGGTAGGTATTCACGTAGGAGAAGAAAATAAAACAATATATTTAAAATATATATTTAACAAAAGCTGTCCCCTTTGTATAGTCCTACGTCACTTCGGTTATGTCCCCGACATTACCCACCCGTCTTTTTTAGATAACATATCCAAAAATGTGTTCTTCTTCGTTTTTAAATTATGATTTTTCAAATTTAACCGATGGTTCAAACAATCATTTTTCTCCTTTTTTCCAAAAATTATGTTTTTCAAAAATTCATAACTTTTGATCTACTGAACCGATTCAGATAATCGACATAGTTAATTCAAGTCAATAATTTCACACTTGCAAAAAAATATTTTTTGACGTAGAACTACGTCTTTCATTAAGGGTGCCAAATCAGAAAACAGGTCACGTTTTTATGAAATAAAGTTAACGTTAATAACTATTTTTGTCGCGAACGGATTTTGGCGATTTACATACTAAACGAATCGGAAATTCCGTAAGATTTGTTTAATATGCTATACATTAGATTCCCCTGGTTCGTAGATGGATAAAATTCATGAAAACTTTAAGCGTTTCCATTTTCCCATACATTTGTTCTGTCCATTTGTGTTCTTTCCCGAACAGAGCTGTCAATAACGAGCAACTTATCGACGACCAACAGAGGGGAATTCGTAGGATTCAATGTCTCCGTGAACAAAGGAAAAGTAGAAGAATGAAGGGGAATACTTGCCTAGAGTATAAACAGTGGATCTCGCTGAGGCAAACTTTCATTCGACATCGGACTGTTGAGCAATCCAGTTCACTTTGCTTTCGCTGCGCTTCGATCTTAGATTGGACCCCACCAGTGGTAATCCAACTTGGATATCGTCGTTTGGTTTTTCTGTTGGTTTTTTGCGTTATTAGTATCGTGTGTTTTTCTTTCCGCGTAATAAATTGGACGCTTTGATAGTGTGTGATAAGCAAAAAGAAGAAGAAGACAGGCTCGAGTCCTGCAAAAAACCAACGCATTGCCAGGGGCAATAAAATTTCGAGGGAAGCGTCATCTAATGCTGCGCGCGATCCTGGTGCAGTGAAAAGCGCTCGCACTGAACCGAGCCTTCACGAGTGTGACACCGCATCGAACAACAGCGAAGTAGGCAATTTCGGCGCGTCGGTCGATAATGTAAGCGCCGTTACCCAGGCAGTAACTAAAATCAAGCTCCCCCCGCTGGTGGTGAAGGCGGTCGCTCTTGACAAACTCATCAGCGAATTCGCATCGATGGGTGTTACAGCAGAGAACAAGTTGTGTGGTATAATTCAGTCTTTCTCCAAGCTGTTAACATTGTTTGTTTTCCGTCATCATAAGAGCTTCGTTGGTGCCTTTGAGAATGCATCAATGCATTAAACTGACGTTATGGCGAAGCAGGCCGTAAGGTTGAGCGCCACAAAATCATTTGGGAAATACCAAGCATCTTGAATGTCTTACTGGAATGTTATAAGAAATTTGGGTTCGCGTGCCAATCGCAAAACTGATCATAATGAAGCATTGTTACTGTTTTCGAGGTTGTTGTTAGCAAAAAGAGTTTATTTCGCTTGTTTAGTCACCAAGAAAGTAAATGACGTTCTGGAATTTTGTATGTGATTAGGTTTCGCTTGCCAGTAGCAAAACCTGCTCCACTAAGGGTGATAGCTGCGCTTCGAGCATGAGAAAGTAATGCAACTTTTTTCGAGGCCAGTAATATTAACATAAGCGTTTCTTTTGAGAATAGCGCAAAATGATGAGAAGTGTTTATATTCGTAGTAGTTTCAAGCCACCAATGTATGGCGATTTATAGGAAATAACAGTGTAGTTCTACGTCAACAATGCGGTCGTATCTTGGACACAACCTCCTATAATTTTTTATTTAGAAAAAACAGATACAATTATTAATCACGAAAACAAAATTAATTTTTTTCGCAAGTGCAATATTTTTCCAAAAAATTCTAGGCTTTAATTTGATATATCTATCATCTGAATCGCTCTAGAAGTTCAAATGTTATGAATTTTTGAGAATAGGATAAAGGGGAAGAAATAAATATTCCGAACTATCGGTTAACTTTAAAAAATTATAACTCAAAAAAGAAAAAAAGAACATATCTAATTTTGAGTTTAAAATTCTCAGTTTTCAAGAAAAAATATAGAAAAATATAGCGCCGTTGGTCCCGAAACCATGTAAACTATAAAAACGGATACAATCAAGAATTACAAAAAAATATTCAAATTTCTTGCAAGTTTGATATTTTTTCCAAAAAAGACTAGCTCATTAACTTCAATTTGATGTATCGATAATCTGAATCGGCTTAGTGGTTCAAAAGTTATGAGTTTTTGATAAAAGTCATTTTTGGGAAAAAGTGAAAAAAATCGAATCACACCAGCAAGCATTAAATCGTATAACTTTGCACATGATAAGTTACATATAAATTCGTATCAAATCACAATCGCATAAAATATCAATCAAAATATCGATCATGTATATCTAAACTCGCATAAAATGCAAAAACACGCATTAACTTCCTTGCATAGTGGATGTGATATAATCTACTTTATATATGTATATATATATATATATATATTAATAAATATTTTCAAACGAATACATTTGTCAAACAAACTGCAAAACTAAATACTTTTATGCTGTGCCTTCATTTTTTTAGTTTAACGTTCAAAGACCCTTCAATAAAAATGACATTGAAAACTGACATACAATTATGACGGATAATTGCTTCTTGATTGGCGCGTGCTCCAACTGGCGAACTGCCAGTTAAAAGGCACTCCAACTAAAAAAGCGCCAATAAGCAAATGGTACTATAAAACTGTGAAAAATATATAAAAAAATATACGATCGAAGACTCTTTTTGTCGTTTATGAGTTTGTTTTTTTTAAGTTACTACTAGGCATGTTTGTGGATTAATGGAAAGATATGATATGTTGATCCTTGAAATAAGTTTGATAGTTAACAATTGGAAAAAAAATATATAAAATTCATGTGAATGGAGACGACTTTTGTGTATAGCACATGCCACTGGGGCCTTTTGCTGATTAAATAAGTAAGATTTCTTCCAAAACGTCATAATTTTACAACCATTGAGTCGATTTCAAAAATCGTAATATCAAATGAAATCTTATTCTTCTATGAACTTCAATCTGTCATTCAAACAAACTCAAAAATTAAATACTACATAAAAACTTTAATTATAAAGTTTAGAGAATTTGCGACTTAATTTTCCACAATTCGCTCTTTCACACCAAATTTCTATCTTGTCACAATTTTAAACCTCTCAAAATGAATTGTCAAAATGATAGGTCAAAGAACGAAAAGCAAGAAAAACTAACAAATAATGGGAGGGTAATTAATAAAGCAAAGGTAATCATGCATTTTTAATAGACGTCTCATGAAAATATTGAAAAAAACATTCCTTTTCTAATTTCTCTTTCAAATTTTGATAAAATTGCACTGAATAGTTAAATAAGGGCAATATTAATATTTGAATAAACTTATGTTATTATAAACATGTTTATATAAACCTTCCCATCTTTTCATTCTTCATTAAAGACCTTGCGTCAAGACAGCTAGAAATCCATACACTCTCAAATCAAGTGTGCCTGAAAAAATTATATTCTTCACGTAAACAAGCGATGAAAATGTGGACACTTTTTAGTCAGTGAATTGTATGGAGTTCCACTGCTGTGCTTTAGCGAAGAACGAAGTGTGGATGACAGTTCGATACAGATTATTTACAAATGGTGACATTGGCTATGAATCTGATCGCGGAAAAAATGAAATATTTGATATGGTGTAGAGAATATTGCACCATATCGTTTGTTGAAAGAAGGAGCTCTAATATCATTTTTTGACGAATGCCACAAGGGGAGTGTTATTTGTGCTGGGTAATTTAGAGGAGAGCTCGATTGGTCCTTTGAGCGTTAATCATTGTTTTCAAGCGAAGTGGTTTTAAATCACTCTATCCGAAAGATAGAATGCCTTATATGCTTACTTATTGTAGGCCCAAAAAGTAGTTCCGATTGCTTTGAAAACAGGCAATTGAAATATTTAAAAATCTGTAGCTGGTGTTCGCACGGAAATCCATTTCAAGAATGTCGTTTGATGTTTGCTGAAATGGACACGGTTTGCTGAGGAGCGTCGAACGACGCTGTGTTTTTGTGTTTGTCAAGACAGGTGGAGAAAAAAAAGAAGAAGAAGAATAAGAAGAAGAAGAAGAAGACCTGTTTTAAATGCCACTCGAGCACAACAAGCCTCAGATGAACATTGACCCGTATCTGGAGAGAAATGGATTCAGGCTACATTATTAGGACCTGCACTTGTATTTCGAAGGCGTGTGGAGGCCGTTATTGCAGCAATCCAATACATAATCGAATCACAAAAAGCTATTTTTCTATTAATGTTTGACATTCATACATTAATGAAAACATTGTTTTCTTGAGATTCGATTATGTATAGAAATTGAAAATAATTATTGAAAAAAAAAGGTCGACTATATATTAGGCTGTCAAAAAAGTCCTGCGGTATTTCCGCGAGGTGTCGTTGTAAGTGCGTAGTTCTAGTTGTATTCATTGTATCGAGTCATACTATAGCTTGTTGGAAAGGCTATAATATAGTCCTTGACAGTGTTTTGTTTGGTTAAGTCGTTCGTGAGTTATAGTGTCGCAAATGTGGAGCAAAATAAAGAGAAAATCCGACATATTTTACAGTACTACTATGACAAAGGCAAAAATGCATCTCAAGCTGCCAATAAAATTTGTGCAGTTTATGGACCCGATACAGTTTCCATTTCCACCGCACAACGATGGTTTCAACGTTTTCGTTCTGGTGTAGAGGTCGTCGAAGATGCGCCACGTCCGGAAGGCCTGTCGTCGAAAATTGCGACAAAATCGCTGAATTAGCCGAGAAAGACCGGCATAGTAGCAGCCGTAGCATCGGCCAAGAGCTGGGTATAAGTCATCAAACCGTTATTAACCATTTGAAGAAGCTTGGATTCACAAAGAAGCTCGATGTATGGGTGCCACACACGTTGACGCAAAAAAACATCTTTGACCGTATCGATGCATGTGAATCGCTGCTGAATTGCAACAAAATCGACCCGTTTCTGAAGCGGATGGTGACTGGCGATGAAAAGTGGGTCACTTACGACAACGTGAAGCGCAAACGGTCGTGGTCGAAGCCCGCTGAAGCGGCTCAAACGGTGGCCAAGCCCTCATTAACGGCCAGGAAGGTTCTGTTGTGTGTTTGGTGGGATTGTCAAGAAATAATCTATTATGAGCTGCTTCCCTATGGCCAAACGCTCAATTCGGACCTGTACTGCCAACAACTGGACCGCTTGAAGGTAGCACTCATGAAGAAGAGGCCATCTTTGATAAACGGAGGCCGCATTGTCTTCCATCAGGACAACGCCAGGCCACATACTTCTTTGGTGACGCGCCAGAAGCTCCGGGAGCTCGGATGGGAGGTTCTTTTACATCCGCCGTATAGTCCGGACCTTGCACCAAGTGACTACCACCTGTTTTTGTCCATGGCGAACGAGCTAGGTAGTCAGAAGTTAGCCACAAAAGAGGCCTGTGAAAATTGGCTATCCGAGTTTTTTGCCAATAAGGAAGCGAGCTTCTATAACAGGGGTATTATGAAGTTGGCATCTCGTTGGGAACAAGTCATCGAACAAAACGGCGCATATTTGACTTAAAACAGATGATTGTAACTAATTTTATGAACAAATGAAAATTCAAAAAAAAATACCGCAGGACTTTTTTGACAGCCTAATATAATCGAGTCCGACCTGTATTATCACGCATACGATATTTTGAGCGTTTCAAGCAATTCAACATTAATTTCTTGTAACTTTATCAAACACAAATTTAATCCAATACGTTACACGACTCTAACTATTATGTCCTCTTTGTTGTAATTTCAATTACGAATAATGCTATAGTTATAATCTTTTCGAGTCTTCGCTTGTCCTTTATCATGCTCGAACGGGAAGTTTCACTGTGTTAGTGAAATAATGTTAATAGTGAACTTCTAGAATTTAATTGTTCCACAACATAAATTTTCTCATTCATAAAATCCAAATCGATGACTGGTAAATCAGTTTTCTCATCTCCTTTCATCCGAAAACATTCTCGAGGATGTGAAAGCATCAACAATTTTTCATTCACATTCATGTATTACGAAGCACTACACACTAGAATAATATTTTTCAGAGAGTTAAACCGCATAGTTCGAGTGTTGCCCTCTTGACCGTGATTTTTCACGATCCTAAATTAGAAATGCAAGGTGAATCGCGTTTCATATCGGAGCGGTTTTTTTGTGAATCCCACAGCGCCTCACCTAATGTATTCACGAAATCTTCCAAAGGATGGCTCCTTCGGGATCCATAAATGTCTATACCGTTTCGAAGCATTTGATTCTAGGATGATGAAAAGAACTGACCAACGTAACACACCGATAACGTCGTGCAAAGCCCGCGCAAAGAGAAAACCAACTGAAAAGAATACTGCCAACTGTAGGCCATTTATATTAACAAAAATAATGTTTCGACGCTGACAGATTCTATTAATATTGGGCAAGAATGCTGTTCAAGTGGCGATCCCAAGCGCGCGTTTGTTTTTGTTGTCTGCGCGAGCGGTTCTCGCGGTTTGGCGAATTGTTGTTTCACATTGACATTGGTAATGAATTATTAATATATTCAACGTATTATTTACAGGCGGCGTCGGTGGTTGTATGTCATCGTGGTCACCGTGTCAATCTCTCTGATTCAGATGGTCAGAGTTCAATCCCTGTCACAGCGTCGAGATATACTGTCGCCGTTGGCTGTTATCAACTGGTAGCATTCATTCAATTTTCACTTCGGCCAGCTGCAAACAGAAATATTTGTTTATACAATGTGATGCAAGAGATCGAGTAAGGGGATCAGATTACAAACAAAACTGATCCAACAATCCAACAATCCAACCCTATTGAGTATGGATGCTGGTTGTGATAGAAACAGCAATCAGTTTTCGGGTCATCTAAGTCCAATCAACGATAGGGAATTCCGGAGATTTCCACCCATTTCCAATGCGGACGAGAAGTCAGCCGAGCTAGCTAACCTCTACTCAGTTGTTCTCAGGGTCGATTAAAACGCTCACCTCTTCTTTTTTATACGAAAACTAACCTAAAAATGATTTCTATGGTGCATGCAAAAATATCGCATGCTAAATTCACTGAAAAAGAGTTAGACAACAATTTAATTCAATCTTCCATGACAATTTATACAGTACTAACTGACCCGGCAAACTTCGTCCTGCCAAAATTTATTTTTCGTTATCACATTCACGATTTATTACTAAGCGCACGTTCATGGGTCCAATCGCAGAACTGTTCATTGATTGATCTTCTAATCTACCCTTTAAAATTACCTTTTATTATAAAATTCCTAGTACTTTTACCAAAACTCCTCATCATAATATTATTATTGGGGGATTATTTTCAGACACAATTCCCGTTAAAGATTTTCCAACCATTTGCAAATAACATTTTCTCCGTTACTTTGAATAAATGTTTGATACAGGAAATTTAAAAAAAAAGCAACCCTAAATCGGACAATTCCTTTCTCGAGTTTTGTTATTATCAACACATTCGGCGATCCATTTTTACTTATATAGATAGAAGAAGCTATAGGAGTGAGTTTTATCACATTAAAATCAGTTTCCACTTTCGAACAAAGATCAATTCCGTTAGCACAAACATTAAATAAACTAACAACGCTTTTCACTATGAAATTTTAGAACATATGGGAATTGAATTTTCACAAATTTTTCATCAAACCATAGAAACGTGTATTGCCCCCTACTACCTCCATATATCGAAATTGGTTCCATTTGCTTGATTAGTTCTTGAGTTATTCAGAAACTTCATCTGTACGGTAGCCCCCACCTCCCCCTTAGAGAGAGGGGAGGAGTGTTGATTCTCGATACAATCCTCCACATGCCAAATTTGTCTCGATTTGCTTGATTAGTTCTCGAGTTATGCCGAAATTCGTGTTTCATTTGTATGACAGGCATTTTTTCTCGAATAATGCAGAAATTTGTGTTTCATTTGTATGGCGACATATCAATTTGAAGCCAATGAGCCAACTTTGAAAAATCATATCTCAAAAACAAAAAAAAATGCATCTCTGATTTTGAGATATGTTATGTAAAAAATTCTCAGCCTTCAAGGAAAAATATTAATAAAATATAGTGCCCTCTAGTCCAAAGCCATGAAAACAAAAAAAAAACTACAATCAATAATTATGAAAACAAAATCCATTGTCTTCGCAAGTTCAATATTTTTCAACAAAAGGCTAGCTCATTGGCTTCAATTTGAAATATCGATCATCTAAATCGGTTCAGTGATTCAAAAGTTATGAATTTAAAAAACAAAGGAATTTTTGGGAAAAAGTTAAAAAAATTATTTTTCGGACCACCCTAAAATGGAAATGTGTCTCCCTAACGAAAAAATGTGATTCTTTGTGATTATGGCCAACCTGGCCAGAGGGTTATCCTTCCTCGATCCTTTTCTTCTTTGGTCCCTTTGAACAGCGTCCATTTTCTGTGCACTCTTGCTAACTCTCTCTCTCTCTCTCTCTCTCTCTCTCTCTCTCTCGCAATCCTCGTGATGCTCTACCCTATCGACTCGCCACCATTTTCGCCCGATTTTATAAATATAAATCACATCAATTATATTTACTTCCCTACTTTACAAAAACATTCCCTACTAAAAATGTTTACAAAAAGGTGACCATACTTTAAAAACATCAACAATCTTTAAAAAAAACTAGCGAAACTGTAACAAACGGTTACATAATAGAAAGATGACTGAAAACGAGGAGAATTATCAGATACTTTTTGATTCTATTAAAAGATATCTACAAATTGTTCTCTTAAACTTCTCTGTTTTTCTCTACAAGAATTTCGGTATAAACACTAACATTCATTAAGGGTGTGACCGAAGATTTTTTCAACTTCAAATAATTTTTAATGATTTACCATTCTCACTCCCAACATTGTTCCGAAATGACAGGTAAAAGTGACGAACCAGGCAGATAAAAGTGACGAACTTATTTAAGTTTGTTCTTGTATTCTGTATTTTGAATACTTTCAAAAACTGAAAATGTAACATCCGCAAAAATGGAATCGTCTATGGGAAGTAACCCGGAGATAGAAGATCATGTATCACATGATGCATTTGATGCTGGAAGCAAACTATTGAAATCACAAAAATCTATAAATATTTGTGAAATAAAAAAACCATAAATATGCTTGAAAATCCACCGATATCAAGATTGGTCAGCAATTGATGCTTGTAGTCGGATAACCATGCATTGTTCTTGCGAGAACAAAAATGAATCATGAATCTCCCATCTACAACTGCTTCTACGTATGCGTTCTAAAATAATACCGGAGTAATCATAAGCAAATTGATTTTTTAAAATGTTTTTCTATGAATTAAAGGGTGGTTTTAGACTAGTGATATATTCATCAGAAATATGATGAGATTTATAGAAATCGCATCAACCGTTTACACTAGCGTGAACTTCTATAATGAATATATTCATATCTTCGGTGAATTTATTCACCTGAAGTAGAACTGCATCCAACTTTAGTGATTTCTCACCAGTGAGAAATTCACAAGCGTTTACATATGCTGAATTTATTCAAGTTATATATACCTCGAATAACTGTATCATATTTATTCTCACCCGTTTACACCTATTTCACGTGAATAAATCCATCTATAGCTATAGATCTCCCTAATGCAAACCCGCCATAAGAGTGTCTTCGGATTTATTAGTGTAATTATGCTGATATTTTGCATTCGCTTCTTGCCTTAAAAAGGAACAACTAAACTAAACACTTGGCCTTGAGGAGAATTGAACTACATAAACACTTGGCCTTGAGGTTTTCGAAAACCTCGCTTTCGCTATCATCTGGTCGCTAGCAGGATAAATGATAAATCGTGAATGACTTATTGGTAACTTTCTCCGATCTATCAAATATTTTTCGTGAATTCGAGCATTGTTTTCTGGTTAAAAGTGGCGCCAAAGTTCGGCGCATTTCAAGTCGGATATGGAGAAGGTATTTTTCGGCGATGAGAGCTCCCATCACACTCCCGATTCGGTTCGGATTTTCTGTTGCCGTTCTGAGTGTTCTTTGAAATATGCTCAAATCGGCGTTTTATTGCTTCGCGAAACGTTCGTGCCCCTCACTCAGTGAAAGCATTCATTTATCGTTCTTGTCAGTACAGGTCGGACTCGATTATCCGGATTTTAGACTCGATTATCCGGAGTATTTTATTTTTGATTTTCGGAAATTTTGAATAATTTGTATAATAATTCCATATTGAATAGCTAATATGGGTATCAAATGAAAAGGCTTAACTAGTAGAATGCAAATGCAAGATGGCGGCCACACCAAATTGTTGGATTATTTTTTTTTTCAAAGCTCCATCAATATGGGTATCAAATAAAAGTGCTCGACTGGTAGAACACAATAGATCATGAAAAATCCAAATTCAAGATGACCGCAGTTCCCAAATAAACATTTACTTTCTAATGGTTCCATTCAGCTTGCCCTGTTGGTATGTATGTTTGACTGTTTGTAGGGCTGTCCCACATTAATAGTAAATTGACCCCGTTCCTGTTGACTGATTGATCGGAAATTTGGAACATACAGGGTTTTCCATTTCGGGCTTCCGAAAGTATACAGCCCTGCGCTGACAACCGTTTGACATAGCTGTCAACCACAGCGTCATATCGTTAGTTGAATGTCTGCCATTTTACAATATGGATCGTTTTAGCATCGCAAAACGTGTTAATTTTGTTAAATTATACTATAAAAATGATGAAAAACCGGCAAATGTTTTTCGATCATTACGGACGGATTTTGGTCGTCATGGACGGCCTACAGAGCACACAATCGCTAATGTAGTGCGTAAATTCGAACAAACTGGATCCGTAGCGGATATTGTGAAACCTGTGCATCATCGTAATGTGCGTTCGGTCGAAAATATTGCTGCTGTTGCTGCCAGTGTGGAGGATGACCCGAATGTTTCGATTCCACGGCGTGCTCAGCAATTGGGCTTGTCAAACACATCATTGTGGCGAATTTTGCATTTGGACTTGCACCTACATCCATATAAAGTCCAACTGGTACAAACATTAGAGCATGGTGACCATAGAATGCGTTGGGCATACGTCGATTGGGTGAACGAACAACAGCAGCAAAATGCTGAATTTTCGCATCAAATTTTCTTCAGCGATGAGGCACATTTCGAGCTCGGTGGCCATGTGAACACCCAAAATTTCCGTATGTGGGACTCAGAAAATCCACACGTGATTGTTGAGAGGCCATTGCATCCGCCAAAAGTTACTGTTTGGTGCGCATTATGGTCTGGTGGAGTCATCGGGCCGTATTTCTTTGAAAATGAGGACGACGAGACGGTAACTGTGAATGGTGAGCGCTATTGCCGCATGTTAACCGATTTTTTTGCCACAAATTGAAGATATGGATACGGATGTGAAGCGGCCCTAATCGCTTCAGACATCATTATAGAGACGCTTGGAGAATGATTCGCTCCATTTTTCCATATTTCATTGAAGCACACTTGCGCTTTGTCGTCAAGATCCAAAAGTGCATCACCCTTGTCGAAAATCGAACACTTCTCTAATTACATTATGTTGTTACCGAGTCTACATTTTTTTACGTACATCAATTTTGTTATTTTTGTGCGAGTGAAACAAATCTCAAGTTTCCATTCGGTTCGTGGCAGTTCAACACACACGGGACATTTTTTGATTATTAGAGAAGCGCATAATTATTTATCGGCAGATATAGCGGGGTAACTCCAAGCGCCTCCCCAGAAATTCGAAGGTAGAAGAATTAGTTTGTAGAATTAATTTCGGGAAAATAAAAGAGTCGAGAGTTGCACGCTAACACGATTGGTCTTGTTTTAGTTGTATGAAAGAAAGCCAAGACCGTTCAGGCAACGTTACAAGTGGTGACAGCGGTGGGATGCTGTCCAAGTGGGGACAGCAGCCCACCCATCGTGGTGTTTACAAAGTGTTAATTTCCTTGAAGTTAATCTGGGAATCGAACAGAATCCCTAGTTGAGAAAATGTGCGTGGACAGAGATTGTAGTGAGAGAGGAGAAAAATCGAAAAAATATGAATCAGCATAATGCGGTACAATAAGTGACGTTCGAAAATGAACATACAGTAGGAAAAAAAAATGTGGGAAATTATTAGTATAGTTGAGCCAAGAAAAACCATCCCCCTGTGGTAGTGATCTCCAAAGAAGAAAATTCCGGTAATGAATCGCTTGTTGTTGATCGAACAATAAGGATATGCTGTCAAGCATATAAAGCAAAGTGGAAAGCATGTTGAAGAAAAATGATTCCCGCACGGAGTCGGTTGGAGAAGCTCATTTGGTTGAGCCATCGTTGTCTGCTGAGAAGTTTGATTCACGATTCAAGTTTTCGCTGGACTGTGGTCCCGAGATGTCTATCTACATCGGATCAAATGTGGTAAACTATCCGTTGGTCAAAAGAAGGAAGACAGGAACAAACGTCAGTTCTCGAAGGAGCAAATGTGAGTCGGACAGACAGTAATCTCACTGCGATACGGATCTAACAAGGTGACAATCTAGAGGAGCAATAATTTCGGTAATACTAGACATAGGAGCTATATGATATTCCATCAACTTTCCCATAAAGCATTAAAGTTAAAAAAAAAATTATCAAAATAAGATTAAAAGCCAATTAATTCATCAAGGGAAATAATCGTATTAGATGCGAGGCAGTTATTTTTGTGTCAATATTTAGACGATTGTCATATTTGGAAAATATTCAAAGTTAACATGAAGTATCTAAATCGGATTCCGCGTTCCATGATCTTTTATTATGTACTGAGAATCCAACACTAAAATAAATAGAATAGCAACCATGTGTGGAAACCAGATAAAGAATTCTAGTAAATTATGTAAAACAAATAATGTGAGACCGATTTAAACCTTGCAAATCGTTGGTTCAAAGTGTAAAAAAAAACAGATGTAATATATGAAAAATTTATATAAAAGCTAGACTACTATAAACGAAAAAACAAACTATTTCATTGTAACAAATTAGGACAGCAGTGAGAAAATGAATATGACCATTTATTTTTTCTTCCTCTCAAAACAACCAAATTAAAAAAAAAAGTGAAGCCGAAAAGCCTTTTCCTAATCAATTCAAATCGACTGTTGGAAGGATAATCAATTTTTAAATAAATTAGGAGATTTTTAGAATAAGGGCGATAAAATGTGTATGAAAGGAAATTAAGCACCTAGAAGAAAGTAGTACGATCTAATTCTTCTCATGCTTCAAGAATGTAATTCACAGACTGAATTAATTTAGCAGAGAAATTTAAACCCGGCATCAAAATATGAATCAAAGAAGGGATAATTATTATTTAACAATATTCCGTCAATTCTGGGAAGACTGCTTATTCTGTTTAGAAAGACACAATCATATCTCCCGTACTTTAATTGTATGGACAGGGAAAAATGGGGAAATGTACTTATCGATAATTTGAATAGGTGTGATTCTAAACTTTACATACACACTATGAAGTGGGATTTTAACAAAATGTAAAATGTTGAGTCATATTTGTCTACAGCCAATTTATAACAAGAATGTGTCCATCAATCGCAATAATAGCTTTTGAATGTACCGAAGGGCTGGAAAACCAGGAATGAATTCTTGTAAGGACATGTATGCCCCAATACTTACTTAACAGTTCATGAGTAACTGAAATGTGGGATTATCGAGAAAAAAATGTAAACAAAGTAGCGCTATAAAAGCGAAGAAGAATCATGGGAGATGAATTTACCTCCAACAATAAAGATTGAAATGAAGAAAACTAAATATTGAAGAAGATGAAAGATTAAAGATTAAAAGAATATGAAAGATTAAAGATTAAAAGAATATGAAAGATTAAAGATTAAAGAATTAATGAGAGGGAGATATATTCAGCAAGAATGATGAAAATAAACATATTGCACCAAGAAATTTTTAAATGAAGCTGTACAAGCTCATCAACAATGATCGATAAGACTTTCGGGGAAGCTTGAAGGAGATATGACCATTTTTGTTTCCATTTAGAATTGGGGAATTACAGGAGTTGAGGGAGTATGTTTTATTTTAATTACAACCGAAAAAAAAAATCATTTAAGTTCCTATGACTAAAAAGTAAAAATCAAAAATCAAATACATTTATCTAATTGTTACATTATTGTATAATCTGCTTGCAATAACCTCTTCAAGATTATTTCAAGCTGTACAAGTAAGGGGGGATGAAGCGGCCCTAATCGCTTCAGACATCATTATAGAGACGCTTGGAGAGTGCTTCGCTCCATTTTTCCATATTTCATTGAAGCACACTTGCGCTTTGTCGTCAAGATCCAAAAGTGCATCACCCTTGTCGAAAATCGAACACTTCTCTAATTACATTATGTTGTTACCGAGTCTACATTTTTTTACGTACATCAATTTTGTTATTTTTGTGCGAGTGAAACAAATCTCAAGTTTCCATTCGGTTCGTGGTAGTTCAACACACACGGGACATTTTTTGATTATTAGAGAAGCGCATAATTATTTATCGGCAGATATAGCGGGGTAACTCCAAGCGCCTCCCCAGAAATTCGAAGGTAGAAGAATTAGTTTGTAGAATTAATTTCGGAAAAATAAAAGAGTCGAGAGTTGCACGCTAACACGATTGGTCGAGTTTTAGTTGTATGAAAGAAAGCCAAGACCGTTCAGGCAACGCTACAGATGACATGTGGTTTCAGCAGGACGGCGCCACGTGCCACACAACACGACCGAACATGGCCATATTGCGAACGAAATATGAGGGACGCATAATTTCGCGTTTTGGTGATGCCAATTGGCCGTCCAGATTATGCGATTTGAACCCGCTAGACTTTTTTTTGTGGGGTTATGCGAAAGACCGTGTCTATGCCAACTCTCCGCAAACTCTTGAACATTTGAAAGACAACATTCGTGAAGTTATGACCGCGATACCCCCCTCATATGTGCCGAAAAGTCATCGAAAATTACCTGTTCCGGATCAAGGTGTGCGAGGAAGCCCTAGGTGGACATTTGATGTTATATTTCACACCTAATGGCATAAACCAAACTTTAATATGAAATAAAAGTTTCATCGAAATTCGAATTCTAAGTGTGTTTTATTTCAATTTACTTTCGGAATTTAAAGTTGGAAAACCCTGTACCTTAAATTTTACTGTCATTATAAAACTACGTATTCCATGATCTTGAAAAATTCAATTTGGCCACCTCTAAAAAATGGCTGAATGACTTGACTTGGAGAATACACTATACTATGAACAACATAAATTCTAAAAGGTCGCCACCTCAAAATGGTCGACTATGTATTCTTGCAATTCTCTCAATAATGGTATCAAATGAAATGATTTGACTAATAGAATACAGTACATCATCAAAACATTCCAAAGAAAGATAGGTAAGAAATAAAAATTAAAAAAAATAATTTTTTGAATGGTTTTAATGCAGAGAAGTATACTGATGAAACAGATAATTTACTAAAAACTAGAAAATAAAATAATTAAAAAAAATTTTTTAAGTTAAACGGTTTAATGTGCTAAATGCTAGAAAATAATTAGACAAGTAGCAGTTAGTAGTTATCACATCCGTTCCTTCATTAATTTAGGGCAATGATGAGACTAAAATAAAATCCTGTGGTAAATGATGAAACAATTAACTGTGGATAATGAAAATTCAACGTTTATTTCTTATCTAATTTTCTTCGGAATATTTTCATGATGTACTGTATTCTATTAGTCAAATCATTGCATTTGATATCGATATTGAGGGGTTGCAAATAATACATAGTCGACCATCAAGTGGTGGCGACCTTTTTGAATTTATGTTGTTTATTATGCTTGTGTTCTCCTAGTCAAGTCATTCTGCCATTTTTTTAGCGACGGCAAAATTGAATTTTTCAAGATAATGGAAAACGTAGTTTTATAATGACAGTAGAATTAAAGGTATCTTCAAAATTTCAGATCAATCAGTCAACAGGAACGGGTTCAATTTTCTAATAATGTGGGACAATCCTATAACCATTCGATTCATAAACAACTATGTTCTACTAGTCAATCCCTTTCATTTGATATACATATTGATGAGGTTCTGAGATAAAGATGTGTTCCAAATCTCAGATCAAACGGTCAATGTGAAGGGGGTTAAATTTCTATTAATGTGGTAAAGCGCTACATACAAAGTTACAAAGTCACAAACATACAAACGGGTCAACCTAGATAAAACCGTTTAATAAATAAGTGCAAATCATAATCATATTACTGATTGAGCGAGAGATAAAAAGTATACTGTTTAGTTTTGAGAACCAACATGTGATCCACAAATAGTTGGAGTAGATCCGTCTCTTTCGGTCGCATGATAATGATCGCGCTAACGCAGTCATAGATTTAGGGATTATCGGAGAATTTTTGTGATCTCTTCTTTCGCAATATAGTTGTGTTGAATTCTGCCGGTCGTCACACAAGTCAGTCGAAGAAAGTATCTGTTCGAGTTTAGTCATACAGTTTAAATGAACACGGAATAAATTGGTCGTGAATTTTACGGAAGTTTTTAAAGTTCAAAGGAGTTGAAGTTTAATTTCTAAAAATTCGTCCGAATCCGAGTATAGCGGCAAAAACATTGGTCCTTCGAACCGGATCTCCGGATTATAGATAACGGATCGGATATTCGGACGAATTATCTGTGGACAATAAGTCGTATAGAACGCTATTGTGTTCTATTGATCGGACAACAAAACTAATTGTTCGCGGACATTGTGAAAAGTGAATTTTTCCATACAAATTCGGTGAAATTAAAAGTTGATTAAAAGGAGAAATTTATCCACTATTGCTGGAGTGAACAGCGATTGCTGCTGCTGGGGATCATTTGGAGCAAATACCTGGAGGAGGACTTAGCTATTCGAGAGTTTGGAAGGCAGATGAAATTGCATAAAAGAATACTCAGAGAAGTACTGCATGAAGAAAGGGAGGTGGTTTGTTGCATGTGACCGACCGTGGTGTTGAAATAAAATGAAAATAAATAAATAAATGCATGCGAGTTTTATTTCTGGCAAGTAGCAGAGGTTGTATTATTGTATTCCATTCTTCAAAAAATCGTTGAATTGTTGAATATTTTCCGCTGTTTATTCATACCATTGCTCGTCATTGTCTATCGGAAGTGTCGCGTGAGGTCGCGTGGGTGGAACGTTTGGGTTGATCTGTCAATTTATTATTGAAAAGTGATTAATTTCACTTTTCCGGTGCAGTGCAGTGAGAAGTGAAAATGAGTGCCAACTTGAGGTCATTACTGAAGAAGGAGCGTCAATTGCGGGATAGTGTGAATCTAATCAGATTATTCTTGGAAAACTACAGCTCAGAAAGAGATAATCGACAAATCAGTGTGCGACTTCAGAAGCTGGAGGAAGTAGGAAAGGATTTTCTAGAGACCCGAGCAAAAATCGAGATGCTGTTGGAGGATGAGTCAACGAAGTGCGGTGAAGAAGAGACTGCAGAGGCTGAACGCGAGAAGGAGAACTTCAGAGTGTTACAGGAGTTTGACGATGAGTTTTGCAACCTCAAGGCAGAACTGCTTGAGTTACAGATGAGAAAACGGCAAACATTTTCAAACGATGATGACTGTCCTCAAACAAGGCAATCAGGTGGATCCTTTTCCAAGGTCAAGCTTCCTGAAATAAATCTACCGGTGTTTAGTGGAAAGATCCGTGAGTGGGTAACATTCAGGGACACGTTTCGCAGTCTCATACACAACAACACGCAGTTAACACCAATGGATCGATTCACATATCTTCGTTCTTCACTCTCTGGAGATGCCCTTCAGAAAATAAGCTCCATTGAGCAGACAGCAGCTAACTATGAAGTAGCATGGGAGGCATTGGAGAAAATCTATGAGAATAAGAAACTTATAGTCAAGGCGCATTTGGATTCTTTATTCTCGTTGGATGTATTGAAACGGGAAAGCTATGAGGGATTAAACCACCTCATTAGCGAGTTCGAAAGAAATATACAGATGCTAGAAAAAATAGGTCAGAAAACCGCAGAATGGAGCACCATTTTGGCATACATGGTAGGCTCAAGACTGGACACAGTCACGTTACGTCACTGGGAAACACATCATAATTCTAAGGATGTCCCGTCATACAACAATCTACTTGAGTTTCTGCGTAATCACTGTGCAGTATTACAGGCTGTAGCGTCATCAAAACCTAGTAATCCAGATTTCCGTCAACCGAAACTATCAGTGTGTCACACCACGTATGGAAAAGGTGTTCGATGTCCATTCTGTAACGATTCTTGGCATTCTGCTTTTAAATGTGCTAAATTCCAGAAAATGAAAATTTCTGAGCGAATCGAAGCAGTAGCGAAATACAAACTGTGCCGTAATTGTCTTCACCCGGGACATTTCTCAAGGACCTGCGAGAAAGGATTGTGCCACCACTGCCAGCAGCGCCACCATTCCATGTTACACGTAGGACAGGTAAGATCCCCAGTTCCCTCACCGCAAGTAAGACCCGCGACAATAGACCAACATTTTCGACAACCAAAATTCACACGCTCGAATCAGATTCAACAAAATCAACCGTCGACCAACAATACACCTGTTACGTCTGCCACCTCGCATAGCACACCCACACAACCCACTACAGGTCTGGTCACTGTAAGTCAAACCTACACCACTTTACCCGTTACACCCACACACAACATTCTCTTATCAACGGCGATTGTTAAAGTGACAGATTCTTGCGGAAATTTCAAGTTAGCACGAGCACTACTGGACTCTGGGTCCCAGCATTGCCTCATGACTTCCACATTTTTTGAAAGTTTGCGGTTCAAGAAAACTCCATCCTATCTAGTTGTCCAAGGTATAGGATCTAGTCGGTTCACGTCAACTACAGCAGTCAGTGCGGAAGTAACAGCCAGAACGAAAACCATATCGCTATATTCTACGAACATGCACTTTTATGTGCTGCCAAGGCTAACTGTGTCGCTGCCAACTTCTAGCTTCAATCCATCGATCCTCAAACTTCCTGAGTCAACGCTATTAGCTGATCCGTTATTTTATGAATCCAGTCCAATTGATATCATTATCGGAGCAGAGTATTATTTTGAGCTGTTACGTGAGGGACAACAGAAGGCAACGTCAGAGGGACCTGCAATGCAGAGCACGTTATTTGGATGGGTTCTTGCTGGCAAAATTCCTGAGAATACGTGCGGTCCATCAATGTCGATGGTCCATGTTAGTGTTTCAATGGACATCCAAGAGCAACTGACTAAATTCTGGGAATTGGAAACGTGTAGATCGAAAACCACTTACTCTCTCGAAGAGACAGCATGTGAGGAGTTCTTTGAAAAAACGACAGTACGAGATGAAACCGGGAGATTCATAGTGACGTTACCTAAGAAAAAAATGTTGATTAATCAGCTCGGAAATTCAAAAGATGTTGCAGCCAAACGTTTTATGAGACTGGAGAAAAGATTCTCGATGAATGCAGAACTCAAGAACCTGTATACAGAATTCATTCACGAATATTTAGCACTCGAACACATGAAACCTATCAGCGAGGATGAAAAGGAAGAGACAGGCTTCTACCTTCCACATCATGCCGTTTTGAAACCGCATAGTACCACAACAAAGTTACGTGTTGTTTTCGATGCCTCCTGTAAAACTAGTACAGGAGTATCGTTGAATGATGCACTAATGGTCGGTCCAGTTGTCCAAGAGGATTTGTTGGACATCATTCTGCGTTTTCGGGTCCATAAATGTGCTATAGTCGCTGATATAGCGAAGATGTATCGCATGATAGGTATCCACACGGAAGATCAGCGACTACAGCGAATACTGTGGAGAGATTCACCGATAGAACCAATCCGTACGTTTGAATTAGCTACAGTTACGTATGGTACGGCTTCGGCTCCATATTTGGCAACGAAGTGCCTACAGAAATTGGCAGATGATGAAGTAAATAAATATCCAACAGCGGCAAGGGTGTTAAAGCAAGACTTCTACATAGATGATTTGCTGACCGGAACGGACAACTTCGAAGATGGCGTAAAATTAGTGAAGGAACTGATAGAATTATTGGAATCAGGTGGATTCTCTTTGCGCAAATGGAATTCTAATTGCGAGGCGATCCTGAAGAGCGTACCTCATCATCTACGTGACGATCGAACCATTTTAGATTTGGATTCAGCTCATTCATCAGTAAAAACGTTGGGCTTGATTTGGGAGCCCCGAACAGATACCTTCCGTTTCAGCACACCTGCATGGACTTCATCGACTATCACGAAGCGAACGATACTAGCTGATATCTCACGACTGTTTGACCCATTGGGGGTAGTTGGTCCGGTCATCATCCAAGCGAAGATATTCCTTCAGGAACTGTGGAAACAAGAATACGGCTGGGATGACAAACTGAGCGTCGATATTGAACAATATTGGATCGAATTTAGAAGAAATCTCGCAGCAATCGACGGAATATCGGTGCCTCGTTGGGTTGGAATCGGCAACCATGCGAACGTAGTGCAGTTTCATGGATTCTGCGACGCTTCGGAGAAAGCGTATGGAGCTTGTATTTTTGTGCGAACAGTTTATGGAGACGGACAAGTGAATGTGCAGCTATTAACGTCAAAATCCAGGGTGGCTCCTCTAGAGAATTTAAAAACAAATAAAAGAAAACAGTCGATTCCACGTCTTGAACTATCATCGGCGTTATTATTGTCGCATCTGTACGACAAAGTTATAACCAGTCTTCGAATCAAACCACAATCCTACTTTTGGACGGATTCTACGATAGTGAGATGCTGGCTTGCGTCGCCACCTTCAAGATGGAAGGAATTTGTTGCAAATCGAGTCTCCGAAATTCAGCATCTTACAAGAGACGGGATATGGCAGCATATAGCAGGAGTAGAAAATCCTGCCGACATAATCTCGAGAGGAATGATCCCGGCGCAACTCCATTATCAGACGCTGTGGTTCCGTGGTCCTTCCTGGCTAATATTCGATGAATCCCACTGGCCAAAGGGTGGTCAAATCCACGAAGAAGAACTAGATCAAACAATTATGGAGAAGAAAAGTGCTGTCATTGCTATTCTGCAATCAACCCCGCCGAGCGAAATATTCAGCTTGAAATCAGCGCTGCCGAATTTAATTCGTATCGTAGCAATCATCTATCGTTTCCGTTACAATGCTCAAAAGGTTAATCACGTCAGTCGTCGAACAGGAGCAATTACGTATTACGAATATGAAGAAGCTTTACACAAGGTAGTTCGGCTCTCACAACAGGAGAGTTTTCCGCAGAAAATGGCAGACCTGTCAAATGGTCGTCAGTTGCAATCTTCCTCCCGAATCATTTCACTGAATCCAGTTTTAATGAATGGATTAATTTGTGTTGGCGGCCGGCTTAGTCATGCAAACATTACAAACAACCGCAAGCATCCGTACGTGATAGATCATCGTCATCCATTGGCTGAGATAATACTTACACACTACCATCGCAAGCTGTGTCATGCAGGACAGCAAATATTAGTTTCGGCAGTAAGAGAGCGTTTCTGGCCCGTGAACGCACGGAATCTAGCACGGAAGGTGATTCACAATTGTGTGGCATGCTTTAGAGCAAAACCAAGAATACACGAACAACTAATGGCGGACCTTCCACCAGAAAGAGTGACCCCATGCTCACCGTTCCAAAGAGTTGGGGTAGACTATTGTGGCCCGTTTTATGTGGCTTATCCAAATCGTCGAAGTCGTCCTGTGAAGAGCTTCGTAGCAGTGTATGTATGCCTGGTCGTGAAGGCAGTACACCTTGAGCTTGTGGCGGATTTAACCACACAGGCTTTTCTGGCGTCTCTAAGAAGATTTGTATCGCGACGTGGAAGACCTAGTCTAATAATGTGCGATAATGCCACCAATTTTGTGGGTGCGAAGCGGGAACTGCAAGAGCTCCGTAAATTATTCAATGACCAGCAGTTCCAGGAAACAGTAATGAAGGATGCCGTAGAAAAGGAGATAGAATTCAAATTCATCCCAGCACGTTCCCCAAATTTT
The DNA here is from genome assembly GCF_029784135.1 of Toxorhynchites rutilus septentrionalis. Classification (NCBI taxonomy): domain Eukaryota; kingdom Metazoa; phylum Arthropoda; class Insecta; order Diptera; family Culicidae; genus Toxorhynchites; species Toxorhynchites rutilus. Next base: position 216,901,389 of record NC_073745.1, on the reverse strand, counting down.
GGTGGACTGTGGGAATCAACTGTGAAATCCTTCAAAACTTTATTTAAACGCACGATAGGAACACATATTTTGAAGTACGACGAAATGGTGACGATATTAGCACAAATTGAAGGAATCCTCAATTCGCGTCCGCTCACCCCTTTGAGCAATGATCCAGATGATTTTGAGGCCCTGACCCCTGGGCACTTCCTGATACACAGACCTCTAACCGCAATATCAGAACCAGGATTACAAGGTATTATGGAGAATCGTTTGTCCGCATGGCAAAAAGTTCAGCGTTATGTTCAAAGCATGTGGATAAAATGGTCAGAACAGTATTTGTCCAACCTCCACAATCGTACTAAATGGACGAGGCAGAAGGACAACATTGCAGTTGGAACAATGGTGGTCCTAAAGGAGGACAACACTCCTCCATTAAAGTGGCATCTAGGACGAGTGACTGAAATTCACGCTGGACCGGATGGTAACGTACGCGTTGTAACAGTGCGAACAAAGTACGGCAGTTTTCGTAGGGCAATCTCGAAAATTTGCATATTGCCTATTCGGGATAATACAGTTTCGGGCGATGGGGAGAACTAGGGTTCCCCCAAGGGCGGAGGTCGAGGTCGGCCTCCGCATTTCAGTTAAGTTATGTACCTTATAATTTTTCAAAAAGCTTATCCGTATTTTTTTTCTCAGTCTATCTCAATCGCAAGCCAATCTTGGCGAATTCGTATTTGAAACCAGTTCCAGAAAACTGAGGTAATCTGTGTTGTTTCGGTGTTGGTTGCATGTTGTGTTGCATGAAGCAAGCAAACAGTTGTGCTAGTGCATCTAGCTACGTCCAGTTCGTCCATTAACATCGGCGTATAACGCCAGCGCATTTGTGCGCCCAATCAAAACAGAAACTAAGTGCAGCTATTTTGACATTTTGAGGTACCCGTGACGGCACTAGAGGTGAAGAGCGCTATTCATTCTCCAAACATAACAGTTTGATCGTCGTCAAGCATGGCCAGCTAGTTTCGGCGATCATCTCGTCAACAACGTTTATGCCGTCATTTTCAACATCCACCATCGAACAGTCATCATATGCTGCCTTTCGTTAACCCTGAGGGAACATCAGTGGTGCCAGACGGCATCAGCGGAGGCCATTGTGGCCTCCGCAGTCCAGGCAAGTCGTTTTCTATTAAATAAATACAGAATAAAAAAGCCGTTCTTATTTTATCTGATAGCGACACAGCAGCAACGCATAAGCAACACAAGCGGAATGCAATGAGCATCCGTCACAGTCACGAAAATAAAGTCAACATTATTAGAAGATCAAAAGCAGTCCTGGTGTCAAGGAATTCCAACAACGTAAATAATCGGTCCAGTTGAAGCAACATCCAGAAACAACAGCAGTATCACAGATCGCAACAGAAACAGCAGTAACAGAATCAACAACCGTAGTAGCAGCAATACAGTCGCCAACAAATCAGCTGATTTGAAACAAAGGAACAGAGTTCAAGGTCAACGCAATTCCAGGGACAATAGCGAGAAATACCAGAAGCAGTCACCACAGGAATACAGCAACGCCAGACACAACAATCCAGACATAATAGAACCAGACACAGCAATCGTAGCAGTCTCACTTCACAGTCAAAACAAACCGAATTGTATAACGGTATCTAGCGTAAAAAAAAAAAAGAATTGATTTCGAAGGCATTTCAAGGCGGCCGGCATATGATTGAGCGAGAGATAAAAAGTATACTGTTTAGTTTTGAGAACCAACATGTGATCCACAGATAGTTGGAGTAGATCCGTCTCTTTCGGTCGCATGATAATGATCGCGCTAACGCAGTCATAGATTTAGGGATTATCGGAGAATTTTTGTGATCTCTTCTTTCGCAATATAGTTGTGTTGAATTCTGCCGGTCGTCACACAAGTCAGTCGAAGAAAGTATCTGTTCGAGTTTAGTCATACAGTTTAAATGAACACGGAATAAATTGGTCGTGAATTTTACGGAAGTTTTTAACTTCAAAGGAGTTGAAGTTTAATTTCTAAAATTCGTCCGAATCCGAGTATAGCGGCAAAAACAATTACGTTTACCGAGAGAAAATTCGTCAATACTCCTAATAATCGAGTCCGACCTGTACTATCAAATGTTTGTACTAATATGTTTCATTCTGGTATTTTTATAATGTTTTTATCCTACCGTTTATAATTTCGTTATTACCTGCATTAAAAATGCGGTCGTATTATGGCGGCCTGCAACACCATGCACGTGTTTGTGGTCCCTCTGAAAAAAAAAGGTTGGGTACCACTGGGTTAATGGATAGACTGACGAACTGAGACAAATTTCATGAACCTATTACAATACATTGGTCGATAGACTTTCGTATAATTAGGAACCTGAGACTCATACTAAGCTATAATTTGTACAGTTGACACTGATCAATGAATCATTAGTTTGTGAATCCGTAGAACACACTATTACGGCCTCTTATGCCCTCTCTGGATTGGTTTTTGTTATCCCGGTTGATCTGTTGTAGGAAATAACATCGTTACCAATATGTTTTGCTTGGGTATAATTCATGTGTTGTATTAAATAATTGAAGACGGTTTTGGTTATTGCTTACCCCTTTTGGCTGAGGATCATGGTTTGGCTCAGTACATTGAGCCTCACGCCGGTCCCTAGGGTTCGACACTGACCTTTTTGTTAGTAGAGTGTTGATTACTGGAATCGACAGTTACAAAGTAGGAAAATTAAAAAAAGGCTCTGTTTTCGGATATGTCCCAAAATGTGACTACGTTCTAATCCAATTTCGAAATATACTCTTGCTATAAAATTAATTTTTTTGGTACCTGGAACCGACACTGATTGTGTGCAAGCGCTCTTGACGCGGGTTGAATGGAAAACGCAGCAACAGCATAGCGAGGCTCGACGTGTTAATTTGTTTCATTGATTTCTTCTTAAAAGTAGTGTTCAATTCATACGTCCGTTCCAGAAAAAGGCTAAGCCGTGACTTCGTTGAATCCTATGTTTTCTGTTACAAACTATCAAAATATCATCGATACCTTTGCTCGATTATATCATAGATAACAGTATCCTCTTAGTCATTATTTTCTGCATTTATATGACTCATAGGATGAACTCGCTGAATCGCGTAATTGCACTAGATAGCAAATTCCTATGTATTCGACAATTTGGTTCGCATTTTTTTTTTATTCATAACACAATAACACCCATAACATCTGTAGCGTGTGTTCTGTGTTTCCAACACTGACGTCGTGATATCTATTTCTTTCCATGAATTACTCAATACTCAATAACGTGCAATATCTATCCGGCTCGAGTGGCTGCCAGATAAAACGAAAACAGACAGCCTCTTATCAACGATTTGTGCAGTCACCCACCCTGTTGTAATGTTGGAACAAGTGATAACAAAAGGTTTATATTTTAAGAGGCACCTAACAGTTAGAGTTTAGCCGGCGAGAAGTAAGTTAGTAGAACACCATCTGTTCCGAAACGTAAACCGCGATTCCTCACAGTCACAATGAATGCTGGTGAGTAATACTTTTTGAAAATTGATTCAATTTCGGATACCACGGTGAAAAATTTCTCTTACAAAACGCCAAGCTTTTGGATTTGTGATTTTTTTAAATATTTAGAAAACGATGAGTGCTCTCAAGTGGGTGGATGAAAGCTTATCAGCACCGGCGACGTTGCAAAAGGCAGAGAAATTCATCAATTCTGAATTGATTTAATGTAATTCCATTCCTACAGGATACAATTGGATGCCATGGTCTGCCTACCAGGGAGTTCCACCGGCCGCAGTTTACGCTGGGAACGATCAAGATGGTTCGGCGATTTACGTGGGCCGTGCTTTCCACGAAGGAGACCAACTTCCGGCGAAAGTAATTCCAAGTAAACAAGCGGCCTATGTGTCACACAATGGGTGCGAAATTTTCAAATCAAACTTCGAGGTACTGATAACGATGAACGCATTTTGAGATACATTGATAGGTGTCTTATCAATTCTAGAAAAAAAGGATTAGTTTGCACTCCAAAAGAAATTGTATTTGAAAAGTATTCTTTTTTCTGTTATCGCACAGGTCTTAAGTGGGCATGGTTTCACCTGGGTGCATAGTAGCAACGGTCATGTTCCAAGTGGTGCCGTGCTATGTGGAAATACAGTTACTGGGGAGCCTCTGCACATTGGTCGCGCCCATCATGAGGGAAGTTTGACTCCGGGTAAAATTCATCGCAGCCATGGTTGCCTCTACATTCCATTTGGAGGAGCTGAGCAGAGCTTCCTTCATTATGAAGTTCTCGTCGGCCAACAGAGAAGTAATTACGTTTAAAAAAACCTTAACAGTAAACATTCTTTTGTGACACACCCGATTTTCAGCTAACTGGCATCACTGCTCTGCTGGAGCACCTCTGCCACCGGGCGCCATTTTGGCGGGTAACGACAGTGACAGCTCTCCGATTTACGTTGGACGTGCTTTCCACGAGGGCGATCAGATTCCCGCAAAAGTGCTTCCAAGCAAACAAATCGCTTACGTCAGTTACAACGGCCAGGAAATTCCGAAACATTCCTATGAAGTGCTCTGCAATGGTAACGTGTCTTGGGTTCCGGCTGGATTTGGCAGCGTTCCGCCGAACGCCGTCCTCGGGGGCCGAACGTCAACTGGGGAAACTTTGTACATCGGTCGGACCCACTATATGGGAAGTTTGACCCCGGGCAAGATCCACCCGAGTCACCAAACGCTGTATATTCCCTATGGTGGCAGTGAGGTTGCAATTAAGAGCTACGAAGTATTGATTGAAAACTAAACATTTTTATTGACAAGCTTTCATATTGTGACCTGTAACGAAGATTTTGTTATTTTGAATAAACCTTCATTCAAAAAGTACAATCCGCCGTAGTGTTGTAATTCTTTGCGACCTGATCTAAGAGAACCAACTCGTAAGTCATAATTGTCCCTGCCATCTGTGAAAATAAATAACATTTTGTTAGATGAAGATCAAACAATACCACAACTCAAATACCGCAAGAATGAGTGGCCGGGTTATGCGAAAAAATTGTTTGCCCGAGAATGCGATGCACCTGAGAGACACGTGATCCAGTAAGCGCTCCAGATCAAGATTCCAGTGTGATGTGGATATATTGCGAAACATATCCAGCGGTTGTAGTGAGGCTTCATACAGGGCCGAAGTTATGTAGAGCATGGCGAAACAGCGACTCATTAGGAACAGCAGGGAGTACCATAAGTAGATGGTTGTGAAGAGGGTAGGTTGCGGCCTAGATTTCGGTAGAAGAGAAATGATATACTATATTTTCCCGACTTATGGCGTACAATTTGTTATACTGTGTCATTATTCAGTTCACAGAATTATTCATTCAAATTCATATGTACTGGGCACTTTTCACTATATACTTGACTCATATCATAGGGGTTGATAATGGAACAACTTGTCTATAATATACGAGGATTGACAATAAAATAATTAGTCTGAGCAGACAGTTGTGATGACTCCTCAACAAGATGATGTTTGATCTTGGTCCTTCCTGTACTCAGGGTTGCCAATAATTTTCAAAAATCAGGAAGAAATTAGGGTAGCTCATATTGGGTTGTTCAGAAAGTTCGTTACGATTTTTGGGAAAAAAGCATCGTTTCTATAGGCAAACATTCATTTCTTCAATTTTTGACGTAGAACTACGTCTTTCATTAAGGGTGCCTAATCAGAAAACAGGTCACGTTTTTATGAAATAAAGTTAACGTTAATAACTATTTTTGCCGTGAACGGATTTTGCCGATCGGAAATTCCGTAAGATTTGTTTATTATATTATACATTAGAATCCCCTCATTTGTAAATGGTTCAAATACATGAAAACTTTAGCGTTTCCATTTTCCCACACATTTGTTCTGTCCATTTGTGTGCTTTCCCGAACAGATCTGTCAATAACGAGCAACTTATCGACGACTAACGGAGGGGAAATCGTAGGATTTGATGTCTCCGTGAACAAAGGAAAAGTAGAAGAATGAAGGGGAATACTTGCCTAGAGCATAAACAGTGGATCTCGCTGAGGCAAACTTTCATTCGGCATCGAACTATTGAGCAATCCAGTTCACTTTGCTTTCGCTGCGCTTCGATCTAAAATTGGACCCCACCAGTGGTAATCCAACTTGGATATCGTCGTTTGGTTTTTCTGTTCGTTTTTCGCGCGTTATTCGTATCGTGTGTTTTTCTTTCCGCGTCATAAATTGGACGCTTCACGTAGTGTGTGATGAGCAAGAAGAAGAGGAAGGCAGGTCGAGCCCTGCGAAAAACGAACGCATTGCCAGGGGCAATAATATTTCGAGGCAAGTGTGATTTAATGATACACGCGATGCTGGTGCAGTGAGTGCCTTCGCGAGTGTGACACTGCATCGAACCACAGCGAAGTAGGCGATTTCGGCGCAGGTCGAAAATGTAAACGCCGTCACTCAGGCAGCAACCAAAATCAAGCTCCCCCCGCTGGTGGTGAAGGCGGTCGCTCTTGACAAACTCATCAGCGAATTCGCATCGATGGGTGTTACAGCAGAGTACAAGCTGTGTGGCATAATTCAGGCTTTTTCCAAGCAGTTAACATTGTTTGTTTTCCGTCACCATGAGGGCTTCGTTGGTGCCTTTGGTGCATCAAAAAATTATTTGGGAGATACCAAGCATCTTGAATGTCTTACTGGAATGTTATAAGTTATTTGGGTTCGCGTGCCAGTCGCAAAACTCCCTTCAACTAGAATTGCATTTGCGCTAATATTGATCGTAATGACGCATTGCTACTGTTTTCGAGGTTGTTATTAACAAAAAGAGTTTATTTCGCTTGTTTAGTCACCAAGAGAGTAAATGTCGTTCTGGAATTTTGTATGTGATTAGGTTTCGCTTGCCAATAACAAAACTTCCTCCATTTATAGTGACAGCTGCGCTTCTCTCGAGCATGAGAAAGTAATGCAACTTTTTTTCGAGGCCACTAATATAAACAGGAGCGTTTCTTTTGAGAATAGCGCAAAATGATGAGGTATGTTTATATTCCCAGTAGTTTCAATCCACCAATGTTTGGCTCTGTATGCATGCTATGGCGAATGCTTGTTTGGCGCTTGGTTTACGTTGTACGAACGATGCCTAGAGGTGCGATTCCTTAGAAGCAATGCTAAATAACATGTAGCATGATATTTGATACTTGCAAGTATTGTCATTGTTGTTGTTTCCATGTGATGCCAAAGATATATTAATGTAGTTATGTGATGTGGAATAATGGTGCTGGTCTTCTTCTTCTTCAATGGCACTAACGTTCCTAGAGGAACTTCGCCGTCTCAGCGTAGTATTACTTGCGTCATTTTTTATTAGTACTTAGTTGAGATTTCTATGCCAAATAACACGCCTTGAATGCATTCTGAATGGCAAGCTCTAGAATACGCGTGATCACAGTGCAAGTCGGAGGAAATTTCTTTGACGAAAAATTCCCCCGACCAGAACGGGAATCGAACCTGAACACCCGGCATGTCAGTTATGACGCTAACCACTCGGCCACGGGAGCACACAATAATAATGGTGCTGGTGCAACATGTATATAATCGGCTGTAGCCGAGTCTATGTCAATTGCGAAAAAGGCCACCGGAATAGCGTTCGAGGTAAATTTTCAATGCATTGACATGAAATAAATTGCGACATACGATCAGCTAGTGTATTGTTTTGCGACGGCAAGAATGAATCATCAATCAATTATCCTCAAATGATTCTACAACGAAAAAATCACTTCAGAAATTATTCTACTAAGCAGTTGTTTCTAAAATTTCACAGCATTATAGAATAATATCCCAAGGTATGAATGAGCGACTTATATAAAATAACAGCGTAGTTCTACATCAACAATGCGGTCGTATCTTGGACACAACCTCCTATAATTTTTTATGCACAGTTTCTTCCACAATCTTCCTCCATCATATGTTTGCTTTCTCATCGAAAACTGTTAAAAGTGTTTTTATGCTGTCCATATAGTCGAGGTTTTTACCGTTGAGAGAATTTGGCAGAGATCTGAACATGTGATAACTTGAAGGAGCAATATCCAAGTTTAGCTGTTTAGCATAGCATGTCACAGTCATACTCTAAAATAGTGTGTCGTGTTGTCAATGTGATATGAAGTTTGGCGTTGTGTTGATGAACACGACGCCTGTCACATTGACTAATTCGGGAAATTTGTTCTGGATCGCTGTCCTTAATTTGGCCAGAGGCGAAAAGTACTCGAGGAAATTTATCGACTGATTGCTTGGTAGAAGCTTATAATACAGACATCCTTTCCAACCCCATCAGAAACAGAGAATGACTTTCTTCGCGTGAAGACCAGTTTTGTGGCTAGCTAATGATGGTTAATTTCGCATACCCCAAGTCGTTTGACGCTCAACAATATCGTAATGATCCATTTTCATCACCCTTCATTGCCCATCATCTTTGATTGGATCCAAAATGGCATTTTGGTCGCGTTTATGGAGCGAGTTGCAGATGGAGATGTAATCCATCAAAGGTTTTTCGGTCAAATTGTGTGCAACCCACACATTGTAAAACATTTATGAATTAATTCAACTTTGTGATACGCTGTAAAAATTATGGACGGATTTCAAATTTTGAATATGTGTGTTTACGTATTCAAATGTTATACAGGGAACGAAATCTTCGAAGATGAAAAATGAAGATCGACTCTCCTCTCTGTAGCTTCGCTTCGACTAGGACTACTTCGGCATTCGCCGAGAAACAAAAATGAGAATTTTAGCATTAGCATTAGCATTGAGCAATGAAAAATTTCTCTATTGAAAGAAAAATTTTAACGCTTTCGCGTGAGTTCTGTTACAATACTAAAAAATTTATTCAAAAGTTTCACAATATATACATGGTTCCTTAAACTAAGATTGACGAGGAACATCTCCTCTCTCTCTCTTGAAAACCGATAACATATCGGTTTCGTTTAGATCATCTACCTTCCTTGTCCCTTCTTCTAGCGTATGGTAACGTGCAGTCTGAGACGGCTGCACTACCCTAAGAAAATACCTTAAGTTTATAGCACCTCGTCGGTGCGCCTATCTTATTCTTGGATTTCCCCTTTCCATCCTTCGCTCTAAATAACATCCTTTTATTTTATTACACCCTGCTGGTGTATCTGGCTGAGCGCAGCTAGGGATGGAAAAGGGTAATAAAAATGCATCCTAAATGATGCATGCATTAAATTGTTTACCGGACGCTATTTAAATATTCGTCCATTCTGAATTTATGACCGGCAATAATTTCGAACTACAAGCGTTTTCTAGCCTAACAAAACACTTGAGCTCTTACATCTTTTAATTGCCTTACATTGGTCCTTTCTAAACGTTTCTATACCTCGCTTGGAGGTCTTTTCTAAATATAATCTCAAATATTGCTTATCTTATGGATCTGTAACTCGATCCGCGATAAGCCTCAGCTGTCCGTAACATTCCGGACTCCGTAAATCTACTACATAGATTTACTCAATTATAGACAACTATCACGGTTTAAAATAATAGGAATATTTCTTGATTCTTCCTGAACTCTATTTAGCCGTATCATGTCTAATAACGAAGGCGGATCATCATTTCTTCTATTATTTTGTCTATTACTTCTTCTCTTTAATTTTATGTATACGTAAATTCCTACTATTATAGTCATTGAAATAACAGTTATGGTACCTCCAAATGTATATACGTGTTTCTTTTTTATAAAATCGTCTTCAGGTATTACTGTATCCTTTATATCTACCTTTTCATATGGATTTCTACTCGAGATAGTTGTATTCAAATTTTCATTTATGTTTGGTTTTTCTAGTACATATGGTAGTTTCTGAATAGGTTTAAAAAATATTCTAGCTTCCCCGTTATGTCCAGATATTTGGGCATAACGAATAGTTTTTTCTGTTAGGATCTTACAATCTGGGAACAGTTCTATGATCGCGTTCTTATAAGGCGGTGACATGGCTACATTATTACAATGGATTATTATCTTGCTAGGGTCGCTCGTTGTGTACAATATAGAGTTGATCTTATTCAATTTTGTTAACATGGTGTATGGTTCTTCCATCATCTTTGTTGAGCATTTTTGTTTTATCGTTTCATGAAGTAATGCTCCAGCTATGCAATCTGGAACTCTGGTTAATTCTGGCTGATTTACCACATAATGACTTTCATTAAGCTTTATTAAATTTCCATCTGGGTAAAAAAATTCATGTTTATTATTAATTGCTATTACATGGTGATCTATTTTTATAACACTTCCATTTTCAGGAATAGGGATTACATTGAATACTTCGAAGTTTTCCTTATTAATAATTACATTTTCCATTATTATATTTACTGTTCCATTTTCAATTTTAATGTTGTATTTAACTGCAAGTGGGTCTCTAAGGATTGAGTATCCTTCTGGTAATTGCTTCTTTATATTTTGAATTGCCTTTTGCATTTCATTTTCGGCTAAAGGGTGAGTCTTAATTATCCTGTATTTTCGAGTTATGCCATCAATCAATTGCAAAGCTAACGTTGTGGTCTCAAAACATTTTCTTGCGAATATATTAGTTCTTTCTTCGGAATACTTTCCCTTCAAAGATAACATTCCTTCATTTAGTCTACGAATTCTTACGCTTAATTCATCTCCCATATTTTTGCTTCTTTGATTCAATAGTCTCATGGTTTGTGAGATATCATGAAGTTTTTGCTCTTCGTGAATACGCAAAGACTGTACTTCGTCTTCCACATCATTACTCCCAAATAACAGGTCTTTCAAAAACCCAAGTATTCCACGACTCCTTTTTGATCGTGATAAAAAATTTATTTCTTGTTTTGCATTGTTACATTGTCGTTCTATCGACATTACAAGTTCTGTCAAAGCGCTGTCTTGAGTTACATTCCCCATGAACTTCAAGGTTCTTTCTAAGTTCGAATGAATAGAGTCTAGCATAGAAATATCGTCGTTAGGAATTAAGTTGGATACAATATTTGTCCTCCAAATTCCTCGCTTTACTATACATGACCCAACATGATCAAACATTAAACCCCCTTCCTCAATAGGCTGGATGTTGACGGCATTTGTCAAATTTACCAGTACTAGAATTGCCATTGCGGTTACGATAGCCTTTTGTATCGTGCCGGTATATGGTCTTATTTTACCTATGACTTTCTTTTTTGTTTGTGGCTTCGGTTTCAATTTTGACGCCAGCTCTTTTACATGCTCGATGTTAACCGTTTTTCTTACTCCCCATTCTTGAGGATTTCGCGGTCCCTTAATTTCCTCTTTACTCCCTGGGGCACTTTTAATTACTCCAACAAAGTTAAGAGGTGGTGAGGAAATAGTGGTATCTTTTGAGCTCTCGATTTCATTGTTCTTACTTACATCTAATACTGCTAATTTTACAGCTGGTCTAGTAATTTCACCTTTAATTGTTTCCACGGTAGCGGATCTAACTTGCCCATCCATATTAGTTGTTGTTCTTATCACCTTGCCCTTATGCCATTTACCTTTCTTTTCTTCATCGGCAAAAACCACGATATCCCCTACCTTTATAGGTTTAGTCTTCTCCAACCATTTATTTCTTTTAGTTAGGGTTGGGAGGTATTCTTTTATCCACCGATTCCAATATCCCTTAACAATTGATTGCGCTCTTTTCCAGTGTTGACGAGTTGCTTCTGCTTTGGAAACGTCGTCGATCGTAATGACAGCTTCACCAGCGCAACCTAACAGAAAGTGATTAGGAGTTAAAACCTCATCGTCTTCTGTATCTAAAGGAATATGCGTTAACGGGCGATTGTTAATGAGGAATTCAACTTCGGTTAGTATGGTTCTAAGTTCATACTCTGGTATGGTTTCTTGTTTTTGAGGTAAAAGGCTTTTAACTTCTCTCACCATTCTTTCCCATACTCCACCGAAATGCGGTGAAGCGGGAGGATTAAAATGCCATTTGACTCCGTCGTCTGATAGCCTTCTAAGAATTTTCTCAAATTCGTTTCTTGCTCCAATGAAATTAGTTCCATTGTCGCTGAACAACTCTTGCACTTTACCTCTACGATATTGTAAATTTCGGAAACATATAATAAAAGAGTCTGAGCTCATATCTTGTGCTAATTCGAGATGTACTGCTCTTGTTGTCATACAAGTAAACAAACATCCCCAACGTTTTTCAGTGCGTCTTCCAATAGACACGCCATAAGGGCCGAAATAATCTGTGCCTGTATACGTGAATGGCTTACAATATGGTGTAGTTCTAGAACGTGGTAGGGCTGCCATCATTGGAGGAATTGGCTCCGCAGACATATTTTTACAAAATTGGCACTTCCTTCTAACTGTCTTAATAGCAACTCTGATGTTTGTTATCCAGAATTTTTGTCGCACTGCCGCTATGGCAGTCTCCAGGTTTTTATGTCGATATTTTTCGTGATAATGACGTAATATCAAAGTGCTCACATAATGCTTGTAGGACAGAATGATAGGTGTTCTGGCTGAAGTTGGTAAACAGTTAGCGTTCTCAATACGTCCCTTTGATCTCATTATTCCATCCGTGCAAATTTCCGGGCTAAGTGCTCGAATTTCACTTCCCTTATGAATTTTCATTTTATTTTGTAAGAGTTCCATTTCTTTGGGATATGACTCCCATTGAGCCTTATATATTAAAACGAGCTCAGCATAATCCAGGTCCTCCTTGTCAATATTTTTATTGAAGCTTTGGTTCCTGCATTTTGATTTCAGCCAATCGATATATTTGAATGCAATTGCAACAGAACGCTTCAATCTCACAAAATCCGAACACCAATTTATGTGAATGCTTTTCAGACCACTAAACTCTTTCGATTGAATAGTGTGCAGTGGTCTTAATTCTTCGTCAGTGTCGCTTCTCTGAACTTCATTTGGCCAGTTTTCTTCATTATCATATAAGAACTGTGGGCCTGTAAACCAGATTGAATTACTATTTGATAATTTCGTAGCTTCATCCGCTGGATTATTCCTACTATTCACCCATTTCCACTGGTTTACGTATGTGGTTTCTAATATTTCTCCTATCCGTAAGGCAACAAACTGTTTGTACTTGCGTGGTTCTGAACGAATCCATGCTAATACAGTTTTGGAATCTGACCAAAATACTACTCTATCTATTGATAGACGTAGCTCGTTTTTTACTGTCTTAGCCAATCTGCTTCCTAATACAGCGGCTTGTAATTCGAGTCGTGGTATGGAAAGCATTTTAGTTGGTGCGACTCTTGCCTTGGCAGCCACGATATTGACATCAATGTGTGACTCATATACACTCCTTAAGTATACTGCTGCTGCATAAGCATTCTCAGATGCATCAACGAAGACATGTAGTTCTCGTTCTTTTGGGTGAGAAGAATTGGCATATGAACGTGGTATTCTTATTGCTCTTGCTTCTTCCAGTTTTGTGTGCCAGTTCTCCCATTTTTTCTTTAGTGCTGGGTTTAATTGTTCATCCCATGTTATTCCACTTTTCCAGAGCTCCTGCATTAGAATTCGAGATTGAATTGTTATATGTGATAATAAACCAAGTGGATCGTAAACACTCATGCTTTGTGAAAGCAGTTTTCGTTTCGTAAACTCCTGTGTAACAGGAATATCCACCTTGTAGCGAATAAAATCCTTTTTTGTATCCCAATACACTCCGAGTACTTTTTCATATGATTCCTCAAATTTTCCTAATAAGTCTTCTTTAACTTCCGTTCTATTTTCTTCCGGGATTTGTCCCAATAGCTCATTACTGTTGGATATAAAATTTCTGATATTGAAGTGCCCATATTTGTGAATGGTAATAACTTCGTTCACAATTTTTGAGGCATTTTCTAAATCGTCGAAACTATCTAGGTAGTCATCCACGTAATGGTTGTTTTGAATGGCCTCTACTGCCTGAAGATGACTTTCTCTGAATTTCTCAGCATTTGTGTTTTTAACAAACTGTGCGCATGCGGGCGAGCAGGTAGCTCCAAAGGTCATCACTTGCATCACATACACGTCGGGATCTTCGTCAAAGTTTTCCCTAAATAAAAACCTTTGGGCATTTTGATCTTCCTTTCTTATTTTAACTTGATGAAACATTTCTTTGATGTCTCCAGTTATCGCAAATTTTCCTTCTCTAAATCGTATTAACACTCCAAATAGCGACGTCGTTGCATCCGGGCCTTGTAATAAATTCGTGTTTAGGGACTCTCCCTTAACCTTAGCAGCGGCATCAAAAACAAGCCGTGGCTTTATGGGCTGTTTATTTAGGTTCACAACTGTAAAGTGCGGTAAGTAAAATATTTTTGGATCACGTTGCTGCTGTTCTGTGGGAGTGAGTTTTCTAGCGTATCCCTTGGTTTCATATTCCTTTATTTTCTCAACATACCATTTACGTAGACATTGATTTTTACGCATTTTTGATTCTTGACCACGTAGTCTGTTCATGGCTGATTGATAGCTATGCGGAAATTGTACATCCTCCTGTTTCCAAAGCAGCCCAATTTCATAACTTCCTTCTTCATATTTCAAAGTGGAATTCATGATATCAATCGATCTTTTTTCATCGTTAGACATCAAGGTTTTTACAGGTACTTTTATCCCGAAATCTTCTAGGCTAAAATAATTTTCCATCATTTTATTGAAATAATCTGATGAATCAATTTCGTCGTTCATCAGCACGTGTCCTTTCAATTTTTTATGTTCGTTAGTTTGCCCGAACAAAACCCATCCGAGTTTAGTGTTCTGTGCGACTGGTTCATTAAATTTACCTGATCGCGTCTCCCTACCGCTTATCAAAAACGAATGCGGTAAACCTAACAGTATTTTTGGCATAGCATTTTCATATCCTTCGAGAGTTATATCTTCTAAGTGATTGTATTCTCGTCGTAATTCATGAATATTCATTGACTGTGAGGGAAGAGATAATTCCGACACAGTCCTCAAATTATGTATGTTATAACGTTGATTATTGCATCCTTGTATACTTAGGGAAATTTCTTCACTATCTAGTTCTTGCTGAGTTTCGCCATTAGTCCAAACCAGCGTTAAGGGGTTGTTACGCCCTTGTGTTCCAAGTTTATTTTTAATATCAGCGTGAATCAAACTTACTGATGACCCAGGGTCTAAAAATGCGAAAGTTTTAATTTCCTTTTTTCCGCAGCCCAATGTAACTGGAAGGATTTGATACAGTATTTTGTTCTCTTTATTTACATGACAATTAACGCTTTCTGTATTATTAAGGTTAGCATCTCTCTGAGTTGCTCTATGCAGTAATGCGTGGTGTCTAAGTTTGCATCCATCGATTCCACAAGGCTTTGCGATCCTGCAATCTTTTGCCATGTGGTTTGTATAATTACAACATGCTAAACATAGCCTGTGTTTAAAAATAAAATCACTCCTTTGTTGAACGTTCATATTTTTAAAAATTGAACATTCTGATGTCTTATGCTCGTTTCGGCATGCGAAACACTTTGGTAGGCGCTTCGGCCTATATTTTTGTTCCTTTACAGCATGTGTATTCAAATATCCGCTCTTATGAGGTTTTTCTTTCCTCTCCGACTGTAGCATCGTGGCCAACTCTTCTTGAGGTTTTAACCAATTATAAAGGTCCTCTAGCGTCGGTATAAATGGATCAATTATATCTCTTGTTTTCTTTGTATCAGCTACAAACTTGATCCATTGATGATGCAAGTCGTTTGGAAGTTTTAAAACTAAATCACGAATCAATCTAGGATCATTGAGATATTCATCGTGTTTTAGTATTTTTATATTTGTCACGAAACAATCAAGCGATGTTACAAAATCAATCATTGTTTGGGGTGATCCAAAATGTGGATTCCTCGCATTTAGCATTTCCTTCAATAAATTCGAATAAATGGTTTCGGGATTTCCGAACCGTAGATTTAGTTTTTCCATTATTTTTGGAACATTAGCTTTATCGATTAAAAGAGCGCTCACTAATTTCAGCGCGTCTCCTTTGAGATATTTCTGTAAACGATTTATATTTTCTAAATCGGAAAAGTTTCCTTGAAGGGTAGTTTCTTCGAACGTTATTTTAAATCTAGGCCATATCTTATATGACCCATCAAAATAGGGGAGGTCTAAGAGAGATTGCCGGTGTAACAGTCTATTTGAATCAGGGGTTTCTTCTCTACCCTCGTTCTTAATTTTAAGAGTTTCTACTAGAGCCCGCATAGATTCTCTATGGATATTCATCATCTCTTCTATTGGTGTTGGTTGTGTTTTTTGAAGTCTTAACAATTCGTTCTCTATGGTCTTGCATTTGGGGCATATCCATCTTTCTGTTTGTTTAGGTTTTTTATTTAGGCCTGCGCATGTCAAATGGAACCATCGGTCACATTCATCGCACGCGACTAAATCGTCCCTAGAATCAGGCTCATTGCACAAGCGGCAATTGCCATTCTTATTCCTAATGAATTGATAAGACATGACTAAACTAAAATGGAAAAATCACACCTTTTTTGTTGATCCGGTCCTATCTCCGTCTTTCCGTGTTGGTGCTTGGGCGATTCTCTCTTTGTCCTGGGAGGCCTTCTGGCTCGGATGTTGTTGTCACCTCTGGTGGTGCTACTGCTGGTGCTGCTGCGTCTACTGCTGCTTAAGGTTTTTGCTGGTTAATTCACTTATATTTGTCTCCGTTTGAAAGGAACACTTTTGGCATCCACTGCCGGTTTCTTAATCAATTCACAATGTTTATTTCGGTTGAAAGAAACACTTTTGGCATCCACTGCCGATTGAAGAGTTCGCAAATTATCTTTGAAAAAGACTTTTTATTCGCGATTAACACTGTTGGCATCCACTGCCGATAAATTTTCGCGAATTATCACTTCTCGCATCCACTGCTGAGAAGAGTTCGCGAGTTAACTTTGAAAAAGACTTTTTATTCGCGATTAACACTGTTGGCATCCACTGCCGATAAATTTTCGCGAATTATCACTTCTCGCATCCACTGCCGAGAAGAGTTTCACCTTTGGCATCCACTGCTATTTGAAGAGTTCGCGAATTAACTTTGAAAAAGACTTTTTATTCGCGATTAACACTGTTGGCATCCACTGCCGATAAATTTTCGCGAATTATCACTTCTCGCATCCACTGTCGAGAAGAGTTCGCGAGTTTCACTTTTTTCCACTTTGGAAATCTTCACTGCTCCTCTCTGGAGCCACCATGAAAAATTTCTCTATTGAAAGAAAAATTTTAACGCTTTCGCGTGAGTTCTGTTACAATACTAAAAAATTTATTCAAAAGTTTCACAATATATACATGGTTCCTTAAACTAAGATTGACGAGGAACATCTCCTCTCTCTCTCTTGAAAACCGATAACATATCGGTTTCGTTTAGATCATCTACCTTCCTTGTCCCTTCTTCTAGCGTATGGTAACGTGCAGTCTGAGACGGCTGCACTACCCTAAGAAAATACCTTAAGTTTATAGCACCTCGTCGGTGCGCCTATCTTATTCTTGGATTTCCCCTTTCCATCCTTCGCTCTAAATAACATCCTTTTATTTTATTACACCCTGCTGGTGTATCTGGCTGAGCGCAGCTAGGGATGGAAAAGGGTAATAAAAATGCATCCTAAATGATGCATGCATTAAATTGTTTACCGGACGCTATTTAAATATTCGTCCATTCTGAATTTATGACCGGCAATAATTTCGAACTACAAGCGTTTTCTAGCCTAACAAAACACTTGAGCTCTTACATCTTTTAATTGCCTTACATTGGTCCTTTCTAAACGTTTCTATACCTCGCTTGGAGGTCTTTTCTAAATATAATCTCAAATATTGCTTATCTTATGGATCTGTAACTCGATCCGCGATAAGCCTCAGCTGTCCGTAACAAGCAAGTTGCACAATATCGTAGGTGGTACGAATTCAGAACTGTTACTTCAAAAGTTCACCTCCATCCGTTACTGACGATTGGAAGTACCTCTCAGATGAAGGCTTGCTTTCTCCAACAGTTAAGAATTGTCCTGGCCACGTCCTTGCAACTGCTGAGGAAAAGGAAGGAATGTTAGTTCGATATTTACTTAAGAGAGATGCAGAGAACTCTACAACCTCTCATAAATATCTCGGGAATTTAGGAAATATGTTAGTAGGGAAGGTTAGCCATAGGATACACTCAGTCAGTGTTATTGACATAGCTTGTGATTACTATTTCAATTACTATTACTGTTACTATTACTATTATTATTACTATTACTATTACTATTACTATTACTATTACTATTACTATTACTATTACTATTACTATTACTATTACTATTACTATTACTATTACTATTACCATTACTATTACTATTACTATTACTATTACTATTACTATTACTATTACTATTACTATTACTATTACTATTACTATTACTATTACTATTACTATTACTATTACTATTACTATTACTATTACTATTACTATTACTATTACTATTACTATTACTATTACTATTACTATTACTATTACTATTACTATTACTATTACTATTACTATTACTATTACTATTACTATTACTATTACTATTACTATTACTATTACTATTACTATTACTATTACTATTACTATTACTATTACTATTACTATTACTATTACTATTACTATTACTATTACTATTACTATTACTATTACTATTACTATTACTATTACTATTACTATTACTATTACTATTACTATGAAAAAATGGCATCTGCGGAGAGAGCCGGTTAGTAAAATAAAATTGCTCCAGCCTTCCGATTGTTGTCACCTTTTTAGCTGAGTTAAAAGAAGAGATTTGTTAAATGTTAATATGATTTTTATTGATAAAGGAGTAAATCTGTGGGAGTGAAAATGCTTGTGCTTTAGTTATTTCTTCTCCCATAGATACAAACCATAGAGTCTTATCAATTAAAGAATTTAAAAAAAAAACTAAAGAGTTAAAGAACTGAAGAATTGAAGAATTGAAGAATTCAATAATTAAATAATTAAAGGATAAAAGATTTAGAGTATCAGTCATTAAATAATTACAGAATACAGAATACAGAATAATTGAACAATTGAAGAATGTTTATAATACGCATCTGAAAAAAAAATTAAAACAAAACTTATCTGACGCCACTGCACGCTCGTCCCATCCTATGCTGATTCGATGATTCCTTTGATTGTGATATATTCGCTGCGATTATTTACGCTTTCCACTTGGCAACACTTATAGGTTCCCGAGAAACGTAAATGAGAATTGACTAGAAAATGGATTGACGAGTGTTGAGAGCGAGGAGACCCGAGTGTTGAGAGCGGTACCCGCGTAAAAAAAGACCAGTGCAATATCACATCTTCCCCTCCGCTAAAATTTTTCTCTTATGTTTCCTCAGGGCATATTGCGGTAATTAGTGCTTGTAACGGAGCTTAGCGCTAATGAAAGAAATTAGTGCTGCACCTTATCACGATTCTTACGTGGATTTTGGGTGTTAGGTAATGGGTAGCTCAGCGGGCTGTACAACGGGGCTGTACAACGGTGAATGGATTTCCCTGTCTACTTAGCTCTGGACGGTCCAACAGCGGTACTGCACGTGCCTCGACAGTAGAGTGTACACATCACAAAGGAATCTTCTAGCAACAGCAGATGTACTCATTCGTGAGGAAAACCGAACTATAGCTACCAGTAACCAACGACGTTGCAGGAAAAAACTATGTTTACGGAAGCGAGTAATAATCAACTTTTTACTTCCGTTCTACGTAAGGATAGTCCCATTTGATATCTATCGTTAGGTGACATGTTGTTTTTACGCGGATTCCCCAACTAACGCGGATTTTCGAATCAACGCGGTTTTTTTTACGCGGATTTTCCAATTAAGCCGGTTTTTTTACGCGGATTTTCCAATTAACGTGGTTTTTTTCACGAGGAACGTATCCCCCGCGTAAAAAAACTGGGTGTAGGTAATACTTATTCTAATTGACGTGACTAATGAATACAAATCTGCCTCTTCATTCAACCTGACTTCAATCCATACTTCTACTCCCCCTGATATTAATCTTGTTACCCGCGTGTTTACGTCCATACAAAATGAAACGAAAACATGATTTCTGATGCAAAAATAGGTGGGTTATATCTATGATATAACCGCAAGAGGGACAACCATTGGCATGGGCATAATCATTTGTTGGTATTGATTCAATTATTGATTGAACGAAAGTATTTTCGGATTCAACTGAATTCAATATATTTGCTGTGTAAGTAAAGATTTTGAACAAACGCCATGTATTGTAAGCCACCTTGGTTTAGGTGACTGTGTCAAGGAACACAACACGGTGGGAACCAAAGTTCATCCTACTTTCATGCATTAGCAATGCCGGTATCCCCTAAACACCTCGGTTTTGAAGTCTGTGTTGAGGAAATCGTAAATCGGGCAGTTCGGGCGTTTAGATAGCGCTTAACATTTTACAGTTTTATTCAATTGTTTATCTCAGGAAGAATAACATTTCATTTATTGTGATAGATGCGTAGAAATATTTC
Organism: Toxorhynchites rutilus septentrionalis; assembly: GCF_029784135.1. NCBI lineage: Eukaryota > Metazoa > Arthropoda > Insecta > Diptera > Culicidae > Toxorhynchites > Toxorhynchites rutilus. The sequence continues at coordinate 216,880,882 of NC_073745.1, read as the reverse complement.
ATATCAATTGATGCAAACATCTTTTCGATCTATTAAGAAATGTTCGAGTTATAAGCATTCGGAATCTTTCATTTTTCCCTGCATGTTCTGTGTTTAGGTTTTTCATTTCACCCCCCATATATCCGGGTAAGACGTAGTCCCACGTCAAAAAGTAGTACACCATTAATGGACGGTTTATTGTCTACCACTGTGAACTCAAATCAACGAACGTAGACAGTTATCAGGTGTGCTATAAAGGTCCTCGCGTTATTGTTAGTAAATAGTGTGCAGTTTGGGAGGAATTCTAAACAAAATTTTAGTTCACTTTGCCTCCGAGTTAATTTTTTTGAAAAAAAACATACAGAAAAGCGGGTTTATATTAACAAAGCTCACAAATTTGTCAGTGTTTTTGAGCACACAACTGCACGCTATTTTATATGTGTGAGTAATTTTCGTGTACGTTACAAAACAATCTAGCTCATCTGTAGTAGAAATCAAACCACGGGGAAGAATCAAATGGGATAGTCGAGTCGTAGAGTGTAGAGAATTTTTTTTCCGCTGCACTAGAAATATTGTTTTAATATTTGCATAACCAAATCGCAATAAACTGAGCTTACAAGGCGGCGACAAACAGTGTTTTGGGGCTCACGGCGATGGCAAATATATTGTCATTAATTTTTTCAACGGTTTCAATAGTTCATTTTTACCAAAGGTAAATATTAGGCTGTCAAAAAAAGTCCTGCGGTATTTTTTTTTAATTTTCATTTGTTCATAAAATTAGTTACAATCATCTGTTTTAAGTCAAATATGCGCCGTTTTGTTCGATGACTTGTTCCCAACGAGATGCCAACTTCATAATACCCCTGTTATAGAAGCTCGCTTCCTTATTGGCAAAAAACTCGGATAGCCAATTTTCACAGGCCTCTTTTGTGGCTAACTTCTGACTACCTAGCTCGTTCGCCATGGACAAAAACAGGTGGTAGTCACTTGGTGCAAGGTCCGGACTATACGGCGGATGCAAAAGAACCTCCCATCCGAGCTCCCGGAGCTTCTGGCGCGTCACCAAAGAAGTATGTGGCCTGGAGTTGTCCTGATGGAAGACAATGCGGCCTCCGTTTATCAAAGATGGCCTCTTCTTCATGAGTGCTACCTTCAAGCGATCCAGTTGTTGGCAGTACAGGTCCGAATTGAGCGTTTGGCCATAGGGAAGCAGCTCATAATAGATTATTCCTTGACAATCCCACCAAAAACACAGCAGAACCTTCCTGGCCGTTAACGAGGGCTTGGCCACCGTCTGAGCCGCTTCAGCGGGCTTCGACCACGACCGTTTGAGCTTCACGTTGTCGTAAGTGACTCACTTTTCATCGCCAGTCACCATCCGCTTCAGAAACGGGTCGATTTTGTTGCGATTCAGCAGCGATTCACATGCGTCGATACGGTCAAAGATGTTTTTTTGCGTCAACGTGTGTGGCACCCATACATCGAGCTTCTTTGTGAATCCAAGCTTCTTCAAATGGTTAATAACGGTTTGATGACTTATCCCCAGCTCTTGGCCGATGCTACAGCTGCTACTATGCTGGTCTTTCTCGGCTAATTCAGCGATTTTGTCGCAATTTTCGACGACAGGCCTTCCGGAGCGTGGCGCATCTTCGACGACCTCTACACCAGAACGAAAACGTTGAAACCATCGTTGTGCGGTGGAAATGGAAACTGTATCGGGTCCATAAACTGCACAAATTTTATTGGCAGCTTGAGATGCATTTTGGCCTTTGTCATAGTAGTACTGTAGAATATGTCGGATTTTCTCTTTATTTTGCTCCATATATGCGACACTATAACTCACGAACGACTTAACCAAACAAAACACTGTCAAGGACTATATTAAAAAATACCTTTCCAACAAGCTATAGTATGACTCGATACAATGAATACAACTAGAACTACGCGCTTACAACGATACCTCGCGGAAATACCGCAGGACTTTTTTGACAGCCTAATATGTGTTCTTCCTCGTGTGAGGAGTATGTTCTCTAAAGTTTGAGTCGATTCCTTGCCTAGTTTCCTCGACCTTGTAAAGGCTCAATAAATGTCGACACTGTACATGCGACAACGCGAATCACTTCGGAATAGATAAATAACCAAAAGAAACAGTAAGCATTATACAAGTGTGGATCGGAGAACTTTTGACGTAGGTTTTTATGACTGTTATCTGCCAGAAAAAAAAATGTAGGGATCCCAGTATGTTCGCTACGGATAATTTTTATTCTGATAAAGTAGAAAGTACAGAAATCAGGATCATTTTTGTTTGAAACATCAAAATAGTAAAATTGAGTGTTTGTCAGGTTATCAAGGAACATGTCAAAAAGTTTGGGAATCCAAACGGATTTTTTTAAGTTTAGCTGTGACTCTACACGCCGTATACACCAGATATTGCAGCTTTAGATTATCACTTGCTCAGATTTCTGTAAGAATTGTGGCTCACCAGATATCATAAAAAACCTTGCCCAGTTTTTTTAAAGTGAAACCAAAGAAATTCTGGGAGGATGGAGTTTTCAAGTTCCGTGAAGGATAACGATTGTGGAACAAAAGGGTGAATATATTAATCGAAGAAATGTTTGGCTATAGACAAAATTGTGTTTTAGATTTTTTCTTAAAATCGCAAGTGTTTTGTTTTGACAAGGTTCATTGTAACCGCGATTGTTACCCAAACTAGTTACGTGTACTGTAAAAGTAGAAGTGTATCATGATCAGAAAAGAAAGTTTCAAAACTACGAAATACTGCACAGCACTTTAACTCTTTGTGGTCGCTTGTCTGCTCTCAGCCACCACAGCAAGAAACCATGGTAATCTCATATTTTACTCAATCAAGTATCAGTTTATGCTTTTCCTAAACGAAGCTTGATGTCTAGTGAACCTGTTCACGAATGAATGTGGTGCTCCTATGAGTAATAGATAACGGTATTCAGTATCAAACAAAGTAGTCACCCACACAAGACAACGTACAGTGCGTTGAATGCACAAGAATGTGGGACAAAAATCATGAAAGCAGAATTTAGCCATTGTAACACTTTGGTGTGATGGAAAAGATTGTTCATAAGTATCAGAACTACTGTTTGCTTGAATGTCTCATTTTATTTGGATAATCACATAAGTGTCTCAAGCGACAAAATATTTGTTCATCTTATGTGAAAAGTTCTGATCATTTCGAATACGCAGGAATCATTATTTGAGTAACTTCTGGTTTAAATTATATTGAAGTAGTTGTTTTCAAAGAGTAGAATAATTGTTTGCTCAAGTGTCTTATGTCATCTGAATAATCTTATGTAAATAATCTTTGTTTGTTTAAAGTGAAAAGTGCTGATCTTTTCGGATACGCATTGCTGGCATTAATTACACATTTATTGAAACAATGGCAAAAGTGTCTCATATTCAGCGGATACTTCTTCTTCTTCAATGGCACTAACGTTCCTAGAGGAACTTCGCCGTCTCAACGTAGTATTACTTGCGTCATTTTTATTAGTACTTAGTTGAGATTTCTATGCCAAGTAACACGCCTTGAATGCATTCTGAGTGGCAAGCTCTAGAATACGCGTGATCACAGTGCAAGTCGGAGGAAATTTCTTTGACGAAAAATTCCCCCGACCAGAACGGGAATCGAACCCGAACACCCGGCATGTTAGTTGTGACGCTAACCACTCGGCCAAGGGAGCACAAATTCAGCGGATACTAGAAATAAAATTCTGTATTGATCATCCTCATATGATTTACTCTTGGAGACTGTTTCGAAAGATTTCACTCGAAGACGAATTATAAAATATATTTTTTATATAAAAACATCACATTAAAAAAACACTGTTAAGTAAATACATATATATATAGTTCACAAAACAAAATTTAAAAAATGTATATTTTTCGTAATTTTGCATATATCACTGTTTTTTTAAGAAAAAATAATTCCGACCAGTACGACACCCATGCCCAAATCTAATACGACCGCAAAGGGTTAATAATCGTTTCTGATTTTTATTTATTTTATTTTATTTTATTTTTATTTATGTATACATTCATCGGACTTAACATGGTCTACATGAAACAAAAACTACAAATATACATGTGGGCAACAAACACTACGTTGAAACATAAACAATTAAGAGATTCATCATTTTTAAGCCGCTTAAATTATCTAGTTGAGCTAAGCAGCTGGAGCACTTTCAGTTTGAAGACAGATGAGGACTCATTGAAATCAAATAAATGGTAAAACTCATTAAATGCTGAACACATGGATTGAAACGGTGAATTTTTTGTGAAATCCGAACGGTTCCGTGGCATACGCAAAAATCCGCTGCTTCGTATGGCGGTAGATTCTGCGGATTATTCCAAGGTAACTCTCTAAGGGCGTACCGAATGAATTTACGTTGAATGGCTTCTATTCGATTCGTCCAGTTGCTGTGGTACGGTGACCACACGATTGAAGCATTTTCCAAATGATAACGAACGTGCGCGCAATATAAAGAGCGAAGGCAATGCGGATTATCAAACTCTCTCGCAATCTTAAACATAAATCCAAGTTGTCTATTGGCTTTGTCGATTACGGCAGACTGGTGGTTTCGAAATGTCAATCTGGAATCAATCGGGACGCCTAAATCCTTGACGCACTCCACACGCTCAAGCTTTTGATCATTGATACGATAGTCAAAATAGAAGATCTCACGGCTTAGTTTTCGATGGAATGAAATAACGATACATTTCTCAATGCTAATAGTCATTCTGTTCTTTTTACACCAGTCGTAGAATTTGTTCAGCAGTGATTGTAGAACGTAGTGATCGTCCAAACTTTCCACAACGATGTATATTTTCAGGTCATCGGCATATACCAGTTTGCACCTTCCATCAAGCGGTACAGTGACATCGTTAAAAAATCAAGCGGTACAGTGACATCGTTAAAAAATAGTACAAATAGCAAGGGACCGAGATTGCTGCCCTGGAGAACTCCAGTTTCATTCACGAGAACATTCGACAACGAAGAACCTACTTTGACTTGCAGTATTTTATCCTTGAGGTACGATTCCAACCAGCGGCAGAGGCTACTAGAAAATCCGAGTTTAGCAAACTTCTTCAAGGCAATGTCGTGGTCAATCCTATCGAAAGCTGATTTCAGATCAGTGTAAATAGCATCAACTTGGTTACCGGATCCAGTATTGTCAATGCAAAACGTGATGAACTCCATCAGATTTGTATGAACAGACCTGCCTTGTACGAACCCATGTTGTTCTTGAGCAATGTAACTCCTGCAGCTGAAGCGAATTACTTCACTCACAATTATTTCCAGCAGCTTAGAGCCAGCGCACAGCGAAGTGATGCCTCTGTAGTTACTTACAGACCGCTTTTCACCTTTTTTGAAAACTGGAAACATGTATGATTTTTTCCATTCTGCAGGAAATTTTGCTTGTTCCATTGAAAGTCTGAAAATCTTCAGGAGTGGCGTTGATAGTGGTTGAATGCATCGTTTCAGATTTGTTGCTGGTAGATCGTCGGGTCCAGGAGTATACGAAGACTTAAGCTTGTGCGCCGCTCTAAAAAGCATTTATTCGGATACAAAGAAGCAGTCAACATCGACAAGATCAGCAGGAACAGTATCGAGAAATTCATTGGATGGATTTTCCGGACCAGCTTTGCTAAAAACTGACGCAAAATGCTGCACAAACAATTTACATTTCGTTTCGTTCGTCGATGCTGTAGAGGTTCCGAGTGACATAGTCAGGGGTAAACCATCTTCCTTGTGCTTTGATTTTACAAACGACCAAAACATCCTTGGATTGCGACGCAATTGCTCCTGGATTCTCCTCACATAACCAGCATATCTTTGGCGATTGTATGCACGGTGAGCAGAGCATGCTTCCTTGAATTGAGTCTTCGAATACATACACCGTTTCGATGAAACGTTTCATTAGTTTCATCAAACCAAGCCAAAGTTGTCTGTCTTTCTGTCTGTCTGATTCTTATGGACTCGAAAACTACTGAACCGATCGACATGAGAATTGGTATGTAGGGGTTTTTGACCTCGAAAACCAATCAAACATGTGAAGGTTTTAGAGGACAAGAAACATTTCTGTGGTGATTTGTTAGTCATTTTGATGTTTGCGCTAAAGAAGTTGATCTTTGTTCGAAAGTGGAAATTGATTTTAATGTGATAAAACTCACTCCTATAGCTTCTTCTATCTATAGAAACAAAAATATATGATCAAATCTTTTGATCTTAATATCGTAGCTGAGCCGATTTTTGTTCTGATAATATTCAGAAAAAAATCGCTCGACAGTTGCCAAGGAGTGAAGTATAGTGAGAACGTTACAAACATGGCATCGTAGCGCCGAAAATGCGAGGGAACCGTCAATTCTTTTTGGGCATCCAATTTTGCATATGCTCGTCTTCTGAAACTGTTATTTTCTTACGGAGTAATTTTACCTTTAGGATACAGAGTTCATTCTCCAGATCTTGTATATTCCCATCGTAGAATCGTGGAAACGCCTGAAACAAATTTTTCCTGAATTGCCTCGAATTCATCAGTCGTGTTTGGGCTATATATGTCTCTCAAAAAATGCTCAAGATAGTCAGGGATTTTCTCACGTGAATAACTAGCACACAACACCAGTGAATGACAGGTACATTTGACGATTAGTAATTCTGGGCAATCGATTTTCATCAAGTGCATTAAGGAATTCGAAACTCTCATCATCACGGTCGCACCGTCCGATGCGAATTCTTTCAGACGATCCTTGTATTAAATTCCTTCCTAATGAAAATGACCAATTATTGCATTGTAAACACTTTTATGATCAGCCGCACCAAGCGATACTGCGGCGTAAAAGTCGACATGTACCTGAATGTCACTTTGTTCAAATGTAAGAAATCTCACATGCGAAAAAAATCTGTACCAATCTGTACTTTTTGAAGAAAATCTGTACTCTGTACCGTACAGAATCTGTACCAAAAACAGCGAAAAAATCTGTACCATTCCAGATAAATCTGTACGTGTGACAACACTGCTCACAAGTGTCGTGTTAAGTCTCAGAGCTCACAATATTTTCTTGCTTTCGCTCGCGTATTCGGATAGCCGTATCAGGCGGAGATTTAGATTGCGTTCTTCGTTGATTTGTCTTTAGGGGTTCTTCTTCTCGGAATCTCAGCTCTGGTCCTCGGCTCGGTCGATGATCCACCACGCCACACCAGGCATAACCATCCGGTGCTAATGCCGATTAATAACAGCTACTGTTTCCAGCACAATTCACCAATCACAGCATGAAACCACCACACAAATCTGTGTTAATTGCTTGGACGGAGAGCGACTCGCAATTTGTGAAGGTACTTGATGGTTTAGAAATTTTATTCCACGAAATAGTTCTTGGTTTTTCCGACTCGTCGAGAACACGTCTGGTTTTTATACAGTGGCTCTAGTCAGTCCCGACTCGATCAAACCGGAGCTCTCGCGATCCGCCAGATAATGCACATTCGGGTTCGTTCACACCGCCAACACTGCCGTTCTACGCATAGTTGTCCCATGTTACTTTTTGATAATTTTCACTTTTCTCCATGAAACGATGTTTTTATGCATAATCTTCCCGAAAAACACAAAAAAAACTTATTGTTTGTTCCCAGCTTTAAAAAGGCAACATCAAGTTCAATTGTCCCATGTCCCATCGTAATTGTCGATTGTCTAATTCTCAAACAAATAAAAAAGGATAACAGACCACGTGCACACCTTGTTAGCGAATCCCTAATAACAATGAGATTTATATTCTGCAAAGGTGTTGCAGATCATCCACTTCTTCATAAAAGGATGTTTTCATGCATAATTTTCTGGAAAACACAAAAAAAATATTGTTTGTTTCTAGTATTTTAAATAACAACATCAAGTTAAATTGGCGCCTGTTCGAAAGTTTTCGAAATCATCGTAAATGATGCTGTTGCAAGAACTATCAATCACAAGATCAGCATGGATTCTTCCCAAAAAGGTCAGTCGCTACCAATTTGGTCGACTTTGTTTCTTTCTGTCTGCGCAGCATGGAGCAAGGCACTCAGGTGGACGCAGTGTATACAGACCTTAAGGATGCTTTCGACCGTGTCGATCACAAAATCCTGATAGCTAGACTGAACAAACTAGGCATTTCCTCGAGATTCACGATATGGTTGAACTCTTATCTAACAGATCGGTGGATGTGTGTCAACATTGGATCTGCGCAATCTGTGAGTTTCTCCAATCTTTCGGGAGTGCCTCAAGGAAGTAACCAAGACCAACTGTTGTTCTCATTGTTCGTCAATGAAGTGTCCTTAATACTTCCTCCTGGCTGCCGCTTATTTTACGATTAATTTTTTGATGTTATTTTATTTAACATAAAAAAAACGTTAAATTGTTCCATGTTGATATTCTAGGCATAACTGTCCCATCATGAATTTTTAAAGCTGTAATCAAGCTTGATTGTATCAAGTGAAGGGAACTTTCACAATTCATTAACACTTTGACGGCCATGTTGTTTTGGCTGAAAAGTTCGTAAAAACCTGGAGGGTCCAATGATTGATTCTTATACTAGATGGTGCCAGGAACCCATCTAGCATAAAATTTCATCCCGATCTGCCATATAAGGGCAAAAACTACCCGTGTGTAGATTGCTGCCCCATCGGCCCCATCTCAAGGTGAAAGAGTAAAATATCGATAAAAATCATAGAATAATACAAGCAATTATGCCAAACTATGAGCCCCAACGGAATAATTTTTGAGTGCAGTGCGACACTCATGGCCGTCTAAGTGTTAAACAATAGTTTATTGCTTATAAAAAAACCGGTGTAATGCTAAATTGGAATGTTCAAAGCTTCTGGTAGACAAATATGGTAGAAAACTTTGATTGTGTTTTAATCAGTTGCAGATTTTGGAATATGGGACAACTCGGCTATATTTTAGTGTATCGTGCAATGTTGAATGTGCTGTTTATAAACCTCGATTCATGTTGTGTATGACTATGTGTCGTCATTTTAACCTTAGATGTCTATGATTTCTGTCTGTCATTTTACTTTTATCAGATTTTTATTCACCGAAATTTCAGGTATATGGTTTTTAGTCTAATGCGAAGGACCCTATCTAGTTTTTTTTTTAATTTTCCTATAGATGTGAGTTTTCCTCTTTTTTTAACAATAATTTTGATAAGCACCGTTGGTGGAGAGAAGCCTCTATAAACAACAAAAACCCAACAACTGACTTGTCATAAGTTGTCTTCATTCTGAGAAAACAATTTTGTTTCAGTAGAGTATAGTCACCGTAACATTTAGGTGATATTTCAACTGTGTCGGAACAATTAATAAAACTTTTCCAGCAAAATTCGACACAAACAATAACTGTCTCGATAATTAACGGGGGGGGGGGGGGATCTGTTGAGCTTAAACATGGCGTGAATGTCACTAAAAATGCTGTCAGGTGACATGAAGTAATCAAAAGCGACAAGATCGTGGAGTTAAAATTAGAAACTCTGGTTATTTTCTGATCAATGATCAATAAGAATTTCATTTGAGATGATTTGACCTTACGTTCTGTTTCGTTGAGTTCTACCATAACTCAAGTTATTTATTGCATACTTTCCCGGATATTCCCCCCACAAGGTGAGTTTGATGCCTACAGTTCAAACTAATGAAATGAAGGAGTTATAACGGAAGAGTTATCATTATGAATACAAATCACAGAAAAAGAACTTACTCGAAAATGTTGTACAGTTGCACGGAGATGAACAACATGTCATTCGCACACGACATTAGGATAATCCTCGAAAGCTTCGCATCAAGAAAGCCTACCAGGTCACTGAGACTCAAAAAATCCATTCGAAGCTCCCTCCACACTTCCCGTGGGAGCTGGTCGCGTCCGATAAGCCGTTGTACTCGACCATTGAACTGGTGAATGCGTCGCTGCACCACTAGACACACGCAAATGATAAACACGTCGCTGTAATTCCAGGTTATCTTTGCCACCCTCATTGCCAGCTCAATGGCTACACCCAGTGCTGGATGATATGGTATCAGTTGCACGATATGTGGATGTTCACGGTGGAAGAAATTACGCCAAAAGTCGTTCGCGTGCGGACAGATCTGCATGTGCAGTTCGTTTAGTTTGTATGCCGACACAAAGTTTAGGATGTCTTCGAGGGAAGCCATGAATATGATAACAAAGGCGATTCGTACGGTGAGTGAGGCCAGCGGAAGTCCTTGTCCTGTTTCATACGGGTAGTACAAAAAAGGTTTTTCTTCTTCCGCCCATCGTAACATGATCGAGCGCCAGTTGGAAGCCAATATCATGAACTCGATCATAGCGAAGATGATGACGAGATAATAAATGGCGCCGGCTGTAGATAAATGGAGGTTTAACTGGGAACTCGTGAAAATTTTTGGATCCGTACTTACCAGCGCTTCCAAGTCCGATGATTCCGCGTTGGAAAAGATGAATAACAAACAGACAACAGATCGATATCATCGTCGTCACCATCACACATGCTAAAGCAAAGCGCAAGCTTTTAAACTGGAAATTTATTTCGTCAGGAGAACTTCTAAAATATCCACTGACCGGCATTAGTGAGAATATCTGGCCGAACAGTATTATGGGTGCCAATGCTTTGTGAGCGGAGCACCCGCTGGGAATACTTCTCTGCCCATGGTTAGACTCCCAAACCAGGATTTTCTTCCCTAGCTTCAAATTCGGTTTGTTTTCGGAAGTCATTTACCGCGTGGATTATTGCTCGTTCTCGTTGAATTGCGTAGTGATATGAAATTGTGCTCGAAACTCGACTCGTAAACATGTTTTAATGACATTGGTCATGTGGACTCAGAATCGCAAGCAACCGCATTCCGTGACAGTGAGTAATAAACAATGTTTTAACAAGTTGACAATATTAACCAGATGAGTGGGAATACCAGTGGTGAACATTCATGGTACATTCATTATCATCAGTCCTGCACATGAGTGCTCTAATGATGTATCTACTCAAATATTCTTAAAACCATGCTTTGTAAGAGCAATATATACAGCACTATAAAACTACGGTTGAACACAAGAAACATACTCGATATAGGTTCGTTATGTACTGGTAATTTACGCGATGGTAAGGGTGACAAGGGAAGATAGAAATACGAAAACGCGAGATTCGAGTTTTGACGTAGGATTACGTCTTTCAGGAACATATTGGGGTACAAATTGAAAACCGAAAATCGAGTACATCTTGAAAAGTGTCCAATTTCAAACGCTTATTGCTCAGTCATTTCATGATGGATTGATGAAATTTTTGCGTCAATCGATTTCGGCACTCCATAACAAATTTTTATCTTGAATAAAATAATATTTGTCATGAAACTAACTATCGAACAATTGAAAAATCTCAACTCCTGTACTAACGGAAATACCCACTTCTGATTGGTCGAAATTGACGACACATGCGGCGATTCCCTGACAGAGACATCAAAACCAAGGTTCCCGAGGGAAATCGACATTGCAATTATATGCAAGTCGGGGGCATTTTTATATTGCAAGTAAGGTGAGTGATACGATTAATTCTAGCAAATTAAATTTAAATTTGGAACTTAAATGTTGGATGCTTCGTGAAATTTCATATCAATGACCGATCGTGTATTGTGAAAAAATTATTTCAATTTTATAAATAAAAACCAAGATGTGTTCTCGCTCGAGAACGGGTCGTTCGGTTTAAGCTGTCTATTTTGTTGTGTTCCATTTCACCCAAGGAAAGTTCATGCGGCGAGAAAAAATTGGAAAAGTGAAGAAATATTCGAAAAAGTGATTTCCCATATGCTCTACATATCGTATTAGGTGCTGTTAGTCCAATTAAAATTTGCATTGGGTTGAATAAACACTCAGAAAGTAAAAATTATAAAACAAAATTACCTTTTCCATTTCAAATATGTTTTCTCTATATTAAAATTAATTTAATGAAGAATTTCAAAACAGTCAATGTTTGAGTAAATCAGTACGTAGAAACAGTAAATGAATCACCAACCAGCGCTATTCTTGATGCAATATGGGTTCATGAGCTGTTTCCTGATAATTGACACCTAACGTTACAGTTTCCATTCAATAGTAGTGAAAAATGTACGGTATGATAAAGATCTGTGATCTGTCTTTTCCAACAGACGCATTCGGTGGGCTGTGAGTTTACGTTGTACATTATTGTACCTTTGGCTCGGCGGTTTGTGCAGTTGCCCAAAATGCCGACAGGGTAGTCTCCCAAACCGTGAAATTGTCATCTTTCAAGAAACTTACTCAATTGCTTCCTTGTCAATCTCCTCAAATGTGTTCGGATTAGATGTGGCCTTAATCCAAACCTCGTTTGCATCTTGTTGGATTTGCCGTCCCATCCAACAATCGTTAGCTGCAATTAATCGAGTCAGTTGAATTATGGTCGAACAATAGTAAAAAGTGCATAATAAAACGATATGGTGAACTATACGTTACATAAAAAATTGTTCAGGTCAAAATGATGTTGAAACAAACAACTCATGAAAAGGGCTGAACAAACGAAATTTATAGTCTGAAATATAGCTTTTATTGAACTATTTACATTTGGCTCATTGGAATACTCAACAAATGTTTGATGAAAGTTTTACAGTTTTTAATGTTCTGTTAAGATTTGTTGAAAAAATTGCTTCTGTTTCGCTGTTTGCCCACGGTATAAAGACGTCCATTACTCGCAAATTCGTAGCGGTTCCCTACAAACAAAACAACATTGTATTACTTTCACTTCTCCATACAATTTGTGCAGGATAATAACATGAAAAGGGGGTCTCCATAGCCACATTGGTTGCGCGTTCGCTTAGTAAGCGATCGATCGTGAGTTCAAAACTCAGGGCCCTCATTGACCATCTTTGTGTTGTTACAGAATAACTACGTCCACGCAACAATCATCAGTGATATGGAGATCGATCCACGGTCGAATTAAGATCGATTCATCCATACAACTGCTCTGCTCTGCAAGAAACATCGGGCTGCTGTTCTATAAATAACTCAACAATGATCAATCAACTGTCTCCGCTGTCCGGTCTAACTGGATAATGGAAGAACAGAAAGAAAACTCTTACGCCTATATGGCAACTGTGTAAATGTGTACCATATGCAATGGTATAGAAGGGAATACTCTAACGCCGAAAACATGGCAACTGTGTAATGTGCTAATTATAGATATGATAAACATGTGACATGTACACGATTGAAATTCGGCTCTGTTACAGCTAAAGCTAATGAGCCTAAAATAAACAAAAGGGATAAAAAAAATAACATGAAATATTTCAAAAAGCTTATTCTTATTACATCCACATATATTTTTGTGATATTTTTTTCTCATATAATAGATCTTCTTCAGTGTTATCTGTATTATAAAAATATCTCACGTAAACTGTTAATGACCAAGCTATGCATACCCCGTAACTATAAAAGTTCGATCATAGGAAATAGACACTCATAGTTCAAAACTATAAAAATTAAACGATTCCATAATAATTGAGATTTCATGATAAGCGTAAATGATTTTTTATCAAATATAATTTTCTATACACTTTGTCATATCTCGAGAACAGTTAGTCTTAGATAATAATGTCTTAATGTATAGTTTTTCAGTTTTGTTTTTCTTTTTTTTCAGAATTGCGTGTAAAATCATTTTTCCAAAGTATTTTAATTTCACCAATTTCCACTAGTCGTCAAAAAATTGAGCCGCTGTTCTGATAAAACTATATGTGGAATTAGGTAGCTGATTCGGAATATTTCAGGAGGTGATAGAGGATCATATTTAATGGAAAAATTTTACGCATTTGGTCAATTCTCAACCAGAGTTGTTAAACTTTTCTCGAGTCGAATTTTATTTCTCGAACTGACTCTAATTCAGAAAGTACGCTACTTAGAATAATTATGCTACTCATTTGAAAGATAAGAAAATTTTGCGTAGAATGCAGTTGTCAATCAATGGAACCAAACAACATTTAGAGGTAAAGATGAACCTTAAATTTTTGTGCATTTATAGTTTTTTTTAATGAATTTTGTATGATAAACTGGATTGTTATTATCAACCAAATTGAAGCTGTCCAACCATTCTACAATTCTTTCCTTGACACTACACTGTTATCCTTCTTGTTATCTTGCAAACATTTAAATGATTCAGAACATAAGTTATGCGCAACTTTCTCAAATGAAATCGATTGAATCGTGCTAAGTAATTTTTGAATTGAAGTCAGTTTAAGGCAAAAAAACGGTCTCAAGGAAAAGTTCAATAATTCTGTCGTAACGGGTGTTAAACAAAAAAATGAGAATTTTTTCAATATCTTTCAGTAACTCAAATAAAGCGCGTAAAATTTTCTTTCTCCAAGAAAATTGCTCTTTGGGCTCCCTAGAAACAGTAGGCGTGTTTGGTTTTGCTAGTTTGAATTTAGTCAAAGCAAAGATGGCGTCGAAACAGCACGTGCTCCGCGAACGCATTGTACGGGTCTACGAAACGCATTTCCAGCAAGGAAAAAAGTTCACGGTGGCACATTTTAAGGAAGAAAATGTACCTGTCAGTACGGTATATCGTATCCTGGGTTCCCTGAACGTAGAGCGGAAGGTCGGAAGTGGTCGTCCGGTGACGATAATGACGAAGCAGAGGAAGACATCGTTAAAGAAGCTGTTTGACAACAAGGACGCAACCAGCCTGCGTGACGCCGGTCGGAAATATGGCTGCTCCCACGTATTGATCCATCGGACCCTCAAGATGGAAGGAATCGTCTGCTGGAAGAAGACGAGGTCGCCGGAGTACACGGAGGAGCAGATTGAGATGGTTAAATCACAGTGTCGGTGGATGACCAAAAAATACCGCGGGACGTCTTTCGTTCTGGATGACGAAAGCTATTTTCCGCTGTCCAAAACGCATATTCCAGGAAATGATAATTACTACTCCAGCGACAAGTCATCCAAACTGCCTGAAGTGAAATACAAGTTCTAGCACAAGTTTGAAAAAAGGCTATGTTGTACATCGCAATTTCCGACCGGGGCATTTCAAAGCCTTGATTTATGCCGAGCGGTCTGGCAATCAACCAACAAATCTATCGAGAAGAGTGCCTCGATAAAATCCTGCTACCTTTCCTGAACGAGCATCACGCGGATGGGAAGTACGTCTTCTGGCCGGACAAGGCGTCTTCCCATTACGCCAAGAAGACGCTGGCGTATCTTGAGGAGAAAAAGATGCCGTTCGTGTCGAAAGATCGTAACCCAACAAACTTGCCCCAGTGCCGCCCAAAAGAGGATTTCTTTGGCTCACTCAGTGCCCTAGTGTATAAAAACAATTGGAGGGCCAAGGACACGAAGCAACTGACTACAAGAATCCGGAATTGTATCCGGAAAATGGACGTAAGTGCCGTACAACGTTCTTGTGAGAGCATCGCAACAAAGTTGCGTCGAACAACAGACCACGGCCCTTACTCAAACATTCACTGATTTTTTTTTGAAGAAAATACATTATGTTATTAATAAAAAATATTGAAATCGATGAAAAAAAAATTAATATTTTTTTATATGTGATTGAAAAAATTCTCATTTTTTATTTAACACCCGTTAGATGAGATTTGACCATAAGCGTGGAAGATTTTTTTTTTTTATCAAACACGATCCTCTATCACCTGAAATAATTTCTTTTTTTTCTCAGCAGTTAAACCCATTAACGACCAAGCTGTAAAAAATATTTTCTAACGAACACCATTGGTGTAATTTTGATTATTGGCGTTACAGAAACCCAAATCATCAAGAATTATATTTTTTCCGTCCTTCCGTTTTCCGGAAAATGACAAAAAAACAAAAATCGCCAAACAAAAACATTGACTAAAACCTGCATTTATGATCCTGTAGGAGGTTCAATCCAATGTTTTTTTTCTACATCACAATGTGTGTTCTTTTATCAAAGTAATACTGTAAGAAAGTTTACATATTTTTGCATTTTAGAAGGTTTTGTTTTTATTAGGTTATGTGAGGTTATGTACTTTTCGCACATAGTTGCTTCAATCCGAATTTATTGTCCAATAAAGTTATACAAAATTGAATGAAATTGATGGTAAGTGATAGCTAATAAATTGAGCTATCATTTGATGCCCAAACCTTACCATATGGTAGCTTTCCAAAACCATGAAAAATTATCAAAGTTGCTGTTCGATTTTTCGAACGTCATGTTTTTGAGGAATCAGTTAACTTTCTATTAAATTAATTGATTTCTGAAAAACTTATTTCAATCGGGCAGCAGATTTCAGACCAAAAATGTACAAATTAAAAAAAGGGGAGGATCGGGGCAGCGACTGATTAATTTGGCGTTGAATTGTTCTTTAGTAAACTGTTCGAATTTGATAAGTGATGTTTTGAGAAGGATTTTAGCGGAGGAAAACCAAAGAGCAATACAAATAACTTTTCGGGCAAGGTTAGCAAAAAATCAATGAGTCGTGAGTTTTCTGATGTATACCCCGATTCTTCATTCCGCCGGAGTTGCATTCCGTTCGAAACCATTATTTCGTTCGAGATATAATTTTGCATTCCCTATTTTTTTGGCCCATTTAATGTTCAAAGAGAAGCAGATTGAACGAAGTGCAAAAACAACTTGAACGGAATACAGAATGGAATTTTATCAAGTCGATCGAAATACAGAATAGGAGTGGTAGTTTTTGCCCGTGAGCATTTTGGAAGCCGTCTAGATGGTGAAGTTCAATGATAACTTTTAATAAGCAGTTGAAAACATATAAAATATACATTGAAAATATTTCTAATACGCTATTAGTACCCTCTGAAAATTCCCGGAACTATTGCAGAAAAGATTTCGCATTGCGCTGATGACTTAAAGTGAAGCGAATGTGTAAATGAATCGACATTTCCTGTGACCAATCGTACTCCGGAATGGGTAAAAAACTATACTTGACCAATCCACTCAATATCCATAAACTATAAATTTGTAGTTTGAAATTGCTGATTTTTTTGTCGGCATGTCATGATTTATATCGAAAGTATATGCGTTTCAAAATCGCTTAGAAATTTCGACCCTTTACCCCTCAATCCTTTATCAAATGAAGAACTTCAGATATCAGTGCATGGTCTCTATTCCATCTTTTCTTTTCTTGAAATTCTTTTTTTGATAAAAAAAATATATGCATCTAAAATTGTTCTGTTTGTTTTTGTGCGCTTCATAAACTCGAAAAGTTTGCCACTGAGGGAGCTCATATTATGACACAATATAAAATCCACTTTAAGGATTGTTGTTGCTACTGCCAGCCCCTCAAGAAGCTTTAAGATTTTCAGATGGAATAAGCACACTTCTGAAGTAAAGCTGTGAGCGTAAATCAAATTTCTAGTATTGAATACGTTTTCTATGTGGTAGCAACACATTTTTTTGCAAGTGTTTGAAAAATCGTGAACTAAAATTGTATCCGATATCATATCAAATCCATTTGATTTGATTCGATTAGCGTTGCTCAAGATCAATCGTTGGAATTGTGTGATGTAGATTCGGGTGCGGATTGTTCAACTGTATATTGCGCGTTTCCGTGTTGGCATACTAGATAACCAAAGCGTGGCAGGGTTACAGCTAGTAAAATTTGAAAAAAATACTTAAATGGAATTAAAATTTATCGTAAGCGCAATCCAGTTATTTCCTCAATTATTCTAATTAAATAAGCAAAAATGTCCACGTGGACAACAGAGGGAGGGGTATGAAACTGTCCACGCTTGTCCACGGAGGGGGAGGGGGTGGGGGGTAGTGTGAAATCGAGCTTTTTCTGTCCACGTGGTATGTGAAAAAGATTAAAATGAAGTGAAAGATGAAGATGTTAACGGATTGTTGCCAACGAATGCTTCTTCTGAACAAGAAATTATGCTAGTCGAATCGATGGTTGCTACCGGTCTTCTTCAAATCAAAGGCTTATCAAACGCAAACGGCCGCCTTCTAGACCTGGCATTCGCCAGGGATCCTAGCGTAGTTGAACTAATTGCGCCTCCATCTGCGCTACTTAGAATCGATAGTCACCACATGCCGTTTGTTCTTCGCATTGATGTAAGCGACAACTTCCTGCAACCTCCTGGGAACACAATTCAAACCGACGACTTTGATTTTCGACGCTGCAACTTAATAGAGCTGTATCTGCTATCGACTGGGCTTCGTTGTTTCTCGGTAAGGATACCGACGAGACGGTACGTATATTCTATGACTCTCTGAATGCAGTCTTGAATGAGCATGTTCCACGTAGACGATTCACGAGACACTCCTCCAAGCACGCTTGGTGGACATCCGAACTGCAGCACCTTCGCAATGCTGTCCGCAAATCCCGTAAGCGTTATTTTCATGAACGAACGGATGCAAATCGTCACAATGTTCGCACAATTGAGACTCATTATCACGAACTTCAAACCGCATCATTTCAGAAATACATCGCCCACTTGGAGACGACTGCGAAGCGAAACCCTTCCTATTTTTGGACGTTTATTCGCAATCGGAAGCACTCAAATCGATTCCCAGCCGAGATGACTTTCAACGGTAATAGTGCTGATTCCCCGGTAGGAATAGCAAATCTGTTCGCAGATCATTTCGAAAAGGTACACAGCACCATTTCACCAGCATTCTCGCCTGACAGTCTCAGGAATTGTCCAGTTTTTGATTTGAATTTACCGCTGTTTGAAATATCACAGCACGATGTCTCGTCTGCCTTGAGTAAACTGGACGTGTCTAAAGGTTCAGGAACTGATAAACTTTCGCCACTGTTCCTGAAAGAATGCGCCACGTCTCTGCAGATACCATTGACAATAATTTTCAATAAGTCGCTACGTCACAGCACTTTTCCGCATCAGTGGAAAACAGCTTCAATATGTCCGATCTTCAAATCAGACTCCAATCACGCCGTTGAAAATTACTTTTCTTTTTTCATCTTACTTTTAATGGACCTTTCCGCCGTCCGCTTGACCTGGCAATGGATCAACGACTGACGCAAGCTTGACTCCGTGCTTTCGAATTCCACAAAACCTGTTTAAAAAAAACCCTCCAGCAGTTTTTTAGAAAAGTTGGGATTTACATTCTGACTTACATTTTTATAAAAACTAAATGATATTTATTTCGTATCGTTAGAGATGAACCAACCTTTGGCTGAAAATCTCTTTAATAAAGAAAGAAAAAAAAAAATTTTCGTATCGTCTTCGACCTTAAAAGTATGCAGACTTAACGATCATAGGTATCTTATCCTATTTCTAAAGGTATTTTTTGCAATATTGAAGTCAAATTCGTTTATCACTTCGTTAAATAGTCTGCTGCTCGCAATCTGAGGCTCGAAATAGGCGTACTGAGTACGATGAGCAGGAACCCGCAAGAGAACTCGATTCCGGAGATTCCGCACAGGTGCATGGAAGTACAAGCGACGAGGACACGACACGGTAGATCTTCAGGTCGTCATCAAACAACCGCAGTGAAAAAGGTTGCGGATGTCGTTGACAAAAATGTTGAAAAAGAGTGGTCCTAAGTGGCTGCCCTGTGGCACTCCAGAAGGGATGTTGAATGTGCCGGACATGGCACCATTGAATTTAACGAACTCCTCGCGACTTGTTAAGAAAGAGTGCGTCCATTTTGGGAATCCAATCCGGCAGGCCCATGCCTCTCATTTTATCAACAGCTGTCGCGGAACTTTGTCGAAGGCTTTGGCAAAATCTATATAGACTGCGTCTACCTGCTTCCGTTTCTCGAGCTTACCAATCAGTCCATAAACAAATGTCATCAGGTTAGTAGTAGTTGAGCGATTTTTCATAAACTCATGCTGTCTAACTGATATAACATGCCGAATGGAGCGATAAATGACGTCATGAAGATTGGCGATTTGATGAAAGTTCTCAGAACGGTGAAGAAGCTGGAACCTCATACTGAAGCATACGATGATTCGCCTAATATGACGGAATTCTAGTAGAAATTGAAAGTGAAATAAATTCCAGGAGTGATAAGAAAATCAAAATTTATATTTTGACGTAGGACTACGTCTTTGATTTCTATATACGGGGGTCAGTCTACGAAAAATTAAGAGATTTTAAATGCATATTACGCAGAATTGTTCTTACGATACATGTTAAAATATAAACCACTAGCTATACTCTGCCACGCTTTGCTGTGGCACATTGTGGTTGCATGGTTGAGTTGAATTTTTCATTTTTTTATGTTGTATCAATAGTCCTAGATGTGTTTGGTTTTTTTTTGTATATTGTATCATAGTTTAAGCTAATTTAAGTTAATTGATTCCGTACTTTTTGAACTTTAGACGCGTACAAAAACGAACGGAACATTTTAAATCACTTCGAAACACAATTTCAATTCACGATTTTATCAAACATGTGAAAAAAAGATGTTTCCATCACATAGAACACATATTCATTATTGAATAGTTGATTTTTATAAGCTCAATTTCAGAAACGCATTTTGGTCATATATAAAATAATTTTTCTTCCAATTTTCCAATTTTTTATGCCGAAACAACACTTCTTGAAGTAGATTTTATATTGTGTCCAACTTTGAGCTCAATCGGTTCCGAACTTTTCGAGTTTTTGACGCGTACACAAACGAACAGAACATTTTTATATACATAGAGATTGGACGGCAAATTTATCCAGCGATCGCCTGTGGCATTTACAGTGGAAATAGTAAAACAAGTGAGCAATTTAACGATTAAAAGAGGTATGTTTTGCAAGCGAATGCAAAGGTAAATCATGTATTATGCATTCTTTCTTTTAGCTTGGTTCCGTTGTATGCAACACAAGATTGTGTGCAACAATTCGTTCTATCAAACAAATAGAACATCCAGTCTGTTCTATTAAAAAATAAATAAAATAAATAGCTAAATTGTTTGAACTCGTTATTATGGAACCGCTCAACGCTCTCAGCAAGCCGTACATTAGCACTGACCAGCACGGATTCACGACGGGTCGCTCCACCACCACAAATTTACTGTGTCTCACCTCCTACATTACCAATTCTATGTTACAATACGCTCAAACGGACGCCATTTATACAGATTTGACTGCGGCCTTTGATAAATTGAACCACCGTATAGCTGTTGCCAAACTCGACAGGCTTGGGATTAACGGCAACCTTCTGCGATGGTTCCAATCATACCTCACTGGCCGCCGACTAGCCGTCGTTATTGGCGACTGTCAATCCTCTCTATTTGCTGCTACTTCTGGCATACCACAAGGTAGTCATCTGGGTCCGCTGATTTTTTTGATCTATTTTAACGACGTAAATTTGGTGATTGAAGGACCACGACTGTCATACGCAGATGATCTGAAAATTTACCTTCGGGTCTGCTCAATTGAAGATTGTCACTTCCTTCAGAGACAGTTGGATGCTTTCGCCGATTGGTGTATGCTCAACCGCATGGATGTAAACCCCGCTAAATGCTCCGTCATCTCGTTCTCGCGCACGAGAAAGAACGTATTGTATACGTATGTCTTGCGTGACTCAGAAATCGAGCGCGTTAGTGAAGTCAAAGACCTAGGGGTAATATTGGACACGCAACTCTCGTTCAAACCGCACATCTCGTTCATTGTCAATAAAGCGACCAGAACTCTTGGATTCATCTTCAGAATTGCCAAAAATTTCACTGACATCTACTGCCTCAAATCTCTCTACTGCTCTCTATCTCGCTCTGTTTTAGAGTATGGTTCTGCAGTTTGGACTCCTCACTACAACAATGGCGTCGAAAGAGTTGAGTCTGTTCAACGAAGGTTCGTGAGATATGCACTCCGCAGATTGCCGTGGACGGACCCCTTCCGATTACCGAGTTACGAGAGTCGTTGTCAGTTGATTAACCTGGAACTTTTATCGGTCCGTAGAGATACAGCCAGAGCTCTGTTCATAGCTGATGTTTTGCAAGGACGCATCGACTGTCCCGTTCTCTTGGAGAACATCAATATCAACGTCCGACCTCGAGCTCTCCGGAATAGTTCGATGCTAAGATTGCCCGTACAACGTACGAACTACAGCATGTTTGGTGGATTTAGTGGTTTGCAAAGATTATTCAACAGAGTGACCATGTTGTACGACTTCCATTTATCCCGAACGCTTCTTCGCCGGAGGTTTAGCTTTATTTTTTCTGAACTAGTTTAATTTACCATAGGTTTTTAGTTTCGATGTTAGTTTTATTATGTGACGAACTTATGTAGTGTAACATTCATGTTTAGATATAAGTAACATCATTGGGGCCTTCACAGCCTGTTGATGAATAGACAATAAACGATAGACAGTCAATGTACTGGAATAAGGGTGATGTAGATAATGGAGTGGATTAGTAAGCTGGCTACAATTCCATAGAAATTCATTATTTCAGCGATACCAAGGCGATGCCGTGAAATATAAGGTCTTATTCCCGTATACAATTCATGGTGAAAACAAAATTGATACAAAATTAATTTTCCACTAAAACATATCATTATAAACATTTGGAGTTCCAAAATAGTTAAAATAACGGATTACTGAACAATGCAAAAAGTTACCTGAAAAAATAGTTCCGAACAATCACAGTTCTACGTCAAACTCACGTCCGTGCCCCTAGGTTCAAACCCTTCTACTTTTTTCATCCAATCTATTTATGCTCCGCCCAATAATAAACGTTAGTGATTTTGTGTAGAGTTAAGCAAAGTAATGTAAACTAGTACATAAGCGAACGGTTCAAAAATATACGGAGTGATGAACAGTCTTTTCTGGGGAACAGTCGTTTTCCATATTCGCTAAAGTTATCACAGCCAATAACTTCTCATGGCGACTTGTGCCATCGATCCTTCCAAGGATCCTACGAGAACATCACCTATAACTTCTCACTGAGATACAAAGAGGGGTAGGTTCAAGTTCACCGGTAAATTGTTACTTAATACAACTTATTGATTGTGTGGCGTGACAACGCTTCGTGGAGACTGTTTTTTCGCACAGAGCGTGTTGTCACGTCACAAAATGAATGCCGATTTTTGCAATGTTCTGGCGTCTGGCGTTCTGGAATAACCGTCCATCTTTTGTTGAGAAATCAAAGAACAAAGTTTATTTGTATATTTTGAAACGGAACTGAAAATACAACACTAATGTTCAAAAGTCGGAAACCGCAAAAAGACAGGTGTTGTAACACAAAAGTATTGGGCTGGCAACAAGTGAATTGAACTGTAAAATGTCCTCCAACTGAAGATTCTTATAGGGAATTTTCTCAATTTTACTTTGATATCGTTTACTAGTTGGAAATCGTGTGATTTATTCATGAAAGCGAGAAAAAAACTGTTTTTAGTGAGTCAAAACGTTGTCACGTCACGCTGGAATGGGTCGTTTGCTTAGTAGTGGACATGTCATCAATTAGGCTAAGTTTGGTTTATGCCATTATGTGTGAAATACAACATCATTCAAATGTCCACCTAGGGCTTCCTCGCACACCTTGATCCGGGACAGGTAATTTTCGATGACTTTTCGGCACATATGAGGCGGTATCTCGGTCATAACTTCACGAATGTTGTCTTTCAAATGTTCAAGAGTTTGCGGAGAGTTGGCATAGATACGGTCTTTCGCATAACCCCACAAAAAAAAGTCTAGCGGGTTCAAATCGCATGATCTGGACGGCCAATTGGCATCACCAAAACGCGAAATTATGCGTCCCTCAAATTTCATTCGCAATATGGCCATGTTCGGTCGTGTTGTGTGGCACGTGGCGCCGTCCTGCTGAAACCACATGTCATCCGTATCCATATCTTCAATTTGTGGCAAAAAAAATCGGTTAACATGCGGCCATAGCGCTCACCATTCACAGTTACCGTCTCGCCGTCCTCATTTTCAAAGAAATACGGCCCGATGACTCCACCAGACCATAATGCGCACCAAACAGTGACTTTTGGCGGATGCAATGGCCTCTCAACAATCACGTGTAGATTTTCTGAGCCCCATATACGGAAATTTTGGGTGTTCACATAGCCACCGAGCTCGAAATGTGCCTCATCGCTGAAGAAAATTTGATGCGAAAATTCAGCATTTTGCTGCTGTTGTTCGTTCGCTCAATCGACGTATGCCCGACGCATTCCATGGTCACCACGCTCTAATTTTTGTACCAGTTGGACTTTATATGGATGTAGGTGCAAGTCCAAATGCAAAATTCGCCACAATGATGTGTTTGACAAGCCCAATTGCTGAGCACGCCGTGGAATCGAAACATTCGGGTCATCCTCCACACTGGCAGCAACAGCAGCAATATTTTCGACCGAACGCACATTACGATGATGCACAGGTTTCACAATATCCGCTACGGATCCAGTTTGTTCGAATTTACGCACTACATTAGCGATTGTGTGCTCTGTAGGCCGTCCATGACGACCAAAATCCGTCCGTAATGCTCGAAAAACATTTTCCGGTTTTTCATAATTTTTATAGTATAATTTAACAAAATTAACACGTTGTGCGATGTTAAAACGATCCATATTGTAAAATGGCAGACATTCAACTAACGATATGACGCTTTGGTTGACAGCTATGTCAAACGGTTGTCAGCGCAGGGCTGTATACTTTCGGAAGCCCGAAATGGAAAACCCTGTATGTTTGTAACGTGTTTGTCTGTAGCGCTGACCCACAATAATAGAAATTTGACCCCCTTCCTGTTGTCCGATTGATCTGAAATTTGGAACACATCTTTATCTCTGTGGTCATTATAAAACTGCGTATTTCATGATATCAATATGGGTATCAAATGAAAGGGCTTGACTAGTAGAATACGATTATTTGTGATAAATGTAAATCCAAGATGGCTGCCACTAAAAAATGGCCGACTACATTTTTTTTCAAAACCTCCTTAATATGAGTATCAAATGAAAGGGCTTGACTAGTAAAACACAATTATTTATGAAAAATGCTAATCCAAGATGGCTGCCACTAAAAAATGGCGGACTACATATTTTCTCAAAACCTCATGGGTATCAAATGAAATGGCTTGACTAGTAGAACACGGTTATTTATGAAAAATGCAAATCCAAGATGGCTGCCACTACCAAATGGCGGACTACATATTTTCTCAAAACCCCATTATTATGGGTATCAAATGAAAAAGGGCTTGACTAGTAGAACACAGTTATTTATGAAAAATGCAAATCTATGATGGCTTCCACTATCAAATGGCGGGCTGCATATTTTCTCAAACCCGATTAATATGAGTATCAAATGAAAGGGCTTGAATAGTAGATCACAGTAGATCATGAAAAATCCAAATTTAAGATGGCCGCAATCACAAAATAGCCAATTACTTTTTCAAACGGTTTTAGTTAGCTTGAACTGTTCGTATGTATGTTTGTATGTCTGTACGATTGTCCCACATTGATAGAAATTTGACCATTAGGAACTGACCGAATTTATAAAATACCTTTTTTTTCCCTTGTTGGGTGTGAACCACTGCGTCAATTATTTTGAACTATTGTGGTATGCACCATTTTTTTATACTACACTTCAAGCTTATCTATTGCTTATTGATGAAGAAGTAGACTGATAGCTATAGCGAGTTAGGTGCCAATCATGAATAATCTGTTTGATAAAACTTATAGTCCTGATCGGCGACACAGACCAAACTTCCTTGGGCTCCAGAATAGCTTTATCAAGGTGTTGAAGTCTGCGTCTTGCTAGTGCTCCGCATTTGCAGAGCAAACGTTCCAAGGTTTCGCTTTCGGCATTACAAAAGCGACAAATATCATCTTGCATTAAACCTATGTTTTTGAGATGGTATTTACTCGGATAGTGTCCTGTTATAAGACCAGTGAATGTGCTGAAGTCTTTCTTATTAAGACTCAGCAATTGTTGAGTAATTTTAATACTCGGCGTGATAAATTTTTTCGACTGGTTAAGTTGTACAGCCATACAGTTGGCCATTACTTCCCGGTCTTCCCATTTCTTCAGTTCACTCTTCAACACACATTCAGAAATCCCACAGAATGGTTCTGGACCAGTGAAGGGTGAGCTTGAGCATCGTCTTGCAAGTTCATATGCTTGTTCATTTCCCTCTATACCGCAATGGCCAGGAATCCAGTACAGTTGTACCGAACTTATCTGACATAGTTGCCGTAAAAGGCAAATGCATTCCCAGACAATTTTTGAATAGCACTTCAAAGCATTGAGGGCTTAAAGTGCTGCTTGACTGTCTGAGAAGATGCAAATGTTAGCATGTTTATAATTTCTTTTAAGGCAGGCTTTTAAGGCATTTATACATTCTATTATTGCAGCTACTTCTGCCTGGAAAACTGTTGGCCAGTTCTCCATAGCTACAGAAATTTTTATTCTGGGACCATACACTCCAGCACCTGTTCTGTTACCTATTTTCGAACCATCGGTATAGAACAGGAATGAACCATACGAACATTGGAACCACCCTCATCCCATACTGAATGAGAAAGTTCGATCACTCTGTATGGAATGCCATAATTGGTCCTAGGTTCCATCCAATTCCTGTTCATCTCTGAGGTAGGTCCAACGGGTAAGAGATTCAGGATGCTCAAGTGACCAGTTTTGTCCCCGTCTATTATTTTTTTTATAATTTTTTAGCTTTAGAGCGCTTCTGTTAGCCTCCAGCTGAACATGTTGACCCAAAGGGAACAGGTGAAGGATAGCCTCCAATGCCTTTGAGGGTGTACTTCGCATTGCTCCTGTTATAGCAACGCATGCCAGTCGTTGAAGTTTGTTTAGCTTTTTTTGTAGCTACAGTCTCCTTAGTCTTTGACCACCATACTAGTAAGGCATAGGTTATCCTAGGCCGCACAATTGTTGTGTAGACCCACATAACCATTTTTGCTTTAAGGCCCCATGTTCTGCCTATCATTTTAGAACATGCCCATAGGGCAATGTTGGCCTTACTGATAATTGTATCTAAGTGTGCGTTCCAGTTTAGTTTAGCGTCTAGTATTACGCCTAGATATTTCACTGAAACGCTGAATTTTATTTCCTCTCCTCCAAGATTTGGAGTCTGCAGATGCAGTTTCTTCTTATTGGTGAAAGGAACAATTGTTGTTTTTGAGGGATTTATGCTCAGACCTTCTTTGATACACCATGATTGTGTAAGGTTTGAGGCCATCTGCTTCCTGATCAATATCACATCGTCGAACTTGCCACGTACCGTTATGACTAGATCGTCAGCAAAACTATCCAGTCATCGAAATGTCTTCTTCTCATAGCCTGTGCCATTGATACATAAGAAGCATTGTCGAAAGCCCCTTTCATACCAAGAAACGCACATAATGCAGTTTCTTTTGACGAAAGAGATTTTTCAATTTTAGTCACAAGCGTGTGTAAAGCTGTGACTGTGGATTTGCCTGATTGATAGCTTTATCTCTGCTGTCATTTTAAACCTGCTTATCTTGAAAAATCCAATTTGGCCGCCGCTACAAAAGAGCTGATTCTATAGCATCTCAATAAAAAGGTTGATTATGATAGATATGAGATATGAGTATCAAACGAACGAACTTGACTTGGAGAACACACTAAAGGGTGTGTCACATCAAATTGCATCACGGAAAAAACGCTGTAGAAATTCGCCCAGTAGACCGATACTTTTGAAAATTTTAGACAGTAAAATAAAAACTATTAAACAACTTTTGGCATTTTTTTTTTATTCATACTTCGAGCCCAAGCCCGTATGCTCGCACCTTCCTCTTTACCCCGTCCATAAGGTGCTGTACAACGTCAGGTTGTAGTTTTTTTTGAACAGAAATCCATTTTCTCTTGAAGTCCGCCTCCGATTTGACAACTTTTGGGTTCTTCCGGAGGGCCTGCTTCATAATCGCCCAATATTTCTCTATTGGGCGAAGCTCCGGCGCGTTGGGCGGGTTCATTTCCTTTGGCACGAAGGTGACCCCGTTGGCTTCGTACCACTCCAACACGTCCTTTGAATAGTGGCACGAAGCGAGATCCGGCCAGAAGATGGTCGGGCCCTCGTGCTGCTTCAATAGTGGTAGTAAGCGCTTCTGTAGGCACTCCTTAAGGTAAACCTGCCCGTTTACCGTGCCGGTCATCACGAAGGGGGCGCTCCGCCTTCCGCAAGAGCAGATCGCTTGCCACACCATGTACTTTTTGGCAAACTTGGATAGTTTCTGCTTGCGAATCTCCTCCGGAACACTGAATTTGTCCTCTGCGGAGAAGAACAACAGGCCTGGCAGCTGACGAAAGTCCGCTTTGACGTAGGTTTCGTCGTCCATTACCAGGCAATGCGGCTTCGTCAGCATTTCGGTGTACAGCTTCCGGGCTCGCGTCTTCCCCACCATGTTTTGCCTTTCGTCGCGGTTAGGAGCCTTCTGAACCTTGTATGTACGCAGGCCCTCCCGCTGCTGGATCCGCTGGACGAATGAACTTGACAAATTCAGCTTATTGGCGACATCCCGGACCGAACTTCTCGGATCACGTCTAAACTGCTTAACTACGCGCTTGTGATCTATTTCACTGACGGAGCATCCATTTTTGCCGTTCTTCACCTTCCGGTCGATGGTTAGGTTCTCGAAGTATCGTTTTAGTACTCTGCTGACCGTGGATTGGACGATTCCCAGCATCTTACCGATTTCCCGATGTGACAACTCCGGATTCTCGAAATGAGTGCACAGGATTAATTCACGACGCTCTTTTTCGTTCGACGACATTTTTCCAAATTTACGAAAAATTGACAGTGATGCATTGCCAACGTGATCTATACACTCTTATCTGATTATAAGCGAAAGCTGAAGATATAATTCCTAAAAATTAAAATTCTACAGTGTTTTTTCCATGATGCAATTTGATGTGACACACCCTTTATGTATTTTCTGCAATCCACTCAATATCGGTATCAAATGAAATGTGAATACAAATGAAACACAAACGTCTGCATTACTCAAGAATTAATCAAGCAAATGAAACCAAATTACTACACTAAACTAACTAAATTAGACATATGAAGGTTTTAGGGTGCAATCCATGTTTTTACGTTGGTTAGACACTCCACCCCCCTCTCGAAGGGGGGGGGGGCTACCATACAAATGAAGCACAAATTTCTGCATAACTCGAAAACCAACCAAACAAATGGAGACAAATTTGGCATGTGAAGATTTTAGGGGACACGAAACGTTTCTATGGTGAATGGACACTCCTCCTTCCTCTCTAAGGGGAGAAGAGGGGAGAGATCTGTCTTTATTCTATCATATTTTCTGTATCAAATATTTATTCCATGTAACGGAGAAACATGTTATTTGCAAGTGGTTGAAAAATTGTGAACGAGAATTGTGTCTGAAAATAATCTGATATTATAATTATGAGTTTTGGTAGTAGTACTAGGAATTTTTTAGTAAAAGGTAAATTCAACGGAGTCGATTAGAAGATCAATCAATGAACAGTTCTGCGATTGAACTCATAAACTTGCGCTAAGTAAGAAAACGTGAATGTTTGAAGGTATTGATAACAAAAAACAAATTTTGGGCGAGACGCAGTTTGCCGGGTCAGCTACTTCTACATAAAAACTGTCAAAAGACTTTTACAGCTTACCAATACAAACATTTTTCGATGTTTGAACTTGAACTTGTCAACGTCACTCAAAGTTATTGATATTTCTACCCAAAAAAATACGCTCTCTTCAATTGTTTGGCATTCTTTCTGGGGCAAACATAAACAAAGTTTATTGGCGGCAT
Source organism: Toxorhynchites rutilus septentrionalis (assembly GCF_029784135.1). Lineage (NCBI taxonomy): Eukaryota > Metazoa > Arthropoda > Insecta > Diptera > Culicidae > Toxorhynchites > Toxorhynchites rutilus. The sequence goes on along the minus strand of NC_073745.1, from coordinate 216,851,201 downwards.
TTGAAAGAGCATAGTTCACTCTACATGATGTGTGATTTTCAAAACTATGTTATTTTTCGTGTTTGAGTAAAATAAAATTGAAATCATGAGTTTTTAGGCAAAAAATCATCAATAACTTTGAGTAGGATCAAGATATTGACAAGTTCTGCAAAAAAATCTGCTTTTTCATGGTCACCCTAATGCAACTTGGGAAAAAAGTGCTAAATCGATTATATTAAAAGACAGAAAAAAGCTTTGTTCTACAAAGTTGTTTAAAATAATTGGGGCTACAACATTGTCGAACTGTGTTTATCTCTATCTATAAGAAAGTTGGATTTTTTATTTCACCGACAATTTTGGTCACCCTATTTTTGATAACATAAAAATGAGCGCTCTATTATATGTAACAACTTTGTCGCAGACAGTTTTTGTCTAAAGAATAAATATCTCTCTTAAAGTTGTTTTTTAACTAAGTTGCATTAGGTAACCATGAAAACCGTAGACGAGTGGTTAGCGTCTCACATAATCATGCCGGGCGTTCGGGTTCGATCCCCATTCTGGCCAAGGGAATTTTTCGTCAAAGAAATTTGCTTCGACTTGCACTGTGATCACGCGTATTCTAGAGCTTGCCCCTCGGAATACATTCAAGGCGTGTTATTTGGTTTAAGAAATCCCAACTAAGTAGTTCCAAAGGGAACGCTAACGCCATTCAAGAAGATGATTTCTTGCTGTGGTTGTTGAGAGCAGAAAAACGACCAGAACGGTAAAAAGGTATAGTGGCTGAGAGCAGACAAACGACCACTAAGAGTTAACACTTTATTTACACAAAAAATAACTACATAAAATCACACAGTACACTATAAAAATCAGGTACGGAATGCTAGATCTGCGCCTTGAAAAAAACAAGAGCAATTAGTTTATTTGTTCTGGCATCAACAGACTACAGTGGTTTAAATGATACAATTATCTAACTCTAATTAATTCTAAAAACCGTTGTTTCAATGTAACACGCGAAACGTTAAAATCAAACGCCGAAGAAACTGTGTTGAATGCACGCTGAAGGCTTGCTATTGCTGTGTACATGCCATAGTTCGTTCGCCGAAATATGGTCCGCAGAAAAGGAACTCTCCGCAACCGTCGAGGTGGTACGTTGAGATTTAGGTGGCTTAAAATTTCTGGAGAATCTATCATACTTGCCGGCGGTGTCGAGTTGGGAGACCCCGTCACCACACCCACACGTCGGTTGGCGGAAATGGCTCGACAATGGTAGGGGGTTCGGGGCCTCCCATTATACCAACTTCAGTGCGTCCCAGTGTCCGGATGATACTCAGAGTCCGGCTGCCTAGCAAAGGTCGATCAAATAACGTTGGCGGAGGTTGGCTGAAACCGAAGGGCGGATCAAGAGTCGTCGAGGGCAAAACGGAATCATACTTGCCGGAGGTGTCGAGTTGGGAGACCCCGTCACCACACCCACACGTAGGACTAGGACGGCTGCGGGTCACTGGCAAGAATTGCTCGACAACGGTGGGGAGATCAAGGGCTCCCATAATGCCAACTCTTGTGCGTCCCAGTGTCTTGTTGGCAATTAGCCGTGCTAACACTATATCATTGGTGCAGAGGTCGAGTCCAACTTTGGTTGATTTATCCGAACGATGTTCAAACTGTTTTTTGAACGCTCTTCGAACACACGAAAAACTACGTTCTGTGGCCACGAATCGCTGCATAAGGCGATTTCTTCCAATTGCTTGCTGACTCCGACTTTGAAGGACACGAAGCTCAAACTGCTTGGCTTTTTGCCCTTGGGAATAAGTTTTACGATCTTCACTCCTGCCTCGCCACTCAACTCCAAGCATTCCCGAATCAGCGTCGCAATATCGCTTTCTTCCGTCGATGGGTCGAGGGCTGAAAGATAGATCCGTAATAGGTCTTCCTTCGGCTGAACCGTTTTAATTTTGTCAGTCATCGGTTTTGTCCCGCATGTTCTGGTCGGAACTGACGGAATCTTAACCGGACTTCCAGTATCGCTGCGTCGTCGCTTGTTCGAGGTTGGCGCCTCAAGCCGTTTTTGTCTTATCCATGGGCTAATATTATTTTGAAACGAATTGCCCTGAGCGTTCGTGTCGACTTTCGCAGAAAGAGTAACGACTGCCTCGCTCAGCTTACTGATATCGTCTTTCAGCGATTTGATGGCTTCGGAATCCTCAACAATTTTGCTGTTTGCAAGCATGGTGCGGAAATTTCCATTAGAGAATAGTATCGCACGTCCAGAAAACGTTCCCATCGTACAGCCCTAATTGATCCATTAGAGGCAGGTCCACCTTAGCACAAATCATGTGGAATAATCTCCCACAAAAGCCTTGACAGACGATTCGTTCAGAAACAACAACTTTTTTATTGCAGTGAGTGCAAGACATTGTGGGTTCAAATTCCACCTATTGGTTTATTTTTTGCACAACGATTATTACTTCGCAAACAGATGGCGCTGAGAAGCGAGAAACAAACGAAAAAGGGGAACAATGACGTACTCGCAGTAAACAGAACAACAAAAACACTTCACTTTTTCGTTGCACTAATTCTCAATATTTTCACCAAATAAACTTATTCATTCAGCACAAGTTTTTGCATGAACATAAAAACGACCGCTGGCTGGATGAAAAAAAAACGTAAATAAAAGCTATTGGCACACAAAAAAAAAAAATCAAAACACAGCGAACAGAAAAAACAATCAACTTTGTCAAAAAAACATATAAAACTGTGTAGTGATGTAAATACATTAAGATATTTATCGCCTCTTACCTCTTTCCCCACGGCCAATTACAACAATATAAACATCGTTATCTTATGTAATGCATAATATTCAGTACTTACCGCTCACAGTTCAGCATCACACAAACCAGATTACAAACAATAACATTGTACAATCAAAACAATAAAAATCGAATTGTCATAGAATAGGAATGGATGGAAACGGACTCGCTATCAAACAAAGCCCCATTGTTTATAGCGAATATTCCAGAATACCCGAGCAAATATACAACAATAGAATTTACTGTAGCGTGTACCGTATAAAAAGGGCACGAAATGTTTAGTACATCGTTAGAGGCGAATGAACTGAATAGATGCTTTAAATCTTAAAAACAAAGAGTGAAGTGAAGTCAGTAGGGGTAGTGGGGGCAAATTGGTCATGCGGGGCAAAGTGGTCACCTGCTTGTTTGGTAGTATGACTATTGACTATTGACACCATATTGATAGGCACCTTATGTTTGAAGTGTTTAATGAATTTTGAGTCACCCTGTACTTCATTAGAGCTGTCGCATGTCGAAGTATGAATAAAACCAGAAATTGCTCTCTCGATAGCCATTCGGCCGTAGTTCTGTGCGCATGGTATTTAAGGAATTTCTCGTGAAATTTAGTTTATTCAATCTGATATGTTGGACAAATCATCAGTTTGGACGACTGTTCACATATTCTAGGAGAGGTGACCATATATTTTGTTCAATCTCAGCGATTAATTAGCATAGAAATTACTTTGATATTTGGGGGCAAAGTGGTCATAGGTGCATAACGACTTACAATGTTCTGTTTACTAAAGCAAATATACCTCATCACATTCTGCTCTTGAAGAGGTTCCTTTTGTGGTTTGACCCTGGATAAATATGCCACTCCAACTAAACCAAGCCTCATTATGCGGAATTTTATGTGTTTCTTACTATGTTTTTGTATGCATGAAAAAAATTAAATTGATACACTAGGTGAATAGGCCAAGCTTACTTCATACATGTACCTACTACATCAAACATGATTTGAACAAATTTGGATGGAATAAAAACGCATAAATCTATCCAATTTAACTTGATATGTGCGAGTGACCACTTTGCCCCCACTAGGTGACAACTTTACCTCCAAGCAAAAAAAAAAAAACAAAAAAGATCTTTTTTTGTAATGATGAAAAATGTACTATTTTGAATTTTTATAGTAAAAGCAGTATACCATCTTGAACAACAATGAGTTGAACTATAATATTCTTAGAAAAATGGGAATTGTAGCGATATGTGGACGCTGGAAATGGGCAACTTACTTAGGATGACCGCTATGCCCCCACTTCCCCTACATCGTTCCGTCGCCAATAAATTTTCGAAGTGAAATTATCGAAATTGAAATTAAAATTATCGCTGACTGCTCAGTCGAAGTAGTTCGATTCGGGAAGTGTTCGATTCCAGTCCAGAGTCCGCCATTCGTCGATTTTCTCCGTAACTTTCTCATGAAAGGAGAAAGAAGGAGGAAGGAAGATTCCTCCATTGGCATATGACTCTTGTTCGTGTGTAAAATCCACATCTAATGGAAAATGGCCGCTGTACTTAAGGTGAAGGTGGAAGCTAGCCATTGTAGTAGTATAGGTAAACCCACGTGTAAAAATGGGGTAATAGTGTTTGTGATAGAATATCACACGTAAATAGATCAATTCACTTTTCAGACTGTGTGCCGCTTCATTGACACGAGTCTCTGAATACATTTTTCTGAATATACGCGAGCGTAACATGAGCAAATTTATAACACATGCGAATTGGGGCTCTTTTGGTATTAACAAGTTCTTTTGCATAGTAACTCGATGTTGATAATTCCTTAACATTTTCCTTCGTTGATCGTATTGTTTTCACACATTCACGTTGGGGAGCCTTAACTCTTCTCTTCGTTGGTCGAGGCATTTTGATTGAATGTAGTACTTTTCCGTTTACTGTTTTTGAAGCATAGGCAACCGTGGCAGTGTTCCGAGCTCTGCAATACAATTTTCTTACCCAATGTTAAAGTTGCTAAAACTTACATTATAAACCCATTAAACGTAAAAATAATAATTGTATTGATATCATCAAAATTTTATTCTATTGATTTTCATGACATGAAACGCTATGACACAGGAATAACATTTTATTGAGTGGTTTTTGTAGCTGTTTCAATTATGTTGTCTGGCATCAGTGTCGAAAAAATAACGATGCGTTCACCAATACAAACAAAACCATTGCCGAGAATTGAAAAATGAAAATTTAACTTTCAGAGCACTAGCTCGAGTTTTCCGACGTTTTTCACTATACAGTGCGACAGCAGATGAAAATTTAATATCTTGTGAGTAATCGATTAGAGTTTGGTTGATATTACTTCATGGGAAGTGTGCGAAAATGATCATTATCTTCACACTGTTTCGCAAAATTATAGATTTTCGGGCGAGGGGTGAGGGAGGGAGATGAAAGAAATGAGCGTCATTTGTGGCTAGCTTCCACCTTCACCTTAATGGCGGGTGTTAAGCGGTAGGCACGGCTGTTCGGATTTAGCAATGTGGAAGGTTAGATGAATATGTTTTCTTTATACAATAATGGTATACAAAAAACATTGAACCACTAGAAGGAAAATGAGCTGTTTTGTAGAATGAAAATAAATCAAGCTACACACATTTTACTTCGACCACATTTTGATGGTTCCACTCTTCAATTGAGAGATGCAGGTGTCGCAGGTCGCAGGATCGCCATGTGGACACCCAGTAGTTTCTTTCGGTTATATGAAAAGACTTTCACGTACGCGTTCATACTGAGTCCGCCCAACTGGGTCAGACTCCCTTTTATTCAATTCGTTTATTTCTTACAACTAGCTACAACCTAAATTCTATTATTATGCGTGGTCAGGCGAATTGTAGTAAAACACATAACACATGTGTCCGAAAAGATGTCAACCGGAATCGAAAGCATAAATAGGAAACGTTTGCGCATTTGCGCAAGCATGTGTTTGTCATTAAATTCACAAAGAAGTGCAAAAGTAAACAAAGGAAGTTAATGGTCAGCGCGTCATATTATGCAATAAATAACCATCGGAACCTTGGCCTGAATTTACGACATGGTTCGCATGTTTATTTTGGTTGCACAGCGTGACGCACTTGCTAGAATTTTGTTGCCATAAGGGCATGTGTATCGGGTTGTAGGTGGTCCAGTGATCCTGTTACACCTTCCCTCTTTTTGAGAATGATGTAATCTAATGGAATCATTCGTGTTCAGTAAATTTCGCCTAGAATTCGTCTGACCTTACAATTATTCTGGTTTTTGTATGTATAAACATGTTTGTTTAATATTTGGAATATGTACATTTTTTTTTTGTATTCGAGTTAATTAACTAACTAATTACTAACTTGGTAAACTGTTGTAGTATACAATACAACATAGGTATTTGAATAGGTAATATTATAAACTCGTGATCGTCTGGGAATTTAATTTAGTTATGCATTCCCTTCCCCCTAATGGAGATGGGTTGCTCATTAGTTGCATTTTATTATGCGATTTTTATGTATAGTCTGTTTGTTTTTAGTTTTAATGTCTACAATTGTGACATTGGGATGCTCAATTGATATTATTTGGAATGGTCCAAGGTATATTTTATCTAGTTTTCTTCTGTTCTCATTCGTTAACAGGACTGAATCTCCTATTTTTATTTGTATTGGTTTGGCAAGTTCACTTTGTTTATCTGTACGCTTCTTTTTTATTTTATCAATTAACTCTTTAGTAGTCTTTGCTGTAACTTTTAGTTTGAACTGTAGCTCTTTGTGGTAGTCTTCGAGATTGTATATTGGTTCTATATGTGTAGGATTTTGGATATTGAAGGGTAGTATGGCGTTTCTGCCAAAAACGAGTTCGAAAGGTGTGTAGGAAAAGTCTGTGTGAGGAGTCGTGTTGTAACAGAATGTGTAGTAAGGCAGCCAGTCATCCCAATCACTTTGTGTAGGGTTGACAAATTGTCTTACGTATTCATTCAGACAACGGTGATTCCTTTCTAGTCCTCCTATGGATTGGGGGTGATAGGGTGTCGAAAAATTTTGTTTTATCTGTAATAGTCTAGATATGTTCTCGAATAATTCATTCTTGTATTCGGTTCCTTGATCTGTTTGGATAACAGAAGGAGTGCCGTAAACAAGGATGCAGTTTTCGACGAAAGCTCTTGCTATTGTAGATGCTTGTTTGTCGGAGGTTGGTTTTATTATTACATATTTGGAAAGGTTACATTGGATAGTTAGGGCGTATCTGTTTCCGGAATTTGATTTATTGAAGGGGCCAATCGTGTCCATGGATATATGGTCGAAGGGTTTTTGAGGGGTTTTGGTTTGTATATAATTTTCGTTAGATGTCGTTAAGTATTTGTTCTGTTTGCACTGTATGCAATTTCTGACGTAATCATAAATTTCTTGTTTCATTTTTGTCCACGAATAGAGTCTACTGAGTTTTTTGTATAGTCGGCTGGCACCAACGTGTCCGCCTATTGGTGTGTTGTGAAAATTTTTTAGGATACTTAGTTTTTCTTCACTGCTTTCTATCACACGCTTGGGTGTGTAGAGCACTATTTGCAAGTCTTTTAGTGAGTCGTTACAAGTCTTCTTGAAGAGTTGAACGCTGCATAATTGGAATATTGCGCTCGATAACGCTAGAGCTATCACGCTTATTCTCAGTTTCTTGGTCATATTTTCAATTTTTTGTAATAAGTTTCCTAGGGATTTTTCGTCATTGCTTGCAATTTCAGTGTATGTCGACATTTTTTCTCTATATCCTGTTTTGTTTGTTATTGCGCATTTTATTATTTCAGTTTCATTTTCACAAGTGATTTCATTACTTTCAAATGCGCGTCCGCATTGAAGTTTGGGTAGACTCTCCCATTCTCTAGGTTCGACTGCCTCGTACACTTTAAGTTGATCAGACTCGGTGTTGTCGAGTGCAGTGAAATTCGCTTTTTCGGGGTTATTTTCAATTCTTTGTGTTTTCCTAGTCATGGCTCTAGTTTGCATGGCCATCACTGTTTTCAGTGTTTCAGAGTCAATTTTTATTCTTGATAGGGCATCAGCCGTTACATTTAGTTTTCCTTGTAAGTATTCTACGTCGAAATTAAATTCCTCTAGATCCAGCCTCATTCTAGTGAGTTTTGATGAGGGGTCTTTCATAGAAAATAGGTAAACTAAAGGTCTATGATCTGTCTTCACAGTGAATTTTCTACCATAAAGATAGGGTCTAAAATACGTTATTGCCCAGTGAATTGCAGTCAATTCCTGTTCAATCGTTGATTTATTTGCCTCACCTTTCGTGAAGGCTTTGCTCGCATAGGCTATTGGAAGTTCTATTCCGTCTTGTTCTTGGGTTAATACTGCGCCACATGCCACTTGCGAGGCGTCAGTTATTAGTTTGAATTCTCGTGTAAAATCAGGAAATTGAAGTAACGTTGGTGAAATGAGTTCATTCTTTAATTTATTAAATGCTATTTGACATTCGGGGGTCCAGTCAAATTTTACGTTTTTTCTTAGCAGTTTGTTCAATGGGTGTGCTATTTCTGCGAAATTCGGTATAAACCTTCGATAATAATTACAGAAGGCTACAAAACGCCTGACTTCATCGGGAGTCGAAGGTGTGGGGTAATTTAATATTGCTGAAAATTTTGTTTGGTCGGGCTGTATGCCGACAGCTGAAATATTGTGTCCTAGGTATGTCACGTCGGGTCTAAAAAATAAGCACTTTTGGGGATTTAATTTTAGGTTATACTTTTGTAGTTGTTGAAATACATTTTCTAAATTGTTGAGGTGATGAGTTACAGAACATCCAACAACGATTATGTCGTCAATATAAAGAAATGCACATTGGGGAGGTAGTCCGCTGAGAGCTATGGACATCATTCTCTGGAAACTGTTTGGGGATATATTAAGGCCGAAAGGTAACCTAGTGAATTCGTAGTGGCCGTTAGACGTTGAAAATGCTGTGTATTTTTTTGATTTGTCGTCAAGTTCTATTTGGTGAAAACCTGACATTAAATCTAATGTGGAAAAGTATTTTGCTCTACCTAAATTATCAAGGATTTCGTCTATTCATGGAAGTGGAAATTTATCTGGTGTAATTTTTTTGTTTAGTTGGCGGAAATCAACCACCAATCGCCATTTCTTATCTTGGTTGTTAGATTTTTTGGGAACCAGTAATATTGGTGAGTTATATGGTGAGATGGAATGTTGAATTATTTTATTATCGAGCATGTGATTAATTTGTTTATTTATTTCTGTTGTTTGGGCTTCAGGTGTTCTGTAATTTTTTATATATACTGGAGTTTTGTCTTCTAAACATATTTTTTGCTTGTAGAAATTGTTTGTTGTTAATGTATCTTTTTCCAAAGCGAAAATGTCGTTATAAGTTGTACAAAGTTTGATAAGTTTAGTTTTCGCATTGTCTGGTGTGTTTTCCAGTTTTAATTCTTTGAGTAGTTGTGTAATTCTATTCGGAGAATCCTGATTTATTGTTGTGTTAAGTTGATTAATGGAGTATTCGCTTAAAGGTATTGCTAGTGGTTTGAAATCTGTTGGTATTGTTGTTTCACTTGTATTAGTGTTTATGAGATTAATATATGATGAATTTTTAGAGATTATTGAGTTTGCGCAGAATAGGCCTGGTTTAATTTCTTGTGCTATTATGACGGTATCCTCTTCTATGTTCGGTAAGAAAAATTGTTTTATTAACTGACATCTTGGTGGGATAACGTAATTATTATCCCAGTTATCTTGAATTGGTATCTCTATCTGCGTATTATCATAAAAGAATGTCATTAGCCATGTTTTCAGACATAGGTTACATTCAAATTTGGTTAGAAAGTCTCTACCTAAGATGCCATCAGCTTTTATTGGAAATTTATTGCTGACGATTTGGAATTGATGTGGAATTTCTATGTCATTGAATATAATGTTTGTGCATGTGCTTGCAATTGTTTCTATTTTTCCTTCTGTAACTCCGTTAATAATGCATTTATTGTTGGTGTCTATTATTTGCTTTCCGTTAATTGGGTCTTCTTTGATTATAGAGATGTCCGCACCTGTGTCGATTATTAATGTGCATGGTCTTTTAGTCATTTGCATTTTTAGGGTGACGAACATTGAACAAGTTACGTCACATTTGTAAATGTTTAACATCGGTTTCCTAACTGTTGGTTTCCCTCCAATGACATAACCGGCTCGGACTGGAGGTCGTCCGTCGGAATTTCTTCGTTTCCCGTCAATCGGATGTATTGTACCGGACGGTTAAAATTAGCATTGTGTTGGTTGTTGTGATATCGCTGCGTGTTATTATTTGTAAATTGACCTCGAACTTGGTTCTGTCGGCCCAGGTTGTTATTATTTCTTTGAGGAAAAGTTGAGTTGTTGAAAAATTGTGCGTTTCTGCGTTGTTGATTATTAAAGCTGTGTTGGTTTCTACCTCTGTTGGTAGAATTAAATGGATAACGCTGATAATTGCCCCTGTTAGCAGGGTGGTTGAAATTGTTATTGTATCGATTTGTGTTTCTGTTAATTTGCGAATAGGAGAGAATGTTAACGTTCGAACTTGTGGAATTTTCTTCCAGTGCTTTTGTTGTTGCATCTGAAAATGAGTTGAAAGTACCCGCTCTGATGATTAGAGAGGTTTTTTCGTTTTTCAGTCCGTTAGCTAGGCTTTTTATTCCTTCCTTTGTTGCCAATGATTTAGCAACCTGTGTTGGAACTTCAATTCCGATGTACGCATTTTCTAATTTGTTGACCAGTATTTCGAGATCTTGGCAAAAATTTTCTATATTACCATTTTGTCTCAGACCGGTCATTTTTGCTATTATTTGAGCGGGGGGTGTGGATTTAATTGTCGATTTAAGGGTTTGAATGATTTCTTCCAAAGAAGATGGTGTGTCGGGGAAGGCATTTCTAGCTCTTCCTTCGAGTTTTGTTAAAATAACTGTTATGATAGTCGTTTTATTGTCATTTGTTTCTAGTGTTTTTACTAGGTTCAGTGCGTCCAAAAATGATTTTAGTTTGTCGATTGTTCCGTCAAATTGAGGTACTATGGAGGAAGTGAGTTTAATAGTTTCTGGAAGGTTTGCCATTTTTGATTTTATTTTGTTCAATCCTACTGTAAATAAAACCGCTAGTCCAATCTCTTTTAGGCTACGTCTTTTATACTGTTTATTACTAGTTATAGTTTCTCTAATATTTTGGATAGCTTCTTTAGCTGTTGATATGTAGTGGGTGCAGTCCGATCCCTTAATAGTATTTATATTTAGTTTTAAAATTCGTTTTACTTCGGCATATAATTGCTCTGCTTCTTGTAGTTTAGCCCTCAATGTAGTTTTTCTAAGATTTTTTACTATTTCTTGTTGGATCGTCTTGTTGATTGTTTGTAGTTTTTGGACGTTTTTATGTAACTTAGCTGTAGTTTGATCCATCTGGTTTTATACTAGGTCGGACGCCGCTTGCATTTTACGTGCCGCCTCCACAGCTTGAGCTGTTACCCATGTTTTGTAGGCTTTAAAAAGTTTCATGAGCGTTGTTATGATAATTACGCCTAGAAGAATACAAAGGATTGTTCCTTGGTATTCGTGCATTTGACCATGATTTTCTAAGTGGTTCAATATTTGGACCTGAGGGTCTCCTGTATTTGCTACAGTTTTAGAGCTAAAAAGACCCATGCTGGTCTCAAAACACATTGGGCAACAACTATCTATGTATTTATTTCGTTTTTTTTTTTTTGGCAGACTTATCTCACTTCTTAACTAGGCGAACCTAGCCAGAATTTTCACCTGCCCCCGGGCTTCTGAATGCCAAAGGGGGACTAGGCTCTGCGGAATGCACGTATCTGCATGCTCGTGCTGTTTTAGTCCTGACCGAGGAATTGTCGGACAATCGCGCAGGTGCTAAGGATGACCGACTTTTGGATGCCGGCCAATTCCTTCTCGATGTTCAACACCTTTAGCGCTTCCAGAAGTGTCTTCGGGATAATTCCAGTTCCAGAGAGAACGACTGGAACAATTCTTGGGACCTCCCTTAGCCCCCACAGTTCCTTGAGCTCCACGGCCAATGGTCGGTACTTGCAGATTTTGCGACCGTGGGTCTCCTCCAGATTCTGGTTCAGTGGAATAGCGACATCGATGATGGTGACTTTGCGGTCGCTCTTGTCGTAAACCATTATATCTGGGCGGTTGTGGTGGATCGAGAGGTCGGTCAGAACAGTGCGATCCCAGTACAGCTTGAAACGGTCATTTTCCAGGACAGGTGCAGGCAGGTACCGGTAGTTTGGTACGTTGTCTTCCAGTAGAGCACATTGGAGCGCCAGTTGTCGATGAACAATACGGGCCACGTTGTTGTGGCGCTCGGTGTAGGCTGCGTTGGCCAAAACGGGACAGCCTCCCATAATGTGCTCTATGTTTTCACCTGGTTGATGGCACATCCGGCAAATGTCATCAACGTCTTGATGCCAGACGTATCGCCTGCAGTTTCTCGTCGGCATTATCCTGTCCTGGATGGCTATCATGTCGGCTTCTACTACTGAAGAGAGTTCACCACGCGTTAGCCACAGATTAGATGCGGCCTTGTCGACGTGTGGCCGGTCCAGTTGATGGGGGTGGGCACCATGCACTGCCTTCTGCTTCCAAGCTGCAATCTTCTCCTCCACTGTCTGCAGATTGCAGTTGAGTTGGTACTCCGCTTGCGCCAAGTGCAGAGCGCTGTATCCTCTGTCGGCGGCGCAGACAGCCCGGTATAGCGCGTTTTGGTTGGCGCGTTCTGCGAAGTACTCGCGCAGTTGTCGTACCTGGGCAACACACAGTGCAGAAATGTCGACGATTCCAAGTCCCCCTTCTTTGCGTGGTAGTGAAACTCTCTCCAGTGCCGATTGAGGATGGTGCATTCCGGCCTCTTTGAATGCTTTCCTCATCCTCCTCTCAAGGTCCTCTAGGTTAGTTTTGCTCCATTTGACTACACCAAAACTGAAGGTCAGCAGGGGAACCGCGAATGTGTTGATCGCGCGTACCTTGTTCCCCGCGTTGAGGAAAGTCCTCAGGACACAGTTCACTCGACTCAAGAACTTGTCTCGCAGCTCCGTCTTGATGTCGGAGTGGCGAATCCCGGTGAGCTGTCGGAATCCAAGATATTTATAGGATTCGCCACGAACCATGTCTCTTATAAACTCGCCGTCATAGACCTCGTAGCCTCCGGATTCGGTAAGTTGTCCTTTCAGCAGGTGGACACAGCGACACTTGTCGAGGCCGAACTCCATACAGATGTCCCTGCTTATGTCTTCGACAACCCGGATAGCTACACCTAGACGCTGACGTGAATCAGCGTAGACCTTGAGATCGTCCATGTAAAAGGTATGGGTCACTTCTTCGTGGGCGCCGTCGCCATACCTTATTTTATAGCCATGACCGTTTCTATTGAGCGTCCTACTGAGGGGGTTCAGTGCCAGACAAAACCAAAGCGGGCTGAAAGAGTCGCCTTGGAATATCCCCCTCTTTATCTGCAGCGTTCTAGACTGCAACACATTTTCCCCATCACTGAGGTGCAGAGACGTACTCCACTGCCTCATCGCATGCTGCAGGAACCTAACGACGACGGGATCAATTTTGTAGAGCTCCAATACCCGGACGAGAAACGAGTGAGGTATGGAGTCATAAGCCTTCCTGTAATCGATGTAGGCCATACTTAGGTTCCGCTGGTTATATACCGCCTGGCCGACTATGGCTGCGTCGATGATGGCCTGGTCTTTGCAGCCATGCGTATTTTTCCTGCATCCTTTCTGCTCTTCTGCGATGATGTGATGCTGTTCGCAGTGAGCAGAAACTTTGGCGGTAATTATGCTGCTCAGTATTTTGTACAGACTCGATAGGCACGTTATCGGTCTGTACTTTGATGGGTTCAATGTGTTGCTGTCTTTCGGGAGGAGGAAGGTGACGCCACGGGTGGCGAATTCAGGAAGGTTGTGTGGGTCACGTAGCACCTTGTTGAAGCACTCAGCTATCTTTGGATGTGCGACGGTCAGCTTCTTGTGCCAAAAGTTCTGGACACCATCGGGGCCCGGTGCTGCCCAGTTCCTCAGGCACCGCGAGGCTTCGCGGACATCGTTCTCTCCGACGATGATAGCTGGCATCTCTCCAATTTCACCACAACTCTCCTCCTCCCGTCTTAACCACATTTGCCCGTCGCGATGTTCTACTGGGGTCTCCCAAATACCAGCCCAGAAGTTCGTCACATCGCTAATATCTGGCAAACCTTCGCGGTAGTCGGGCTTCTCGTCGCTAATGTGGTCGTAGAACGCTTTCTCGTTATCTCTGAACATCCGATTTTGTTCCTGGCGCTTTGCAGAGTCAGAGTAACGTTTCAGCCGTTTTGTAAGGACGCTCAATTGCTGTACCAGTGTGTCGAGTTTTTCCGTCAGCTGGTGAGCTCCCAGCTGGCGAAGTTCAGTAGGCCGCACGATCACAGCAACTTGGCGACATAATTTCGCCGATCTGCTGCCTCTTTTGTACGCCATCAGTCTTCCAATTGCGGCGCGCTTGTTTAGGATCCGTTGCTCCAATCTCCTTCGCCATGGAGGCTCACGCCTTTCACGGAGATGTTGGAGCAGTCCGCCTCTTGGCCTAATACGGTATCCTAAACTTTTGGCGGTCGCCACAGCAGCACAGTAAACTTTCAGTTGCAGCTCCTCCATGTTCTCAGCATCAACCAAGTGCAGCGGAAGAACGTGCTCGTTCATGAGCTTTACTGCACTTGTCAGCCTGCGGGAATGCTGCAACTTCGGGATCCTGGGGCGCGACAAAGGGTCCGTGTCGCGGAACTGTGAGATCGCCTCGTCGTAATGGAAGACCAGATCGCGTAGTAGTTGTTGATCTGGCTGTGGATCTTCCGGCTCAGGGGGTTGTTGTACTGTGGCCTCCACTGGTGCTGATTCGCGTGCCCCACTCGCGAATGAATTGCTCAGCCGTACTGAACTTCGTCTCGACACATCGCTTGCTCTGCTTGTTCTGGAGCTTAGTTCTCTCTGCACCTGCTGCTTGATCTCGTCGACTTGCGTTTGGGAGAGCATATTGTTGCGTACAATCGCTCTACGCCTCGCGTTCATCGCGTTTTGGTCAAGCCTCCCGACGAACTCTGGATACGCTTCCTCGAACATTGCGAGTATTCGAGGGCGACCGCTCATGTCCGTCTCCAAAGCAGTGCAGATGTAATAGGCGCGGATCACGAATTCATTCATTTCATGTGTCCACATGATCCGTCGCCTAGTAGTACCCACAAGTGTGGACGACTGTCGTCTGACAGTCGCAACACGCCTCGTAGGCGCAGCGTTTCGTTGGTGATGTCGATGGCTGCTGTTTCCGTGTGGCGGTAGCTCTTCGGGTTGAACCCGGCCCGCTCTTGCACATCGCCCTCCAGCCGCTGGCCGCTCGCTCTTACGCCCGTTCCAGGACCAGCTCCAGTTCGGGGACCCTCCTCGGGCGATCGCATTCTGAGTATTCTTCGTGAACGTAGCTCCATTTTCTGGGTGTATCTCCTTTGCCCGGGAGACAGCGGGTTGGCAAGGCCTCCATGACCCGGGAGGCCTTCCCCGGGAGAGATATAGCGCTCTGACTCGCTCGCACCCCCTCACTTAGCCACTTTCGACACCCGTTCTCGGAGCCAAGACCAGGTGTGTGTTTCCAGTTCACGCCCGATCTAAAAATGTCGTCATATGATCTTCGTGGAGGCGTGAGATAGGAACATTTGAGACCAACAGGTAGGCTCCTACCCTAGTGTTGATCCCCATTTGAGAACCAAATTTTTTTTTTGGCAGACTTATCTCACTTCTTAACTAGGCGAACCTAGCCAGAATTTTCACCTGCCCCCGGGCTTCTGAATGCCAAAGGGGGACTAGGCTCTGCGGAATGCACGTATCTGCATGCTCGTGCTGTTTCAGTCCTGACCGAGAAATTGTCGGACAATCGCGCAGGTGCTAAGGATGACCGACTTTTGGATGCCGGCCAATTCCTTCTCCATATTCAACACCTTTAGCGCTTCCAGAAGTGTCTTCGGGACAATTCCAGTTCCAGAGAGAACGACTGGAACAATTCTTGGGACCTCCCTTAGCCCCCACAGTTCCTTGAGCTCCACGGCCAATGGTCGGTACTTGCAGATTTTGCGACCGTGGGTCTCCTCCAGATTCTGGTTCAGTGGAATAGCGACATCGATGATGGTGACTTTGCGGTCGCTCTTGTCGTAAACCATTATATCTGGCCGGTTGTGGTGGATCGAGAGGTCGGTCAGAACAGTGCGATCCCAGTACAGCTTGAAACGGTCATTTTCCAGGACAGGTGCAGGCAGGTACCGGTAGTTTGGTACGTTGTCTTCCAGTAGAGCACATTGGAGCGCCAGTTGTCGATGAACAATACGGGCCACGTTGTTGTGGCGCTCGGTGTAGGCTGCGTTGGCCAAAACGGGACAGCCTCCCATAATGTGCTCTATGTTTTCACCTGGTTGATGGCACATCCGGCAAATGTCATCAACGTCTTGATGCCAGACGTACCGCCTGCAGTTTCTCGTCGGCATTATCCTGTCCTGGATGGCTATCATGTCGGCTTCTACTACTGAAGAGAGTTCACCACGCGTTAGCCACAGATTAGATGCGGCCTTGTCGACGTGTGGCCGGTCCAGTTGATGGGGGTGGGCACCATGCACTGCCTTCTGCTTCCAAGCTGCAATCTTCTCCTCCACTGTCTGCAGATTGCAGTTGAGTTGGTACTCCGCTTGCGCCAAGTGCAGAGCGCTGTATCCTCTGTCGGCGGCGCAGACAGCCCGGTATAGCGCGTTTTGGTTGGCGCGTTCTGCGAAGTACTCGCGCAGTTGTCGTACCTGGGCAACACACAGTGCAGATATGTCGACTATTCCAAGTCCCCCTTCTTTGCGTGGCAGTGAAACTCTCTCCAGTGCCGATTGAGGATGGTGCATTCCGGCCTCTTTAAATGCTTTCCTCATCCTCCTCTCAAGGTCCTCTAGGTCAGTTTTGCTCCATTTGACTACACCAAAACTGAAGGTCAGCAGGGGAACCGCGAATGTGTTGATCGCGCGTACCTTGTTCCCCGCGTTGAGGAAAGTCCTCAGGACACAGTTCACTCGACTCAAGAACTTGTCTCGCAGCTCCGTCTTGATGTCGGAGTGGCGAATCCCGGTGAGCTGTCGGAATCCAAGATATTTATAGGATTCGCCACGAACCATGTCTCTTATGAACTCGCCGTCATAGACCTCGTAACCTCCGGATTCGGTAAGCTGCCCTTTCAGCAGATGGACACAGCGGCACTTGTCGAGGCCGAACTCCATGCAAATGTCCCTGCTTATGTCTTCGACAACCCGGATAGCTACACCTAGACGCTGACGTGAATCAGCGTAGACCTTGAGATCATCCATGTAGAAGGTATGGGTCACTTCTTCGTGGGCGCCGTCGCCATACCTTATTTTATAGCCATGACCGTTTCTATTGAGCGTCCTACTGAGGGGGTTCAATGCCAGACAAAACCAAAGCGGGCTGAAAGAGTCGCCTTGGAATATCCCCCTCTTTATCTGCAGCGTTCTAGACTGCAACACATTTTCTCCATCACTGAGGTGCAGAGACGTACTCCACTGCCTCATCGCATGCTGCAGGAACCTAACGACGAAGGGATCAATTTTGTAGAGCTCCAATACCCGGACGAGAAACGAGTGAGGTATGGAGTCATAAGCCTTCCTGTAATCGATATAGGCCATGCTTAGGTTCCGCTGGTTATAAACCGCCTGGCCGACTATGGCTGCGTCGATGATGGCCTGGTCTTTGCAGCCATGCGTATTTTTCCTGCATCCTTTCTGCTCTTCTGCGATGATGTGATGCTGTTCGCAGTGAGCAGAAACTTTGGCGGTAATTATGCTGCTCAGTATTTTGTACAGACTCGATAGGCACGTTATCGGTCTGTACTTTGATGGGTTCAATGTGTTGCTGTCTTTCGGGAGGAGGAAGGTGACGCCACGGGTGGCGAATTCAGGAAGGTTGTGTGGGTCACGTAGCACCTTGTTGAAGCACTCAGCTATCTTTGCTTCTCGGGCTTCTCGTCGCTAATGTGGTCGTAGAACGCTTTCTCGTTATCTCTGAACATCCGATTTTGTTCCTGGCGCTTTGCAGAGTCAGAGTAACGTTTCAGCCGTTTTGTAAGGACGCTCAATTGCTGTACCAGTGTGTCGAGTTTTTCCGTCAGCTGGTGAGCTCCCAGCTGGCGAAGTTCAGTAGGCCGCACGATCACAGCAACTTGGCGACATAATTTCACCGATCTGCTGCCTCTTTTGTACGCCATCAGTCTTCCAATTGCGGCGCGCTTGTTTAGGATCCGTTGCTCCAATCTCCTTCGCCATGGAGGCTCACGCCTTTCACGGAGATGTTGGAGCAGTCCGCCTCTTGGCCTAATACGGTATCCTAAACTTTTGGCGGTCGCCACAGCAGCGCAGTAAACTTTCAGTTGCAGCTCCTCCATGTTCTCAGCATCAACCAAGTGCAGCGGAAGAACGTGCTCGTTCATGAGCTTTACTGCACTTGTCAGCCTGCGGGAATGCTGCAACTTCGGGATCCTGGGGCGCGACAATGGGTCTGTGTCGCGGAACTGTGAGATCGCCTCGTCGTAGTGGAAGACCAGATCGCGTAGTAGTTGTTGATCTGGCTGTGGGTCTTCCGGCTCAGGGGGTTGTTGTACTGTGGCCTCCACTGGTGCTGATTCGCGTGCCCCACTCGCGAATGAATTGCTCAGCCGTACTGAACTTCGTCTCGACACATCGCTTGCTCTGTTGTTCCTGGAGCTTATTTCTCTCTGCACTTGCTGCTTGATCTCGTCGATTTGCGTTTGGGAGAGCATGTTGTTGCGTACTATCGCTCTACGCCTCGCGTTCATCGCGTTCTGATCAAGCCTCCCAACGAACTCTGGATACGCTTCCTCGAACATTGTTAGTATTCGAGGGCGACCACTCATGTCCGTCTCCAAAGCAGTGCAGATGTAATAGGCGCGGATCACGAATTCATTCATTTCGTGTGTCCACATGATCCGGCGCCTAGTGGTACCCACGAGTGTGGACGACTGCCGTCTGGCAGTCACAACACGTCTCGTAGGCGCAGCGTTTCTTGGGTGATGTCGATGGCTGCTGTTTCCGTGTGGCGGTAGCTCTTCGGGTTGAACCCGGCTGGTGGCCCGCTCTTGCACATCGCCCTCCAGCCGCTGGCCGCTCGCTCTTACGCCCGTTCCAGGACCAGCTCCAGTTCGGGGACCCTCCTCGGGTGATCGCATTCTAATTATTCTTCGTGATCGTAGCTCCATTTTATTGGGTGTATCTCCTTTGCCCGGGAGACAGCGGGTTGGCAAGGCCTCCATGACCCGGGAGGCCTTCCCCGGGAGAGATATAGCGCTCTGACTCGCTCGCACCCCCTCACTTAGCCACTTTCGACACCCGTTCTCGGAGCCAAGACCAGGTGTGTGTTTCCAGTTCACGCCCGATCTAAAAATGTCGTCATATGATCTTCGTGGAGGCGTGAGATAGGAACATTTGAGACCAACAGGCAGGCTCCTACCCTATGTTGATCCCCATTTGAGAACCAAATATTGAATATTTGTACGAATTGAATATTTTGAATATTTTGAATTGAATTTTGTGTGAATATTTGTATTTTTTTTTTTGGCAGACTTATCTCACTTCTTAACTAGGCGAACCTAGCCAGAATTTTCACCTGCCCCCGGGCTTCTGAATGCCAAAGGGGGACTAGGCTCTGCGGAATGCACGTATCTGCATGCTCGTGCTGTTTCAGTCCTGACCGAGAAATTGTCGGACAATCGCGCAGGTGCTAAGGATGACCGACTTTTGGATGCCGGCCAATTCCTTCTCCATATTCAACACCTTTAGCGCTTCCAGAAGTGTCTTCGGGACAATTCCAGTTCCAGAGAGAACGACTGGAACAATTCTTGGGACCTCCCTTAGCCCCCACAGTTCCTTGAGCTCCACGGCCAATGGTCGGTACTTGCAGATTTTGCGACCGTGGGTCTCCTCCAGATTCTGGTTCAGTGGAATAGCGACATCGATGATGGTGACTTTGCGGTCGCTCTTGTCGTAAACCATTATATCTGGCCGGTTGTGGTGGATCGAGAGGTCGGTCAGAACAGTGCGATCCCAGTACAGCTTGAAACGGTCATTTTCCAGGACAGGTGCAGGCAGGTACCGGTAGTTTGGTACGTTGTCTTCCAGTAGAGCACATTGGAGCGCCAGTTGTCGATGAACAATACGGGCCACGTTGTTGTGGCGCTCGGTGTAGGCTGCGTTGGCCAAAACGGGACAGCCTCCCATAATGTGCTCTATGTTTTCACCTGGTTGATGGCACATCCGGCAAATGTCATCAACGTCTTGATGCCAGACGTACCGCCTGCAGTTTCTCGTCGGCATTATCCTGTCCTGGATGGCTATCATGTCGGCTTCTACTACTGAAGAGAGTTCACCACGCGTTAGCCACAGATTAGATGCGGCCTTGTCGACGTGTGGCCGATCCAGTTGATGGGGGTGGGCACCATGCACTGCCTTCTGCTTCCAAGCTGCAATCTTCTCCTCCACTCCTCCTCGGCGGCGCAGACAGCCCGGTATAGCGCGTTTTGGTTGGCGCGTTCTGCGAAGTACTCGCGCAGTTGTCGTACCTGGGCAACACACAGTGCAGAAATGTCGACGATTCCAAGTCCCCCTTCTTTGCGTGGTAGTGAAACTCTCTCCAGTGCCGATTGAGGATGGTGCATTCCGGCCTCTTTGAATGCTTTCCTCATCCTCCTCTCAAGGTCCTCTAGGTCAGTTTTGCATTGTATTTTTTTTTTTTTTTTTTTATTAAGAACTGCTTATATATATAATGATTTCAGGAGCTCACCCGCCTTGCTTTTCCATCCGGCACCTCTGCATGTGATGGCTGCTTCCTGTCTGACTTAGTTGATTTCCTTCTATGTTGACGAGGGGGTAACACTTAGCGATGCTGTGGTGAAGTAACGCTACTGCTGCAGGTGGTACCAGTACGATTGCAAGTACCAACGGAATCACTGTATTGCGGGAACGCCTCTTTAAATGGGAATGCCTTGCTGACCGTTGAGGCTACCCAGTGGTGTGTTTTAGCGTCATGCCCTCGCGCACCTGTTTTGCTGCTTTCAATATCGATTCGCTGATTCTGTCATGCGTCTCATTTATCAGCACTCACAAATCACAAATCACTCTCTTTGTTTTTTTTCACCAGCACCAGCTAAAATAATTTTTTTTGTCTTTTTGTCTCGCGCTGGGCCCCGACGGCTCGGTGGTTCTGATGTAAGGATAGGTTTGTTCAGTTAATGACTCTTTAAGGATTAGAGCACTTGCAGTTCAACGTAAACATCGATCGTGAATCAAACTTCTCAGCAGACAACGATGGCACAAACAAATGAGCTTCTCCAACCGACTCCGTGCAGGAATCATTTTCCTTCAACATGCTTTCCACTTTGCTGTATATGCTCGACAGCATGTCTTTATTGTTCAATCAATCCGGAACAAGCGATTCATTGTCGGAATTTTCTTCTTCTTTCACTACAATCTTTGACCAACGTCTATCACTCACTTTATTCTTTCGAGAGAAATAAATTTGTAGATCACTGTTTGCACCTTAATTTGCTTAATTGGTTTCTGTTCAGTCGCACAACAACACTTTCCGGCTCACCCTTAGTACCGCACAGATCACACTAGTCCTGTCACGGTCGCCATGTCGCAGGTCGCAGGATCGCCATGTGGACACCCAGTAGTTTCTTTCGGTTATATGAAAAGACTTTCACGTACGCGTTCATACTGAGTCCGCCCAACTGGGTCAGACTCCCTTTTATTCAATTCGTTTATTTCTTACAACTAGCTACAACCTAAATTCTATTATTATGCGTGGTCAGGCGAATTGTAGTAAAACACATAACACATGTGTCCGAAAAGATGTCAACCGGAATCGAAAGCATAAATAGGAAACGTTTGCGCATTTGCGCAAGCATGTGTTTGTCATTAAATTCACAAAGAAGTGCAAAAGTAAACAAAGGAAGTTAATGGTCAGCGCGTCATATTATGCAATAAATAACCATCGGAACCTTGGCCTGAATTTACGACATGGTTCGCATGTTTATTTTGGTTGCACAGCGTGACGCACTTGCTAGAATTTTGTTGCCATAAGGGCATGTGTATCGGGTTGTAGGTGGTCCAGTGATCCTGTTACACAGGTATCCTACATTTCATGTTGTTCATCTCCGTGTTTACCGACTAGCTCCTATTGATGGGATTTCTTTCGACACTCAGTAGTGAAGGAGTAATTTTAAACAAAATTTGAATATATTTGACTTCCTAATGATTCGATTTGAATTACCTACAAAAGATATGACTAAAATATAACAACTTTGGGGCGAATGCAACGCACCATTATGAGCGTGATTGAAATACGTCTACGATTGATGCGAACTGTGACAAATTTCTCGAAATGCTAAAACTTTCTTTGGATGGATTACGACTGATTTTATTGTTGATTATTCGCATTTTGTGTATCGGAAATAAAACGGCGTGGGGTTCATTCACGTAGGAAATTGAACAACATCGAACAACAAAATAGGAAGCAATGGATAAACCCCGTAAAAGGTCGCTATTTGATTTCTACAGGAAATCGGTTTAAAATTTTTCAATTACTTCAATAATATTGTCTGTTTTTTTTGCCTCCGCCAAGAGTTTCCAGTTGGTATGAGTTATATCTTTGTTCCAATATTTGAATCCAATACAGTTATACACCTTTGGGTTGCTGTTTGATAAGGATCATTTCCACGTACAATTCATATTATGTCACGCTTAGCTACTTAGTTTCAATATAGTCATAGAATGGAACAATTTCTTAAATTTGAGTTCGAATTATTATCTAAGAAGAAAAGGGAGAAGTTTCCTCCGATATTAACGTACGATTCGTTTCCGGTGCTATTCCCTAGTGTTTGAGTGAATATGGTTTGAAACAATGGGTAGGCAAAAGGTGGCAAAAGACGATGGTATTAAATCGAGTTCACTACGTAGATTGGAGAGGCTGCGGTAATTCCGGTATAAGTACAAAATCTAGTGCGCTGATGGGTCATTAAGTTTTGGAGTCTCACAATCGGTTTCATTTTTAAGAACTTTGCAAGCTAGTCCCGGAATAATATCACCACCCAAGAGAGAAGTTCAAAGTGTGTCTGTCAACCTCAAAGTTTCCTACGTTGAAACCACGCTTAAATACCAACTTGGGAGCCCAAAAGCTCCCCTCCGTGAGCAACGTAGTCCTATAAATGTTCCCTACCTTCCGTACTGCCAAACGACGTGTCTGTTGCTAAAATAGAAACTCTTATTGTTTTTTCATCAGTCATATCCTTGATGTCTTGGCAGTTCTTAGGATTGATAATATGTTCGTTCTCTCTCTTGAAACTGCCGGGGGCGCAAAATCCGCGGATCTCTCGCCTTAACTCTACTTATTCAAATTCTCTGCGTAAATAGATAACGTTAACTGCCTTAAATACCCCTCGAATATGTGTTCATTCTAACTTTTCTCCGGGAAAACAACACCATCTTCCGTAATATGTTTCGATTCCTGAAGCTACATTTGCTTAAATTGCTGATATACGAACGTCATAACATTTCACTCCTCGTGGTCTGTGACCGCCCTAACGCTAGTTTGGGTAACAAAATCATGTAATGTACAAACAGTTTCCTTACATGGACTACTCTCCGTGTGGACTGCACATAAATTCTTCGAAAAATGTGCAACGTTTTTTTTTTGTTTTGTTTTGATATATTCTTACGTTCGAGTCTACTATTTATTCCTCTAACCTGTTTGATTTGATATTTGTTACAACGGTTAACATCACATTCAATCGAACTCAAACAGAACAATGTCTGACATTCGGAGATTATTTTTGGTTATGGGTTGTTGTTGGTTCGTGTTTTATCAATTTGTGCTCAGCTCATGAAAACGGTGACCATTGAACTCAAAAGTAATTAAGCAATTGACGGGGCAACAGATAGAATAATCGATGGGCTTTGTAATGTTTAGTATACGTAGGGATACCAGCTGGCCGGAGTTGTAAATCAGGACAATGATAACCGAATATTTTTGGCTCGAATTGGATGATATGGACTTTAAACCTACTTTCACAATATAATAAAATAAAGAATGAAGAATTTCATTGATATCCAAACAAAAATTTGTTTGTTTTTTAAATAAAACATTAAAAAACAAACAAATTTTTGTAGCGCTCTTATTGAAAAACCCGATACTATGAATACCTTGCCAACGAAGTGTAAAGCCTGTCCACGTTAAATTTCTTTACTTTCAGTGTAGTTTATGAAATATTTCACTAATCAATGAAATATTTCACTTACATGACAGCTGAAACCCTTCTCTTTATTTCGATGTCCAACATGTTTACATTCTTCTCCAGTTTGGTAAAATGGCGTCGAATCAAGTGGAAGTACGCAAACGCATTTTGCGCGAACGGCAGCAAAATCCAACACTGTCGGTACGCTATCTCGCCAAAAAGCTAAAACTGCCGAAGAGTACCGTGTTTAGTGTGTGCAAATCGTTTGACCAGCGCTTAACTGTGGATCGGAAGGTTGGAAGCGGAACAAATCGAAAAGTATGCTCCCGACAAATGGACGCAAAGGTGGTTGCCATTATTGAGTAACATCCCAACCTTTCAGTTAGAAATGTGGCTCGAAAGGTTGAAAAATCAAAATCATATGTATAAAAAGTGAAGCAGAGGCATGGACTGAAGGC
Organism: Toxorhynchites rutilus septentrionalis; assembly: GCF_029784135.1. Lineage (NCBI taxonomy): Eukaryota > Metazoa > Arthropoda > Insecta > Diptera > Culicidae > Toxorhynchites > Toxorhynchites rutilus. The sequence continues at coordinate 216,826,584 of NC_073745.1, read as the reverse complement.
GTACAAAGTGAAAATGGGTGCCCAATCGTGATGATAAGCTAAATTTCTCCACCCAGTTTTTGCAAAAATGTTCATGCACCATAATGGACGATGAAACTTATGTTCTCGAAGACTTCAAACAGCTTCCGGGTCTCGTTTTTTATACTGCAATGCGAAGGAATGCCGTAGCCGAGTGTTTCCGGATTAAGAAGCAGTCTAAATTCCCCAAAAAGTACTTGGTTTGGCAGGCCATATGCAGTTGTGGTCGAAAATCCAAATCTTTCGTCTTTACCGGCACTATCAACAAAGACGTCTACGAGAAAGGATATCTCCAGAAGCGGTTGCTACCATTCATAAGAAGCCCCGACTCTCCAGCGTTGTTTTGGCCAGATTTGGCCTCTTGTCACTATGCAAAATCCATCCTGGAATGGTATAATGCACATGAGGTCAAATATGTGCCAAAAACAGCAAATCCGCTGAACTGTCCAAAACTTCGCCCAGTGGAAAAGTACTGGGCTCTGATTAAGCGAAAACTATTCGAAACTAAGAAGAAAGCGAATGGCGTCAATGATTTCAAGAGGAGATGGAAAAGCGCCGCCGCCAGCATATCTGAGGATATTGTACGGAGCCTAATGGTAGATGTTCCCAAGAAAGCGCGTGAATTTTACAGACAACGTAATTAACATCGAAGTAAGCTTTCCTTGTATAAGATGTAAGTCTAGTTTACTGAAATAAACAATCGGTTTTGTTGTATTACGTGAATTTTGGTTTTACTGGCATTATCTTGGTGTCCGAAATTTAACGTGGACAGGCTTTATACTTCACAACGCATCTCAAAACAAGTTTGCTTACCGTACTTTTTCACAATTGATCTGTCATTTTCATATATCCATGCGTCAAGAAATATGTGAAGTCTTGGAACATCTACTCTCCGATGAAATTCCGCCGATCTTTTAGGCGAAATATCGTGGAGTTAGATCTGATAGAATGTTCTGCAGATATTAAATTAATAAATGGGTACACTGGCTTCGGCGTCTTCAATGAAAATTTCAGTGCCTCTTTCAAACTCAGAGATTTTTGTTCCGTGTATGTTGCTAAGTGGGTGCGATACACTATGATTTAGGGATCATTAGAACATTACCCAACGTCCATTATCTTTTCAGACAGTCTCAGCTCAATAGAGGCCATCCTTACAATGAAACTTGATAAACGAGTTTTTTGTTCGGAAAATTATTCAAGATTATCTCCAGCCGATCCATCCTCCAGTGATCTTTTGGTATAATGGGCTGATCACAGGTTTAGCATAAAGACCACATCACCTTCACAACTTCCGGCAAGTACTTCGTACTATATAGTTCCCAGTTCACCATATGATTCGAAAGAAGAGCGGCTTGAACAATCCCTTCTCGTTTGTCAGAAAATGACTTTCCTCGAGAACTTGATGTGAGTGATATATTCGTGGACATCGCTTACCTGGGGAACGTAAAGTATCCGGTCCCCTGCCATTCGTTGAGTTCTGGCATCAAGTATGTCTTGTCTTTCATTATGAGCAAGAAAAGAAGTTTTTCACCAGAGAAAAAGAAGTTTTTCACCAGTACCTCAAGCTACTCCTTCTAGGTGATTGCCTGCTGCTCAGATACGGCAGGTCTCGTCCGACGCTTCCGCATAAAAATGTCCATTTTGGCCAGATTCTCCTTCACCATTTGGCCGGTTGCTTCGATTTCCCGGTTTAAGGAGCGGCAGGGAGAGGATGTTGTAAATACTAGATTGGCTATATCTAGTGGACATAAAGTGCCTCATGATGTCCAACTACTTCGCTGTGGGGTAGAGCTGGCAGTTTGAAAAAAGTTGATTGACAGTGCTGCTACTGGGAATCAACAGCCTTGAATCATTTTTATTGTAGGCTTAATAAACGTAAGATTTATGGAAAGTTTGTTCCATTGAATTATCTTTTGTAGTTTTTTTTCATCGCCATCCGAAGTCCATATTTCCATTATTAGTCTATTTTTTTCAATACATACGTTAACACTAAAATCGATGAAAAATGGATTGGAATTTTCGAGCATTCCATTCGATAATTGGAAGAAAATTATAGAATTTAAATCGTGCTTGCCAGACTTAAATGCTCTGACTGAGTGAGTGATTTTCAGGCGTAAACAAAATATAAACCACCGAAAAATTACAACTGAGTGCCGATACTTATAAAGAAATAATACAGATTAGGTTTAATTGCAAGGACACATGGTTTATGTTCACATAACCTATATACATAACGTTTTGTTTTTTGTGCGTTAGACCTCTGAACATCTGGCCACTTTATAGTTATACCATCAGGGAAATAAGCATTTCAAGTTTTTATTATAAAGTATTCGAAATATGATTCAGAACGGTACTCAAAAATTAAAAGCATGTGCAGGATTGGTGGACAAAAATTAGATGCTTTAAAAGGATTGACGGCTCGCTCGCATTTTCGGCACTTCGATGCCTTGTTTGTAACGTTCTTGTGCGACCTCTATTACCGAGGAATCACCCAACGTGCACTGCGGAGCCGAATCACTCCTTCATCACTGCTGGTATGCCAAATGGGCGATGCTTGTTGCTGTACGACTGGATAAGGGTACCGTGCGTGTGTATGTGCATCAAGTATATGCATACAGTTATGCAGTTTCATACAGCATGCAGTTTCTATAAGACCATTTCAAAACTCACAAGTATTATCAATGAAAAATTCATAACGACCGGCTGATTTACATTTCAATAATTGGCAACCTTGCCATTTCAGTCAATAACGTGGAAAATTCGTGTTGGAATACTATTTACCAAATGCTGCTGAGCGAATTTCTCGATATTTTTCCTTGTTTCCGAAATTGCGACCTTGAGCTCTTCAATCGTGGTGTATAGTTTTCCCTCAGTGTAGATTCTGCGTACAAGGATCCCCCTAAGATTTTCAACAGGATTCAAATCTGGAGAGCGAGGCGATTAATCCAAAAAAATAAGTGTTTGGTCCATAATCCATTGTTTGAATTCCTTGTTGATATGAATAGTAGCATTGTTTTGCTGGAATGTGAATTTTTTGTGACGATATCCACGCAAAAAAGGTAGGAGAGAGGATCCCTGAACAAGTATGTAATCTTTGAATGATGTGAGAGCTATCTTGAGCTTTCCGGTTGCACAGAATCACGCCCAAATCATGCACGAGCCTCCACCAAAATTCCTGGTTGAAAACTACTGTTCCTTTTTCCGTAAATCACGCTAGTACCCGTTAAAACCGTCAAGATCATCCTAATTGAACTTTTTTTTCGTCAGTGAAGATAACCTATACATTGAAGAACTTTTCGTTATGGTATATAGCAAAATGTATTCTTTTGGAAACATTCTTTGTCCCAACATACCATTTCCCACTGTCGGTTCACGTGAGCTTTGGCAAAACTCAGTCGTCTTCCGATGTGAGATGGTGTAAGATGAGGAGCTTTAACCTTTTAAACCCTCTTTATGTGAGGATTTTTTACCAAAACTTGACGAATTGTCACTCGAGTAACATTTAAATTGAAATATTTCTTTATTTGCATAAGCGATTTTGAGGTATTCGAAGCTGTTCTTGCTATTTCCCGCTTATACTGGTCAGAGAGCTTCGATTTACGTGGAGCTCTCTTCTTCTTACCGTATCCTTGAGGATTTGTCAAATGATTGAGCACTACTTGATGGGATCGTCCAATCCGACGAGAAACTTCTCTGATATATAAAATGTTCTTGGTGAAATGCATCGATTTGTCTTTCTTTTTCCCGTGAGTACTTTTTCCTTCTGCATTTTCCAGATTTATTGATCAAAACAACTAGAACAACGGAAAAATGTAACTGGTCTTATAGAAACTTGACACTTGAAAAATACAAAACCTTTGGTTTACGCTCAGCGCTTGCACACATACATATGAAAATCATGCAGTGTATGGTAGTCACCAATATCAATACACTAGAATATAAATTAAGAATATAAATACAGGCAATCGTGCTAGTCAATGATAGAATCCTACCATGCAAGTTTTACATTTGTAACATGCTTTAAAGAAACAAAAAAAAATTTCTTTGGAAGCGATTTTCGATGTAATTTTCTACATCATTTCTATAAGGTTTTTGTTGCTTGAAACCGATTCAGAGGCGATAACTGTGGGTCATATTCATTGAGTCGAGTTCCCAGTGAATATCTCAGATGAAGAAAATGGTAAGAAAGGATTCATTTGCTTTTCAATTTGATATTTTCCGCATCAGCTTACCATCGGGCAGTATGGCATATCCTCGATCGGCATCTCAAATACAGAACGATTAAAGACAACTGAGGGTTAACACAGGCGGTGCACAGTGGTCCAAAAGTGCAAAAACGTGATCGTGAGGGATTTCTCCAAAACGGTTAATTTTACGTATATGATGTCTTCGGAGAAGTTTTAAAGTACAACGAGGGCCACCTTTTGAGGGCTGCCATTTTGAAATGAATCCCACTAAAAAGGAGATCCAAAATGCATTTTTTTCAGCTTAAGAGATAGGAAGTTGGTGTCTTCATAAAAATTATAGCTCTTATCAAAACAAACAAACATATTTTTTTAACAGGATAACGTAGATGAAGGCCTTCCTTTAAATTAAGTGTAACTTTTGAGGATACAGGTGGATACAGACACTTGAAGTGTGATTTTGCAGTATTTTGCTTGTACTTTAATTTGTAATCGGTTTGGTCTGCCCCAATCTGCCCCTTTATGAAATATCCTAGTTCAAAAATAGTTCAATTTTAACATAAAAACTCCAATATCTCCAAATATATAAGAGATAGGAAAAAACAACGTGCGTCAAAAATGTGTGTTTTGACTAGGCAAAAAAGTTCTCTAAAAATTGTAAAATTGTAAAAAATCAAGAGGAAAAGTTAGGACGAAAATATGATTTTTTGGTGCTTTTCACCAAAAATGTCCCAGAACTATTTTAACTGGATAGATAGAAAGTTGATGTTTTCAGCAAAATTGTTTGTTTTGATAAGAGCTATAATTTTCATGAAGACACCAACTTCCTATCTCTTAAGCTGAAAAAAATGGATTTTGGATCTCACTTTTAGGGGGATTCATTTCAAAATGGCAGCCCTCAAAAGGTGGCCCTCGTTGTACTTTAAAACTTCTCCGAAGACATCATATACGTAAAATTAACCGTTTTGGAGAAATCCCTGACGATCACGTTTTTGCACTTTTGGACCACTGTGCGGTGGCGTCGACTAGGAGGTGCGGAGAGGGCGGACCGCTCCCGTGTGCACGATTTTAGGGGTGCAAAATGAATCGAATTTATATGAAGAAATTTGATAAATATGACTTTTGGCGGGGGTGAGGTGCAAATCGATTCTTCCGACCCGGATGCGACGCGGACTCTTTCCTGGGTGCAATTTTTTCTACTTTTCTGGCGTAAGAGGGGTGCAAATCAACTATTTCGCCCTGGCTGCAATTTTGTATTGATTTTTTAGTAGATTTGTATTGTTGTTGATTTTGTATAGATTTGTATTGTTAGTCACGTCAATAAGAATAACCATTTGCTAGAAAAGTTCATCAGTCATCCTCGTTCTCAGCGCTCGTCAATTCATTTTCTAGATAATTCAAATCATGTTGACCATCTCATGTAGAAGATTTTAGAAAATAAAACGAAGAGGATCACGTTAAAATCGGTCATTTTTTCTGGTGATTTGGCGTGGAATTGCTTCATGGTTTGTAGTTTTTTAGTTCATGCCAGACGTCGTTGCAACGGTTGTGTTTTGTTTAGTTTAATCAGCTCATGAATGACGTGGTTTCAATTTCTGTTGATTCCTAATAAGAGACGAATGAACTCTCAGAGTTTAAAGTCTCTTTAATTTAATACCTTCCTTCCTTCTGTTGATTACTAAAGCCTGTTTCAGTTATAATTAGGTCGCATAAAGTAAGACATTTATCAGCATAGAAATAACATAAAAAAGGGAAGGATGTCATTTTGTAGGTTTTTTAATTACCTTTAAGGGAAAAATACACGAAAAATATTCGTTCAGTAGTTAGGATGAGTTTTCGAACTTTTTCCCATCATTTTCTGGACAGTAGTGCTGGTAACATTATTTGCTATCTCGTTCCACCACTTTTCTATTTGAGCTGTTTTTTATAGTTCTGCCACATTTCTTATGTTTGCCTTGATGATTGCCCAATATCTCTTGATGGGTCGAAGATCCGGACGATTTAGTTGATTGATAATTTTTTCAATGAAATCGATCTTGTTCTCCTTATACCACTTGACGACATGCCGGCTGTGATGGCTTCCAATTCGAAAAATTCATCCGAACAGCTGAGGAATAATTTTCATGTAGTTTTCCCTTGAAGCTCGAATCTACAATGACGCATCTACAAAATAACATCCTTCCCTTTTTGTACGTCATTTCTATGCTGACAAATGTCCTACTTTATACGACCAAATTATAACTGAAACAGGCCTAATTTTTGCATTTCCTGTTGAAAATGGAATGAATGAATGTGTGCTTTTTCCTTTACTCAGGAAAAAATTAGTTTTGAAATATTGTGAACACACCCTGATGCATTCAAATGTCCACAATAGTCTCTTCCCCTTCGTTTCTTTGTAACACGTTTCTGTGTATTTTTTTAATTTTGCAACATCTGTGAGATAACATTTTTTCCATGGCAGTAGGTATAAAAAAAACACTTTTCTCGGAAAAATTTCAAAATATACACTGGAATCTTGACAGAGCTGAGAACCGTTGAACAACTAGATAATTTTAAGTAATACAATACACCAATTATACAAAAAAAAATCTCCGAAGTCAGACATCTTAACCTTCGCGCGCGCACAATCCGTGGGGCATGCATTCCGCGAATACGTTTTATCCGTTCTATACAATTAAAATTCAGGAGAAAATCCTAGCAATTCGATATATGTAATCACATCTGTAGAAATGTAACCATATAATGGATGCGCTGACGTGGTGCCGAACAACTGTCGTGATGATTATGTACGCTTGGACCGGGGAATGACGAGATTGGTTCCGCTTCGCTTCACGAGCGGGATGGAGGTGGATTTTGTTGAGATCGGTGTTTTTTTGTTCGTTTTCGGGATGGGACTAGGAGTACAAGGTGGGTGGGTATTTGTACAATAATTGGGTTTGGTGGGGGTGCTTGGGGATCTCGTGCTTGGATCAGCTACACCTTACCGACTAAAGATTCAACTAAAATCAGCACATGGTTTCATTGAACGGGGGCTCCGTCTCTTCCTCCAGGCTGTTTTTGATGTTGGATGACAGTTTGGCAATCTCATCCTGCACTAAGTTGGTACTTATGCAAGGAATTGCTTCCCGGTAGGAAGCAGTTTGTGTGTCTTCCGTGCTGGTCGAACTGCTCTCCTTCAGTAGAGCCATCATCGTTTTGGTTCCCAGTAAGCTAAGGTTATCACTGAAACGATTGGATTTTACTATTTTGCTACCACTACCGCTACTTCCTGCCGTTGTTGAAACTGGCGCAGCTGTCTGTGTGAGCTGTTCCAAGTCTTCAGGTATCGATTCAGAAGCCTTCAACGCTCCAGCCGATTTGTCTATACTGAATTGCTTCTTGAGGAAACCTGGCCGTTGGTCGGATGGGTGTACCAACGAAGCACTGCCAAGAGAGGATGCCCGCTTGGTGAAACCTGTTCGTTCGTCCGGGACAACGTTTGCCCCGGCTAACATTTCGATTACGGTGGAATTCATGCTAGTTTCCCCGTCCATCGACAGGTCGTTGGTAATAGACGAATTATCGATGTTCAATGAACTGTTCGTCTCGTTTGAACTTTGTTTTATGAACTTGTACGGTTGCATCGAGTAGTCAGTGTCAGTACTGGAGTTTTTCTGCAAACTCTCGCAGGATTTTTTGTATATACGGTGGCAACCCTCGAAGGACGCCGGATTTAGATATGTTGATTGCAGGTATTGAGAGTTTCGGGGTGAGTTTTGGCTGGACAAGGACACCGGAGAATTTTTCGAATCCCTGAGCGAGTTGCGATTCGAAACCGTTTGGCGTTCGTTTTTGACGGTGAACTCTTCGTTCCCGAGGGCGCTTGCCAGTGAAACGATGTTGGATTTTGAGGGGGTGATCGGTAGTTCGATCGCTGTTTCGCGTCGGAGCATCTTACGAGGACCGTAATCGTCGTGTGCGTCATCGAAAATGTCATCGTTTTCATCGACAGAGCACCGTGTTTGCAGTAGCTTCTCCAGCATCATATAATCACTGTCTTCGCATTCTTTCAGGTGCTTCTTCTCGATGAGGGCCGCAAACTCCGGATTGCTCATTTCGTTTACATTCTTCGGTCGATCTTCTACAATTTGACAGGATATTGGTAATCTGAAAATAAATATCACTACCCCGCCTCTTACCTCTCAGTGAAGATGTTGGAGAAGTTATCATATGACAGACACTCTCCAACTCATCGGTTATCGACGTATATTCCGCATGGATCTGCAGCAGCAATTGCCGTCCTCTGGCTACAGGTCGTGTCACGGCTGAAAAGTGAAAAAAAAACTGATGTTTGTACTACATTCCGCAATGTAGACAAAATGTCACTCACGCTCCTCTTTCCCGCTATCCGGTTCCGATTGGGTCACGCTCTGCTGTCGCTTGATAAAGCTCGTTTGATACAAACTTGTTTGTGATTTGTTGATATCGTACCCGGAAGCACTCTCCGAATACCTTCTCCCGGCTCCCATCGAACTGTTCCGTCGCCTGGCAGCGGCCCGTTGCCGCAGTCCGTCACAGTTTGGGTCAATTATGTCGTCAGTCGATTCCTCACCAACCAAGGTGCGATCATCGCAATTCTCCAGCGGGGTCAGCGTGTCTTTGCTCTCCGTGCTGGCCGTGTCCTGACGAACGTTCACGAAGGGGGGTTTTGGTTTGGCCGATGAACTGCCGACCCCCACCGAATCCGCGGGGGATATGCCCTTCGAGGGCGGAAAGTACATTTCCGAATCTTCGGATCTGATCGATAGCTTGCGATCTTGAGAGGGCTGGGATAGGGAAGCAGATTTTTATTTATTGGGGCGATGCATTTAGTGTTTATATTATGGAGTTTTCATGACACAATAAATGGTGATATTACAAGTTATCAATCTTTTGTTTCTGACATACGTTAACAGTTTTCATCAAAAAGAATATTTTGTTAATTGTCCATAGTTAATGGCATTCAATGTTCGGAAATTGTTTACTTCAAATCCAATAATTTGAAAAAACAGTCTTTTTAAGAAATAATATGTAAAATTGGTTGTAATTTTCAATAACTAGTCAGTATATTTGATTTTTGTCAAAAATAATGATGATGCCATGCAATGTTTTGCAAGCATTTGCATGAGCAACACTCGAAGTTTATCGATTTTGGTTGTAAATGCTGGAATATGTTTCTGGACACCGAATCTAGAGTATGAAAACCCACAAAATCTGTTTTTTGAATGTACAATTTGGAATATGAGCTTTTTTAGTTACAATCTGCGTTAGTGATAGTACTGGATGTAGCAATGGTTCTCAACCGGTAGTTTTTAGGAGTCTTAAAATAGTAAAACTGTTCGATGCCCTTATTATTGTTTTGCATTATAGTTTTTTTAACACTAGAACTACCGAAACCGTCAATTTGACGGATTTCAAATTTCATGGTCACAAATTTTATATAATTTTTATGTGTTGTTCTAACATTTTATGATGACTTTTCATGAGATGTAAGGACAGTTTTTTTTATTCATATTCAATTTCCGTTTATTGGCTTTAATTTCCATAATCAGTACCACCTATACCTATTTCTACCGACACCCGTCAAATTGACGGATCTGGCAATTTCAAAGTTTATAACAATATATGCATCATCCATGGAATGGTGGACATCAATACGTATTTGCATTCAATTAGACATGCAATTTCGTGCAGTATGCGCACAATAGTTGTCCGATATGTTTAGAGTTCGGAGTAGTTAGGAAATTTAGACTGTAAACAATAGAGAAAGTATGATCACTCTATTATAACAAAATTATAACAAAATTGCTTCTTCACAGGATGGTATTGAATAGAAGTTTAACTGAGAGTAAAAGTCAGAATCTTTTTTCTTTGAGTTTGCAAAATCAAGAGATTAAAAAAATGAGAATTTTATTCCATTGTTATAACGTGTATTTTTGTGTCTAAAAAATGAGGACCTTCTTTTTTTCACGAAACGATGTACAGAAATCGATTTTCAGAAATCATGAGATTCATTCGTTTCGACATAAAAAAGGCAAACGGAATGCTCGATTACAAACTGATAAATTTGGATTAGTTTCTGAAACGTGGAAATCATTCATTGAGGACAGCCAAACTTGTTACAAACCTGATCAAAATAAAACAATAGACAAGCAACTGTTTCCTACAAATGCAAGATGCAGATTTCTACAGTATATGCCAAATAAATCGGACAAGTTCGGAATCAAATTTTGGTTAACAGTAGACGTGAAGAGTTAATACCTTATAAATGGCTTCCCCTACTTAGGTAAAGATGAACTTAGACTATCAGGGGTACCATTGAGCGAATTTATGGTATCGAATCTACCAAGCAATTATGTGAACTGTGGAAGAAATATCACTACAGATATTTTTTTTTACAAATATGGAACTCGCAAAAAAAAAAAAACAAGTAGGAACTGTGCGATCAAATAGAATAGAATTGTCAGGAACAGCTAAAGTGGTGAAAGATAACATGGCTCTTTACTCTACAAAACTCTACAAATCAGATAATATTATTCTGACAATTTATAAAAATAAACCTCGCAAAAAAGTACTGCTTCTAAGCTCTAAGCATAGATCCGTAAAAATAGATTCCAATAGAAAACAAATACCTGAAATTTTATCGTTTTACAATAAAACCAAGTTTGGAGTAGATGTAGTTGACCAGATGGCACGCTAATATAGCGTAAAAGCAGAGTCTTGTAGATGGCCATTGCAAGAGTTCTACAATATTTTGGACTTGGCAGCAATCAATTCGTGGATTTCATACAAAGAGACTTGTGATGGGAACATAACCAGGAATCAATTCTTGCTTCAATTGGCAGAACAACTTTCCAATGAATATAAATACTTCCTCCAAAAAACAACCAAACAAAGCAATGGATTGTACTACAGAAAACTCAAGTATAAGACCTCAAGAACGAAAATCTTACAATTACAACGAAAATACAATTGTGCAACAAAAACAGAGCGATGTATACTTGCAATACATGCAACAATTACGTTTATGGCAAGTGTTCATCCAGAATAAGATGTTCTTGTAGACATATAAATGTAAATATAAACCGTTTTTTGTTTATTTTTTTATTATAAACATATAAAGTGTTATATTAAATGTGGTTTTTGTCAAATCACATTCTTTTATTAACATAAACTATGTCAAAATCATTCAATGCCTTGAGGAAGGTCATTTGGAATTATAGGCGATCTTTTAGTCCGTCAACTGAATAATGACCAAAGCAAAATTGAAATTTTGCCATCGTCTTCTGTTTCCGCCCAGATGGTTTTCTGAACAGGATTCTAGAGATGATTGGTCTCGTCACACTTCGATGATGTAGAAGAAATAATTTCAAATGTGACCAATGCTGGTTGGTCGCTAGTAATGTTTGGTTGACGATTTCGTCTGGACGTTTAACTGTACGGAATTTCACCTTCCGTAAGAGAAAACGTTTTCTGTAAACTTTCCGGTTCCACGAGATTTTCAGAACAATTGATAGTTTCACTATTTCACTACGATGGTTTATTTGCGACTGCACGATGTACTGAGCATCTCGTGACCTATTTAAACTGTACACGCTACGGAGAATTATTGCATCTTTACTCGAATATTCTGGAATATTCGCTATAAACAATGCAGCTTTGTTTTATAGCGGGTCCGTTTTCGTCAGTTCCTTTTCTATGACAATTCGATTGTGATTGTTTTGATTCAGTATGTTATTGTTTATATGTTGTTGTTGAAAATTCGATTGTGTGTGTTCTCTTTATTTAAATCCGATTGCTTCGTCCGGACTGGGCCGTAATATATTCTTATTTATAAAGCCCTTAAATTTGAGAAACTCACCTCAAATATTCAAAAGTATAATAGGAAGGTCAAAAATAACCTTTTAAAAATGTAAAATTGAAAAAAAAGATAATCAGCCATAGGAAAGGTTGTTGATTGTTCGATGGCTGGAGGGGGGTCAAACTATAAAACTTCTTCTTCTTATTGCTATAGAAGCTTCAAAGTTCTGGTTCTGGACTAATACCGACCCTCTCGTTACTCCGAAAAAAGTCAATTTGAAAATATTAAAGTTTACGTTGTTTTCAAAAAGATTTTTGACTGCCTAGAAAAGAATTCACTCTGAGAGAGCACAGATGTCAATGTGATTTTTCATCAGTTGATACTTCACATTACTTGATACTTGACGAAGAAATGAATTTATAATAGAAATTACGCCTTTTTTCTGTTAGCGTTTATATCCACGATGTATTTTCGCGTCACAATATTTCTAGCCTATTTGTGACATTACACTTTTTTGACGTGCCGCTGCTGATTTCTATGGTCTCGACGGTTTCGACTACTGTGCATCGAGCTGGCTACTGCTTATATACAGATTTTTGTGATTTCAATACCTTGTTTCCAAAGCAATTTTCGAGTCATTGAAACAAGTTTTTGGATCAATAAGTAACAAACATATAATGCGTAGACATTTCTTCCAATCGGCAAAGAGATATTAATGCTCAAAATCTTGTTTCTCCAATGTAATGCTCTCGATCTCGAAACTTTGAACTTACATCTCAGTGTAGAAATGAAAGACGTAGACCGACGTCAAGTTTCCTTTTCACATAAAAAGTCTTGAATAAAAATATCATGTTAAAATTCTCTACAGCTTTTAATACTTCCCCTTGGTTCACCGTGACTGGTTCGCTCTGACATCCTTTCTCTCAGATAAAGAGTTAGGAAATCAGCGCGCTGCACAGTGGTCCCTGAGAAAATTTAGGCGGCCAAAACTCAGATTTTTTAGCCAAAAACTAATTTTTTGGTAGATTGGGGTTTTCGGATACGCTGAGTTCATTTTTCAACTCGGTTTCACCAAAAAACCAAAAAAAAAATGGGTATATAACCCATATAACCGCAAGGTTGACGTGGGACTACCTTAGCTTAGCAATCATTCGTTTGTATTGATTGAATTTTTGATTGAATGCAATAGTTTCCAATTTCAATTGAATTCAATATATTTGCTTTGTGAGTAAAAAGTTTGAACAAATGCCATGTAAAGTCAATTCATGCATTGTGATAGATTGTTCTTCGTTACAAGTAAATTTAATGACAGACCTTTTATGTTTGGTGTGATTCCTGGAACAAAATATATGTAATACAATATATATGTATTATCAAACGATTATTTTATTTTACATTTACATTTCCCTCTGAAGTTTACATCTCTCAAGTGTACGTACTTCTCGAACCGCGAATTTGCTTGAAACTGGAAAGTTCATTCGCTTCTAGTGTCTGCACGATTTTCCCAGGTTCCTACGTTTAGAAGATCGTGTTAGAACAGACATATTCCAGTCTGCACAAAGGCAAGCGAGGACAAAAGTACTCGCAGTTTGCATTTATTTGCAGAACCGATTTCCCCAGAAACCTTGGTTTTGAAGTCTGTGTTAGGGAAACACATTTCAATCGGAACAAAAATACCCTCGACTCGTATGTATTCGCAATGCCGATTTCCCCACGCTCCATGTATTTGAAGTCTGTGTTAGGGAAACACATTTCAGTCGGAACAAAAATACCCCCGACTTACATGTATCTGCAATGCCAATTTCCCCAAGAATCCATGGATTAGAAATGTGTTAGGGAAACATATTTCAGCCGGAACAAAAATAACCCCAACTTGCATGAAATTCCGATTTCTTCCAGGCACCTTGGTTTAGAAATCTCTGTTAGGGAACATTTTTCGGTGAGAACAAAAGTCCCCCTACTTTCATGTAATTGCAATGCCGATTTCCCCAAGGCTGCTTGGTTTTTAAGGCTGTATTAGGGAAACCGTAAATCGGGCCAATCAAAACGAGGCAGTTAGGGCGTTTAGATAACGCCTAATATTTTACAGTTATTCAATTGTTTATCTAATGAAAAATAACATTTTGTTAGTTGCGATAGATGCGTAGAAATATTCACTATCAATTGATGCAAACATCTTTCCGATCTAGTAAGAAATGTTCGAGTTATAAGCATTCGAAATCTTTCATTTTTTCCTGCACGTTCTGTGTTCAGGTTTTCATTTTACCCCCCATATATTCCGGTTAGACGTAGTCCCACGTCAAAAGTGGATAGAAGATACACCCAAGCGATTGACCAGAAACGGCACGAATTGATCAACAGAAGATCTGTTTCGCCAGAAACTCCGGGATGCTGGTTGGGAGGTTTTAATGTATCCTCCATATATTCCGGATTTTTCACCAAGCGAGTGTCTTGTTTTGCTGTCTCATATTGCTCTTATATTACTCTGGAATACATATTACACAAATGCTGTGCCAGTATAGGAGAGTAGCAAATTTTATGTTATTTTGAAGCTCATTTTATGTAATAACTCGAGATATCAAAACATGTGCTAAAAATTATTTTAGGTGTACAAAGACATTGCAATTTTACTCACCGCAATAGTTTTCTCCGGCGAACGGTCACTTTCATTCTCCTCGGGCACTGTGCGCACCTCAAAGTGCATCCCATCGTCAAAAATGTAAGCATCCGGCCGTACCTCCGTTAGGGATCGATTAATTTTCTTCCTCGGGTTGATCGGCACAATCGTGCTATCACTCTCCGATATGGTTCTCGTGCGGACGTCAAGCAGGGCCCCACCCCCGCCACTTCCACCACCTCCCCCCGCGCTCACATTACCCGTCGATTCGTTCAGGTTATCCTGCAGCTGGGTGTGGGCCGACATAAACCGATGTATCACAGCTAAGTGCGAAAGAATCTGATCGGCCGATTCTTCCACTTTACGCAGCCGAAACTCAATGTTTTGAACGGTTGCCGTTTGCATGTTTTCTTTCTGATTTATATCCTCGATTTTCTGCGACATATTCTCCACTCGTTCGTCGGTATTTTTGATACGCTCTTCGGTGGATTGTTGCAGCAGAATGTCCTGCTCCCGGAAGTATCCTTCGATGCATTCCTCCTCGAAATCGTACAGCCGCTCCATGTCCTCTTTTTCGAGAAACAGCTTCAGCCCATTGTCACGAGATTGCTGGAGACCTTTGGCTTTCCGAATCAGATAACGGAGGAATGAGTAACAGTGACAAAATGCAATCAGCGGTGGTGGCAGCACTGGTTTTTGCTGGTATTCCATCACGACTGTGAAGCGTTGAAACATCCACACCTGAGGCAAAAAATCAGTTTGAAAAGCAATCTTCATATGTGGACAAAAAACCCAATATACCTGATGCGAGACGGCGTTCACTTCAATGAAGATGTTGTTGAAAACCGCAATCAGCAGATTAATTAACAGGATGTTTGCGATCAAAAGATACATCGACATCGCAATTGGCGTGACCCAATGACCTGACGAAAGAACGTTCACAGTAATCGTTATATTTCGGGTGGTCCCACTCTTCAATACTCACCTGTCACACATTGCGGCTGGGAAGGGTCCTCGCCACAGGGTGGATCGATATCGTCGGCAAACACCTCTCCGTACAACATGAAGTAAGGCTGATAGTACACGTCTCGCACCAACCGCCAGCTGGCGTCATTGTTGGGGAACAGTATAGCCTGTCGACTCACTCCGAAGCTCATCAACACCACCAATAAGAGAACAACGAAATAAATCATGTTTTTCACCATCTTTCCCATCATTGTCACCAGCGGTCCTGGGAGGGGGAGAAGAAGCATATTAATTAGGCTTGTTTAGAGAAATATTTTTTGTCGCCGACGCTCTCACCCAAGTACTTGTTCACACCAAGAATATTCAATATCCGCAAATACCAGTAGATGCTATCCACGCAGTAAATCACTCGGCCCACATCCATCGTGTATGGTCGCAGCCGGAGGACGAGTCCGATGAGGAAGAAAATTATGGCCGCAGCGTCGCAAGGATTCCACATATTCCAAGCCCAAACAGAAAATTTGTGGCTGAAACGAGCGAGATTAATGCATGTGGTAATTTGTACGGCTCGCAAGACGGATTGGGAGTGCGTGTGTCAAACGCATTATTTCCGGTTTTATCGCCGCACCGGAAAGCGGCGGGCCTTCAAACTAAGGTTTCTAAGATTATCATAGTGTGATGTGTCAATGTCAGTTATTAGAAGAACCATTTCATGGTGTGAAATCGAATCTTAAATCAAATTTCTATAACAAATGAACTTGAAATATCTGGCAAAAATATGATCTAACGTGCTTTGATCGATCTTTTACAAGCTTTGTTCCCTACAATTTTATAGAGCAAATACAACTCGTCTAGGGGATTGTCAGTACCATCTCAGATTGCAGTGAATCATTGTTGGTGTATAGTTGGTGTTAGTAAAAAAGGGCCATTTTTTTAATTTTTACAAAAATATTTTACTCAAAAACAGATTGTTTTCAGGCATAATTCTCGTTCAAAATTTTTCAACCACTTGTAAATAACACGTTTCTCCGTTACATGGAATAAATGTTTGATACAGACAATACGATAGAATAAAGACAGCCCTAAATCGAACAACTCTTCTTTCGAATTTTAACGATCCATTTTTATTTATATAGATAGAATCCATTTCCATTTTCGAACGAAGATAAATTTCGTTATCGCAAACATCAAATGGACTAAAAACGCTTGTCAATATGTAATTGTAGAACATATACGAATTGAATTTTCCATTTTCCTTCAGAGTTTTCCGAAAATTTTCAATTGTCATGTTTGGTTGGAATATGTGTGTTATTTTTTATGGGACCCCCTCTCCTTTCTCGAGGAGGAAGGGGTGTCATACCATCATAGAATCATTTCTCGTACCCAAAACCCCTCACACCCCTTATTTGGCTCCATTCGCACCTCTCCTCAGAGAGGTGGGTAGAGTGTCTTACCAGTATAGAAACATTTATTGCACCCTAAAACCTCCATATGCCTAGTTTGGTTTCATTTGCGTGGTTAATTCTCGAGTAATGTAGAAATTTGTGTTTCATTTGTATGGCAGGGGTGAAGTGTCTAACCACCATAGAAACATTTATTGCACCCTAAAACCTCACCATGCCAAATTTCGTTTCGTTTGCTTGGTTAATTCTCGAGTAATGCAGGAATTTGTGTTTTATTTTTATGGAGCTCCCCCTTAGAGAGGGGAAGGGGTCTCAAACTATCACGAAAACCTTCCCGGCCCCAAAAACCCCTACGTACCAATTTTCATGTCGATCGGTTCAGTAGTTTCCGACTATATATATAGAAAGATATAATTTTTTGAAATAACACCAAAAAACCATTATTTTGAAAATTGAAATTCAGAAAAAAATAAATATATGAATAACCTTTACAATAGCCATTCGTACATCGGAAGATGGACACTTTTAAAAAGTTTTCAAACAACAACTTTTTTTTTTAGAAATTAATTTCGATTAACGTCAAGATAGCGATATATAACCTCCTGCCAACCCAAGTGCTCTTGACCTCTCGCTTTGCTCGAATTCACTATCGTTAGATAGCAAGTGGAATGTAATCCAGGATCCCAACGGTAGTGATCACTTGCCAATCAAAATTTCTATCACCAATGGGTTGAATTCTTCTGAATCAATAAACATGGCATACGACCTCACAAGACACATTGACTGGAAAAAATATGCGGACGCGATTGCTCTAGCCATCAATTCCAGAGATGGTTTGTCTCCATTGGAGGAGTATAACTTCATTTCTCGTTTGATCTATGACAGCGCGGTTCGCGCTCAAACAAAATCCATCCCAGGTTCCACTATTCGTCGAAGGCCTCCCAATCCATGGTGGGATAGCCAGTGCTCCAAGCTTTATGGAGATAAATCGAATGCATTTAAAGCTTTTCGGAAACGTGGAACCATTGAGAATTTTCAAACGTATTTGGACCTTGAAAATCAATTTAAAAACTTGATCAAAGGGAAAAAACGTGCCTATTGGCGAAATTTCGTGGGAGGTTTGTCACGAGAAACGTCAATGAAAAAATTATGGAATGTGGCTCCAAACATGAGAAATCGCTCTTCATCCAATGAAAGCGAGGAATATCTTTAATTTTGCACGAAAGGTTTGTCCTGATTCCGCTCCTGTGCAAAAAATTGTTCGAGATATACCACAAGATAGGTGCGATCTTGATTCCGAGTTTTCGATGGTAGAATTCTCTCTTGCTCTTCTTTCATGTAACAATTCTGCTCCAGGATCTGATAAAATAAAATTCAACTTGCTAAAAAACCTCCCTGATGTAGCGAAACATCGCTTGTTGAATTTATTTAATCAGCTTCTGGAGCATAATGTTGTTCCGGATGATTGGAGACAAGTGCGAGTTATAGCAATACAAAAACCCGGATAACCCGCGTCCGACTTCAATTCGTACCGCCCAATAGCAATGCTGTCTTGTATACGGAAATTGTTGGAGAAAATGATCTTGTTTAGCCTTGATCGATGGGTTGAAACGAATGGCCTACTCTCAGATACACAATATGGCTTCCGCAATGGCAAGGGGACGAATGATTGTCTTGCGTTGCTTTCTTCAGAAATTCAAATGGCTTACGCCGAAAAAAAAACAAATGGCTTCAATATTCTTGGACATAAAGGGGGCCTTTGATTCAGTTTCAATAGAGGTTTTGTCAGACAAATTACACTCTCGGGGTCTGCCGCCTCTATTGAATAATATGTTATATAACTTGCTTTGTGAGAAACATTTGAACTTTTCTCACGGAGATTCGGCAGTAAGTCGGGTCTCTTACATGGGCCTCCTCCAGGGCTCATGTTTAAGCCCCCTTTTGTACAACTTCTAGGTAAGCGACATCGACAATTGCCTTACACAAAATTGCAGCCTAAGACAACTTGCAGATGATGGAGTGGTGTCTGTCGTAGGATCAAACGAATCCGACCTGCAAGGACCCTTACAAGATACTTTGAACAATTTTTCAACCTGGGCCATTGGGCTAGGGATCGAATTCTCCACGGAGAAAACAGAGATGGTGTTTTTTTCTAGGAAGCATAAACCAGCAAAACCAAAGCTTCAACTTTTGGGTAAACCGATCACTCATGCTATGTCATTTAAGTATCTTGGTGTCTGGTTCGACTCCAAATGTACTTGGGGGGCCCATATTAGGTATCTGAACAAAAAATGTCAACAAAGAATAAACTTTCTCCGTACAATTACCGGCACCTGGTGGGGAGCCCACCCCGAAGATCTTATAATGTTGTATCGGACAACTATTCTCTCAGTGATAGAGTACGGCAGTTTCTGTTTTCAATCAGCTGCCAAAACACACCTCATTAAACTCGAGCGAATTCAGTATCTTTGTCTCCGTATCGCGTTGGGATGTATGCCCTCAACGCATACCATGAGTCTCGAGGTTTTGGCAGGCCTACTCCCACTAAAAGATCGCTTCAATTTATTATCTCTTCGGTTCCTCATCCGGTGTAAGGTTATGAACCCATTGGTGATCGGAAATTTTGAACAGCTGATCGCGCTAAATTTTCAATCTGGGTTCATGAGTCCATTCATGAATTCATCTCCGTGCAGGTTGATCCTTCTTCGTATATTCCCAACCGTGTTTGTTTTCCTGACTACATCAATTCCTCTGTACATTTTGATCTGTCCATGATGCAGGATATCCATGGAACATCAGATTATCTTCGATCGAGGATCGTTCCAACGATCTTGGGGATATCAATTGTGATAATATGTACTTTACTGATTTACTGAGTCCTCTATGAATAAGTCCACTAGATTTGGAGTGTTCAACGAATTTTTTAGCACCTCCCACAGTCTTCAGAATTCTTGCTCAGTGTATGTTGCTGAATTGGCAGCGATACACTGGGCGCTGGACAGCGTCGCCTCAAGACCTGTTGAACACTATTACATTGTAACGGATAGTCTTAGTTCTGTGGAAGCTATCCGTTCAGTGAGGCCGGAAAAGCACTCGCCGTACTTCCTTGAGAGAATACGAGAAATTTTGAGTGCTTTATCCAGACGCTGTTATGTCATTACCTTTGTCTGGGTCCCTTCACATTGCTCAATTCCGGGTAATGAGAGGGCTGACTCATTAGCAAAGGTAGGTGCAATTGAAGGCGATATTTATCAGCGTCAAATCGCCTTCAATGAATTTTATTCTTTAGTCCGCAAAAATACCATAGTTAACTGGCAACGCAAATGGAACGAAGATGAATTGGGCCGGTGGCTCCACTCGATTATCCCTAAGGTTAGCCTCAAACCATGGTTCAAAAGTCTGGACTTGAGTCGGGACTTTATTCGCATCTTCTCCCGACTCATGTCCAATCACTGTTCGTTAGACGCGCTACTCTTTCGTATTAATCTTGCCGACAACAATCTTTGTGTTTGTGGCCAAGGTTACCACGACATCGAGCACGTTGTTTGGTCGTGCGAGCTGTATCTTGTCGCCAGATCGAATTTAGAAGACACCCTTCGGGCTCGAGGAAGGCAGCCCATGGTACCGGTGAGAAACGTGTTGGCTCGGTTAGAACTTGAATACATGTCCCAAATATATGTATTCCTTAAAGCAATCGATCTTCGTGTGTTAATGGCCTTATACCCTTAGTTTTTCCTTTTCCTTTTCCTTTGTGAGAGATCGGATCCCTTCTTAAGAATAAGATGAAATGTAAATACATATTAGATATAAGATAGGTTTAAGAATTGAGTGTGATGAGTGTGATTGAGAGTGTGAGTGTGATCATTGTCAACATATCCTCATACCCCCTCCATTCCCTGAAGAAAATATGTCACCCTTCTAAACTCGAGTAGACCGCGAGTAATCGGTTTCCTATATTATTAACATTAGAATTAAGGAAAAATGTATATATACTAGTAACAATACAGTAAGGAGTTCGGCTCCTTTAAACCTATGTAACTGAGCCTGTAAAAATAAACGATTTGAATAAAAAAAAATAAGATAGCGATATAGTGTATTCGACAAAAATTTATATCTTATTCAAATAAGAAATTTTGTTAATTAAGGGTTTCTGTCGAAATAATTACTTTTTTCGAAGACTCCTGTAAAAAATATGTTTCACTCGTAACATTTTTGTTTGTAAATTCTCGCATTTGACATGTTCTTGGTATGTTTCTAAATAGTAACAAGTTTGCGGAATATGTAAATCGCGATAATTTACAAATAAAAATGTTACAAGTTTAACAGTAATTAAAAAAAAACAAAAAAAACAAACAAGAAATAGTTGTTGCTGGGAAAACTGTTTCCCTATAGTAGTGACTTTTTTTCGAAGTATGCATGATTTGTTGGTGATTGTATGAGCTATTCATGTATATGTTATTCAAAATTAATAAAAAAAAAACATATTTTTGAGAAAAATGGATTTAAATTTTCTTTTTTTCAATTATTTTTTTTTAATTTGCTTGATATTTTTGAATGAAAACATGAATAATTTCCTACATTTCATTGTTTACCCAACATTTGATGTTCTTATACCTTTTGAGTGAGAATTTTTTTGAAGTTTTCTTTTTAACTTTTGTCTCGATAAATCTTCACTCAAAAACTAGAAGACTTACATAATGATGGTTAAAGAATGAAATGTAGGAAATCATTCAAGTCTTCAAAAATATCAAACAAATTAATAAACCGAAATTTAGTGGAATCAAAAGAATTACCAACAAGTCACCCATACATCGGAAGAAGGGCAATGCTACATGGGAAAAGTATTCCCAACAACAACTTTTTCATATAATTGAAGGCGATATTTATCAGCGTCAAATCGCCTTCAATGAATTTTATTCTTCAGTCCGTAAAAATACCATCGCTAACTGGCAACGTAAGTGGAACGAAGATGAATTGGGTCGGTGGCTTCACTCAATTATCCCTAAGGTTAGCCTCAAACCATGGTTCAAAAGTCTGGACTTGAGTCGGGACTTTATTCGCACCTTCTCTCGACTCATGTCCAATCACTGTTCGTTAGACGCGCTACTCTTTCGTTTTAATCTTGCCGATGGCAATATCTGTGCTTGTGGCCAAGGTTACCACGACATCGAATACGTTGTTTGGTCGTGCGAGGAGTATCTTGTTGCCAGATCGAATTTAGAAAACTCTCTTCGGGCCAGAGGAAGACAGCCCAATGTGCCGGTGAGAGATGTGTTGGCTCGGTTAGACCTTGATTACATGTCCCAAATATATGTCTTCTTAAAAGTTATCGATCTTCGTGTGTGATTGTCCTTATATCCTTATATTCTCCTTTTCCTTTTCCTTCGCGAGAAATCAATTCCCTTCTTACTAACAATAGAATAAGGTGAAATGTAAATAGATATAAGATATAAGATATGCTTAAGAATTGAGTATGATGAATGTGAGTGCGAATGTGAGTGTGAACATTGTCAACATATCCTTATATCCCTTCCTTTTCCTGAAAAAAATGTCACCCTTCTAAACTCGAGCAAACCGCGAGTAATCGGTTCTCTACTTCATTAACACTAGAATTAATGAAAAATGTTTATATATACTTGTAACAATACAGATAGGAGTTTGGCTCCTTTAAACTTATGTAACTGAGCCTTTTACAGCCTTAAACGATTTAATAATAAAAAAAAACTTTTTCATATTTTCTTAGAAAAAATTCGACGGGTTGTTCTCGAGACACGACCGATGAAAGGTTTAATGGCTTGCGTGGTTTTGTAGAATAATTTCGAGAAGAAACAATCCTTTCTTGCCTTTACGAGAAAAAAACACTAGTTAGTCATATGTCGCAAATTGTTTCTTTATATCAATGCACCCACTGCACTGAGTATTTAACGAGAGGCATTTTCCGTGCATCGCCATTCAACAAGCATCAAACACGCGTCTAACAGATGCAGCGATAAAAATGAAACATCGCGAGAATCTCCGTTTATGAATAATCGTTTCTCGACTCTCGGTCAAAACCGTCAACAAAGATAGGAGTTTGTTGCATCAGAACCGAGCCGAGGCGCACGAGAGCAAATACGAATGGCAACTAAAAGTATCGAAGGTGTGCTATTCAGATGTACAGAAAATGAACAAGTTCCAAGTTTCGCTCAACGAAAACAAGCAACACACACAAAGCCAAACACTGATGGCTAGAAGCGACCTATACTCATTTGCACTCGTCTCTTTTTTCGCCTGCTTTGCCATGGGTCGGAGTGTTGTGTTAATTGCAATGCCAGATGCACTTCAAGTGAAATATTCGCTAGCGTTCAAAGCTCGAGGGGAAACATTAAGCACAAAACGAGCAGAATATGCGACCTATACGCTAGCGACATCTTACTTACTATGCAAGGGTGAAGTTTACTTGGCAAATATTCTTTTTTCGCTATCACCCTTCGTTATTTCTATTCTAGCGGCTGCATAAGTTGCCCGTTATTGACAGCTCGTTCGGGAAAGCACACAAATAGACAGAACAAATGTATGAGGAAATGGGAATGCTTCCAATTTCCATCAATTTAAACCATATACAGACTATATATTGTAATGTATAGCATATCAAACAAATCTTAGAAAATTTCCGATTCGATTGGTATGAAAATCGTTAAAATCCGTTCGCAGCAAAAATAGTTATTAACGTTAACTTTATTTCATAAAAACGTGACCTGTTTTCTGATTTGGCCACCTTAATGTAAGACGTAGTTCTACGTCAAAAATACCACAGGGCGAACTCGATTATATACAATTTTTGATTTCTTTTCATTATACAGGGTTTTCCATTTCGGGTTTCCGAAAGTATACAGCCCTGCGCTGTCAACCGTTTGACATAGCTGTCAACCAAAGCGTCATATCGTTTTTGAATAAAAAAGAAGAATTTCATTTTTGATTCATCCCCTCAAAGTCAGAAAATACCTTTCTCAAATGAAAAAAGTAAATCTATCCACATTCTCTCAGAAGGTGACAGAAGATCATATTCGATGAAAAAAATCCTTACACGCATATGTTCAAATTTCAACAATGACAGGGTTATAGAACTTTTTTTTGATTCGGACTCTCTTGCCTCAAACTGGCTCTACTCTGAAAAGTACGCCGCGTAACCCAATTCAGTTGCCTTCATTTGAAAGATGAGAAAATTTATTATAGGATACAGTAGTGGAACATCTAAATTAGTGGATTTTAATAACATTTTGGAAGTGAAAAACTTAAATGTTTATAAATTTTTAATGTGTTATTATTAATTTTATCCTAAAAAAATACATTAAACTAGGCCACTGAACAAAGTTTTCTATGCTATGGCGCATGGCGTTCGATTTTTCGGAAGCCAACAACCTCCAGCACGAATTCAACAAAGTTGCAAAACTAGCAGGAAGAGATTGGGCTTCTAGCTTCATGTGGAACCACAGTCTGTCTCTTCGACCCCAAACACAGGGCAACGAAGCAACAGCGCTGCAAAGTGTCGGAATCCTCAGAACCAAAACCAAGATGAGGAATAAAAATAAACAATTGCTTAAAAATAGTTCAAAATGAATTCCAAATGAAAAATGTTTTTATTTTCACCATGCATTCAATTCAATAACGGTTATGTTTCGTTTATCTTTATGTTTTCACAATGAACTTCATTGTTTTTTATATATTTTTTTCATCAACAATGAGTTTCAAATAAATCAAGTGAAGGTGTATTTATAAACTCGATCTATATAAATAAAAATGATTTGGTATCCGTTCCTTACGATTTAACTCAAGAACGGAACCACGGATTTAAACAATAAGTATCAGGATTGATGCGTCTTAGTCTGCATCAGGTTTATATCTCAAAAAAGAAACTATATACTGAGAGTATAGATTACGTACATAAAAATAACTTCTATGGGAACTTGAGTGTTCGAAATTATTTATATCAATATATCAATTGTGTGTGAGACGAAGTTCGCTGGGTCAGCTAGTTTGTTAATAAAAACGAACTCTTTTTCAAATGTTGGACATTTTCGGATATCTTATATTGTCAGTCTCTTTCCTTCCAAAAATTTCCACGTGGTATGTTCGACTATAACACCCACTCTTTTCCATCCATAAAAAACACAGAACACCCCCCTCCTGCCTGCTGGACGGTGCCTATACTCTCTAGTAATGATGCTTCTCTCGCTTCTGATGATAAAGCATTTATTTTTGGTATAAATTATCTCAGAAGTTCAATCCATTAAGTGCGCACCTTTGCCTCCACTATGGGGCAAAGGTGCGCATTTGTCTTTTTGTATTAAAATAGGTATTTGTCCAATTACAAAAACAACTCGAGAAATGCTTGTACTACGTTTCGAAGGTAATATATATATATATATATATATATATATATATATATATATATATATATATATATATATATATATATATATATCTATATATATACGGAATTTTATTTGCTTTTATTTCAAGAGTTATTGGACGACGACAGTTAGGTGCCAATAAAGGTTTTGGGTGCCAATAAGAGTAGTTATCTAGATTTTCTATTCAGAACTTGTTCCGAAATGTTGATTTGCACGATAATATACCCTATGCAAAATATTAGCTCAGTCGAGATTCATTTATTGGTGTCACAAACTTTAAAGTTTTTTAGTTTTTTGAAACCCGAAAAATCACAGGAAATCGGGAATTTAAAAAAATGGTGCTAAATGTCTTAAAATTGCATGACTCATCGAGATTCACAGTTATCTCAAAAAATTTTTTTTGTCAAAAATCAATTTTTCACACGAAAAAACGACTAAGTGCCAAAAAAAAAACATTTTTTTTACAAAAAAAAATTTGAGATGACTATAAATCTCGACGGGTAATGCAATTTTAAGACATTTGGCATCAATTTTTTTAGAAAACCTCGATTTTGAGTGATTTTTCGTTTTGTCAAAAAAAATCAAATTTTAACGTTTGTGACACCAGTAAATGATAATCGAGATAACTATTTTTATTGGCAACCAAAACCATACTTTTCGTTTCCTACTCCGAAAAAAAAGTCCCAGAGTGCCAATTTTTGACAAAAAAAAATGTTTTCGAGATAACACTAGATCTCAACGTTTCATGCAATTTTAAGATATTTGGCATACATTTTTTTCTGAAATCCCAGATTTCTTTTACTTCCCCCTTGGGTGATTTTTCGATTTTCAAAAAACTCAAACTTTGACCGCTTTGCGCCACTCTCCCTTAAGTCCGATTGAGCTGAAATTCGGCATAGGGTGTTTTTTCGAGGTGGTGAACATTTTATATGAGGTAAAAATGTTGAGGTTGAAATTAGAGATGACCATTTTCATTGGCACCATACCACCACCATACATAAATCTAAACAATTTCCTATATTTAATTATTTGTATTATTTTGTAGGTATTATAGTTTTCGAGTTAACATTAAGTATTTTAATTCTTTTTTCAATATTTGCAAACTTGCTTAATTGACCAATGTTTTCACACCCACAACGTTGCAATGCTATCTGAGATGGTGCTGCCAACTCCTAAGACGAGTTGGCATGAAATTGGACAAAGCCTTCTCGTACAACATTGTGACAGGTTACAAAAAGGGATGGTTTCCATACAATCCACAAAACCAAGAGCAGAATTAACCACTGAGAAAGTAATTCAATATTAATTTAATAATTTGGTTTTGACTACATCAATGACTTGAATTTCAAATATGGCGCAAACCTGACGGAACCTTCCGTTATGCACGAGAACAATAAAAAGCGCTCAAAACCCATGTAACAAATATTATTATGGGCTAGGGCCATGTCTAGGTTCTCATCTAATTTGTGTATAGATAAGTCTAAGTAGTCCTATAAAAATGAGTGAACAAATTCCAATTTCACTAAATTGGCTTTGACGAGTCTCCCAGTAATAATATTCAAATTCAATTAATACACTTTATCTAGTCTTCTGAAGCGTCTTGCTTCAGAAAAGGGAAAAAGCGCGGCGAAACGGCTTAGGGTTAACGAGCATTAAAATATCTATTACTCACGAGATCGCTACCGGCTCGGAGGATACAATCTCCCTTATCTTCTCGCAGCCCAGCGTCGTGATGTACGCTATCGAGTATACCTCCTGCCAGCTAGGGTAGGCCTCCATCCGAACCAGCACCGTGTAGGTGAAGAGCACCAGAAAGAACACGTACGCCATCTGAAATGGTTAGAAAATTAGTGGCTTTACGAGCGACACAAACCCACAAAGCCCACACTTACCGAATCCGCCCAAAACTTGGTGATGGGAGCGGTGTAGAACTCGTAAAACTTCTTCTTCAGCTTGAGTGGACGCTGGTGGCGCACGAAGTGGTCGTACATGTAGTCCTTGTACTGGGTGTTCTCCGAGTCCGTCAGCGAGACCTTGGGGTGGATTGAATTGGGTTACTTCCAAAGAGTCGGATATATTGGGATGATTAACAAATATTGAATAAAATTGTACATATAATTATAACGGAATTGTTTTGCGCTGGATTGTATTCTCGAATAAATTTATAATGATTGAAGCTAACAAGCAAACAATAAAATTGATAAGAGCATCATAAATTCATGTTCACTTTTTAGCGCGAAAAAAAACCTTCGAAGGGTAAATGTAATCGAACCGATTACTGGGTAAAGGAAACACTTTTGAAATTGAAGCCATGCCGATTGATACCTAATAAAAATAATTTAATTTCAATCAAAAATGAATCACTCAATATGATAGTAAAATATATATTTATGCGAACGTATTGGAGTGAATCCTTGATAATATCGATACAATCAACGAAAGAAGACATTGAGATATTTGAAAAACGTTTAATATACAACGACACAATATCTATAGCATCGAAAATGGAACAATTGTTGGTATAACGCCAAAACTAACTTTTGCCTTCAGACATCCGGTCAGACCTACCTAAAAAGTTAATTGACAGCAATTTAGAATGTTGGGTAGTAGAAGGTAGCGAAACAAATTTTAACGAGCTCAACATAAACAATCTTAATTAAAATTCGGAAATATCATTCAAAAACTGGTGTTGCGCATTCAGATGTTTGTTTGTGGTGTTCTTATTATGATTACAAGACACTGAGATTCAAAGACGCATCCAAAAGCTTGAGACTACTTAAGAATTATTTCTGTACATCCCGAAAGTATCATTGATTTTTACTGAGTTCATTTTGGAAACATCAACCCGGGAAGAGTTACGGCAATCCCACGTGGAAATATCTACCTTTCGTCTCGGACCACAAATTTTGAACATGTCGAGATAAGAGACTTATGATTTGGTCTCTCTTTTCTCCGTTTTAGCCCTTATGGACCACACCGACCAGTAGAATACATATTCGAAGAGTTGTACTATACTATTCAATGCCGTGGTCGTTAAAAAGCGAATATTTTAGGTACTTAATATTTATTGTAATCGAGGGGATCGGGTCGGGTCCCCTTTCTCTACCCGTTTGGTTTGGTTAGACCAAATAGATAAGATACCATTTCATATAAAATCACCCAAAACGGCCTTTCGCCAACTTTATCGGAACGGGCTTGCCTGGGTAAGGGAGTAAAAAGCGCTCCAAACCAAATCACCCGTTTTATAGAAAATATTATATAGAGTACCAAATAAGAAATTTTGACTATTTTTTAAACGTAAAACGTACTCTTCAATTTTTTGCACGCCATTCTCGATAGCTTTGAGATAAAAATTTAAAAAAAAATACTGAAAGTGCGTCTTACTATGGTGCATCGAGAAATATTATCGTTGTTATTTTTTTATTAAAAATCTAAGTACTACAAAAAATTCTGAAATTTTGAAATTTTTTTTTGGGCGATTTACAGATTCAGTACTACTCTTATTCGTATTTAAATATGTGTCTACGCTTTTTCTAGATATGTGTGATTTTTTTAACATTTATCTTTAACTTAAACAGTGTTACGCGATCAAAAAAAAAAAAATACAGTTATACCTCGATATAAGGCAACTTTATTTGTTTTCTCGTTACGTTGTATCGATTTTCTGATTTTCTATCACCCAGCAGTATTCATAAACCTTTCTTATGTCCATTTAAGGTAATTTATCGTAGACAAACATGACCAGTTTTAGGTAGAGGAAAAGGTCTGAAAAAAAATTAAGTGAAATTGGTATCAATTAGTGATGAAATGGATAGTAATTTGGCCGGATTCCGGATAGCTTCAAGGCGTGATAGCCGGCAGTCGCATATTCATCATAATAATAACCACTGGGTAGTTTCGAGTACTGTTAATAAATTAATGTTATGGGGCATTTCAGTAAAGAAACCTTATTTTTAATTTTGGATTAATGGTTTTGCTATGCTATGCTACCTAGCTTATTAATTTATTTTGTTATAATTTATGTTGTTTTTGATTTTCGTTTATTTTTTGTTGGCATATTTCCGCCACTTCAGTGCCAATCAACGACATCAGGGAGGCGATTACACCTGTTTCTACCCATCACACTCAACAACCCATGAGCCGGGCCAACTTCTTTTACTTTCCTTCCGGAGGAAGACGTACCCAGAGTTTTTTCGCCTCAGAAAATCCCAACGACGCCAGCTGGGAACCCAGGCCGATCGGATTATGAGGCTGTTACGCTATCCACACAACCACTGGAACCGTCCGTTATTTATGTTGTGTTAATGCGAAATTGTGGATTTTTTCCGATATCCGGTATCCAGCCGGATAGCAAATGTATTTTTTTAATCCTTTTTTTTATTTCTATTTTATTCGTTTTCGATTATTTTGTTATACATTTTTCCATAATGGTTTTGTATTCGTGTGTTCGTGAAAAGTATCCTCCAACCTTATCACCACACTATGGAAAATGTAAATTTTTCGGAATCCCTATATGGATCAAGAGCTATAGTGAAAAAGTTACCTCAATAGGCTTGGAAATGAAAATTCGAGAAAATACTCATAGTGCATCTACTATGGTGTAACGCGGCATTTATAAAAATATAATACTATGAGTATTTTTTCCATATCTTCTTTTCTAACTACTGAGAATGTCGTGAAAAAAGGAAAAAAAGTTACGTTTCTAGCCATAGCTCTTATAGTGAGTCATATGTGATTCAGAAAAATCATCCAGTTCTCTAATTTGCAACGATACTTTCTATAGGGCTGGTGAAACGGGTTGGGGCTCTTTCTACGAATATACGAATAAATTACAATAATAGATTTTAGGAAAATTAAAAACTACAAAAACTAGAAATAAAAACTATTATTAAAAATATATTCAACATTTTCGTACAGCGCAGTTCTAGAAATATTCCAAAAAAATATCACCAATATCAAAATTACATACACAAACAAATAAACATACATATTAAAATATAAATTAAACCTGGGTGTCGAAATTTGAAAAAAATCAAATTTTAGAAGATTTTTTTTGTCAAAAAAAAAATCATACATATCCAGAAAAAGCTTAGAAACACATTTAAATACGAATTAGAGTAGTACTGAATCTCTGAATCCCACAAAAAAATATCAATATTCAAGATTTTCTTTAGTACCGTCGATGGGGGTGAGAATGGGTCATGGGAGTGAGATTGAGTTTTTTATTTATTTATTTTGACTTATCGTCTTTACAACACGGCCTGATTCACAATTTTTCTCCAATTAACTCGGTTCGTGGCTATCTCTCTCCAATTCCGCGGGCACTCCGTGCTCACCATGTCATGCTCCACTTGGTCTAACGACCTTGCTCGTTGTGCTCCTCGTCGTCTCGTACCAGCCGGATTTCCGATGAACACCATTTTTCCAGGATAGTTGTCCGACATTCTTGCAACATGTCCTGCCCAGCGTATCCTCCCAGCTTTGATTACTTTCTGGATACTTCTCAACACCCGGCGTTCAAAGACTCCGAGTGCTCGCAGGTCCTCTTCGAGTATTGTCCAAGTTTCGTGCCCGTAGAGGACAACCGTTCTTATTAGCGTTTTATACAGGGAATATTTCGCACGACTGCTAAGTCTGTTTGACCTTAAATGTTTGTGGAGACCAAAGTAGGTACAACTCCCATTGATAATGCGTCTCCGGATCTCGCGGCTGGTATCATTGTCAGAGGTTACCATTGAGCCTAGGTAGACAAGTTGGTCCACTACCTCGAACTCATCGAACTCAGACCATCACCTTGTCGAAGCCCCCTGTGGGACTCGAATGAATCAGATAATCCACCCGATATTCGCACACAGCACTGTATTCCATCGTAGCCTTAACCAGTCTTGTCAGTTTCACGGGGGAGAAGTTGCATACAATCATCATCGAATCAATCGTACCGTCGTCTTCGTTCCACTTGTCCTAGGATGTCCTCCGCTACGCTGTTTATGGCTGTTTTAATCATTCTCCAACAGTCTTCAAGAGGAGCATCGTTAATTTGGTCCGTTTTCGTTTGATTATATTTCTCGATACACCATAGTAAGATGAACTTTCGCTATTTTTTCTTTTTATTTATGTATTTGATTTTTATTCATGTAACTTAAGGATATAATATATAATGTATTTCAAATTGGATTTGAAAAATCTTTTACAATAAAAAACGAGAAAGAAACAATTTTACAGAACATAACTTCATTTCATAAGTCTTTTCTTCCAACTTGCCACACACTCTTCCTCTGTTTATAAGCCCGTTACCCCGGAAAAGTGAGAACCTTGTAGTTTCCACTATTCACCGATACTGGTTTGTTATTCTTTGTTATTTTTAAGTTTAACACGTAAAAGATAATAATTTTTGAGACGACGAACCTAATACCAGCATATTTATCTGTAGATCGATGTAATAATAGAGTACAAAAAAAAAAAAACCTGCTGTAACCAATTGTTTTATTATGTCCAACTTTGCTACGAGCGTTTAGAAAAGTGCCGTTTTTGACACGTCGTTTAGTAAAGGGCGTTTATGATGAATATATTGCTGGGAATGAATTCGGATGATCGGCATAGCAATTGAATCCTAATTTGTAATACACTAGCTGACCCGTCAAACTTCGTCCCGCCCAAAATTTGTTTTTTGTTATCAATAGCAATAAAAAAAATCAATACCTTCAAACATTCACGTTTTCTTACTAAGCGCATGTTCATGAGTCCAATCGCAGAACTGTTCATTGATTGATTTTCTAATCGACCCCGTTGAATTTACCTTCTACTAAAAAAATCCTAGTACTTCTACCAAAACTCATCATTATAATATCAGATTATTTTCAGACACAATTCTCGCTCAATTTTCTTCAAACACTTGCAAATAACATTTCTCTCCGTTACATGGAATAAAAGTTTGATACAGAAAATATGATAGAAAAAAGACAGACCCCTCTCCTCTTCTCCCCTTAGAGAGGGGGAGGAGTGTCCATTCACCATAGAAACGTTTCGTGCCCCCTAAAATCTTCAAATGCCAAATTTGGCTCCATTTGCTTGATTAGATTTCGAGTTATGAAGAAATTTGTTTTTCATTTGTATGGTAGCCCCCCCTAAGAGAAGGGGGAGGAGTATATAACTACCATAGAAACATTTATTGCACCCTAAAACCTCCATATGCCTAATTCGGTTCCATTTGCTTGATTAATTCTCGAGTAATGTAGAAATTTGTGTTTGATTTGTATGGCAGCCCCCCCCCTCAGAGAGAGGGGTGGAGTGTCTAACCACCATAGAAACATTTTTTGCCCCCTAAACCCTCCCCATGCCAAATTTGGTTTCATTTATTTGATTCATTCTCGAGTTATGCAGAACTTTGTGTTTCATTTGTATGGTAATTGCTATGCTCACCTATCTGCACTGTCTATAACGTGCAAATAATATAGCCACGAAGCACAGTTTTTCGCTCGCTTTTTCGTAAATCGATCGCTCGAAATACAAATGCAATACAGAAGAAAGGGAGAAGTAAAATACTGCCGTTTTGTAACGGATTCCCTTTGTGTTTTTAATTCACAGAAAAAAATTGAGACAACACCATAGATCACCACAGTTAGATCACAGAAAAGAACAATATCCGTGTTGATGGGATCGTGTTTCGTATTCCATTGCCGTGAATCCAAAGTCCCATCCCACACTAATTCGGGTAGAAGAATATTCAACAATAAGGGATTACTTCCTTCAGGAATATATAAACAATTATTGATTATTGGTAAAGAACTACGAGGATCCATGTTTCACAGTGAGTTTTTCTGTTGACCAAATAGGAATTGAACCGACCATGAAGTGCGAAGAAGCGCCCTGTAGATTAATCTCAGCTAGCAGTAGAGAATGATCCACACGGTCTAAAACAGTTTGAAAGTCGTGCGAAAAGTCCGGAAACGTTCACTGCATGAGTTTTTTTTATTACCATTACGGAAAGTTGATAAACATACCAAACTTAATTCGTGTATCATATATCAGCATAAATTATATTGATTTCATGTTAACATTATTCTTAAGAAAAAGTTTATAAAAAGATAATTTTACAAATGTACGTTCACATTGCAACGTTATGTTTGCTCGCTTTTTTGACGTAGGACTACGTCTAACCGGAAGATATAGGGGTGAAATGGAAATCTAGGCACTGAACAAGTAGGAAAAAATGCAAGATTTGAAACGCTTATAACTCGAACATTTCTCAATAGATTGCAAAGGGTTTTGCATCAATTGATAGGAAATATATCTACGCATCTATCATAACGAATAACATTTCATTTTTCTTGAGATAAACAATTGAATAATTGTGAAATACCAAGCACTGTCCAAATGCACTATGTGCCCATTTTTGATTGGTCCATTTTGTGCTCCTCAAATCGTACCGACCAAAACGGGCAACCAGAGCATCAGCGAAATAGAATGAAGCACGATTGGAAAGAAAAAAGAAAAGAGATGAACGAAACATTGGTCGCAGTCTCACACATGCGTAATTCTCGAGCCAGCCAGTCAGCTTAAAAATCCCCGCTCCGCTGCCGTAACGATCATTCACATTCTTTGTGTGGACACCGACTGGCCAACATCGTTGCTGGACGAGCTGGACGGCGAGGGATCGAGTGCCTTTCTCAAGGCAAGAGGGCGGAGGTGGTAGCGCTGGAGTAGAGTGATAGAGTAGAGTAGACTTTTCAAAGGTTCTTTCTCAAGGCTAGAGACGAATGAACTGCAAAAGTTTAAAGTCTCTATAATACAAGACCTTCCTTCCTTCCGTAACGATCATTCTCATTCAAACCGTACACCACATCGGTTCGCATCACAACACATCAACAAACCAACACAAGCAGCCATGTCTGGACATGGCAAAGGAGGAAAAGTGAATGGAAAAGCAAAATCCCGCTCGAACCGTGCTGATCTGGAGTTCCCCGCAAGGGTAGCTAGGCCGAGCGCGTTAGTACCAGTGTACCAGTCCACCTAGCCGGCGTTATATAGTTTCGGCCGCCGAAGTGATCGAGTTAGCTGGTAAAGCTGCTCGCGACGAGAAGAAAACCCGCATTCGGAACAGAACACATTCGGTTCGGTGGACATCAAGACAACAGGCAGTTGCAGCGAGTGGCGAGTGGCAAACGCAATCACAAAACGGCAGCAGGTAGCAGAAGAAAAAAGTTTGTTCTTTTTACAATCTGATTTGGTGGCAAATCCAGAACAAGGCGGTATCGAGGGCGTTCGAAATGGTTTTTTTCAAAACCACGAGTACAAAGTTTTCTAAATTGGAACCATTCCATAAAACAAGGCGCTTATCAGTGCCATTAAACCTTTCAAAAAAGAGTTTACGAAATACAGTTCAATGCTTTCTAAAATAATATCCAAAATAATAATAAAATACAAATTGATTTTTTCATAATTTGTTTGCCAGGATCTGATGAGGAAGGTTTAGCCGAACAAGATGGGGATATCGAGTGATAACCAAACAATAAACTCTTTAGATTGAAGATAATTTTGTGATCATGAAAATGACCCTTTTTAGCCTGCATGTGAATCCAACGAGCGAACAAATCGTAATGAATGTATTTTTCTTCTTCTTCTTTCTTTGTTTTTAAGAGGCTTTAAACTTTGCAGTTCATTCGCCTCTAATATGTATTTTTTTGCCATCGCTGCCTTTTAACGCTCATTCGTTCGTCTCGTTGGACTCGCCCCTTTGGCTGAGTCTGCCGATTTGTCTCTATCCTGTGAGTGTGTACCGCTAAAGTACAAATTCAGTATCATTCTCTTTCAAACCGTAAATCAGTGTGGTTGTATGGCATTGTTTCACATCACTTTGTATAGTCCTACGTCACTCCGGTTATGTCCCCGACATTACCCACCCGTCTTTTTTTTCCTAAAGAATGAACACGAAAAAGTCCGAATCCGAAATATCCGTTCGTAATATATAGGCACGGAAAGCATTCGTTATCAGAACATGTTTATTTGTTTACATTGGCGGCGTTGAACCTCGTTTTCCGCTTTTGTGAAGCGACAATGACAATTGATTTTCATGTGGAACGAAAGCACTTCCAAAATAAAAATTATGAATGTAAATTTACTTTTCTGTATTCTATGTAAATGAAAGCATTCGTTTTTGTGAGTGGTGATTATTTTATATTTTAATGATAAGTTTTAGTGGAAATATCAGAAAAATTATAGAAAATGAGTATGGGTCAAGAATAAACCAGTAAAAATTATCATTCAAATTTTAGCAATGCAAAGCTGCTTTCGCATTCCATGTCTAAAGTTTGTGGTAGCCAGACGTGATTGTTGCGACTCCGGATATTCGATTGGTCTCGTTAGCTACAAAACCGGACAAGTTTTTTTTTTCTCCTTCTTTCGTTTGGGATTTTTTTTTCTCACGTCGCGCGTGGTTGTCACCGCGGAACACAGTGTACAAACCGGGAAATCATTTCAGCAGAGCTGGAAAAGTGATTGGTTTCTGCTGTATCATCGCCATTGCTGGCATCATATCGCGCGTGTACACACCAATACCAGTGTGATTGCGCATACCGTGGATAGTGTGGTGAAGTGCCGTTGGCCGACTCATAATCGCAGCTATTCTTTGCGCATGATCATCCGATTGAGGAGGAGCCGCCATCCTCGTCGCACTTAAAACTCATTCGCATACAGTGCGATTCAACGACCACCGGCGACTGTGTGTGGTAGTGTGCGACACACATTCAATTGTGCCGAGCGCGATCAACCGATTGGGAAGCAAGCATCGGTTGCCAGTTTATCTGCACTGGTGTACAATTGGGTGAATAAAAATTAATATATTTAATTCTTTTTTTCTATTTAATTTTTTTTTTTATTATTTTTAAATACATTAGATTATAAGTACAAATTGTAGAATGTCAGAAGGGGGGTCTCCAAATATGGAGATCTCTGACGATGACTCCCCAATGTTAGTAAAAAATAACAAAAAAGGAACAGCGAAAACACTTAAACGCGTTACTTTAACAGGAGATGCTTCGTCCGGGGACGAGTCAGCTAACTCCACCAAGCCTCCCTCTAAAAAGTCTGCCACTCACTCCTCTCCATCCCCTAGCACTTCAGCCCTTCCTTCGATTCCACCTCCCTTCCCTGTTGTCACCGATCCCACCCAATCCACGTCATCTCCTTCTCATGTTATCACCGATCCCACTCAATCCACGTCATCTCCTTCTCATGTTATCACCTCTCCACGTGTCAAGGTCTATCCGGAAGATGCACTTGGAACTGGTCCATGGGTTGTTTTCCTCAGGCCTAAGCCAAACGGAAAAGCGCTTAATGTTATTCAGATCATGAAAGATCTGACAAGATACTCCTCCGTGAAAGAAATTTCAAAAGTTAGACCGACCAAACTGCGTGTTGTCGTGGATAATCGGAAAGAAGCAAACGATATTGTCGTCGACCAGAGATTTACCCTAGAGTATCGTGTCTACGTGCCTTCCCATGACGTAGAAATCTCGGGAGTGATAACCGAAACGGGTCTGACGAGCGAATCAATTATAGAAGGAGATGGTAGATTTAAAAAACTACCTTTGATGAAAATCAAAATCTTAGAATGCCGACAACTCGGCAAAGTCTCCCAGGAAGGGGAAAACTCTAAATTTACGCCGTCCGACTCGTTTCGAGTAACTTTTGCTGGTTCCGCTCTCCCTGACTACGTTATGGTGGACAAATTGAGGCTGCCAGTGCGACTCTTCGTGCCAAAGCCCATGACTTGTCAAAAATGCAAGTCAGTTGGTCACACTTCAGCTTATTGTGCCAACAAGGAGCGCTGTGCCACTTGCGAAGAGCAACATGTGGGTAAATCTTGCAGTGCGACTGAGCAAAAGTGTCCATATTGCAGAGGAATTCCACATGTGCTCTCGGCTTGTGAAACTTACAAGAGTCACTGGGAGAAACAGAAACGCTCTTTAAAGGAACGCTCGAAGCGTACTTTTGCGGAAAATTTAAAGGGCGCTTCTCCACAGGCCGAACAACAACAAGAACAACCAATCCCCACACACAATGTCTTCTCCACGTTGCCAGTTGACGAAGTAGAAGCGGACACAGCTGAAGAGGGCACACCGTTCATTTTCCAAGGGAATCCCCGGCGCAAAAATGTGTCCACTCCCAAACTTCAACGACAAGTTCCATCGGTGATACCCCCTGTTAGCATGCCTAAAATATCGAGTGCAGCGGACAAGCAAAATCAGGTTCCTCCTGGCTTCCGTGGGAATAGTTCACCTTCGAACGACCCAGCACTCGAGGGGACATCAAAAACCCCAACTGTCCCTGTTTCGCCGTCAAGCTCAACTTCCCAATCGGGATTTATAAAGTTGTCTGACCTTTTGGATCAAATCTTCACGTGTTTTAATGTTTCCGACTCCATCAGAACCCTTGTCATCTCAATGCTTTCAGTATTAAAGACAATTTTACAGCAATTGATGCAAACATGGCCCCTTCTTGCAATGATTATCTCTCTTGATGTCTAATTTGAATAGAGAGGTCGGAGATATCACTGTTTTACAGTGGAATTGTCGTAGTCTTATCCCTAAATTGGATGCATTCAAATTTTTAATTCATAAGTTCAATTGTGATGTTTTTGCTCTGTCCGAAACTTGGCTTTCTTCGCGAGTTGATCTCTCTTTCCACGATTTTAATATTATACGCTTGGACCGTGATGACAGATACGGAGGGGTGCTATTGGGGATCAATAAGTGCCACTCATTTTTTCGAATTGACCTTCCACCTATTGGAGGGATCGAAGCTGTTGCTTGTCATGCAAACATTAAAGGCAAAGACCTCTGTATTGTCAGCTTGTATTGGCCTCCGAGAGCTGCGGTTAGCCGCAATCAACTTGTTGACATGTGCTCACTCCTTCCTGAGCCACGATTGATCTTGGGAGACTTCAACTCTCACGGAACTGCCTGGGGGGAACAGTACGACGACAATCGTTCATCGTTGATATATGACCTTTGTAACAGCTTCAATATGACCGTTTTGAACACTGGGGAAACAACACGTGTACCTAAACCTCCTGCTAACCCAAGTGCTCTTGACCTCTCGCTTTGCTCGAATTCACTATCGTTAGATTGCAAGTGGAATGTAATCCAGGACCCCAACGGTAGTGATCATTTGCCAATCAAAATTTCCATCACCACTGGGTCGAGTTCTTCTGAATCTATAAACATGGCATATGACAAGACACATTGACTGGAAAAAATATGCGGACGCGATTACTCTAGCCATCAATTCCAGAGATGGTTGACCTCCATTGGAGGAGTATAACTTCCTTTCTCGTTTGATATATGACAGCGCGGTTCGCGCTCAAACGAAACCCATCCCAGGTTCCACTATTCGTCGAAGGCCTCCCAATCCATGGTGGGATAGCATATGTTCCAAGCTTTATCAGGATAAATCAAATGCATTTAAAGCTTTTCGAAAACGTGGAACCCCTGAAAATTTTCAAACGTATTTAGCCCTTGAGAATCAGTTCAAAAATTTGATCAAAGAGAAAAAACGTGCTAATTGGCGAAATTTCGTGGGAGGTTTGTCACGAGAAACGTCAATAAAAAAATTGTGGAAAGTGGCTCGAAACATGAGAAATCGCTCTTCAACGAATGAAAGCGAGGAATATTCACATCGATGGATTTTGAATTTTGCACGGAAGGTTTGTCCCGATTCCGTTCCCGTACAAAAAATTGTTCGAGATATTTCACAAGATAGGTGCGATCTTGATTCCGAGTTTTCGATGGTAGAATTCTCTCTTGCTCTTCTTTCATGTAACAATTCTGCTCCGGGATCGGATAGAATTAAGTTCAACTTGCTGAAAAACCTCCCTGATGTGGCGAAACATCGCTTGTTGAATTTATTCAATCCTGGAGCATAATATTGTTCCAGATGATTGGAGACAAGTACGAGTTATAGCAATTCAAAAACCCGGAAAACCCGCGTCCGACTTCAATTCATACCGCCCAATAGCAATGCTGTCTTGTATACGGAAATTGTTGGAGAAAATGATCTTGTTTAGCCTTGATCGATGGGTTGAAACGAATGGCCTACTCTCAGATACACAATATGGCTTCCGCAATGGCAAGGGGACGAATGATTGTCTTGCGTTGCTTTCTTCAGAAATTCAAATGGCTTACGCCGAAAAAAACAAATGGCTTCAGTATTCTTGGACATAAAGGGGGCCTTTGATTCTGTTTCAATAGAGGTTTTGTCAGACAAATTACACTCTCGGGGTCTGCCGCCTCTATTGAATAATATGTTATATAACTTGCTTTGTGAGAAACATTTGAACTTTTCTCACGGAGATTCGGCAGTAAGTCGGTTCTCTTACATGGGCCTCCCCCAGGGCTCATGTTTAAGCCCCCTTTTGTACAACTTCTATGTAAGCGACATCGACAATTGCCTTACACAAATTTGCAGCCTAAGACAACTTGCAGATGATGGAGTGGTGTCTGTCGTAGGATCTAACGAATCCGACCTGCAAGGACCCTTACAAGATACTTTGAACAATTTTTCAACCTGGGCCATTGGGCTAGGGATCGAATTCTCCACGGAGAAAACAGAGATGGTGGTTTTTTTCTAGGAAGCATAGACCAGCAAAACCAAAGCTTCAAATTTTGGGTAAACCGATCACTCATGCTATGTCATTCAAGTATCTTGGGGTCTGGTTCGACTCCAAATGTACTTGGGGGGTCCATATTAGGTATCTGAGTAAAAAATGTCAACAAAGAATAAACTTTCTCCGTACAATTACCGGCACCTGGTGGGGAGCCCATCCCGAAGATCTTATAATGTTGTATCGAACAACTATTCTCTCAGTGATGGAGTATGGCAGTTTCTGTTTTCAATCAGCTGCCAAAACACTCATTAAACTCGAGCGAATTCAGTATCTTTGTCTCCGTATCGCGTTGGGATGTATGCCCTCAACGCATACCATGAGTCTCGAGGTTTTGGCAGGCCTACTCCCACTAAAAGATCGCTTCAATTCATTATCTCTTCGGTTCTTCATCCGGTGTAAGGTTATGAACCCATTGGTGATCGGAAATTTTGAACAGCTGATCGAGCTAAATTTTCAATCTGGGTTCATGAGTCCATATCATGAATTCATCTCCATGCAGGTTGATCCTTCTTCGTATATTCCCAACCGTGTTTGTTTCCCTGACTACATCAATTCCTCTGTGCATTTTGATCTGTCCATGAAGCAAGATATCCATGGATATTCAGATTACCAACGATCGAGGATCGCTCCAACGATCTTCGATGAAAAGTATGGGGGTATCAATTGTGATAATATGTACTTTACTGATGGGTCCACTATAAACGAGTCCACAGGATTTGGAGTGTTCAACGAATTTTTTAGCACCTCACACAGTCTTCAGAATCCTTGCTCGGTATATATTGCTGAATTGGCAGCGATATACTGGGCGCTGGACAGCGTCGCCTCACGACCTGTTGAACACTATTACA
Source organism: Toxorhynchites rutilus septentrionalis (assembly GCF_029784135.1). Taxonomy (NCBI): domain Eukaryota; kingdom Metazoa; phylum Arthropoda; class Insecta; order Diptera; family Culicidae; genus Toxorhynchites; species Toxorhynchites rutilus. The sequence goes on along the minus strand of NC_073745.1, from coordinate 216,785,674 downwards.
TTGTAACGGATAGTCTTAGCTCTGTCGAAGCTATCCGTTCAGTGAGGCCGGAAAAGCACTCGCCGTACTTCCTTGAGAGAATACGAGAAATTTTGAGTGCTTTATCCAGACGCTGTTATGTCATTACCTTTGTCTGGGTCCCTTCACATTGCTCAATTCCGGGTAATGAGAGGGCTGACTCATTAGCAAAGGTAGGTGCGATTGAGGGCGACATTTATCAGCGTCAAATCGCCTTCAATAAATTTTATTCTTTAGTCCGTAAAAAATCCATCGCTAATTGGCAACGCAAATGGAATGAAGATGAATTGGGCCGGTGGTTTCACTCAATTTCCCCTAAGGTTAGCCTCAAACCGTGGTTCAAAAGTCTGGACTTGAGTCGGGACTTTATTCGCACCTTCTCCCGACTCATGTCCAATCACTGTTCGTTAGATGCGCTACTCTTTCGTTTCAATCTTGCCAGTAGCAATCTCTGTGTTTGTGGCCAAGGTTACCACGACATCGAGCACGTTGTTTGTTCGTGCGATGTGTATCTTGTTGCCAGATCGAATTTAGAAAACTCCCTTCGGACCCGAGGTAGACAACCCAATGTACCGGTGAGAGATGTGTTGGCTCGGTTAGACCTCGATTACATGTCCCTAATATATGTTTTCCTTAAAACTATCAATCTTCGTGTGTGATTGTCCGTACACCCTTATCCTCTCCTTTTTTTTCCTTCGCGAGCGACTATTTCCCTTCTGACTAACTATAGAATAAGCTGAAATGTATATACATAATAGATATAATAATAGATTTAAGAATTGAGTATGATGAGCGTGAGTGTGAATGCGAGTGTGAACATTGTACAATATCCTTATATCCCCTCCTTTTCCAAAAGAAACTATGTCACCCTTCTAATCTCGAGTCGACCGCGAGTAATCGGTTTCCTACTTTATTAACCCTAGATTTAAGGAAACATGTTGATATATACTAATAAAAGTATAGCTAAGAGTTCGGCTCCTTTAAACCTATGTAACTGAGCCTGTAAAAATAAATGACTTAAATAAAAAAAAAAGCTGCTTTCGGTTTTAACCCTTTGCGGTCGTATTAAATTTGAACATGGGTATCGTACTGGTCGTAATTATTTTTACTTGAAAAAGCAGTGATGTATAACTTTGTGAGATTATATGCAGTATATTCATAACTTGTGAGATTATTAAAGATAAACCTAATTAATTTTTTTGTAAACTCCAGGTAAGTATTTACTAAACAAGTGTTTCAATGTGTGACTTGCATATAAAGAATACGTTTAAATTTTTTTGCAGCCCTGGTTTTCGCATATGTCACAAAAAATAATTAGATCTTAAATAAATCTTCCACCTTTAATCTTTTTGTTTGAACATACAGAACAATGCTTTTCACATCTACACTTTGCCGCAATGCATGAAATGTTGCATTAAGCCTTTCCTCAAGCATGGGTAACAACTTTTGTTTATACTGAGTACCCTTACTTATTATTCATAGAAGCACCATTTTGATTCGTGAACAAGTTCACTAGATATTCAAATTGATTTATAAAAAATGGGAACTGATAAATTGTTGCGTAAAGTATACGATTGGTATAGTTCCTTGCTGTGGTGGCTGAGAGCAGACAAACGACCCCAAAGAGTTAAAACACTACAAAATCGATTTTTACTGGCACTGCAAAAAAAAATGAGCAGTGAGTTCGGATTAAGAATTACAACATTTCAGGGTGCTCATTATTAAATGGGCATTTTGTGTTCCGCCAGGAACTGTTTGCAACTAAGATAAGTTTAACTTCCAGTACCACTTCTTGTGGCGAGATATTTATTGAGCGTTAATTTAATTTTAAAATTAAAATGTGGCTACGAAGTACACAAATTATTCTCCATCGCCATCCCCAATCAGCTTTCCATCAGCACAAATTTACGATAGCAGATTACCCTCTTACTACGGGTGCAGCCCCTTGTATCATTTTGAGGAAGGCCGCAAATTTTAAACAAATTGACTAGGGCATCCGTAGGCGGAAGAGGAAATTAAATTCAGATTCCGTTTACATCCCACCGGGGAGAGTAACTTTGTGTAATTGTATGAAATTAACGCGATTGTGATCCCGAAGTCAGTGGGAGTGTCCGATTTCATTTAGAGGGGCCCATTTCAGCTCGGCCTGAGAAAGTCGTATCATCCTGTACTGGAGCCCAACTAGTATTAACAAATCTGCCGCAAACTTCGGAAGAGTGGTTCGATTTGTGTTGGATGGCTTTGTAATCGGAGAACGACCGACGGACCTTTGGCCGACAGGGGGAAAACTCGGGGTTTCACACCCTGGCCTAAGATGGGAATGAGGAAATTTAGTGTGACAGCAGTGGTTCAACTTGCACCAATGGGAACGAGAGATTAGACAATTAAGATATAGATAAAGCTGATGCACATAACTTACTTTTCCATTCTCCTGCACTTTGGTATCTTTCATAGAGTACGTGTCGGACAAAAGCGCCTGAAGTGGGGGTTGATTTGTATTTCAAAGTGAGCGCGAAAATGATTTTTACATATATACACAAAATACACAAATGTACATAAGTTTTTAAATTTTTGTAGATGAAAAAGCATTGGTTTCGGATAAACGTGTTGTTTTTTTTGTTTGAATAGAAAGAAAAAGAGAAAAGAGAAAAGAGAAAAACGGTTAGAATAATTCCCTGTACATCAGACATTTGGATTGGTTTATATACGGTTTGGTCCATGTTGTGTTTATGGGAGAAGTGTTATTAAGCACCATTATTACGAAAAAGAACGAAAAAATTGTAATTATGTAAAATAGAAAACCTACACACCATACAAAAAATTGTACATCCGAAATCGCATCTATGCTATACACTTTTGTAAGTCATTTTTTTGTTTTCCTTTCCAATTCTATGTCAAACCTAAAGAACGACACCAAACCAGTGCTAGTAAATACACACAGTTGAAAAGTGACGTGCGGGGTGTGAGGTGGTGTTAGAAGAATAAAGAAATACATATATACACTAGTTACAAAGACAAATAATATAGATGATTTGAGGTATAACATTACACGTGATTCGAATTGACCTTTGAGGCTATCTACATAATTCTTCGAAGCTTTTCGTGTTTTGGTTGAATGAATATTAATCGAGAGTACCGTGTGAAAATGAAATATTGAAATACGAACTACATTTCGTCGAATATTGACTGAATAATGACAATATTGTTTTTTTTATTTGTCATTATTTGTCTTTCATTGTCTCCTTCTTTTTTTTTTTTTTTTCTTGTTGCACAGACCAAGATGAAATAAAATGCATTATTAGTGGAATGCATTCCCTCTGACATGATATTCTCCTAATGCATAAACTATCTCTTGACAGTATGCTTGCTGGTTTTATTCGAAGAATAGCAATGTTTCATCGACATTTTCATGAATCGAAGAAACCTTTCTTACATCCTACGTCCACTTTCAGCATCCGTGCTGTAAACTTCACAAATCTTTCAGTGTGTTTCTTCTGCGCAAAAATATACAATAGACGAATTTCATGCCAACTCGTCTTAGGAGTTGGCAGCACCATCTCAGATAGCAGTGAACCGTTGTGGGTGTAAAGACATGAGTCATTTAAGCAACTTTGCATACTTGAAATATTCGAAAAAGAATTAGACTACTTTTTGGAAGAAGCCAATTTTTTTTCTTAATTTTTTACAAAAATTTATAACATAAAAACTATGATACCTACAAAATTCTTGTGAAAGGATGAAATGTAGGAAATTGTTTAAAGTTTTACGAAAAAATACCAAACATTTTTTTGGAAAAAAATTTCGCTGACAAAAAAGTTATTTAAAAAATTAAAATTCATTTATCGTATTTTTTTTTAAATTCCCAAAAACATATATATGAATAGCCCTTAAAATTTCCAACAATTCGTCCATACATTGGAAGATGGGCACTTTTACAGGGAAAAAGTTTTTCGAACAACAACTTTTTCATATTTTCTTTGAAAAAAATACAACTTATCCTAATTTTGTTCAAAGTCAACATAGCGATATAATGTATTCGACAAGGTTTTAGATCTTGTTAAGATATAAACTTTTGTCAAAGACATTAACTTTCTATCTTATATAGTTTTTGTATGAAGACTACTGAAAAAAATTATATTTTGCTCGTAAAATTTTTGTGTGTGAATTCTCACGTTTGATGCTCTTGATATGTTTCTAAATTGAGAAAAGTTCACTTGTTGAAAATTTTGAGGGCTATTTATGTCTATTTTTTTCAGAATTTTAAAAGCTTATGTTTTGAAAAAAATGAATTTTAATTTTCAAAATATTCTTTTTTCAATGAATTTTTTAAAATAATTTCCTACATTCCATTCTTTGACTAACATTTTGTAGGTCTGATAGATTTTTTTGTATTTTTTTTAAATTTTGAGTTTTTTTCAAATTTTTTAAAAACTATAAGATCTACAAAAAGTTGATCAGAGAATGAAATGTAGGAAATTACATAGGTTTTCATTAAAAATTATCAAAGAATTTTTTTGGAAAAAATTTCATTGTATAAAAAAATTTGAAAATCGAAATTCATTTTTCTCGAAAAAATATGCTGTTGAAATTCTGAAAAAATTTATATAAATAGCCCTTAAAATTTCTAACAAGTTTTCCATATATCGGACGATGGGCACATTTACATGGAAAAAGTTTTTCGAACAACAACTTTTTCATGTTTTTCTTTGAAAAAATGCTATTAATGTTCTATGCGTTACATTGTTATGTATAAACTAGCTGACCCGGAAAACTTCGTCCCGCCCAAAATTTGTGTTTTGTTATCAATACCTTCAAACATTCACGTTTTCTTACTATGAGCAAGTTCATGGGTCTAATCGCAGAACTGTTCATCGATTGATCTTCTGATTGACCCCGTTGAATTTACCTTTTACTATAACATTCCTAGTATTTCTAACAAAACTCATCATTATAATAACAGATTATTTTCAGACACAATTCTCGTCCAAGATTGTTCAACCACTTGCAAATAACATGTTTCTCCGTTACATGGAATAAATATTTTTTACAGAAAATATGATAGAATAAAGATAGCCCTAAATCGTTAAATTTCTTCCTCGAGTTCTGCTCTTATCAACACATCCGGTGATTTTTTTCGTCACATTAAAATCAATTTCCAGTTTCGAACAAAGATCAATTTCGCTAGCGCAAATATCAAATGGACTAACAGAACTTGTCACTATATAATTGTAGAACATATGGGAATTTTATTTTCCGAATTTTCCATTTTCCCTTCAGAGTTTTCCGAAAATTTTCAATTGTCATGTTCGATAGGAATATTTTTGGTTGATATATATGTAATGTTTTTATGGGACCCCCTTAATTCTCGAGTAATGCAGAAATTTGTGTTTGTTTTGTATGGCAGCCCCCATTAGAGAGGAGGGTGGAGAGTCTAACTATCATAGAACTATTTATTGCACCCTAAAACCTTCATATGCCTAACATGGTTCCATTTGCTTGATTAGTTCTCGAGTTATGCAGAAATTTGTGTTTCATTTCTATGGCAGCCCCACCTAAGAGAAGGGGTGGAGTATCTAACCACCATAGAATCATTTATTGCACCCTCAAACTTCAGCATGCAAAATTTGGTGCCATTTGCTTGATTAATTCTCGAGTAATACAGAAATTTTGGGTTTCATTTGCATGCCAAAACCCTCCCACCCAAAGAGAGGGGGAGGGGGGGGGCGGATGGAGAGTCTAACCATAATAGAAACATTTATTGCACCCTAAAACCTCCATATGCCTAATTTGGTTTCATTTGCTTGATTAATTCTCGAGTAATGCAGAAATTTGTGTTTCATTTGGCAGAGACTATTATGCTGCACGCAACCGAATATTTATGCAGATCCAATTTGGTTGATTATGGGCCTGATCACGAACGTCACTTCACGGTGAAAACGAAGTGAATTGTATACAACCTTATTACGGCTGTCACCGTGTGTGTAGAATCCGGAAGAGTTCATCCGTCGTGACAACTTTGATGAACTCGGTGTTATTATGAATACCACGATACTGTCACGTCACGGGGAAAAACAAATATATTTGTCACTTGTGTTTTAGATGGTGAAAGCTAGTCACGTGGAATGGAGTAAGTTTGATTTCGGATTTATTTAGCTTTTTTGCTAACATTTTTAATCTTGTCTTGCTTTTAGAGAAAGAAAAGATAAACAAACAGCAATTTACCCGCTTGGTGGCATTTTTAGAACGAAATCCTGACGTATCCGGGGAACGTAAATTTGTTTATTTGGATTCGATAAATGCGCTATGGGATATAATTAAGGACTAGAAATGTAGCTCCCGTAGACCGATTGGAACATGTCGAAAGGTCTAATTTCGATTGCCCTAAATGAATAGAATTTTTTTGTTTCTATTTGAAGGATTAGACTAACAAAGAGTTGCAACCCCATAAAATGGCAATGGAGGCCACTGGCCCAAAACGATAGTTATGATTGATTATGTATATAATTGATTTGTTGATATTTTGTAATGTAACTGTAATGTTTTTTTTCAACATTGCAGAGCTGATTTTCGTAATTCAAACATTCGCAATTGGTGGACAAGACCCGGATCAGGATGATAGTTACATCGAATAAGGCTATTGGTCTTTTGTTTTTACGTAATAGATATTTTCAACGACATTGTTTTGAAGACATATTTTGAATGAAAGAATATTTAAGTTTCAAATAAGAAAAAAAGAATCTATCATTGCAAAGCTTTCAAATTATGCTCTAGTTCTTTTTCCATAATTTTAATATCCGTCTAAAGAAAATCTGAATCATTTTCTGCTTTTGGCAAATTCCTTGAAACTCATCAGAAGTTCCATATGAAAATTATGCTTCTGACCGACGCTGCTGACCAGTTTCTGTTTAAATAATTATATCAAAACTCATGTCCCGTATATCAAATTACACGAGAATGGGAAGGATAAGAGGATTAAACTTCAGAATCCCATATGGAAGTAGCTCAGATTTTACTGATCATGAGATGGATAAATTCGGGTTTATTCTGAGATATAGAAGATATTATTATTCATCAAATTTGTAGACACGGTTCTTAAAAAATTATTCTAACGTTGACCTATACTAAATTCTTCTCACTCTTCAAACGAGTAAGACAGAGCTGAGTACAAGAGTATGCGAGATATCGATTATTAAACTCATGATAGTCATGCTTTATCTCTAGAGTAATTTATAGAAAGAGGAAATAAAACTACATTCCCATGTGTTCAACAACTACATTATTTAAGAGCAACCAAGTATTCCGCCTCATCTTTGAACCAGCGTTTGATTCAGGAAACTAATGCACCAAGCAAATGATTCATGGAATGAGTCCGAATATTTGGCATTGAAATACCGAATCATCGAGGTATAATCGCAAACTTGACATTCTAAAACATACGTTCAATTGAATGGAATATTATCTCATACACTTATTAATTTTACCCACATAACGTTCAAGTATTCCAAGTATTATGACATGCCTCTTATAAACGGGAATGAACTTTTTCACTTCACGGAGTTTATTTTTACACGTGACAATGATGATATACACAAAAAGATTAAGTGAAGTGTAAGTGACGTGAAAGCGTTTGTGACAGTGATGTTCGTGATCAGGCCCGTTTTCTATGAGGATTATGCTTCTGACCGACGCTGCTAACGGGTGCTAGTTATATGTGTCATAGAAATGACATCTGGGAGCGGCTCATATACTGTGACAGATGAACACCAAGATTCCTAAATAATGCGGAATTTTCATCTTCATGTAAACATAATTAGAAGACTCAATAAAAATTGAGCTGACTTCAAGTTAAAGAATGAAAACGATGCGAAATTTTGAGGAAGACGATGATGAGCATCTAGGTGCAAGTACAAAGATGAAACGATGAACCAAAACTGAACATAAAATACGAGGAAAAAAACACAGAATGGAACAGGTAGTAAGCATCTACACATACTCTACAAAATTAGATAAACGGGAAACGGGTTGGTGAAAGGTATTCTACCACCAGGCGGGTGCGAATCTCCAAGTGAGAAGCGATACGGGGATGCTAAAGGAGATTAGTTCCGTCCAATACCTGCACGGTCGGCGTCGAGTTCTGATCGCCAACAGGTTTCGCATTTTCAGTAGGATTCTCAATTGCATTCTAGGGGGGTGTTTTGTTTTTTTTGTTTAAATGGCAGGCATTAAGTCGGTTCGAGATTCGGTTTTGGTTTTGGGTGCCGATTTGCGGTGGGGATACGAAAAAAGAGGTGGTGTTGGTGTTTTGTGGGGTGGTAGGCGTGAGTGTCAGTGAGCGAAAAAACACCAAGATTAGTTGTAACCAAGTAAGTTTCGACCGTTAAGGGTTAATAATGTTGAGGTACAAAAATACGTCGTTCCAATACAATTTTTTTCGGAAGGGTAAGAAGAGAAAATAGGTTAGATATTAAAAATTTGGAATTCAGGTTTTCAGTCGTTATGCTATCTTACCTCCGCGTCCGGATTGTGCTTGCCGTTATCGTCATAGTCGAGACATTGGTTCTCGAGGTGTTCCTCTTCCGTTTGGGGCATTTGCTGCAACTCTTCCTTCGATTTGAAGTCCAGCTTCTTCACGAAGGGAGGTATCAGGAGGCCCAGAATAACCTACATAAGAGGGAATTATATAATACCTTTTTGACACATCTTAGAGGCATGATTATTTACTTTAAGATTCGTATTTTTCCTCGTCCGCAAACCACCCATCCACAGATCAGCGAGGATAATTTGGCTGCAGGGGTGAGCAAGAATGGATCGGTGGTTTGCCGCCACGGCAAGCGAAAGACAGCTCTGACTCGACCAGGACTGCAGTTCGCACGTTAGCAGCCGTTGTGCCCTTTCTCCATCCTGGCGATAGCAAAAATCCAGCAGTTTCAGACCTTTAACCTCAAACTCTTTCGCGTAGCTTCTGAGTTCTTCGTAGATCTCCGTGTCTAGATCATCGTCAGCGGCTTCGTGAGCCATTGCTTTGTATAGCTTACAGGCCACCAGAGACTTGGCGAGAGCTTCCTCTCCGTGTGTCCACATCAGCAGCGCCATCTGCTGTCGCTTCGTCAGCACAGCCCAAATCAGCAATTCATTGAACGGAAACTCAAATAAGGCCATATCGGATGTCACTGGCAGCAATCCTGCGACCAGACTCATCGAGTTAATACCAGCACTACGTGTGAATGTGGACGGCTTCCGGTGCGTGTTAACGTAACTGTTCATGACCTTCGCATAGATCGGCCGGAATTTCCGCCGCGTGTAGTACGATCGATAGGCACCGCCCATCAGTTTGTTTATCACTAGCCCAATATCGTGCAGCGTGTACACGTAACCCCTCGGTATATGTGGACGTACATCCCTGAGGATGTACCCTAAGGTGTTCGCGGGGCCATGCTTTGTGTTGTACAGTTCCTCCAATCGGGGTATCGTCAGAAATTTACGCATCGACACCCCGTTCTCCAGCAACAGTTTAACGAAATCTATTCTGTCATGCTCTAACGCTTGCATCATCGCTTCATCCAACGCACCGTGAGGCCATTCCTGACCGTACACGAATATCTCCGATCGGGCGATGTCTACCCGATTCCAGGTCAGCGCCAGACTCAACTGCTCCGGTGGACTTAGGTGCTGTGATTTAAAGAGTGCAGTTAAAATAGTTTGGTCCAATTCCTGAGCGTTGCCTTCTGGTCGATCCTGTATCCGGAACACGGTTATCTAAGGCGGGAAGGAACATTTGTATCAATGAATCAGTTACTCTCAAATTTGTTCAGAGTTAGTACCAGATTTTTATTTTTAGTACACATCAGCAGCTCCTGATACAGCTGCTCGGCCTGTTCGGGGCCCACTTCGAAGGTTTTCTGTATCGTCCCGAGGAGGTAATCGTGCATCGATTCCAACACGACCTGTTCGCCCGAATCGGTGGCGTATCTACAAAACAAACTTCAAAAGTTACCGATCTTCTCTACACCCAGGGGGAAGGGTTTATTATTTGCATAGTTACTTATGTACAAAGGCGATCAGATCAGCGGCCCGGCCCGACCCATCGCAAACCACTACCGGCACCGGTGGGCTGTCGGTGACATACTCTAGCACAGCTCTGATTGTGTTTGTACCGCCCTCGATTACCAAGCAGACTACGGGAGTGCTGGAATGCGTAACTAAAACGAGGAAGAAATACGTGGGCGAAGAATAATCCGTTACAAGCTATTTCAACACGGGGCTGTCGGTAGAAGCTGCAGCTCATTTCAGCGCATGATTTTAATTGGATGCAATAAGGGGTAAGTGGGTAAGTTTTACAGCTACTACCAACTAGGAAGTGATGGACGATGTAAGATCAGCATCTCTAAGTTTGAATTGAGTCGAGCTGATGATTCTAAGAACAACAACAACGATGACAACCCGAATTGTCTGAGGATAGTTTAGTTCTACTTTATTGTGTTATGGTTTCTGGAACAATTACGATTATTACAGTGCTTGTAGAAAATTTAGTATGTAGATTATGTTATCCAGGACTGGCAGCACCAATTACTATGTATCCATTGCAAACTTGAACATTCTGGATGGTAAATCCACCACAATGGTATAGTTCTATCAAAAGTTTAGCCTTCTTCACAAATTTATAAACAAACAAAGACCTATGCTCGCTTGGGATCTCATCACACCCAGTTGCATCCCAATGGGTTCAACTATTGTAGAGTGATATCAAACCGACAACAACAATCGCTAATTACGACACCTAGAGTTATTGGTTACTGGCTGCTAAGCATTCGCACTTCAAACATCCTACATAGAGATAGTCCGCTAAGAGAAGGAAGCTACAGGAGATGCTACGACTCGTGCAATTAGTTACTACAATCTAAACACCCCAGGATTCATACGAAACAACAAAATCGAGAAAAATGGGGTTAAAAACCCTTTGGCTTCAGAAAAAACATATTTAAGTGCCACGCTGCGAATGGTACATCCCGCTCCATGGCATGACGAAAACAGATGAAACTTTGGCGGCAGACTATATTTACCTTTGTAATGGAAGTTCATCAGAACGGAAAGTGCCTTATCTTTAAAACGCAAAATGTGAAGAGAAGAAAATGTTTGAGAGGGAGACATAGAAAAAAAAAACGATGGAATATTAGGATTTTTGTTTCGTCTAAATGCACATTGAATTCTTTAAAATTATCATTTTTTGTCTGTCTCCTCCATCAAACCAATAAAAAAGTTCGTTGGTAGAACACATTAGAGATAAGACTGCTAGCCAGGAGCTGATATTTTTTTAAAGAGTGAATGTGGAGGAGGATGAGAAAATATTTATGATATTTCTCAGTTGAATCCCCCGAAGTGGAAGTTCGTAAGCTGCACACTGATTTCGTTAATGGAAATAATGGGGAAAAATTCACCGGATGCAAAACTCTCGCATCGTTGGATGTCATAGTCACCAGATGTCACCCATTAGAAGCGGTGTTCAGTTGAGACGATGATGGCAAAGAAGTGTTGATTTATTAAAAACGAGCGATTCCGAATCGTTCAATTTTGTCAGCTGATGTCTTATCATTGGGTGGAATTTCCAATTAATGTCGTCTACTTTCGCAGAATAATGGAAGTGTTGTGTGAGTATGGGGAGACAAGAACCTGACCATGTAATTGATGGACTTTCAGGCGAAATTTTCATTCACACAAACAGGCACACACACACACATACTAAATGGAATTTGCAGTTCATTGGGATCGATTATCATCGATTTGTACACGTTTCTGGTGTGAGAGGATATGTATTTCCCGTGAGTGGAAAGATTTTTCTGAGTAATAATATTTGAAGAAGGCGTATATAAGTCAACGAATGATCCCAGAATATAGTATATAGAAATTTAGAGGCTAGGTTGCTAACGTTTATTCATAACAAACCAACTTGTGTAAAGACTTGTTATACTATAAAACCGAAGTAGATTAAGACTGATGAGGAAACTAATTCGAAACGTAAAATTTTCATTAAAACATATTTATTTAAAAACACTCCACAGAGACAGGCTTCAGGGCTTCATGGGTGTACTTGTTATACTCAAGCGTATAGGATAATGATTATACGCTGTTGACAGCTAGATGTGTAGATGCTTCCTGAAAATTGGTACCTTGCTGGTGGTATCGGTTCTGAAGCAACGAGGTGTCGTAGAACAAATTCCAATGAATATTTTGAAACTTTATGACAATACCTAAAGCGTTACATAGGGGTTTTTGAAAATTCGCAAAATTGTCAAAATGGCAGCAATTTTTGTTAAAAATGAGCTATTTTTCATGAAAAATTGCTGCTTAGAAGTTCATTAAAAATCGAAAAAAAGGGATATCAAAAAACGGCTATGTAACGCTTTAGATAATTCATTATTACATGCTGATAAAAAATTTCAGCCAAATCGGTTGAGTAGATTCTGAGATGTGCTCCCTTGGCCGAGTGGTTAGCGTCATAACTAACATGCCGGGTGTTCGGGTTCGATTCCCGTTCTGGTCGGGGGAATTTTTTGTCAAAGAAATTTCCTCCGACTTGCACTGTGATCACGCGTATTCTAGAGCTTGCCACTCAGAATTCATTCAAGGCGTGTTATTTGGCTTAGAAATCTCAACTAAGTACTAATAAAAATGACGCAAGTAATACTACGTTGAGACGGCGAAGTTCCTCTAGGAACGTTAGTACCATTGAAGAAGAAGAAGATTCTGAGATATCGATACCAGCAGTTGAAAAAATATGTTTTCGAGAAAAAAGCGTTTCAAATTTCGTACAGCAATACTATATCCCTTGAGGTGACTTCATACTTTCGGCTGTAATTTTCCAACGAAATCAAATATCGAAAAATTAAACATTTATGAGAGTATAAGTTTCCCAAAAATGCAAAAACAAAAATTCGATTTTTCCGATTTTCCAGACGGGGTCTCCCTCAAATATGCACAAGTTGCGATGAATTATGTATCATTTATCTACCATTTCATCAAAATCTGAGAACCACTATATCGGATTGGCATGGAATGGTTGTACAGGTCGGACTCGATTATCCGGAGTATTTATTTTTTTTCACTCCAGATAATCGAATTCTACGGATAATAGAGTCAAAAAAAATTTTTTTTCATTCGTTTTTTTTGCATGTATTTTTTGTTTTTTGAATTTAAAAGAGGAATTTGATTTTTGATTCATTCCCTTAAAGTCAGAAAACACCTTTCTCACATGAAAAAAATAAATTTATCCAGATTCTCTCAGGAAGTGATAGGCGATCATATTTGATGAAAAAAATCCGTCTACGCATATGTTCGAATTTCAACAATGACTGAGTTATAGAATTTTTTTTCTGTTTCGGACTCTGTTGCCTCAAACTGGCTCCAAGACAACTCTGTTGCCTTCATTTGAAAGCTGAGAAAATTTAGTATAGGATATAGTATTGTATAATTCAGATGTTCCGAATTAGTGTATTTTAATAACATTTTGGAAGTGAGAAACTTAAAAGTTAATAATTAATAATGTGTTATTATTACTTTTATCCTAAAAATGTACTTATTGGATTGTTCCTATCAATTAAATTGAAGCTCTCAAACCGCTCTACAATTTGTTCTTTGACACCCAAATCTATCTTTCTTAATTTGGCTGCAATATCGATATAAAGAATTCCTGGTAAAAAATCAAGCAAAATCTCCAAAAATCCCACTGTACATGTTATATTCACTCAAATTTCACCTTAACGTTGAAAGGTTACATTTCTTCTTGAAATATGTCATATTTGAAACATAAAAAAAAATATTTTGTTTCAATCTGTATATAATCGAGCCCAAAATTGTATATAATCGAATCACATATAATCGAGTCTGACCTGTATCAAATGAAAGGGATCGACTAGTAGAACACAGTTATTTATTAAAAATGCAAATCCAAAATGGCCACCACCACAAAGTGGCGCCAAATATATATATTTTTATCAAAACCACATACCCATATTATCAAATGAAAGTGCTCGACTAGTAGAACATAGCAGATCATGAAAAATTCAAATCCAAGATGGCCACAGTCCGCAAATAACTGATTACTTTTTAATGGTTTCATTCAGCTTGCCCTGTTAGTATGTATGTTTGAGTGTATGTAGGATTGCCCCACATTAATTGAAATTTGACCCCGTTCCTGATCACTGATTGTTCTGAAATTTCGAACATACCTTTAATTCAATGTCCTGGAAAAAAGGTAACGCAGATGGTAGAGTTTCGTGCGACATAGCATGCGCTGCCATATCTATTTCTCAAATAGTGACGTCAGTCGTTGTGTTTATCTTTGATTGCCCTCCGCATCCATGTGAAAATGCTATTTTTAGGAAGTAATTTATCAATTAAAAACGTACATTTTTTTAGAGTTTCCGCTGAATATGAGGCTTATGTAATAGTGTGCAATGAATATTTGTGAAATCACGTCGAAAAAGACGGATAAAAGTGATATTTACATGTGTCATTTTCACTCTCCCGCGTTCATAGAAACAAACGAAGTTTCATTATTTTAACATTATGAAGTGTATGTTTCGAGGGCTCTTAGTTTCGGTGTGTATGTTGTGAGAGAAGAATCGCCAATTAATCAGAATTTCGTCGGAAATGTTAGTGATTTCATGAACTAAACAAACGATTGCTCTCTGAATCTTTTTACCACATAGATAATCGAAATAAGCCATGATACAATTGTCATCTGTTAAAAAACAAATAGTTGAATGATTTCATGAAAATTTTGGCTCAAAATATCACGCAAACGTGAGAACTTTCAACATTGTTTTGTTTCTTCCATATACATTCCATATTGAATGCAAATAATTACGACACGATATTTTGCTTGCCAATACAGATATACTTCGCCTACTGCTCCACCTCTATATGTACCTCAATGCCTTTAATTATACTGCCATTATAAAACTCCTTGAAAATTCAATTTGGCCGTCCCTAAAAAATTGCCGAATGGCTTGACTTGGAGGATAGACTACATTATGAACAACATAAATTCGAAAAGGTAACCGCCACTAAATAGTCGACTATGTATTTTTTGCATTCCCCTCAATACAGGGAAACTTCGATATAGCGTACCCTCGTTATAACGTACACAATTTCAAAGTCCAAAGGAATAATTTTTTGAATACTATTTTTCTGAATGAACAATTAATTATCTGTATTTTGATACTAAAGCTTGGTTTGTACTTTTAACCAATCCCGCAGTACAAATGTTTTGTGATTCCGGATTCTAAATGAATCAAAATCAACAGTACGAAGAGAAACATCATGAGAAAGGTTGGCTTCGTCTTCTAGTTGAATTTATCCATTAACCTTACTCAAACAGCAACACTATAAAGTAATATAAGCTACGTTTCTGAGTTCTTTATTATGTTTCGATATAACGTACAATTCGATACAACGTACAATTTTGAAAGTAAAATGTACGTTATATCGAAGTTACCCTGTATTGTTATCAAATAAAATGATTTGACTAATAGAATACAGTAAATAATAAAAATATTCCGAAGAAAGTTAGGTAAGAAATAAAAATTAAAAAAAAAGTTGAATGGTTTTATTGTAGAGATACCATTGTAGTATACGAATGGTACAGAGAATTTACTAAAAACTAGAAAATAAAATAAATGAAACAGCTTTTCAGGTTATACGGATTAATGTACTAAAAGCTAGAAAATAATTAGACAAGTAACAGTTAGTAGTTATCACATCCGTTCCTTCATTCATGTTTGTGTTGTTGATAATGTAGTGTATTCTCCGAGTCAAGCCATTCAGCCATTTTTAAGCGGCGTCAAATTGAATTTTTCAAGATCATGGAATACGTAGTTTTATAATGGCAATAGAATTAAAGGTTTGTTCCAAATTTCAGATCAATCAGTGATCAGGAACGGGGTCAAATATCAATTAATGTGGGACAATCCTACGAACACTCAAACATACATACAAACAGGGCAAGCTGAATGAAACCATTAAAAAGTAATCAGTTATTTGGGAACTGCGGCCATCTTGGATTTGTATTTTCCATGATCTACTGTGTTCTACTAGTCAAGTCCTTTCATTTGATACCCATATTGAAGGGGTTGGAAAAAAATATGGTACCATCTTGTGGTGGCGTCCATCATGGATTTGCATTTTTCATAAATAACTGTATTCTACTAGTCAAGTCCTTTCATTTGATACCCATATTGATGGGGTTGTGAAAAAATATATATGGTGCCATCTTGCGGTGGCGGCCATCTTAGATTTGCATTTTTCATAAATAACTGTATTCTACTAGTCAAGCCCTTTCATTTGATACCCATATTGATGGGGTTCTGAGAAAATATGTAATCCGCCATCTTGTGGTGGCGGCCATTTTGGATTTGTAGTTTTCATAAATAACTATATGCTGGGTTGACTAGTAGGGCTTGACTAGTAGCCCTTTCATTTGATACCCATATTGGCTATTCAATATGGAATTATTATACAAATTATTCAAAATTTCCGAAAATCAAAAATAAAATACTCCGGATAATCGAGTCTAAAATTCCGGATAATCGAGTCCGACTTGTATATTAAGATTGCGACTACTCAAGCTATCATAATCTGATATGCGTGAGTATACCCTTTCGAATCTCTAAATCAGCATCCAGTTAAATTCTTTAATTGTAAAAAATTCATTACCACACAACATGCTCGATATCATGATATCCTGGACCAACATTACACAAATTGTTAGTAGAAAAAAACGTGAATTGAGCACGAATTAATTGGACAACATACAATACAACAGCTGATAAATGCCTGTTACCAACAAATGGAGAATAATTCATAATACGCTTCGATTAACAATGTGAACTAATGTGAACCCGAATGTAGGCAAAGAGATTGCTCGTTCCGTCGCGGAGGGAAGTGAGTGGTTAGTGCAATCGAAGGAAAACATACCCATTGTAATTGTCAAATTGTTAACTTTTTCTACTGGGGGTCTCCGTAGCCACATTGGTTGCGCATTCGCTTAGTAAGCGATCGATCGCGAGTTTAAAACTCTCAGGGCCCTCATTGACCATCTTTGTGTTGTTACAGAATAACTACGTCCACGCAACAACCATCAGCGATGGAGGTCGATCACGGTCGAAATAAGATCGATCCATCCGTATAACTGCTCTGCTCTGCAAGACACATATCGGGCTGCTGTTCTATGAATAACTCAACAATGATTAAATAATCAACTGTCTCCGCTGTCCGGTCTAGCTTGGATAATGGAAGAACAGAAGGAAAGCTCTTACGCCTAAATGGCTACTTTGTAAATGTGTACCATATGCAATGGTATAGAAGGGAATACCCTAACGCCGAAAATGGCAACTGTGTGTAATGTGTTAATTATAGATATGATAAACATGTGACATGTACACGATTAAAATTCGGATCTGTTACAGCTAAAATGCTAATGAGCCTAAAAATATAAAAAAGCGATAACAAAAACTTTTCCTACTATATTTACTGTTCATGTTTTAAGCAAAAAAAATTCTGTTTAAATTTCCTGTCTAATGGTATATAACACAACATATGTCGCAATAACGATTGTGAGTGATAAAGGGTGTGTCACATCAAATTGCATCACGGAAAAAACGCTGTAGAAATTTATTTTTTAGGAATTATATCTTCAGCCTTCGCTTATAATCAGATAAGAGTGTATAGATCACGTTGGCCATGCTTCACTGTCAATTTTTCGTAAATTTGTAAAATGTCGTCGAATGAAAAAGAGCGTCGTGAATTAATCCTGTGCACTCATTTCGTGAATCCGGAGTTGTCACATCGGGTCATCGGTAAGATGCTGGGAATCGTTCAATCCACGGTCAGCAGAGTACTAAAACGATACTTCGAGAACCTAACCATCGACCGGAAGGTGAAGAACGGCAAAAATGGATGCTCCGTCAGTGAAAAAGATCACAAGCGCGTAGTTAAGCAGTTTAGACGTGATCCGAGAAGTTCGGTCCGGGATGTCACCAATAAGCTGAATTTGTCAAGTTCATTCGTCCAGCGGACCAAGCAGCGGGAGGGCCTGCGTACATACAAGGTTCAGAAGGCTCCTAACCGCGACGAAAGGCAAAACATGGTGGGGAAGACGCGAGCCCGGAAGCAGTACACCGAAATGCTGACGAAGCCGCATTGCCTGGTAATGGACGACGAAACCTACGTCAAAGCGGACTTTCGTCAGCTGCCGGGCCTGTTGTTCTTCTCCGCAGAGGACAAATTCAGCGTTCCGGAGGAGATTCGCAAGCAGAAACTATCCAAGTTTGCCAAAAAGTACATGGTGTGGCAAACGATCTGCTCTTGCGGAAAGCGGAGCGCCCCCTTCGTGATGACCGGCACGGTAAACGGGCAGGTTTACCTTAAGGAGTGCCTACAGAAGCGCTTACTACCACTATTGAAGCAGCACGGAGCCCGACCATCTTCTGGCCGGATCTCGCTTCGTGCCACTATTCAAAGGACGTGTTGGAGTGGTACGAAGCCAACGGGGTCACCTTCGTGCCAAAGGAAATGAACCCGCCCAACGCGCCGGGGCTTCGCCCAATAGAGAGATATTGGGCGATTATGAAGCAGGCCCTCCGGAAGAACCCAAAATTTGTCAAATCGGAGGCGGACTTCAAGAGAAAATGGATTTCTGTTAAAAAAAACTACAACCTGACTACAGAACCTTATGGACGGGGTAAAGAGGAAGGTGCGAGCATACGGGCTTGGGCTCGAAGTATGAATAAAAAGAAAATGCCAAAAGTTGTTTAATAGTTTTTATTTTACTATCTAAAATTTTCAAAAGGATCGGTCTACTGGCTAATTTCTACAGCGTTTTTTTCGTGATGCAATTTGATGTGACACGCCCTTTATGAGTTTGAAAACTCTCAATGAATCGTAACATTTTGCATAGAGTGACCCCCTATATATTAGGTGTACCGGTAAGTTTCATTGGTTTTACAACAGATGGCGTAATTTGATCATTATTCCAGTAAATCAAATTTCCAGATATTCGTTGGAAATCTACTGTCATTGCGAGTCTTTTTCAGTATATTTAAAAAAGTCGAAGCGTAAACAACATAGTTTTTGCCACTTCGAATATATCGAATTTCGTACCAGTGTTTTTGCGGGGAGTGTTCTTTCATTATATCGATATGAAGAAAAAAGTTGCGGAAAATCATCGCATTTTGGTGGAAGTTTATGGTGATCATGCTCCAACTGAGCAAACGTGTCAGACGTGGTTTGCACGGTTTAAAAGGGGTAATTTTGACTTGAAAGACGTAGAACGTTCCGGACCGCCAAAAAAAAAAATTGAAGATGGAGAATTGGAGGCTTTACTCGATCAAGATCCGTCACAAACGCAACAAGAACTTGCAGATACACTTGGAGTAGCTCAGCAAACCATATCCGATCGTTTAAAAGCAACGGGAATGATCCGAAAGATAGGACATTGGGTGCCGTTTGAATTGAAGCCACGAGACGTCGAACCGTTTTTTCACGTGCGAACAACTGCTCCAACTGCATAAAAGCAAGGGTTTTTTGCATCGAATCGTTACTAGCGATGAAAGATGGGTCCATTACGCCGGCCATGCATCAACATCGACGGCCAAAAATTGGATCGATCCGTGATTAGCCGACAAACCGGCCGATTATTTCCGCTAAAAAGATCAGTGAATTGCCGGAAAGGAAAAGTTGTGACTAGCGATGGGCAATACTTTGAATATTAAATTTGTAACGATTTTTGTAGG
The DNA here is from genome assembly GCF_029784135.1 of Toxorhynchites rutilus septentrionalis. Classification (NCBI taxonomy): domain Eukaryota; kingdom Metazoa; phylum Arthropoda; class Insecta; order Diptera; family Culicidae; genus Toxorhynchites; species Toxorhynchites rutilus. The sequence continues at coordinate 216,765,869 of NC_073745.1, read as the reverse complement.
ATAAAGCATGATTTTTGAAAAAAAACAAGAAACTTACCGGTACACCTATTACATTTCATTATATGACAAAAAAATCTCAGGTCTTAAAATTTAAAAAGTTATTTTTTTTGTAAATTTTAAGAAAAAAAATTAGGCCCTTTTCAGAAAGTCATCCAGATTTTTTGTGTGATTTCATATTCATGAAATTGCTTGAATGGGCAACATTTACGCAATAACAAAGTTTCACTGTAATCTGAGATGGTGCCGCCAATGGCCAGTCGAGTTTATATGAAATTCGTGACATATTTTTCGAAAGGATCGGGTCTTATATTTTGTCTAAAAACTACCATGTGTTTCCATCCAAAATATAGTCTGTGTTTTTGGTCTGAATTTTTTTTTTATTTTCCTAGTTTTCATAAAATCTGTATTGATATCTATGTTGATTTATGAGAACAATGTTTAGACATACATTTTTCGAAATGATTTTGCATAGATGAAGACTTGTAAGAAAAATAGTAATACATCTTGTAAATAGATAAGTATATATATAAAATTGGAAATTTTATGAAATTCAGGAAATTCCCAAATAAAACACATGCAAATAGAGTCAGCAACAACAATCGTCGGCCTTCATAACAGTCACAAAAAATGAATTTCATCGATGATCCCATGATTGGAAGTAGCCCCGATGGTCTCCCGATAGTCTTACTTGACAATGTCTACATTGCCATGACGGGTTTTTACAGGTAAGTCATCATTTTTGAAAACAAAAAAGGGTCGTAAACATTGTTCTAGCGTTCTAGGATCTAGCCCCCAGATCAACACTATAATGTGTATTAACGTGAATTAACGTTGGGGTAATTTTTTTTCGCCAAAAGCTCGCTCGCAATGAGGAAAGAATTGCCGGGCGCTTTATTATGATCAAGGCATTTCTGACTAGTTTACTACCGTTCTACGCATAGTTGTCCCATGTTACTTTTTCACAATTTTCACTTTTCTTCATGAAACGATGTTTTTATGCCTAATCTTCCAGTAAAACACCAAAAAACTTATTGTTTGTTCCCAGTTTTTCCAAAAAACATCATCAAGCTCAATTATCCCATATTGATATTCTAGGCATAACTGTCCAAGCATTTATTGTAAATACATAAAGAATGAATCGATTTGAAGTACAATAATTTTATGTCACGCTTTCAGCAGGACTAATGCACTCATTTCTGGTTTGGAAGAACGAACTCATTCTTAAACAAACAAAAAAAAAGATTAATCGAACACATGTACACCTTGTTAGCGAATGCCTAATAACAATGAGATTTATATTCTGTAAAGATGTTTCAGATCACTCCCTTCTTCATAGAACGAAGTTTTTATGCATAATCTTTCGGAAAAACACTAAAACACTTAATGTTTGTTCCCAGTATTTCAAAAAACAACACCAAGTTCAATTGTCCCGTATTGATATTCTAGGCATAACTGTCGCACCATGAATTTTTAAGCCCGTAATCAAGATTGATTACTTCAAATGAGAGGACCTTTTCACATTTCATTAAACAATAGTTTTCTACTTCTAAAAAAACCCAGTGTATTACTAAACCTAAATGCTTGAAGTTATGCTAGAAAACTTTGATTGCGTTTTTCTCAGTTGCTGATTTTTGAACATGGGACAACTAACTATGCGTAGAACGGCTGTTTAGGTAGCACACAAGAAAATTCTAACAACCATTTGATCATCAGGAACGAATTCAATATTGCCACGAATATGGAAACAACTTCAGCATTGCCTTCAGTCACGACTTTGACATCTCCATCCTTTTCACCCACTCAATAGTATTTACTTTGTTTATGGGTCTCGGAATGGTAATTTTCAGAAGAGTGCCATACAGCTTTAATGAAAAAAAAAAATAATCACAACCGTTGCTTGTAAAATGGGTTAAAGCCTGCGCAAAAATAAACCAGACATGCTATCATCGTGATGCTGAACTGAGACTGAATCAAAGGTTTCCTTTTTCCGATGCAGCGTCGTCAATTATCATGACTCAACACGATTCCCGGAATTATGTTGGCATACCTCATATATTGATAGACGCCCTGTTTACACCACCATAGTGTTTTTGCTCGATGCAAATCAGACTGGATAGCATTATGTGCATAGTTTTCTTAACGTGTATCTCCTTTCGATAAAATCGTCTTCTTTCATTGAATTTGACTTGATATAATGAGTGACATCATCTTACTTTCCAAGCGAGTAGAAAGAAAATCACACTAGGAACTTTCTCTATAACTTATCCCGCTTTCTGTGCCTGCCCTCAATTTGCTCAATTTGTCCCATGGTAGGGTGATTAGCAGCGTAAATATAAGTCACATTAACTTTGATGAGAACTTTGGGTACAATTCCCGTTCATGCTGCAAGAAATGCTAGACAATATAGTTTTCCCGAATTGCTATCAAGGAAGCTCCACCAAGCGGAAGTAATAGGGTAATTCTGTCTGTGGAATGAGCACAACCATTGCAGAAAAAGTAATTAATATTGCGATGGAATGAAAATTTTTAACATTCACGTTTTAGCACGTACAAAGCACGATCAAAAACGTGACGTTTCTGAATCTGACATTCCTGTTGAAACAAAAATCACAAGCAATAACGACGATGAAATTAATACAAATTGTAATTTTACCATCAATCCAATCATCGTTATAATTATAAACTTTTCAACAAAACGAGCATCGATAACTTTCACATGCAGCATCTGCGTATCCTATCCATCTCCAAGGCGAGGAAATGATCCAAGCCACATGTTACCGGTGTCTTGCAGATGCACCTGCCGCTGTAACTTCCGCTTCCAAAAACAGAAGCGCCATTATCAGTCGGTGGAGCGAAAAGTAAACCAATCGACATGTTATTTGAATTGCATACATTCGGAATGAATCGAACCCTTGGGAACGGAGTAATGCTTCCAGCTGAGATAGAGTCAACACTCGTGTCCTAGATTTCATTTCATCCCAACGCAGAGAAAGCAACCCCATTTCAATCAATTTTCCTGCCTCTCATCACTCAGCTTGGCTCGTTCTCAAGCAAAGTTGCATGTTAACCTTGCAGTCGGCAGTTATGAAGAGTGTAATTGTGATGATATACTCGTAAAAGGCATAAATTAGAAAAAAACAAGATTTTTGATGTTCTAGAATTCCGATCGAATGTTCGCGAAGTAAACCAGCAGCGTCAGACCGTGTGGCCTGGCAAAGTTATGCCTGCTTGCTAAAGGTTGAAAGTCTCATCAGCAAATGAGTTTTCCCTCCTACGGAGTAATGTTCATTGCTATTTTCTTCGAGCAATCAATTTACGACGACGGATAAAATGAATAGCTGTTGCCGGGGATGCTGAACCCGCAGCCAAAGTCGACACAGGAAGATGTTTGATTTCCCCTCTACAACATGGTGTTCCACCTAGGCCTCTGCATGGAAGATGATGGCACACGTCAACCAGAAAGTGACGGCGAACGATCGCTTTCGAGCGCTTTTCCCCTTTCCATCTCCACTTCCTGTTTTAGAACGCAGGATGTGGTGCGGGTGTATGTTTTGTCGAACAGATGAAGCCCTATTCAACGGTTGTCAGTTTTGCGATCCCTGATGGCAAATCGTCTGAGAGTTTTAAATTGCCCGTGTTCCATAAAGTTCATCGGCTGAAAAATTAAATAATATTTGTATTCTTGTGGTCTATTGAACAATGAAATTGCGAACAGATCTCTACTAGCGAAGCACACCAAATTGTAATGAATTTAACGATCTTCACAATTTCACACACAATATATTGAAAGAACGTGTTGTAGCAGACTGATTAGGATTTATTAAAAAAAAAAGGTTTTTAAGTGTAGAGGATCTCATCTTGATGGTGTAAAATAATTCTGGTGGATATTTAAAATCACGAAGTTCATAGTGAAAAAAACTATTAAACCTTGTTTTCGAGATATTTCGAGTTTGGTATCATCAAATTTGAACAACATTAAAAAATCCCTGATTTTATACATTTTTCGTTGTTTCATATCAATTCTCTCTAAATTCTACAAAATACGTAACTAAATTTCCAAAGCTATCTCTTGATCATCTTTTAAATTAAATTAACTGTTAGAAAGATAAAAGATAACACGATTAAGCCATTATTAGCTATATTAGGTTGTCGATACTTGTCATTCCGTTAAAAGTTTTGGTTTGTATTGTCCTAAACTCAATTATATATTAGTAGCTGTTCAACGTTGATGAATCCCGGTATTTTTTACACAAAGATTCGTTTCTTTTTTGTTTTTAGTAGACAAATTGAATCAAAAATAAAATTAAATTTAAAGACACAAACAAAAGTACAAAGGTACAAAGGTTTGTACGGAAGGTACAAAGATTCATGACCTTCAATTGTAACGGATAAATGAAGGTTCGATGAACTGTAAGGTGTCGTGCACAAATTACATAACGCTAAAAATCCGGATTTTGGGCCCCCTCCCCCCCTACGTAACGCAATTTCCTATCTCTAATACACAGAAAGTAACGCAACCTCGACCCCTCCCCCCTTATTGCGTTACGAAATTTGTGCACGACGCCTAACGTGCTCGAACAAGTTTTGAAAAATATTTACAGGGCCCTGGATTAATACACCACAAATTGTAACAAAAACCAGGATATGAAAGGATAAGAAAGATCGATCAATGGACGAGCAATATTTAGGCTGGAATTCCGTGTTTCAGAAATCTGTGAGTTATGAAATCGATTTTCACAGAAATTTGTGTAGCGATTTAGAGAGGATAAAATAAACTATGTACCAAGCGTCATCACTAGGGATCCTAGACCATACTAAGAAAATTTGATTTTGATTTTCATTGAAAGAAAAGGTAATAGTAACAGTGGTAACAGTGCGTGAAATTCCTATAAGCACACCCATAGATTGCAACTTTGTAGAACATAAACATAGCCTCTATAAGAGCTTTGAATTTCAAGTAATTTTCACTTTTGAATGTCCCAGTCCAATTGTCAATAGTTACTTCAAATCATGAAAATACATTTCCGGTGTAGAAGTTCTTATAAGCGCACCTCATATTGTATTCTCAAAAATAGATTAAAACAAGAGATTGATAAATTCAATATTTGGTTGGTTTTCCATTTTTGAGAATCGTTTCATAAATTCGGTGTGGCATTGAATCAATCAACTGAGATTCAGCACTCTTTGTGGAACTTTGTGAAAGACTCATCTCTGAAAAATGTGTGCAACTCGCGAACTGTTGTAAAATTGCCTTGTCAGAATCCTCCAAAGGTTCTCGAAAGGGTTTAATAATGAATTAATTTAATTATTTTCATAGATAAGCTCTATTGTTTCGATCTCGTCTGCAACAGATATTCATTATATAGAATAAATATCACGCACCGAAAAAATCGGTGGATATGTTATATTGTAGTTGCCATAAGATTTGTTTTTTTGGGTTCGGGTTTTATTTTCGTAATAAGCGAATGTTGGTCTGCACATGTCTCAAATGTTCATTCTTCTGCGCTGATAATAAAATTTTATGTACAGTAATCACAAAAAAGAGCTGTTACAATTTGCTCAAATATTGTACAGGTATTCGCCTTAATTGGACATCTAGCTATTGATGTCTAATTCATTTGATCTTCTAATTGGACATTTTTGGGAACATCTTTTGTGCAAGTTTCAACTACACGATATTTTTTTAGGAATGTTTTCAACCATTTTCCCACCATTTTACTAGATTATATATTTTTCACACTTTTCTAATGGTTATTTGTCAGATTTTCAAAGATTTTTCCTGTTTCAAATTGCTTTTCACATTGTGTTGCGTTTTGTTGATATGTCCAACTACTGGTCACAATCGCCTCTAATGCGACGCTGAGTGGTGCTTCGGTATGTCCAATTAGAGACGAATCATTTCAGAATCAAAATCAGATTTGATTTTGATCGTTACATAGCTAATGATTATAATTGAAAAACCTACTTATAGACTAGAAATGGAAATACCATATTATAAATTTGTTATATAAAAATACCTAGTACAAAACCAATTGTGAGTACCTAAATTTTGTGGTGCGACAGTTAAAATTGATTCGAACAATAAATTTACAGCTTTGAGCTGCTATCATCGGGAACCTTGGTGATTTCTTATACGAAGACCGTCGAACAGTAAACTCCACTTCAACGACGTAACGGAAGTGTTGTAACGAACACGTCCACATCGTTATCGTAGAGCTACGTAATTACTTCTTCAATCCTGTATTTCTTCGGGCATTACCTGAGTAAAAAACGAGCAGTAAAAGCATAGCTTTATTTATATTTTCATACAGTGCGTATGCGAACAGCGTAGTACTAAAAAGTCAATTTGAAAATTGTGATATCTACTCTCAGAATTACAAAGCACTGCTGGGGGCTCGTTGTACGGAACGACACTAGAACACTGAAATCGCGCAAAGCAACTTTTTCACAAACGGTCGGTACAATTTCAAGAGCTCAGCTTGGACCTTGATGCTCGAAACCGATGAAAAATCGGAGGACCTACTCCAATGATTTCGTGTTCAAAACGGAGAAGCAGTTGATCGACGAGGCCACGAAAGAGCTGGAGGACATGCCGACACATATCTTTTCATCGCCTTGGCCAAAGTTACGGCCAACCGGCGTCGCAGCATTTTTATAGAATGCCTAATAAACATATTATTTAAGGAAACTGTGGTCCGTTGAATTATCTTTTATAGTTTTTTCATCGCCATCCGAAATTAGGCCATTTTTTCAATACATACGTTACTAACTCAAAATAAGAAAGATAATGAATCTTTCAATTAACCTTACGGGCTGAAGCATCATCCCAAGTATTAAAAGCACACGTTTGTGATATTAGTATAAATACTCTAATTCCATACTCAATAATTGATGTAGAGATTGGAATAACTCCACCAGAGAAGAATTTTTCTTCAATGAAAAGTATTCATGTTACAGATGGGTTATGCAAGACGAATCCAGAATCCAAAATTCGTAATCCAAAAATTTTCTTATTCTTCTTATTTCGATTTTCCGCTGTATTTAAATTTCAGACAAACGGAGAACAATCACTCGAAGAGATTGCTCGAAAACCATTCACTCGAAACACGTTTACCCGAATCACATTTACCCGAATGTAACAAATACCCGAATGCAACATTTATACGAATGTAACGTTTACCCAAAAAAAGAAAGAAAAATTCCGACAAATCAGGTTATGAGTTTTGTCGAATCTTCTGATAATAAATTAGATTTAGTCAATAAAACATGAGATAGCAACAAAAATACCCAGTACATTTTGATGAAGAAATTTGAAAGAGAAATTAGTATGGGCTCAATTAACATGCCGTCTTCTGTCCTTCCCGTATTACTCTCTTAGGTTAAGAGATCATTTCCAAGGGCTTTGGAATAAATTTTTCGAAAATGAAGCAGGTAACTTTAACATGAAAAATATAAAACAAAAAAAAAGTGAAAAGAATTGGAAAAAATGGCACCTACGTATTTACGCCACCGCAGCGCAATTTTCATAATGCATTATATTTTTTGTGATGAAATTTAATCTGAGGTTAATGTAATGGGGGTGAAGTCCCCATCTAACGAGGATATTAAACCAAGTTGGCCCCAAGCCGCCGAGGAGATGCAATCCGAGACGGCCGCCGACCCTTCGTCGGAAGCGGCGGCATCTCGCAAGCAAACTGGTTTTCCATCGATTGCGCGGTTAGTTTGAAACATAGGAGATAATTTTTTAGTTAGATCGATCGAGCAATCAGAAAAATGTCACATGGTTTGGTCTGACTTAACACCGACCATATATCATTCATATTTCAATGCTAAAAAATTACCGGGCATACGTATGCCGTCCGACTAGGCTATCGAAGGAACCAGGTTTGCTATAGAAAAATATAAATATAAAATAAAAGAGTGAAATTACGAGGGTCGTTCAAAAAATAAGTTTCAGTGCCTCAGAAATCGCGGAAAAATAAATTTAGGACAAAAAACAAAGTAATTTTCGTAATCTACGTTTTATTTTCTATTTTTCTACATAATCACCGTAACGTTCGAGGGATTTTTCATAGCGAAGCACGAGTTTTTCTATTCCGAGCGCGAAGTGCGTAGCGTCCAACTTTTTGAAGTACGATGTAACTGCGTCACGAATTTCTTCAGTGTTATCGAATCGTTGACTGCCGAACGCTTATATGTTTCTGAGGCACTGAAACTTATTTTTTGGACGACTCTTGATTGTCCTTTTCAGTCTCAAGTTATAGCGCGTTAAAGATGAAGTTCACCAAGCAAGAAATTCGCCATATTTTACGTTTTTACTACCTGCGAGGTAAAATTGCAACGAAGGCGGCCGAAAAAATTAGTGTAGTTTATGGACCCGATACTGTACCGATTCGCACAGCACAGCGTTGGTTTGAACGATTTCGTTCTAGTGTAGTGGCTATCGAAGATACACCCCGTACTGGTAGGCCAATCCTCGTGGAAACCGATAAAATCGTTGAAATCATCCAAGTAGACCGGCATGTGATCACTCGCTCGATTGGCCAGGAACTGGGTATAGACCATAAAACCGTTTGGAATCATTTGCAGGTGATTGGATTCCAAAAAAAGCTGGATATATGGGTGCCACACGAGTTGACGCAAAAAAATCTTTTAGACCGAATCAAGCCCTGCGATGCACTGCTGAAACGGAACGAACTCGACCCATTTTTGAAGAAGATGGTAACTGGTGATGAAAAGTGGATCACGTACGATAACCTAAAACTAAAAAAGCCGTGGTTGAAGCGCGGTGAGCCGGCCCAAACCATCGCCAAGCCCGGATTGACGGCCAGGAAGGTTTTGCTGTGTGTTTGGTGGGATTGAAAGGGAATCATCCACTATGATCTGCTCAACTATTCTCTACTGTGAGCAGCTTGACCGTTTGAAGCAGGCGATTGACCAGAAACGGCCAGAAATGATCAATAGGAATAGTGTTGTTTTCCACCAGGACAACGCTCGCCCTCACACATCTTTGATGACCCGCCAAAGCTACTGGAGCTCGGATGGGATGTCCTATTGCAACCACCGTATAGTCCGGACCTGGCTTCAAGTGATTATCATCTCTTCCGGTTCATGCAAAACGCTCTTGGTGATACTAAGTTGGCCTCAAAAGAAGCTTGCGAAAACTGGCTGTCTGAGTTTTTTGCAAATAAGTTGGGGGAGTTTAAGGAGGGGGGATAATGAAGTTACTTTCTGAATGGCAACAAGTTTGGGAACAAAACGGCGCATATTTGACTTAAATTGGATAATTTTAAGTATGTTAAATAAAGCGTCAAATTTCAATCAGAAATACGACATTTCTTTTTCTCCAACCCTATATCTTTTTCATAACTTTGAAAGATGTGGTACGCAAACCGGCTTTTCTCGTTTTCTCATGCAATATAAGAGTTTTTGGATACTAGTTACCATGTGAAAGTGAATGTGATGATCAACGGATTTCATTTCTCCAACATAACATTTTCCGCCATTGGATCGACACTACAAATGAAACACAAATTTCTGCATTACTCGAGAATTAATCAAGCAAATGAAACCAAATTTGAGATGCGAGGGTTTTGGGTAGAAGAAACGTTTCTATACTGGTATGACACCCCTTCCTCTTCTGGAAAGGAGAGGGGGTCCCATAAAATTCGAAAAATTCAATTCGCATGTGTTCTACAACTACATATTGACATGCGTTGTTAGTCCATCTGATGTTTACTTGATCTTCGTTCGAAAGTGGAAATTGATTGATGGATATCAAATGGGACGACTATTGGGGGTCTCCGTAGCCACATTGGTTGCGCGTTCGCTGAGTAAGCGATCGATCGTGAGTTAAAAACTCAGGGCCCTCATTGACCATCTTTGTGTTGTTACAGAATAACTACGTCCACGCAACAATCATCAACGATGTAGATCGATCCACGGTCGAAATAAGATCGATTCATCCATACAACCGCTCTGCTCTGCAAGGCACATCGGGCTGCTGTTCTATAAATAACTCAACAATGATCAATCAACTGTCTCCGCTGTCCGGTGCTCTAATTGGATAATGGAAGAACAGAGTATTCTTACGCCTAAATGGCTACTGTGTAAATGTACCATATGCAATGGTATAGAAGGAATACTGGCAAATGGCAGCTGTGTAATGTGCTAATTATAGATATGATAACCATGTGACATGTACACGCTAAAATGCTAATGAGCCTAAAATAAATAAATGGGATAAAAAAAATGGGACTATCCGTGTACCGCTGAAATATTTCATACCAAAAGGCAATTGGTATCAATCTACTTCCTCTGTATTGTCTTTTGTTAAGCTTACCATAATAAATAGATTCCATACACAACGTAGAACGTAATCGGAAGGTTTATTGTTTATCGCTCCCAAAAGTCCGTTTCTCCGTATTTTTGCTGGTTGCTACTATTTTGCTTTGCTGGGAGTAAAGGGTGTGTCACATCAAATTGCATCACGGAAAAAACGCTGTAGAAATTTAATTTTTAGGAATTATATCTTCAGCTTTCGCTTATAATCAGATAAGAGTGTATAGATCACGTTGGCCATGCTTCACTGTCAATTTTTCGTAAATTTGGAAAAATGTCGTCGGACGAAAAAGAGCGTCGTGAATTAATCCTGTGCACTCATTTCGAGAATCCGGAGTTGTCACATCGGGACATCGGTAAGATGCTGGGAATCGTCCAATCCACGGTCAGCAGAGTACTAAAACGATACTTCGAGAACCTAACCATCGACCGGAAGGTGAAGAACGGTAAAAATGGATGCTCCGTCAGTGAAAAAGATCACAAGTGCGCAGTTAAGCAGTTTAGACGTGGTCCGAGAAGTTCAGTCCGGGATGTCGCCAATAAGCTGAATTTGTCAAGTTCATTCGTCCAGCGGACCAAGCAGCGGGAGGGCCTGCGTACATACAAGGTTCAGAAGGCTCCTAACCGCGACGAAAGGCAAAACATGGTGGGGAAGACGCGAGCCCGGAAGCTGTACACCGAAATGCTGACGAAGCCGCATTGCCTGGTAATGGACGACGAAACCTACGTCAAAGCGGACTTTCGTCAGCTGCCGGGCCTGTTGTTCTTCTCCGCAGAGGACAAATTCAGCGTTCCGGAGGAGATTCGCAAGCAGAAACTATCCAAGTTTGCCAAAAAGTACATGGTGTGGCAAGCGATCTGCTCTTGCGGAAAGCGGAGCGCCCCTTCGTGATGACCGGCACGGTAAACGGGCAGATTTACCTTAAGGAGTGCCTACAGAAGCGCTTACTACCACTATTGAAGCAGCACGAGGGCACGACCATCTTCTGGCCGGATCTCGCTTCGTGCCACTATTCAAAGGATGTGTTGGAGTGGTACGAAGCCAACGGGGTCACCTTCGTGCCAAAGGAAATAAACCCGCCCAACGCGCCGGAGCTTCGCCCAATAGAGAAATATTGGGCGATTATGAAGCAGGCCCTTCGGAAGAACCCAAAAGTTGTAAAATCGGAGACGGACTTCAAGAGAAAATGGATTTCTGTTAAAAAAAAACTACAACCTAACGTTGTACAGAACCTTATGGACGGGGTAAAGAGGAAGGTGCGAGCATACGGGCTTGGGCTCGAAGTATGAATAAAAAGAAAATGCCAAAAGTTGTTTAATAGTTTTTATTTTACTGTCTAAAATTTTCAAAAGGATCGGTCTACTGGGCGAATTTCTACAGCGTTTTTTCCGTGATGCAATTTGATGTGACACACCCTTTACTTTCTCCTTAGTGGTTAGTGTGCTAGGTGTGCTGAATAAGGTCACCTGTTGCTGCTTCGCCAGATTCACCAGTTCTTTGAACCCTCCACTACCGATGCACGTTTCGTGTCACTGCTGGACCGTCCAGAGCTAGACATCCCCAAATCGTCGCCCGTTGCCCGTCCCGTTGAACCGCCCGGTGAGCCCCCGTTACCCAACATTTTGGTGCCGTGACCAGGATTCCGACGCCTGGTGCTCCATCTGCATCCGTGAAAAATCAACTCTAACCTCACTTTGCCGCCCGATCATCCGTATTGGGAGCTCCGAATCATTACTGCTACCCTTTATGCTGGTTCCGGATTATTACATACAAGGCCTCAAGTCTAGAGGTACCAGGTGAGTACCTCTCCAATTAATTTACGTTAGCATAGTGGTGCTTCCTGGATCTTTTCAACATATTTTGGTGCTGCTGTCAACACTGTGTTCCGGAGATGGCCGACGATAAGAAGCTCAAGAGCAAAGAATCGCGAAGAAACAATGCCATTGACGGAACCACCCGGCGAGACCAGTTCCTCGCCGCATACGTCCTCGAGAAGCAGCATGAAGTCCAACATCGTCTAGACCGGCTGGAACAAGTTTGGGAAGTGTTCGAAAAACTACAGGACGAAATTGAAGACCTCGATGTAGCGAAAACCTCTGTGGAGAAGCATATGAAGTTGAGAGCAAAGGTAGAAGAGGTCTATTTTCGTGTGAAAGCCGGATTGATCACGAAACTCCCGTCCCCGGTAGTTACTGTCGCTGCCGGACCCCCTACTTCAAACTCCACCTCAACTGCTGCTGTCTCCGCCATCGCTGGTGTGACCTATAACCTCCCGACGATATCGCTGCCCGAGTTTGATGGAGACTTTAACCATTGGCTGACTTTTCACGACACGTTCTTGTCGATGATTCATTCATCGACGGAAATTTCTCAGGTGCAGAAGGTCCACTATCTACGGGCTGCCCTGAAAGGAGAAGCAGCCAACTTGATCCAGTCCATAAACATAACAGCACAGAACTATTCCGTTGCCTGGGATACGTTGGTCAACCGCTACGCCAACAAAGCTATTCTGCGAAAGAAGCACATTTGAGCCCTGTTAAAACACCCGAAGATTCCGAGTTTTATCAAATTAATGTGATAAAGCGCACTCCTATATCGTCTTCTATCTATATAAATAAAATTGGATCGCCGAATGTGTTGATAAGAGCAAAACTCGAGAAAGGAATTGTCCGGTTTAGGGCTGCCTTCATTCTATCATATTTTCTGTATCAAACATTCATTCCATGTAACGAAGATACATGTTATTTGCAAGTGGATGATGATGATGACCCACCTCATACCCCTACAAAGGTTTGAACTGGCCGATTTATCTAATAGATAATATTTATATTTAACCAAATTAAGATATCAGTATTATAAAACAAGACAGCGAACTGACTCTGTTGCAGGCATGAATTTCTATTAATCGAACATCATAAATAGGCAAAAACTTTAAAAGAAAAACAATGGTCCTATCCTTATCGACATTATCATAATGATAATCCCAACTTCAGACCCAAAGTTTTTTTAAGGCATGTCAAGAAAATTTCCAACTCGGGAAGATCCTTGACAGATTGGGAATCGAACCCAATATCTAAAAGTGTCTACTTAGAACATGATAGAGATCTGCCACATTCACAAATACTCGATAGAACCATCTTATGATAAGATAGTTTACAACAATTCTGAATGAGCTATCCCCATTCCAGTTTCCACTTCAGACCCACATAAAAATTTCATTATGTATCAGTGTTCTGCCAGTGTTCCATTAACATAGTCCAGATCGATCAAACGCGCGCGAGGCTCAAACTCTCGTAGACAACGCTTATTACTTTTTTTTACAATATACATAAACAAAACGAAAAAAAATCATCATCATCAGTACGAACATGGTAGTTTAACCTGTAAATTATTTTTATTAATTTTTATATTTTTTTTTTGAAAACATAAATGAATGATTTAGGAAAAAAAAATTATAAAATCTGTTTACAAAACAGATTTTTCGTGTGAAATACACATTTTCTTGAACTCTGCCATTGTTGCCGCACGTTTAATTTCTCTGGGCATCGAATTGAAGAAATTTATACCTTTATATAACAACGAGTTCTGCGACCTACTAAACATAAAGTTGAGTGTTCTTGCATCATTCGCGTTTCTAGTATTGTATCTATGAACATCACTTACTCTTTCAATTCGATCACACAAATATCGAGGCAGCATATCGTTCAAAATTTTGAAGATGAACACCATTGTTATGTAATAAATTCTCTGCTTCACAGATAGCCACTGTAGCGCGTCCAACATCAAACTAGAGGAAGTGTATCTACTACATCTTAAAATCAAACGCATTACTTAATTTTGTTAACGCTGCATTCTCGTTAATTGTGTATTATTTGCAAGGAATAGGATCGACGAGCTAAAATCTATATGCGGTGATATCAAAGATTAGTACAATTTAATTTTACTGCTTACTGTCAGCTCTTTCTTCAAACGACACAAAACGCCGTACTTCTTGGCAATCTTTTTGATGACATTATTAATGTGAGACTTGAAAGTTAACTTGTCATCAATAATAACTCCTAAATATTTGATTTCTTTTACACGTTCTAATGTCTCACCATCTATTCAAAATTTACGTCAATACTGGAGTTTGCTGCAGAAATGAGCATGTATTTTGTTTTGCCAACATTTAACTTTAATTGTTTAAATTTAAGCCACTGAGCCAGAGAATGCAAATCTTCGTCTATGTGTTCCGCGGTTTCTTTTATATCCTTAGCTGCGATGAACAGGACAGTATCGTCCGCGAACAAATTAATGTCACAGTATCGTAAAACTCGTCGCAGATCATTTATGTATAAAATAAACAAAATGGGCCCTAAAACACTTCCCTGTGGCACCCCGAGTGAGTTGCCAATGGGATCGGAAACAGAATCGTTGAAACGAGTCTTTTGAGTTCTATCGCTCAAATAGCTTTCAAACCATTTGTACGCCATCCCTACAATTCCAATGCGCTTCAGTGTTTGTAACAATAAGGGCCTAGAAATTGTTTCAAAAGCGCGTTTAAGATCCAGAAATACCGCAAATATAGTCTCTTTCGCCTCGATATTCTCTTTCCATTTTGCTAATACCAGATTCAGCGCGGTTTCACAAGAGTGTCCCTCTCGATATCCCGACTGTTCTGGTATTAGCAAACTGTTATTATCTATAAAATGTATCAGCTGACCTTTCACAACAAGTTCTAACAGTTTCTTCAATATGTGCAGCATGTTAATAGGGCGGTACTCTTCGGCTTTATCCGTCCCAATAACTTTGGGGATTGGAATCACAAGGGATTCCTTCCAAACCTTTGACACGTGCCCAGTTCGTAAAGAGTCATTTATCAGGTCCAGCAGATCGTGTCCAATGATGTGAAAGCAATCTTGAATCACTTTCGCGTTGACATTATCGATACCAGCCGATTTTTGCAATGAAAAACAGATACCTTTCAATTCAACAAAAGTGATAGATGAAAAACAATCTAGTCTGCTATTGATAGTAATCGGCAATATTATTCCGTCAGGTTCTCTGACCAACGCAATACTTTGGTTGATCAGCAGAACACTATTAACGAAATAACTGTTAAATTTCTCTGCAATAATTTGATCTGACTGTTCTTCTGACCCTCCGAAAACTATGGAACGCGGTATACTATTTTTAGAATTTAATAATGTTTTTAATATTCTCCATAGTCCTTTACTATTATTTTGATGTATGTTGTACTGGTCAAATGATTCTTCATTAACTATGTGAGTTTCAGAAAGAAAAACCATCTGAGGACGCACGTTTTCTACAAGTAATCGCATTTCTGCGTAATTTGTACAAAGCCCAGCTATATTCAAATAGATTATTGCCAACTTACTTTCACATGTAGTTTTCCGAAATTGCTATTTAATTTGAAAAATGTTGCTTTTTTGCTTCTCCAGCAATCTCCGATACACAGGACACTGTGTACTATATGTTGGATGATTTTCTTCCAAATTCATTTTTTGTTCCTTTTTAACTTTCAAGCAATTTATACATTTCAATTCTGTTGATGAACACTCAGATGTTTTATGTTTTCCATTACATCTTGAACATGTTTGTTCTTTTTTTGCAGTCGGTGCTCTTATGTCCAAATTCTCCACATTTGAAACATCGCAAAACATTAAAGGCTTCAATCACATTACATTTATCCCACCCAACACTTACTTTACCAGCAGTCATCAGGTGGCCATAAGTGTCATGATCAACTTCAGCAATCGTGTTATATTTATTATATTTCAACCGTGGATTTTCATACTTCGCAACAACTTCAACATCAGTGATAGAAATGTTATCATTCTGACTTTTTAAATAATCGATAAAAATCTCAGAGGAATATTGATCGCTCATCCCAATAATTTTCAATTTTGGTTTAATTGATTTTGGTATAAACGTATTAAAAATCTCTCCAAGATTGCTTTCAATTCTTTGTTTTACATTTTCTACATTATCCCCTTCCGCACATTCAACAATAATCGAGCCATCTTTCCCGTTCTTGAAATTGGCTATTTTGTGTATTTTGGGATCTAATTGAGTTTTTAAAATTTTTCTTGTTTCTTCACTCTTTTTATTAGACTCAACTGGTTTCACCACAATCACCGGACGAGCCTTACGAGCAACGACATTCGCATAACTTACAATGTTCTTGCTATTATTATTCAGCATCACCTTTTCTTTCAAATTACCTTTTTGCATCAAATCATTATTGTTATTCATCAACATAATTTTTTTACTCGGTGTGTCCAAATTGGCACTAATCTTGCACGAGAATTGTGTCTAAAAATAATCTGATATTATAATGTCGAGTTTTGGTAGAAATACTGAAATGTTATAGTAAAAAATAATTTTAAAGGGTAGATTATCAATCGATGGATAATTCGGCGATTGGACCCATGAATTTGCGCTTAGTAAGAAAACGTGGATGTGTTAACGAAAAATAAATTTTGGGCGAGACGAAGTTTGTCGGGTCAGCTAGTTGCTCATAAATTTTCTGGATCTATACTTTTAGGTGAGACAGGGTACGATTGTCTCCATACCTTTACCAAATATTCAGAGAAAGACGCTCCGTCGACCATCAATATTTTATTCTCCAGTGCCCTAGAAGAATATTCGTATATTTCAATCACGACATGAAATCGTAAGCTGCTTAAGTTATATCGAGCAGGGGAATATTCAATCGTACCGAGTCATTTTCCCATCACTCAAAATGCATCCATCAGCACAAAAATATAATGAACTGCAATTTTCTGCGGCAAGAATTTATCGTTCCACATTCATACATACGCACACACACAAATTCGATGCATCGAGAGCATTGCAGATATTTCTTATTCCTCCGTGACTTTCGTCTGTGCTGGCTCCTCCCAAACGTATGAAACATAAATGATAGCAATAACGTGCACCACCTTCGATACTTACAGGGCTGCAGCTTCTGGTTCGATATAAACTTCTCCAGCTTCCGCCGCAGTATCAACTCCGCTCCGTACCGTCCCTGGGTTCCGTTGTCAACCAGCAGAAAGTACGCGTGACGGTTATTTAACACAGCCAATTTTGAGCTGCAAGCAATTATCAGGAGAGAGAGATAGAGAGAGAGAGAGGGCAGAACTCATTTCATCAACAGTTGAACAGTTGACTGGAATTTCGAGCGCGGCGCAAATTCGTTACTCACCGGGGCGAGCTGATGCTGTGACAGGGGACATCCCGGTTGTGGCCCAACAGTTCGTGATTCCGCTCCACGATGCCCCACGGGGCGATACCGATGCTGACGACACGTCCGGATCGCTGCTGCCCCTCGAGCAGCAGGGCATCACCGACCTGCTTTGTGACACCTGCAAATTGGATCGGGAAGAACGTGTTCTATTAATGCGGAGAACTCGCGCTGTCTGATATTGCAAAAGTTTTTAATCTGGGATAGTTTTCTCGGGAAGTGAGTGGGAGAAGGGAAACCAATAGAAGATCATTGAAAGGAAGGAGAATGTTGCACTAGCTAATAGGATTAAGCGATGAACGGTACAATTTCTAGCTGGTACGTAAAATTTCATCAATATTGATTAAAACTTTAAATAAATTATAACTTTCCCTCGTTCCCTTCCTTGGGAAGGACTACTGGACATCATGTAAGCATTAGTGTATGCAAAGTTGATTTGTATAACTGCCAATGAAACGATGCTCTTGTTTTCCTAGATTTAATTATATAGAAAAACTATACACAAGCAACGGACTGACAGAGAAAACTCTTTCCTCTTGCTACAGATAGTCATAATTCTTTGGAATGGGCATATATTTTTTGAATTGGCTTAGAAACGAGTTTCGCTCAGAGTACATAGGGAACATTTTCGCCAGAATAGGGTGCCCTGATTTCATGAACACCCGAGAGGTAGGTTCTTAGTTTCATTTATTTTCTACGTTTGGTTTGAGAATCGGATTATAATTGCAATATAATTGTTCATCTAGGGGCAATATTAAAGCCCCCAGACGCACATATATTAGGCTGTCAAAAGAGTCCTGCGGTATTTCCGCGAGGTGTCGTTCTAAGCGCGTAGTTCTGGTTGTATTCATTGTATCGAGTCATACTATAGCTTGTTGGAAATTTTCGCGCGCTATAATATAGTCCTTGACAGTGTTTTGTTTGGTTAAGTCGTTCGTGAGTTATAGTGTCGCAAATATGGAGCAAAATAAAGAGAAAATCCGACATATTTTACAGTACTACTATGACAAAGGCAAAAATGCATCTCAAGCTGCCAATAAATTTTGTGCAGTTTATGGACCCGATACAGTTTCCATTTCCACCGCACAACGATGGTTTCAACGTTTTCGTTCTGGTGTAGAGGTCGTCGAAGATGCGCCACGCTCCGGAAGGCCTGTCGTCGAAAATTGCGACAAAATCGCTGAATTAGCCGAGAAAGACCGGCATAGTAGCAGCCGTTGCATCGGCCAAGAGCTGGGGATAAGTCATCAAACCGTTATTAACCATTTGAAGAAGCTTGGATTCACAAAGAAGCTCGATGTATGGGTGCCACACACGTTGACGCAAAAAAACATCTTTGACCGTATCGACGCATGTGAATCGCAACAAAATCGACCCGTTTCTGAAGCGGATGGTGACTGGCGTCACTTACGACAACGTGAAGCGCAAACGGTCGTGGTCGAAGCCCGCTGAAGCGGCTCAGACGGTGGCCAAGCCCTCATTAACGGCCAGGAAGGTTCTGCTGTGTGTTTGGTGGGATTGTCAAGGAATAATCTATTACGAGCTGCTTCCCTATGGCCAAACGCTCAATTCGGACCTGTACTGCCAACAACTGGACCGCTTGAAGGTAGCACTCATGGAGAAGAGGCCATCTTTGATAAACAGAGGCCGCATTGTCTTCCATTAGGACAACGCCAGGCCACACACTTTTTTGGTGACGCGCCAGAAGCTCCGGGAGCTCGGATGGGAGGTTCTTTTGCATCCGCCGTATAGTCCGGACCTTGCACCAAGTAGCCACAAAAGAGGCCTGTGAAAATTGGCTATCCGAGTTTTTTTCCAATAAGGAAGCGAGCTTCTATAACAGGGGTATTATGAAGTTGGCATCTCGTTGGGAACAAGTCATCGAACAAAACGGCGCAAATTTGACTTAAAACAGATGATTGTAACTAATTTTATGAACAAATGAAAATTCAAAAAAAAAATACCGCAGGACTTTTTTGACAGCCTAATATATTGCACAAACCAAAATATTGCGCAAATTTTACAAGCGTGAAAAAATTGCGCAATATTTCCATGAAGAACTTACGTTTCATTCCAAATATTTTTTCGCGCAACAATTCTTCCGATGTCTCATCCCCTTTGAGGGAGATCTAACTGGCTGGCGACCTTTTTCGGTAGCTGTTTCGAAACGCTCGTTTATAACAATTGTTTTGAGACCTAGAATTGTTTGAGCTCAATACTCGTGAAGCTGTCACCAATTCCGATTAATACTTCATTTCGAATCATCCGAAATAAACTTTATTTCGACATTCGAGGACCTATGGTTTTCAAAACTACATGAATATAAACTTCCTATGGTGTACAAAATTGAATTTATATCTGCATTTCCTTCAAATAAGTTTCTAAAACAAAAGGTTCCTGTACTTCGTCGAGTATCAAATAGAAATACGGTACGAAATAAGTAAATCGAAATGATATTTTTGCGAAATTACGTTGAAAGACGTTCAGAACACAGAATTTAAGGCCCGACAAAATTGCTAGTATCAGATAGAATGGAAGTACTCGATTTATTTGTAAGAAAAGGTAAGGGAATTACTCACAAGTGTTTTTCGCTGGATTTCATAGGCTATTGCTGATAGTTGTACTAGCCGACCGAGAAAAGGACAGTGAGTATAACATTTAGTGTAAAGAATAATTCGCAAATATGCAAAATTGTGTTCAATTTTTAGTTTTTAGATTATTATTTGAAAGTACAACCCAACCCAAAGTGGGAACCTTCTTTGGATTGTTCTAACGTTCATTCTTTGGAAAGAATTAGCCTGAGTGGCCAGAAAATCAAAACTTTCAGTGCTTTGAGGCACCCCTAAATCATGTCCGATTAGGCTGAAATTTCGTACAGGCCATTTTTTTTTGCACCAATAAACAAAATGTACATGGTCGGTTCTTCAAATTCGATAATTTTTTTTCATACCTTCAGTGCCACTCAGGCAAAGTACCAGAAGGTCGATTTTCTGCCAAAATTTCTTTTTCGGGATGACACCAGATCACTGGTTTTAATCATTTTTAAGTCGTTTGGCGTCGGAAGAAAAATTTCGATTTTCCAAATTTCCTTTACTCCCCCCTTGGAAGATTTTCGAGGATCTAAAAATCTAAACTTTGAGCGCTTTGAGGCACCCCTAAATCATGTCCGATTGAACTGAAACTTTGCACAGGTCATTTTTTTGGGCCAATAATCAAATTGTACATGGTCAGTTTTTGAAATTCGATGATGTTTTTTTTCCATACATCCATTGCCACTCTAAGGGAGGGATAGGATGTAAAATGGGAATCTAAGAACCGAACATGTAATAAACGTTTATAACTTAACCATTTCTTGGAAATATTTCTATGCATCTTTCACACAATAATGAAAATTATATCTTTTTGAAACAAATAATCGTAATTGTGATTGGAATGATCATGAAATGTCAATCATTATCTCACCAGGTTTAATCCCACATTCTGATTGGTTGAATTTGTGCTTCTCAAATTGTAACGACAAAAACCAGCAACTGTAGTAGCAGCGAAGTGCAATTTAAATATATCAACACCATTGCGGAAACAATCGTAGCCACCGATCATGCAACATTCAATTCATGTGATCGCCAAAGTTTTCCTACAAAAACGGAACCACGATAACTCAATTTGTTTAATTCGGATTTGAAGTTCTGGGTGTAAATTAAACCATATCCATAAAACTAATTTAAATAATTGTATGTAATTCTTTTTAGGCATCTAATTTTTGTCCACTAATCCTGCACATGCTTCGTTCTTCATTACGGAGTAATTTTACCTTTAGGATACGGAATTCATTCTCCAGATCTTGTATATTCCCATCGTAGAACCGTGGAAATGCCTCAAACACATTTTACCCGAATTACCTTGAATTCTTAAGTCGATAATGAACTGTTTTAAAAGCTTAAAAATGGTTTGTATGTATGCGAGCAGACATCTCTTTCTGTTTTGGCGTGGGACTACGTCTAACCGGAGTATATGGGGGGTAAAATGAAAACCTAAACACAGAACATGCAGGAAAAAATGAAAGATTCCGAATGCTTATAACTCGAACATTTCTTACTGGATCGGAAAGATGTTTGCATCAATTGATAGGGAATATTTCTACGCTTCTATCGCAATTAATAAAATGTTATTCTTCATTAGATAAACAATTGAATAACTGTAAAATGTTAAGCGTCATCTAAACGTTCTAACTACCTCGTTTTGATTGGCCCGATTTACGGTTTCCCCAACACAGCCATGAAAACCAAGCAGCCTTGGGGGAATCAGCACTGCAAATACATGAAAGTATGGGGACTTTTGTTCTCACCGACATGTGTTCCCTAACACAGACTTCTAAACCAAGTAGCTTTGGAGAAATCGGCATTGCAAATACATGAAAGTCGGAGGTATGTTTGTCGCGACTGAAATGAGTTTCCCTAACACAGACTTTAAATCCAAGGAGAGTGCGGAAATTGGCATTGCAAAATCATGCAAGTCGGGGACATTTTTGTTCCGACTGAAATGTGTTCCTTAACACAGACTTCAAATCCATAGAGCGTGGGGAAATTGGCATTGCAAATTCATGCAAGTCGGTGGTATTTTCGTTCCGACGGAAATGTGTTTCTCTAACACAGACTTCAAATCCATGGAGCGTGAGGAAATTGGCATTGCCAATCAAAACATTCTTTGTGTGGACAACGACTGGACAACATCGTTGTTGGACGAGCTGGACGACAAGGGATCGAGTGCCTTTTTCAAGGCTAGAGATGAATGAAATGAAAACGTTTAAAGTCTCTATAATCAGAAACCAAACCAAACCATTGCAAATACATGTAAGTCGGGGGCACTTTTGTTCCGACTGAAAGTGTTTCCCTAACACAGACTCCAAAACCAAGATGTCATCATACCAAACGTATAAGGACTGTCATGAAATTTACTTGTAACGAAGAACATAATCTATCACAATGCATGAATTGACCTTACATGGCATTATACAATCTTTTTACTCACAAAGCAAACATATTGAATTCAATTGAATTCGGAAATTTAATCAATACAAACAAATGATTGCTAAGGTGGTCCCACGTCAACTTTGCGGTTATATCATAGATATAACCCACCAATTTGTCTTTTTTCTCATTTCATTTGGGATTGAGCCAAAAAAATAGTCCATACGACGTCAATGGGGATCGAACCAAGGCCGGCTGGAGTACAAAGCTTTTTCACACGACCACACTGTCGATATAGCTACCAGCGCTGTTATATAGAAGCGTGATAATATTACACTTCATCATAAAATGAAGTTGGAAAGTGTGTTCCAAGAGGATAAAGTAGAACATGAACGAGAACATATCTTTCTCTGTCTGGGCCTTGTATTTGCAAACTATACGAAAAGCTTTCATATGCTTTCATTTAAAGCAGTCTCCTGTTTCGCTCGCTCATATTGGCTCTAACATATATATTATACAAATCATATACATGTATTGGGGAGTAGAACATTTTCTGTTATTTTTCAGCTCATTTAATGCAATAAATTGGGATGCCATAATATGGGCTAAAAATTAACTTTGGGTGTAGAGACAATATGTATTCAGGCCGCTGTTGTTGTTGAACTCATTCTATATACTTGTGGAATAAATACAGTGGGATCCCTGCCAAAATTTTCCTGGTTGGAAATGAGAACTTCCATAATAGCTTACATAAAATAAATATTCGGTCCGCACTTGTATAATGCTTACTCTTTGTAGATTATCTTCGGAATAGATACGGTAAATGATCTTGGTTTGTTCAATTTGGGGTGTTTGCAAATCGATTTTTCTTCATGAAAATCACACATAATCGATACGAGTTTGGGTTTGTTGAAAAGCCCCGAGTCTCTAGTTGCTAATACTACCATAAGGTGTTGAAATTATTCAAATTTTTATGTTTTTTAACGATTTTCCTTAAAGAAGAATTATGATAATGGGTTGACCACCTCTGATCATGGTTTGCCCAAAAAAATGATCATGGTTTGTCCGGTTTTAGAAATCTCCATTTTTGAATGAAAACATTCGAATTCACAATTAGATGTTGCATTTATCATTGCTCGAGTTTACTGTCATCATTCATCTGTTCATTAATAATTTAGGCTTTCTTCAGAATATTGCCTTTTCTTGGGCATTTTAGAAGTGTTCACCTCAACACAATCAACACAGAAAAACCCTTCTGCTATGTGCGAAGCACACCATAAACAAACATAAACAAACTGCAGCGCGCCAAGCGGTTGCCATAGAAATCATGTGGACAAAACAACATTATTAAATTGGACAACTCATGAACAGAATTGAGTTCATCAAAATGAGTTAATTTAATGGTTTAGCTTTGTAAATCCCATACAAATGGTGAGCAAGCATGATGTTTACAATATTTATAAGTGTTGTAATCCAGAAAAGGTCTGAATACGTGCCAAATAATCATATGGTGATCGATTAAAAGTTAGCTCGAATGAGGGGCGCATTCACACAAATAGAAGGTGTATTTTATAATCCTTCAAAACATGTGATTTCGTAAAAATATACTATAAAACTACTGTAAATCATGGAAAAGGCACTTTCATTTATATGTTTCGAAACATTCGAAGGCCTTATTTGACACAGGAGCGCTGAATTAGATCATTCAAAAAAGTGGGCAAACCATGATCATATTTTCGACTGGACAAACCAAGATCATTTACCCTAATCTATTCCGAAGCGATTCACGTTCTCGGAGTAACATTGTCAGCGTTCATTTAATCTTGAAGTTGGCGTGAAATAAAGATACTTTATCAGATTAGAGTGCCCGAAAACAGATTCCATTCATTATATTTTATATTAATATTTTTTTGAATCTTATCCTGACTCTTACTTTTCCATTTTTCTATTCTTCTTCTTCTTCAATGGCACTAACGTTCCTAGAGGAACTTCGCCGTCTCAACGTAGTATTACTTGCGTAATTTTTATTAGTACTTAGTTGAGATTTCTATGCCAAATAACACGCCTTGAATGCATTCTGAGTGGCAAGCTCTAGAATACACGTGATCACAGTGCAAGTCGGAGAAAATTTCTTTGGCGAAAAATTCCCCCGACCAGAACGGGAATCGAACCCGAACACCCGGCATGTTAGTTATGACGCTAACCACTCGGCCACGGGAGCACATTTTTCTATTCATGTCCTGATATTACCACAAAAGCTTGTCAGTGTAATAGAAATATCATTACCAGATACAGTTTTTTATTCTACATTTTTTACAATTTTCTAAAAAAAAATCTTATTAGGTAGAATACATATTCGATACGGAAAAGTTAAATTTTATACATAATTTTAATTATGATTTCCGCTCCATAATTACAGAACACGAAGCTCAATGGCGTCAACGCGAAATGAACGAATGAACATTAAGATAGTGTGGCGAGATCTTTTATTCTCTCAATTCTTACTTCACGGATGAATGCTTGTCTGTAAAGATTTTATCCTTGAAGTAAGAAGTGAGAGAAAAAAAAAGATCTCGCTACACTATCTTTGGCAGATGTTATGTGTATAAAAATGATTCAAGAACCATAAGACCATACCATCAACCAAACTAACTGAATATTGGACCTTCATATCATAGGTTCATAGGTTCGGGTCCCTACAAAGTTCTCTCAAGGGAAAAAAACTTCAACTCTATGGACAGCATAAAAACAAATCTTGAACAGTTTTCGACAAAAAATGCAAGAAAGATCGCGTATGATTGCGGTATAAAACTGTGCATTTAAAATTGAAAACAAAAAACAAAAATGTTGCTCTTGTTTTCGCAAAAATCAGCACAAACTTTCCACACAACCCATTATTAAATATCCTGATTTCTCCTGATTTTTATTTTCATTCTTCCTGATTTAAAAAAAAAAATAAGGTGGTAACCCTGGGCATGATGTGTTCACACGGTGTGAGTCGCTGCACTGTAGTAACTGACTAGGCCAACTTTGATTTTTTTTGGAATTTAAAGATTTAGTACTACTCTAATTCATATTTTAATTTGTTCATATGACTTTTCTAGATATGTGTGATTTTTTTCAAATCACCAGAAAATATTTTGTAGGGTACTAAATAAAACATTTTAGCAGTAGTACCATATATTTGAGTCGTTATATGGTACAACATAGGATCTATGGCGAAAATGCACCCGTTCGTTTTTTTTCTCGCCATTCTCGATAGCTTTGAGACAAAAATATGAAAAAAAAACTGAAAGTACATCTTACTAAGGTGTATCAATCAATATTTTCAAACAATTTTTCCATGAAAAAATCAAATGCTAAAAAAAATTCAAATTAATTTTCATTTTTATTTTAAACTAGCTGACCCGACGAACTTTGTCCCGCTCAAAATAGATTTCTTGATTTGAATACTTTCAAACATCCACGTTTTCTTACTAAGTGAACGTTAGTAAGTCCAATCACTGAACTCTTCAGTGATTGATTACTCTTTGACCCTTTACAATTTCCTTTTACTATAAACTGTCTAGTACTTCTACAAAAATTCGTCCTTATAATATAAAATTATTTTCAGTCACAATTCTCGTTCAAGATTCTTCAAGCATTTGGAAATAACATGTTTCTCCGTTGCGTTGAATACATGTTTGATACAGAGAATATTACAAAATAAAGACAGCTCAAATCGGACCATTCCTTCCTCGGGTTTAGGGCACAGCAATACATTTGGCCTTCCATTTTTGTTTATATAGATAGAAGATATAGGAATGCGTTATTCCGTCTGAAAATTCTTTTCCACTTTCGAACAAAAATCAATTTCGTTAGCGCCAACATCAAATGGACTAACAACGCTTAGCTAATTGTAGAACATATGGGAATTCAATTTTCAATTTTCAAAATTCGAATTTTCCGATTTTTCTCTCCGCTATATTGATCTACGGGAAGAGACGAATACAACGAAATATAGATTACTCAAATTGAACCATTCCTTCCTCGGGTTTTGCGCCTACCAACACATTTGGCCTTCCATTTTTATTTATAGATATAAGATATGGAAATGCGTTATTTCGCCTGAAAATCCATTTCTACTTACGAACAAAGATCAATTTCGATAGCGCAAACATCGAATGCACTAACAACGCTTATTATGATGTAATTTTCGAACATGTGGGAATTCAATTTTCCGAATTTTCCGGTTTTTCTCTCCACTATATTGATCTACGGGGAGAGACGAATACAACAAAATAAAGAAGGCTAAAATCGGACCATCCCTTCTTCGGGTTTTCCGCTTACCAACAGATTTTGCCTTACATTTTTATTTATATAGATTAAATTTTCATTTTTTCTATATTGAGATTCAGTACTACTCTAATTTGTATTCAAATTTCGTCCTACGTCTATTTTAGGTATTTGTGATTTTTTTCAGAATTTTGAGATTGTTTTTCGCTGTACAAAAAAAATATATATATTTTCAGGCATTTCGAAATTTTGGACCAAAAATATTACTTTGAGACCCACCTTTGCTCTAATTTTTATTTAAATGCGTTCGTATGTGTTGTTTTTCCCACATGTAGCGTTTTTTTTTTTAAATTTTAAGAGGATTGCGCAAAAAAAATACTTTTTTGGCCTTTGGGCATTTTCAATTTATTTTTAATTTGGAGGCCCAGTACTGCTCTAATATTTATTCAAATTTCGTTTTCCATATGTTTAATTTTTGTCGGTATATTTAGAGCATTGCGCTGCACAAAGATTTTTTTTTCTCGTATCTTAAAAAATATGAGATTATCTTCACATTGGATTTAGATGGTTTATCAAATTCATAGGAGTCAGCAATACCATAGAGCTCTGTGAGAAAAAATAAAGTCCTTGTAGAAAGATCATTCCGATTAATGAGAAGAACACTTTAAAACATCCAAATTACTATTATTTTTTTATTTAAATCTTACAATTTAAAACCACGAATACAATAAAATAATCGATTTCAAGAAATTAAAAATAATAGTGCAGACGATGAAGAAAATTATTTTTGTATCTCGCAATGCTCTTGAAAAATCAAGAAAAAATTACGCCACATGTAAACAAAAACAACGAAAAGGTGCATTTTTCACCATAGATCCTATGGTGTACCATATAAGGACTCAAATATATGGTACTACTGCCAATATGTTTTATTTAGTATTAGCTGGTGATTTGGTTTTGGGGCACTTTCTACTCCCTTACCCAGTCAGACCTTTCAAAAATAGAATAAAAATATGTTTTGTATTGCGCAAGTTTTTTCAGACTTTGAAAAAAAATCACACATATCTAGAAAAGCTGTAGGAACACATTTAAATATGAATTAGAGTAGTACCGGATCTCTAATTCCAAAAAAAATTATTGTTTTCTAAATTTCAATATTTTTTTTAAGTTCCTGCAATTTTTGATAGACATTTTTTTTGATAATTTTTCTTGATACACCATAGTAAGATGCACATTCATTATTTTTATTTCAAATTTTTATCTCGAAGCTTTTGGGGATGGCATAAAATAAACGAAAAAGTATGTTTTTCACCATAGACCCTATGTTGTACCATTTAAGAACTCAAATATATGGTACTACTGTCAAAATTTAATACAATATTTTCTATACAGCAGCCAAGGAACACATTTAAATATGAATTAGAGTAGTACTGGATCTGTAAATCCAAAAAAATTCAATATTTCAATATTTTTTTTAGTACTTCAATTTTTGATATACATTTTTTTTGATAATTTTTGCACATTCAGTATTTTTTTTCAAATTTTTATCTCAAAGCTTTTGAGGATGGCGTGAAATAAACGAAAAAATACGTTTTGCGCTATAGATCCTATGGTAAACCACATAGGGGTTCAAAAAAACCATCAAAATTTCTTAATTAATATCCTATACAATATTTGTCATACAGTTAGTGATTTGGTTTGGGGCACTTTTTACTCCCTTACCCGGCCAGGCCCTTTTCATAAAAGCGTGATATATGTTTTTAATTGACGGCTCTAAAGGTAGACGTAGTCCTGAATCATTGTGATAAAATTGTGAAGGCTCGCAGATTCGAAAAAGACTAAGTATTTACAGGAAAAAAACTGACATCTCTTGATAACTCCTGAAATAACCATTGTTACCGCTAGAAATATGAATGATTCTTATCTTTGACAAATTGTCACTCACTTACTTTTTCATTAAGTATTTCAACTGAAGTACATTTACTGCGAAAGAGAGCGAAAACATTTTCAAATCCAAAACTCAAGACGAGAAAGGTCAGTGCTACATTCCACCACATTACTTGAAACATAAACTATGCTCTTATTGTGCTCACAAAGCGTGACATTCTGGGGTGGAGGTGGAGAATTTCTTCCAATTAGAAACTACTCCAAGATGCGAATGATGCTGTGGGATGGTCGTCGATAAAGCAACGAATACGTGCTCCAGAGAGAAGGACGCGTCTTGTGTTTCAACTAACTTCACGTATAGCACATCAATCTGCTAAAATATCGCAACGATAAAGTTTCGCATTGCGACGATTAGCAGCTGAACTGTGGAGGGAGGCGCGAAACCAACGTACGAACGGTATCAATTAAAGACGAATTTCTCTTGCTCTTCCATTGCTCATGATTTAGGGTGTGGACAATTAGAGTTGGACTTTGAACTTTGAGAAAGTTTATTCCCTTGAAGTAAAACCACTCACCTGTATTCGTTCCACCGGTGAAGATCCAAGCGCCGGTCGTTTTCGCCGCCTTGAGCAGACCCTTCCTGAGCACCTAGATAATGAAGTGCGATATGGGCAGGTGATAATGCAAATTTCACTAATTCAGGATAAACACGCTAGATGATTTATCTAACGAAATTTACCTTTTTCAGCTTTGGTTGTAGCTCGAAGTTTGCCTTTCCTCCCTGCACGGTGATGAGCAGCTTGGGGAGTTCCAGATTCCATTCGCGAGTGAACAGTTGAACCAGCAGTTCCGGTCGAGTGTCGTAGGATAGGCGCACGTACTGTGAGTTATTTGAAATGAAAGAAGTCTCTAGAATCTAGGAGTGATATCACACAAACAAAAAAATTGGAACGATATTTCCGACAACGAAAACACTCTGGAACAGCTTGTATGAAATATTGAAAGTTTTCTGTGGATCGAATTTCTCTAATTTGGTCTTCTATACATTTTTGTCGCATCGGATAATACCCCATATGAAATTTCGACGAAGCCCATCGTAGAGGAAACAAAATGAACCTTCTGTTGAATCATGTCGGAAATTATGTTCCGAATTTTGTTTTTTGGAGTTGTTCCAGATGTGCTTCTTTCAGTGCCAAGTATGGTATATAAAGAGCCATCTTTCCTCGAGTTATACCCGAATCCTAGCAAATGTGTCATCACTCGAGGCAATCAATCAACTTACCTGGGCTTTGGTAGGATGGGCACCGCCTTGGAATTCGATCGTCCCGTAGGCATCCGTTGGTTGTGGTCTGGTGTGTTTCTGCGGCTGCCAAATGTCGCCCGTGACCCCCGGCTCGATTCCGGGAACCAGCTGATGAGTTCTGCGTTCTTGCCCACAGCAGCATCTGAAATGAATGACAAAAGATGGACGAAAAAAAAACAATCAGACGTAAGCTTCCAACTCCGAGAAATCAGCATTCAGTAAATAAGCGTCTAATAATATGATTACTATATTCGATTGGCAATGAAGAAACACTTTGTGCTAATGGAGCCAGACGAAGTGAAATCTCTTATCGAGAACAGTCTCGCACCGGAAGATAATGGAAGCACTCCGGTGGAAAATGTGTGGAAAGCAAAGCTCTCAAGCCGGGACGGATATTTCAACATCAAAACACTTTACCCGGGCAAAATTGTATATTTCTGTTCAAGTGTGGTTCCTCATACATACTGATTTCTCTATTCCTGCTTCGATTGATTTACCTTTTTTTGTAACATAACAAACTAAATCAAACGGAAGCACGAATCCTCGTCCCGGGACGCAATATGTCAGCACTTCATGATTGGAAGCTTTTGCGTTGCTTTATTCTTTGAGCGGAGTGTGATATTTACTGTAACGCCTACCATCCCGGAACGCTTTACACGGATGGCCACATTTATAGCACCTTTCGTTTGTGTGTTGCAGGAAGACACCTCCCATAGGAGGGGATAGCATAAACCATTTCTTCTTCAAGAGGAATCTAGTGTTTATGAAGTGGGTATGTGAATAATTTATCTCTTCGTCTTCAATAGTTGTTATAACCGCTTTGGAACAATGTTCAGTAACATACAATATAAACAGAATGGACTGGTTTTGTCACAGACCCAGAATCTATCAGTAGTAACATGAAATATAGAAAACGAATTTCACTTATTATTTTTAATTGCTGTGCAACGTAAGAACTTCACGACACTTATAAGACGAATCGGACATTGTCCCGCAGATGGGCAGCTTCACGCCCGAAACTGGTCCTAATGTCGACCGGTAAATTGTAAATCATTGAATTAAGTAAGAACAATAAGTGTTATGTCTTGTCCCGCGTCGCGTCTTATAAGAAAACGAATTGCTCTGATTTTGCTCAACTTTTGTATATATAATCCATATTTGCATATTTTAAAAATAAACACTTATTTTAAATGATTTGAAACCCGCATTTTATATTCTAACGGTGCTCCCGTGACCGAGTGGTTAGCGTCACACATTATCATGCTGGGGGTTCGGGTTTGATTCTGGCTGGAGGAATTTTTGCGTGTTGTAGCCTGCCACTCCAAAATACATTCAAGGTGTGTTATTTGACATAAGAAATCTCAACTAAGAACTACTAATAAAAAATAACGCAACCAATACCTACGTTGAGATGGTGAAAAAATATTAAAAATAATATTTTAGTTAAGCAATCAATATTATTCTCTGGATAGTCCACTCATATTTTGTGTTGAATTTTTGATTGGGTGTAGAGTTGCCAACTATAGTTTGAAAAAAATCAGGAAGAATAAAAATAAAAATCATAAATCAGGATAGCTCATATTGGGTTGTCCGAAGTCGGTTTTTGGGAGAACAAACACATCATTTTCAATTTATAATAATTTAATTTTATATCCATAGTTCGAGAAATATCATAATATTCTAATGTATGTAACTATAATCCAATTAATTGGCAAGTGTGTTTTTTAAAGGCTAGCTAGTAGGCTTTAATTTGATACGTCGATCATCTACATTGGTCCAGTAGTTCAAAAGTAATAAAGTTTTGAAAAAAGTCATTTTATGGGAAAATAGGGAAAAATGATACTGAGGCGAATAGGTAGGAAAATTTGAAGTAAAATGATTAAATTATAACAAAAATAATTCCCATATGTTCTCCAGTGATGTTTTTCGTGATGTTCAATCGAAATTCGCGGAATTTAAATTCGTGTTACGTTGCTATGAATCGAAAATGGTAATGCATCCTCAAGTGGAACAACACATTCTTTTTCATTTATTATTATACATTTAGGTCCGTGCAAAGTGGTAATTTTTATCGCAAAATATTAGGACCGTATTTTTTACATTTTTTTCATTAAGGTGCCCGTTTCTATTTTAGGGTGGTCCGAAAAATCTTTTTTTTCCTCTTTTTTCGAAAAGTAACTTTTTTCAAAAATCATAACTTTTGAACTACCGGTCCGATTCTGATGATCGATATATCAAATGAAAGTCAATTAGCTGGTCTTTTTTGAAACTACAGACTGCTACAGACTACTACAGTGTCAGAAATTTTCAAGTTCGTTCCCGTCATTATTGATTGTATTCGTTTTTTATGTTTTTCATTGTCCTTAGACCAAGGGTGCTATATTTTTTATATATTTTTTTGAATGCTTTACTACATAGCACATCCGAAAATTAGAGATGTGTTATTTTTCGTTTTTGAATTATGATTTTTCAAATTTAACCGATGGTTCAAAAAAATCATTTTTCCCCTTTATCCCAAAAATAACCTTTTCTAAAAATTTCATAACTTTTCAACTACTTCACCGATTCAGATGATTGACAAACCAAATCAAAGCACATTAGCTAGCTTACTTTATCACACTAGCGAATAAATTGGTTCCTAGTTGCTCAGATCCAGTCTAGTCGCATATTTAGAAATATTTAACGAAGACTTAAAACATGTTAACTTTGATAAATCATAACTTACCAACGTAAAAGAACACATCTCTGATTTTTAAATATCTATATATATAAAAATGGATTTCTGTCTGTCTGTCTGCCATACAAATGAAACACAAATTTCTGTATTACTCGAGAATTAATCAAGCAAACGAAACCAAATTTGGCATGTGGAGGTTTTAGGGTGCAATAAATGATTCTATGGTGGTTAGATACTCCTCCTCCCTCTCTTAGGGTGGTCTGTCATACAAATGAAAAACAAATTTCCGCATAACTCGAAAACTAAGCAAGCAAATGGAGCCAAATTTGGCATGTGAAGATTTTAGTGGGCACGAAATGTTTCTATGGTGAATAAACACTCCTTCTCCTTCTCTAAGGGTAGAAGAGGGGAGGGGTCTGTCTTTATTCTATCATATTTTCTGTATCAAACATTTATTCCATGTAACGGAGAAACATGTTATTTGCAAGTTTTTGAAAAATCTTGAACGAGAATTGTGTCTAAAAATAATCTGATATTATAATGATGAGTTTTGGTAGAAGTACTAGGAATTTTTTAGTAAAAGGTAAATTAAACGGAGACGATTAGAAGATCAATCAATGAACATTTCTGCGATTGGACTCATGAACTTGCGCTTAGCAAGAAAACGTTTATGCTTGAAGGTATTGATGACAAAAAAAAACAATTTTGGGCGGGACGAAGTTTGCCGGGTCAGCTAGTCTATAAATAAAAATGGAAGGCAAAACGTGTTGGTAAGCGGAAAACCCGAAGAAGGGATGGTCCGATTTTAGCCACCTGTATTTCGGTGTATTCGTCTTTTCCCGTAGATCAATATAGTGGAGAGAAAAATCGGAAAATTTTCGGAAAATCTTGAAGGAAGGTCGGAAAATTCGGAAAATTCTGAAAATTGAATTCTCACATGTTCGAAAATTACATCATAATAAGCGTTGTTAGTCCATTAGATATTTGTGCTATCGACATTGATCTTTGTTGTGTTGGTAAGCGTAAACCCGAGGTAGGAATGGTTCAATTTGAGTCATCATTGAGAAAAATCGAAAAATTCGGAAAATTGAATTCCCATATGTTCTAAAATTAGCTAAGCATCTAGTCCGGAATATCTTAGGTAGCCGTGATCCTGATCTTCTGTTTCATCTATACCTGTTCCTCAGAAACGCCGATGTCAACGTTTAATGATGTTTCCTTCGTTGTGTCTCTGTTTCACGGGCCAAAGGTTGTGCAGTCCACTGATGATTCAACAAGAGCCAAAGGTTGTACCGCTCATGACAACTCTACACGAGCTGATTGCGCCGGCTAGTGACCATTCTGGATTCCTCGAGTCGAGAAGACGCACCACGCTAGATATGGGGTACAGACTAGGGGTCTGCTGCATCCCAATAGGAAGTATCCCGTGTCGGGCACACGTACAGAGCATTGGAGACAGCAACATCCCAATTACGAGAACACTTGTAATACTAACCTCGAGCCGACCGCGAGTAATCGGTTACATATTACTAACATAGATAATAAGAAAAACTGTCAAAATATTGAACTCCCGGCCCGTCAGGCTAACGCCAAATGAGCCTTGATAAAAATATATATTTTGGAAAAAAAAAATTAGCTAAGCGTTGTTAGTCCATTTGATGTTGACGCTAACGAAATTGATTTTTGTTCGAAAGTGGAAACAGATTTTCAAACGGAATAACGCATTCCTATATCTTCTATCTATATAAACAACACTGGAAGGCCAAATGTATTGCTGTGCCCTAAACCCGAGGAAGGAATGGTCCGATTTGAGCTGTCTTTATTTTGTAATATTCTCTGTATCAAACATGTATTCAACGCAACGGAGAAACATGTTATTTCCAAATGCTTGAAGAATCTTGAACGAGAATTGTGACTGAAAATAATTTT
This sequence comes from Toxorhynchites rutilus septentrionalis, assembly GCF_029784135.1. Classification (NCBI taxonomy): domain Eukaryota; kingdom Metazoa; phylum Arthropoda; class Insecta; order Diptera; family Culicidae; genus Toxorhynchites; species Toxorhynchites rutilus. Next base: position 216,731,243 of record NC_073745.1, on the reverse strand, counting down.
ATATTATAAGGACGAATTTTTGTAGAAGTACTAGACAGTTTATAGTAAAAGGAAATTGTAAAGGGTCAAAGAGTAATCAATCACTGAAGAGTTCAGTGATTGGACTCACTAACGTCCACTTAGTAAGAAAACGTGGATGTTTGAAAGTATTCAAATCAAAAAATCTATTTTGGGCGGGACGAAGTTCGTCGGGTCAGCTAGTTATTTATATAAGTTCATAACAAAGCTACAATCTTTAGAATCCACTCAAAATCTCGATGCTGCACCTTGTCTATTTTTTTTTGTCGAGTGTGGATAAAATTGGAAAAGATGATTTTGCGTAGTATTTGATCACACCTGCAGCTACCAACAAAAACCAATTATGTCATTGGCAGCGAATATCTTCACTGTCGCACCATTTAATTATCATGCTTAATTCAGGACAAACATGACTACCCAAAAGTGTTACGACTACTGTGTAAAATGTTGGCAAAAACAGTACAGCAAACCCCATTCTTGTCGATCAGAATAAAAGCTGCATCCGAAGGATCTCCTGCGCGGCATTTGAAAAATCGGACTGTGTTTGCCACAAAACGGGATGATAATAGTTTCTCATCTTTCATTTTAATCTCAGCATCTGCAACGGACGGCTACGAGATTACCATAATTTGTCTCGCAACTAATCTAAAGTTTGCTCCGTTTACTTTTAAGATATCCCATTTCAGCGATTGCCGGCAGTGGTTGCCTTTGGATGACAGCAGCTTGTTTGGTGAAGGCTCTAGAAAGTTAGAATGTTCACAATGAAATGTTTACACATTTTCACCCCAGAGAACGTTGTAAAAGCCGGGTTACGATGAAAAACTAATTGTACTGATTGTGTTTCCATCTTCGTTCATTTTAAAATTGAGTTATTCGGTGTTATCATACTTAAAATTAAAATTGAAAAATAAAAACCTTCTTTATCTTTCATGTCTTATAACGATTTTTTTTTTCGCTCCAAACAAATTACAATAAGTTTGTTTGAAAATAACTTTCTATTTTAGATGTCAAATTCCAAAATATTACATCAAAACAAACCGGTTGCCACCCACAATAATCGTTACGATATTTCTTATGACACCAGTCCGCAGGATATTGGTTTAGCAACAACAAACTGCACTGAACTACTTATATTCAAAGTGGTGGAAATCAATCAAGAGCTTACATTGATGAATTGTTTTATCTCCTCTGTGTTTTAGTTATGCTGTATAGTGACTATCACGACTCGACTCTGTCATTGCCACCTCGAGTTCTACCTCTTCATCGTTAGCGATACAGTCTATACCAATGGCTCTCGTCGATAAATCTTTCCCAGCAGCCGATGTTTCACATCTATTTTTTCCCTCAAGTTGCCATTTATTCGCAGTCCGCAGAAACGCGGGCACAACTTTCCTGCTGTCTCATTCCACACCTATTTATCTTGCAGACAACGAAAAATCTCTGTGTGTTTCAAATCATGATTGTTGTGGGTGCTGGAAACTTTCGAATTCTTGCTAGGATTACGAGATTAATAGGAAAAAAATTACGAAACATTTGGAAGCCTTCCAAAAACAAACAATAAACATTATCATCGCCGGCCGTGCAGAGAGCGGAAAACTCCTGAACATAAGCGGCGTTTCATCCTCAGAAATTTGTTTTGAACCACTTTCAAAGCCTCGAAAGAGCCACCGGTCCTTTTCCGTCCTGCCGTGTCCAAATGTGAGTGAGGACCCTTATTTACAATATGGCTCAACACTCGAATAAACTTGTGAAGCACGATCATCGTAATCATCATAATTTTTTGCTTCCGCCGCCGCCGCCCTGTCGTGAGCTTTATCCTTCATTGCCGCCACAAGAAGTATCAAATGGCGTGATAAAAAAAGACCGCCTTAATACTTTTTTAAGTGCGGCGATTTCCTTCCACTTGGTTTCTCTTGTGGCTTTTCGACATTTAGAGATCGCAGCATCTCAGTCAAGCAAGCTTCCCTGTCGTGCAGCAGCTGTACCAGACACAGCAACAACAATGCACGCGAATCCTTGTTCTCGGTCTGTTTTTTTTGTCAAAGAAAGTGAAGAAATATGTTTTCCCAGTCCCGCCGGTGCTATTTATCATTTTGGTTCTCTCACTACTCGTTGATCCAGACAATACCGGGAACTATTGTTGGGCGAAGCTTTTGTGTGGCATCCATTCTCATCAAGTCGTATGTTTACACATTTCAGTGAGCTCTCGAGGATTTGCCCCCGAGAAACGTTAGCCACCATTTCTGTCTTCACATTTTAACAAATTTACTGCTGTCTAGCCCCTTGAAAACGAGTGGACCTTTGCATGTCAGACTATCCATTCCACAAACATCTCACATGGGCACGTACATATTTTGGTTGGAAAATGGAAGTAACAGGCGATTGATCATTCGGCCGCTTACGCTTTGTTTGAAGGATTGATATAGTGAGTGAACACAAGCAACAGGATTCGAGACACCGAATAAACGCTCAGCGGCTCAGTTTCTTGGAGACAGAACACAATGGTGTACGATATGGGTGGATAACAAAATACCCAAAAAAAAAGCTTTTTTCAAGATGCCATTGCACAATGCACAATTATCCAGGAGGTGTATTTAAGTGGAAATTAGCATTTAGAGCTCGACAGTTATTCTCTAGACAGAAACTGTCTTCGACAAAGTTGTTACATATAATAGAGCGCTTATTTTCTAAATAGGGTGACCAAAATTGTTGTTGAAATAAAAAAATATAACTTTCTTATTTTTATAGACAGAGATAAACATAGTCCGACAATGTTGTAGTCCCAGTTATTTGAGACATCTTTGTGGAACAAAGTTTTTTTCTATCTCTTGAAATAACCGATACAGCGCCTTTTTCATATGTTGCGTTAGGGTCACCATGAAAAAAAACTGTTTTTTGCTTTCATATTTCAAATTCTACATACAAAGTGTCTTTGAAGGACTTTTAGAGCTTACTAATACAAACATTTTGCTATGCAGAACTTGTCAATATCACAACTTCACGCAAAGTTATTGATATTTCTTCCCTAAAAATACGATCTATGCAATTGTTTGTCATTCTTTCTGGGGCAAACATAAACAAAGTTTATTGATGGTATTTGAAAGAGGTAATTGATGGTAATTACACTCTACATAATGTGTGATTTTAAAAACTATGTTATTTTTCCTGTTAGATTAAATTAAAATTGAAAACATGAGTTTTTGGGTGAAAACCCATCAATAACTTTCAGTAAGATTGATATATTGACGAGTTTTACGACGCAAAATGTTGGTCATGATATGCTCTAAAAGTCGCACGAAGACAGTTTCGATGTAAAATTTGAAATATAAAAGTTAGAGCAAAAAAAAAAACAGCAAAAGCAAAAAACAACATTGTCGAATTACATTTATCTCTATCTATAAAGATAAAAGTTAGATTTTTTATTTCATATGCAATTTTGGTCACCCTATTTTTGATAACATAAAAATGAGCGCTTTATCATGTTTAACAACTTTGTCGAAGACGGTTTTTGTCTAAAGAATAAATATCTCCCACAAAGTTTTTGACGTAGGATTACGTCTTTCGGGAACATATTGGGGTACAAATTGAAAATCGAATATCGAGCACATCGTGAAAATTGTCCAATTTTAAACGCTTATTGCTCAGTCATTTCATGATGGATTGATGAAATTTTTGCGTCAATCGATTTCGGTATTTCATAACAATTTTTTATATTGAATAAAATAATATATGCCATGAAACTAACTATCGAACAATTGGAAAATCTCAACTTCTATCCTAACGGAAAAACCCACTTCTGATTGGTCGAAATTGACGACACATGCGGCCGGTCCCTAACAGAGACATCAAAATCGAGCTGCCTGGGGTAAATCGGCATTGCAAATACATGAAACTAGGGGGGACTTTTGTTCCTACCGAAATGTATTCCCTAACAGAGACATCAAAACCAAGTTGCCTGGTGGAAATCGGCATTACAAATACATGAAAGTAGGGGGAGCTTTTGTTCCTACCGAAATGTATTCCCTAATATGGACCATGTTGCCTGTAGGAAATCGGCATTGCAAATACATGAAAGTAGGGGGAGCTTTTGTTCCTACCGAAATGTATTCCCTAACAGAGACATCAAAACTAATTTGCCTGGTGGAAATCGGCATTGCAAATACATGAAAGTAGGGGGAGTTTTTGTTCCTACCGAAATGTGTTCCCTATAAGAGACATTAAAACCAAATCATTATCAAAGAGTTTAACGATGTAATTCTCAAACATATCCAAAATCAACAGATAGCCTAACGGAATCCTACGTCAACTATGCAGTCGTGTCTCACACATAACACTCCTGAGACTTTTTTTAAACTATGTTTCATTGCGGTTACAATGAAAAAACCGGTTTTTTACTTTAACTTTCATATTTAAAATTCTACATCAAAGTTGTCTTCAAACGACTTTTAGAGCTTATCAATAACAACATTTTGCGAAGGAGAATTCGTCAATATCTTAATCCTGCTCAAAGTTATTGATGGGTTTTCACCCAAAAACTGATGATTTGAATTTTAATTTAGTCAAATACAAAAAATAACATATCTTTGAAAACCACATATTATATAGAGTGAAATTTTGTCTTTCAAATTCCATCAACAAACATTTTTTATGTGAAATTGAGATATTGACAAGTTCTGCATCGCAAAATGTTTGTATGTTCTAAAAGTCTTTTGAAGACAGTTTGTATGTAGAATTTGAAATATAAAAGTTAGAGCAAAAAATAGTTTTTTTTAATGGTGACCCTAACGTAAACTAGAAAAAAGGCGCTATATCGGATATTTCAAGATATAGAAAAAACTTTGTTCCACAAAGATGTTTTAAATAACTGGAACTACAACATTGTCAAACTATGTCTACCTCTATCTATAGAGATAAGAAAGTTAGATTGTTTATTTCATCGAAAATCTTGGTCACCCTATTTTTGGCAACATGAAAATCACATTGGGTTGGGGAAAAAGAAATGTCGTATTTCTGATCGAAATTTGACGCTTTATTTAACATACTTAAAATTATCCAATTAAAGTCGAATATGCGTCGTTTTGTTCGCAAACTTGTTGCCATTTAGAAGGCAACTTCATTATCCCCCCCTTATAAACCCCCCCCCCTCCTTATTTGCATAAAACTCAGACAACCAGTTTTCGCAAGCCTCTTTTGAGGCCAACTTAGTATCACCAAGAGCGTTTTGCATGGACCGGAAGAGATGATAATCACTTGGAGCAAGGTCCGGACTATACGGTGGGTGCAATAGGACATTCCATCCGAGCTCCCGTAGCTTCTGGCGGTTCATCAACGATGTGTGAGGCCGAGCGTTGTCCTGGTAGGAAACAACACCATTCCTATTGATCATTTCTGGCCGCTTCTGGTCAATCGCCTGCTTCAAACGGTCAAGCTGCTCACAGTAGAGAACCGAGTTGAGGGTTTGGCCATAGTTGAGCAGCTCATATTGGATGATTCCCTTCCAATCCCACCAAATACACAACAAAACCTTCCTGGCCGTCAATCCGGGCTTGGCGATGGTTTGGGCCGGCTCACCGCGCTTCGACCACGACTTTTTTCGCTTTAAGCTTTCGTACGTGATCCACTTTTCATCACTAGTCACCATCTTCTTCAAAAATGGGTCGAGTTCGTTCCGTTTCAGCAGTGCATCGCAGGCGTTGATTCGGTCTGAAAGATTTTTTTGCGTTAACTCGTGTGGCCATACATCCAGCTTTTTTTGGAATCCAATCTTCTGCAAATGGTTCCAAACGGTTTTATGGTCTATGCCCAGTTCCTGGCCAATCGAGCGAGTGCTCACATGCCGGTCTACTCGGATGATTTCAACGATTTTATCGGTTTCCACGACGATTGGACTACCAGTACGGGGTGTATCTTCGACAGCCACTACACCAGAACGAAATCGATCAAACCAACGCTCTGCGGTGCGAATCGTTACAGTATCGGGTCCATAAACTACACGGATTTTTTTGGCCACCTTCGTTGCAGTATTCACCTCGCATGTAGTGAAAATGTAAAATATGGCGAATTTCTTGCTTGGTGGACTCCATCTTTGACGCGCTATAACTTGAGACTGAAAAGGACAATCACAACACTGTCAAAACGACACTTGTAGCACAGATTGTCGTTATTAAATAGCCGTATAGTATGACCCGATGCGATAAGTACAACACAAGATATGTTTAAGTGTTGCCATATATTGACAGTATACGACATTTCTTTTTCCCCAACCCAATATGTAACAACTTTGTCGAAGACAGTTTTAGTCTAGAGAATAACTGTCGAGCTCTAAATGTTAATTTCCACTTAAATGCATCTCCTGGGCCGTTGTGATGCGAGCAACTTAAATTGAACGACATCTATCGCTTCTGAAAATAACGAAACGAAAACAGATGAAGCTGATTGTAATGTACGAATGATAAAGCTGTCTACTAACTCTGACATATGACAAGTCAAAAAATTGTCATCAATTTTATTACAATTTTATTATTAAGATTACAGGAAGAAAAAAAGCAATGAAAAAAACTGGTAATAAGTGATGTTACTTTATAAGTGAAAATTTGTTCGATACATCGTTCCAAAAAATGAACGAAAAACGTAGAAGGGACTGTGTCTAGAGGCACGGACGAAAGCTTGACGTAGGACTTTGAGGACATTTTGAATTGAGTTTCTTTACTGTTCAGAAATCCGTAAATTTAACTCCAAATTGTGGCCCTAGAAAAATTGTTTGTTGTAAGAGTTGTAGTGGTAAAAGAATCCTCAATGATTAATACTTTTTGGTTGCAATAGTAAAATGTTGAAAGCAAAAAAATCAGATAGACATTCCAACATTAACATGAAAAACTCCACATTTTCTGGTTTACTTGTATCGAAGATCATAAATATTCATAAAAATCCTTAGTAATAAAACCGTTTCTACAGACATATTAATCGATCGGTTGCCTTTTTTAGAAGTCATAATCTTGCATTCATCTTGCATTCTGTATTCTGACGCTGAAGTTCGAATAGCTATCTTGCTTCGACGATATTATACTTGTCTGAAACATTGCCTTTGGTGAGTCATAGTGACTCTCTCCTAGAGATTTGTGTTCGAATTGCTATCTTGCTTCGACGATATTATACTTGTCTGAAACATTGCCTTTGGTGAGTCATAGTGACTCTCACCTAGAGATTTGTGTGGATTCTGGAGAGAACGGATCCGCATGCGGCCCACCGGGCTCTTTCAGTTGGCCCGTCTGGCCAGTTACCATTTTGTAGTGTAACAATAACGAAAACTTAAGAAAACATCTCGGAAACATGATATTAGAATAATGGAGATTGACACATTACACGTTATTTCATATTACAAGTTTACACATTAGTTAGTTGTCTATAGTTAAGTAATATTATTAGATTAAATATGTATTGAATACATTCAATCCGACCATTACGGCTAATCCTGGTGACGTTAGTGAATAAAAATGAAAATATTTTCGACATGTGTCTACGTCTTTCAGTAATGATACCAAATCAGAAAACAGGATGATTTGTTTTTTTTATGGAATAGTGTCCGAATTTGTATCGGCGAGGTACAATATTTAAGTATCACTGCTGATCAGACGAGCGTAAATCGGTCGATTGAAATGCAAATGCAGCCTTCGTTCTACGAACAATGTGGATAGAGAAAATATTGCAATCTTAGCTCTGCTGTATCCTATTCATTGAGTGTAAACAAGTCACTCGCGATTTCAAATTAAAGTATTCACAATTCATCAGTCATCTAACTAGCGACCAGACGGCAGCAAGGCTTTCGAAATGACTTTTCTCAAGACCGAGTGTTTAGTTTAGTTTTCCAAATTGGCATTAAATTTTGGGCACAAGAAAGCTGTCGGCCGGATGGGCGCCGCGTTTGCTCACTCCGGACAACAGCGCAACCGTGAGACCACTTCAGCGCAGTGTTTGACGCTGTTTGAGCGCAATCCGAAGTTTCTGCATCGTTTCGTGACCGTTGACGAAACATGGATCCACTGGTACACACCGGAGACCAAGGAACAATCGAACCAGTGGACTTTCCCCGGCGAACGTGCTCCGAAGAAGGCGAAGACTGTCTTATTGGCCGGAAAGGTGATGGTCACCGATTTCTGGGATTCGCAAGGTGTGGAGAAGGGCGGTCACGGTCGTAGGGCTCTACTATGCCGAATTATTAGGCCGATACGACGCCGAATTGCAGAAAAAACGGCTTCATTTGGCGAGGAAAAAAGTGCTCTTCTACCATGACAACGCACCGCCTCACACCTCCGCCGTCGCCTCAGCCAAATTGGTCGAATTGCACTACGAACTGATACCCCTTCCACCATATTCTCAAGATTTGGCCCCGTGCGACTTTTTTTTTGTTTCCAAACTTGAAAAAGTCACTCGTCGGGCAGAAAATTGAGTCGAATGAGGAGGTCATCGCCGCCACGGAGGCTTACTTTGCAGACCTCGAGAAAACGTATTTTTCAGATGGATTAAAGAAGTTGGAGCATCGCTGGGTCAAGTGTATCGAGTTAATAGGAGACTATGTTGAGAAATAAATCGCCACTTTTCCAAAATTTTTGTTTTTTTTTGTGGAGGCACCACGCCAATGTACATACAGTCTGGTGAAGTATGCCTTCCTATTTTTGTATTACATCATATTTCAATATGTACTGGGGTGTGAACTCAAAATTTGTGAAACGGAAGGGGCTATGGTTTGGTTTGAGGTGCAAAGTTTTGAGCGTTAATACATCTGTCAGTTGTACAAAGTGGCATATCAATCACTTCATTCAAAAGTATAAAGATATATGAGTAATACTGATTAATTACTGAGCTAAAAACCTGTTTCAATCGCTTAAAATTGCTTCGAAAACAAACTATTGAAATCACAAAAATCTATAAATATGACTACCTGCTTGGAAGACCATCCTAGTCAAGTTCTGAAGTGAAAGTTCTCTAAATATTGTGCCAACCTCAGTTTTATTTTGCTACTGTGTTGAACAATATTTTTCGGTACAGAATGCATCTTCAGAATATGCAAGAAGCAAGCATAGTGTAGAACAGAAGAGAAATATTAAATAGGACATGCTTCGTCGGTTTTCGTACCGTGGGGATTGTACGAGTTATTGATTTTATGTTGTTTTCAAATAGATTGTACGAAAGAATCATAAATCAACCGGCTGCGTTTACAAAACAGCGCGAACTTATCGGTCATTTACAGGGCCACTAAAACTTTCAACTAATAAGCTATTTTAGAAATTTAGATGCATTCTAAAAATTTATTTTATATTTAATTTTGACTGAAGGGATCTTCTGTGAATTCAGCAGTGTGTTTGGATTTATTGGTATAATGATGTTCTTGCGTACACCCCTGATGTACAGCAACGCGCCGACGATTTAACTGCGAGAACTGAAAGTAACAAAAGAGTCCACCTTGGTCGTGTGATTGGAGAAGTTGGTTCCTCAAAGGCTCAACTTGATCATTCTTCTCACGAAGGAAAAGACTAGTCGAAGTGTTCGAGGAAACGTAGATGTGAAAATAAATTAAACTCAATCTCTAAAAAAAATTATATACGCCGAGAGGTAATTTAGATAGCAGATAATGGGATTATGTTGGATTGTAAATTAACCTTTCAAGACCATATATCCTACATCGTATCTAAAGCGTCTAAAACTCTTGGTTTTATCTTCCGCGTCACAAAGGACTTCAAGGACGTACACTGCATTAAGGCTCTCTATTGCTCATTGGTACGCTCGATCCTTGAATATGCAGGCGTGGTTTGGTCACCATATTACCAGAATAATGTTCAGCGAATTGAGTCGATACAGCGGAAATTCGTTCGGTTCGCCTTGCGCAATTTACCGTGGACTGATCCAATAAACCTCCCTAGATACGAGGATCGCTGCAAATTGATTGGACTGGACTCATTAGTTTCACGCAGGAACGTTGTCAAGGCCCTATTGATCCTCCGACTTGATTATGTCGAACATCGATTGTCCTGAGCTCCTTCGGTTGATTAATTTCAACATAAATCACCGTAATTTACGATCTCAGAACTATTTATACATCCCATCAACCCGAACAAATTGCGGGTATAATGAACCTATATCTAGCATGTGCCGCGTATTCAACCGTTGTAGTGTCTGTTTTGATTTCCATCTGTCTCGTTCGTCCCTCAATAAAATGTATTCTAATGCTCTTAATTAATTTGATTAGTTACAGTAGAATATATTTATATAGTTGTAGTTTGTAGTGGTAGTATTATAAGTAGTAGTAGTAGTAATAGTTATGAAGCATTAGGGCGTCTATGTATAGCCCGTTGTCTTTGTAAATAAAGAAATACACATTGATCAATAGAACTCTCAATTTAGGAATCATTTCTGTTAAATTCAAAGATATTCCAGTCCTGGTACGAGTTTAGGAGAACCCACAAACGTGAGTTCCAATGATTGTTTGTTCAAATCTATCCAACAAATTGTAAACCGCAGGAAAATTTCAATCGATTCCGTGAAATAAATTAGATTTAAATATCGGAACTTCGTTTCTGCTGTTGCTTCGCAACATATGTTGTTTTGAATTATAGAGGTTTTTGCTTTCTCAGTTCTTCTAGCCTTGAAAAAGACCAATATGAAAAATCAATTTAAACAACTCGGCCTTGAGAAATATCATTTGGAAAGTTGTGCTGCCATCCGGTCGCCAGCTGACCGCCAGGATGACCGATAAATCATGAATGACTTATTTGTGATTTTATTCAATTGATCATTCAATTTTCGTGATACCAATTATTGTTTCCGGGTTGAAAAAGACGTAAGGTATTATAAGAGTTGTGTTCTCCGGTGAAAAACTGAAGCTGAAAATTTGTTTTGATGCTATTGCTTTCGCCACCAACGCCACCACACAAAGATTCGGTTCGGATTTTCTGTTTCCGTTCTACGTCTTCTGAGATGTTCCGTTCTGCGTCGGAGATGTAATTTCGCTAAGAGATATTGAAAAACTTCTTACACATTCAAGAAGATCAATAGTTCAATTTCAGTGCTCAACTTGCTCAAATTGCTTTGCGAATCGTTTGCGCTAATCACTCAGTAAAAGCATTTTTTATCGACCCTCAAATATTTGTATCAAAGAGTTTTATTGTTAAATTTCTTTAATGTTTGTTCTCGCCGACAATAATTTCGTAGTTCTATGTTAACAATGCGGTCGTGTCTTGGACATCACCCTTCTTTTTTATTTTTTTTTGGGGCCCGCGTAACCATGACTAACCCTTGTTTGTGGCCCTTTGGAAAAAAGGTTGAGTACCGCTGATTTAGAAGTTGGCAGCAAGTTTATTTCTTTCATTACATAAATTTCAAACGTGCTCAATATCATATCTTACAATATAGAGACGTACATTGAACACGATATGATTAGACAACAACATTTCTAATAACATTTTATCTTGAAGTAATAGGGTATTTATGCTTCGCCTGTTAACTTTTTGAATAAATTGAAATTGAAAGTCATTCGTGAGTTTGATGATGCTAATACATAGTTTTTCTGAATCTAGATTGCATACTATCAATTATTAAAAATTGCCGCCACGATGTTTAATCAGATCTTTCGAGTTTTGAGTTGTTTTGTTCAAATGAAACAAATTTCGCAAGTGGAAAAAATCTGTGCCAATCTGTACTTTTTGACGAAAATCTGTACCTTGTACCGTAGAGAATCTGTACCAAAAATAACGAAAAAAGCTGTACCTTTCCAGATAAATAGGTACGTATGGCAACACTGGTGAGAACGTGTAAGGAAACTAGACGATGAAGTAGGGATGGACAAAGCATATTTACTGAGGCTCAGTTGCTAACCGTTCACCTAAGTGAACCACCTTTTGCACCGCTTTTTCGTTCAGTGGTAGCAATGCCGATATCAAGGGCATCATTGAGTGATAGACCCTAGAACCCTACAAACACAGGCAACTTTATAGCTATTCATGTCCTGGCATCAGAATGCAACTCGATGACTCGAATGTCCTTCAGAATGCAACTCGGTGCTTATGCGCAACACGATTTTTGTACCCAGTTGAGCTCCCACTTGTCCCACTTGTGTACGCATGCGCTCTGACGAATGAGCAGGCTCCGAAACACAGATGAAATTTATTGTTGTCAGCGCTGTTTTTGCGCCCAGTTTTGCACTGAATTTCGCGCTCTGCTTTGCGCCGTACTTCACAGGGCGCTTGAATCTGGTTTGCTTTCTCTGTTGAGAGATTTTTCTTCACACAAGTGTATACGGTTCGTATGGAGACGCGCTGTTGTTTTTATGTTTTGTTTAAAATGAGCGAAGACAATTAATATCTGAATTCTGCGCCGGGTAGAGGAAATATGTCTAAAACGCGCTTGCTGGGCAATTTGATCCGTCTGATTTTCTCGTAAACCAGCAAGAATAGAAATACAATGGTTATAGGCAATCGTGCTTGTGACGACACACGACACGCAGCAGCGATGCCGTCGACACACTCTCCAGCAGGCCTGACCCAACGAAACTGTCACGGGTGACAAGCGAATAGGGGAAATGTCAAATCGGTGGAGAATGATTGGTCATCACCGCATTTGACTAATTATTTGCTGATCAGACTTACTAAAGAGAACAGTGCGTGCGTTCGAATTGATCTAAATTGGAAATTGTAAAACTACCTAGAATATTCTTATACTATTTACAAGCTTACGGACTATTAGAAGGTAGATGCACTTAAAAACTTAAAATAGAGCCATCAAACTTACACAACTACAACCTTAACTATATTTACAGTTAACCTAAAACGTGAATAGAGATAATATTCCTCTAATTATACTATTCATAGAATTCCTACACTAAAATCGTGAGTTAAAACGAACTATCATTGTATTTGTCAAACCGAATTAAATATATATTTTAAGCTTGAAGCTTACACTACAAAATAGTCGTTTGCTTTCGAGTTTTGGTGACATAACCCCACAGTGTTAGTCAATGATAGAATCCTACCATGCAACTTTTGCATGTGTAACATGCTTTAAAAAATAAGAAAAATAATTTTCTTTTGAATCGATTTTCGATGTATTTTACTACATCATTTCTATAAGGTTTTTGTTGCTTGAAACCGATTCAGATGCGATAACTGTGAGTCATATTTATTGAGTCGAGTTCCCCCAGTGGATATCTCAAATGAAGAAAACGGTAAGAACGGATTCATGTCCTTCTCAATTAGATATTTTCCGCATCAGCCTACCATCGGGCAGTATGTCATACCCTCGATCGGGGCAATTTGCTCGCTTTCGGTCGGATAATATTCTGACGAGAGAAATAGCTTGTATGTGAGGGATGCCAGATGATTTTTTCAAATATCTCTGCATGACACGAATAAATGTCTTCAAATGCAATCATAATGAACAAAAATTAGCAAACCATCACGATATTTCTAAATCATGTTCGATGAATCACACAAACAATTGTTTTCACATACTTTGAAATGACCTCGGTATGTTTTCACAAAAAAAAATAAATGTCTTCAAAACGAAAACATGTCTTTTTTTATTATTATTATTATTCTTTATTATTTAGTGTTTTAAGATCTACATCCTTTAAATTGTTACAAAGATATTAACTGTGATTAGTAATTAAATTAATTAAAATAAAGTGCTCAAAACATCTCTTCCTAAACAAACTCTCAGATCTGGCCATTGTCATCTCATTTGGCAAAGAATTCCAAAAAGCGTCTTTACATCTGGCATCTATATTATGTGCATCTGGCATCTATATAATTAATGCACGAATACTGGGAGAACACGCTCACCGGAGAAACAGTTTCTTCTCTTCGCTAGTGGACATGAAGTGAATAGATTGGTGGAATCTCGCATTCATGCAAGCTGTTTCTCTGAGCTATATAGTCTCTGAGAGAAACAGCTTATGAGCATATAATACTTCTGCTGGACTATTTAACACCGTATGATTGGAAAATATACATTTGGGCGCCTTCCAAATTCGTAAAAAAATCGTAGCACTTCTGTTATTCAGTATCTAAAATACAGAACGATTACAGATGACTGAGGGTTCGTGATCTACGTAATGATGTAGTTGTCACCTTAATTTTTAAGAGCACGGTCACGATAAATCCATTCTCTCTTAAGGGGTGCGTATTACACACTTCTCCAATACATTTTGCGCTGTCGTGTTTATGAATTTTGTGCACTCCGCATCAAGAAAGAATATCTACGTTTTTGCTTCGAGCGCGCGCCGATGAAAATTAAACTCAAGCGCAGCGCTGCGTATGTTTTCTGAAGACTGCCTGGCATTACTATCGTTAGATTAGATAGGACATTTTCTAATTTGTATGGATTTTTTTATTACTGGGGAATGAAAAATTGCTTCTTCTTAAAAAGTCGGACTGCTCTGCTCTGCAAGACACATCGGGCTGATGTTCTATAAATAACTCAACAATGATCAATCAACTGTCTCCGCTGTCCGGTGGTCCAACTGGATAATGGAAGAACAGAAAGAATACTCTTACGCCTAAATGGCTACTGTGTGAATGTACCATATGTAATGGTAAAGAAGGAATACTGGCGAACGGCAACTGTGTAATATGCTAATTATAGATATGATAACCATGTGACATGTTCACGATTAAAATTCGGCTCTGTTACAGCTGAAATGCTAATGAGCCTTAAATAAATAAAAATAAAAAAATTAAAATAAAAAGTCGGAAATTGTAAGTAAATATATGTTTCTCACCCGACAATGATGCATGTTATAATTTAATTCGCGCAATTTTTTATATTTACTGTTGGGACTCAACCTAGGTCCAAAACCAAAAAATCTTGTGATCACATTTTTAAAAATTTGCAAACATTCCAGTAGTAGTTATTACGAACACGTAATAGGCCAAACAATAGATTGAAAACAAAGAAACTTTTTTTTTAAATTTACTTTCCACTAGAAGATTAGAAGATTGATGTGTGATCTGATAAACAGAAAGTATATGAATGATACACATTAATTTTTAGTTCTTTCTTCGTTTTATTTATCAATTCCTTCTCAGTTTTCGCGACAAAATTGTTGGAATAGATCTAACGCTTCAGGTTCGCCCAGAAATTCCCGATGGGACGATGGCAACTGACTCATCGGATAATACAACAATGCTGCAAAACATTGCGTCTACAGCACAGAAATATTTTACTTTGTCAACTTTGTCACTGGAACATGTTGAATCTTTTTCCAAAAGTTCATATTAAAAATCAAGGAAAAAAGTGTCCGAATGCGCCCCCTCTCCCCTATATATTATATGCGTTCAGAGTTTAAATTTTCATTTTATCTCCCATATAGTCCTGTTAGGCATAGTCCTACGCCGAAAAATCCATTCGTGAAATAATAGAAAAGCTGGATCTGTCGATTTCAGCTCGCGTCATTCGATGGCGTATAGCACAACGTGATCTGAAGAGCCATTTTGCTAGAAAACGACCGATGATCAGCGGGGTCAACAAGAATAACGACTTTTCTTCGCAAGGAATCATATATACAAGCGGGGGGGGGGGTCTTCGTAGCCACTTGGTTACGCGTTCGCTTACCAAGCGATCGATCGTGAGTTCAAACTCAGGGCCCTCAATTGACCATCTTTGTGTTGTTATAGAACAGGGGTTTTCAGATTTTTTTTATGGCAGAGCACTTTTTATAGCAAAAATATATGATGGAGCACCGGCATGTTTTCATCAATAAAACAAATTCTATCTGTATTGACATTACTCAACTTAGGACAACTCTATTTTGGTTACGCGTATCAGTCACACGACTTCTAACCCAGAGAAAACAAAATAAATCACTATATTCCTAGTGAAATTGAATTGAAGATTATTTTTTTTCAAGGTGGGTTTTCAAGTGGGAGCATTTGCTATAACTTCTCGGAGCACAAATTTCCCGCGGAGCACCGTTTGAAAACCCCTGTTATAGAATATCTACGTCCACGCAACCATCATCAGCGTTGGAAATCGATCCACGGTGGAACAAAGATCGATTCATCCAAACAACTGCTCTGCTCTGCAAGAAACATCGGGATGCTGTTCTATAAATAACCCAACAATGATCAATATCAACTGTCTCCGCTGTCCGGTCTGCTGAACAATGGAAGAACAGAAAGAATACCCTTACGCCTAAATGGCTACTACTGTGTAATTTACCATAATGTAATGGAACAGAAAACTTAACGCCTAAATGGCTACTACTAACTACTTTGTAATTCACAATTTATAGAAACATAAACATATGTACATGTACACGATTAAACTCGGCTCTGTTACAGCTAAATGCTAATGAGCCTAATAAATAAATGGGATAAAAAAAATATATATACAAGCGAATAGAGTTGAAATATAAACACAAACTAAGAGAACGATGAGGGACTCCGGAGCCAACCATGGAACAAGGCGAAAATCGGACGTAGGCTAAATTGAATAATGGTAGGTACCATATGAAGCGACCGCAAAACTATGCTGAGTGTTTGGATTTCCGGTCTCTAATTTTCGCAGCAGTTTTGTTTGTAACAGCTCAAAACTGTAAATAGTTTTATTTTAAATAAATCGATTCAGTACAAATAGAATGTCACTTACATTTTTTGGTATAGTAACTCGAAAATCAAACAAAGGGCCTGGCCGGGTAAGGAAGTAAAAAGTGCCCCCAAACCAAATCACTAGCCGTATGGCAAATATTGTAAAGGATATTAAATAAGAAATTTTGGCGGTTTATTTGAACCCCTATCTGGTTTGACGTAGGATCTATAGTGAAAAACGTACTTTTCGTTAATTTCACGCCATCCTCAAAAGATCCGAGATAAAAATTTGAAAAAAATACTGAATGTGCATCTTACTACGATGTATCAAAAAAAATTATCAAAAAAAAATTTCATCAAAAATTTTAGTACTAAAAAAAATAATGAAATCTTGAAAATTTTTTTTTTGGGATTTAGAGATTCAGTACTACTCTAATTCATATTTTAATGTGTTTCTACGGCTTTTCTAGATATGTGTGATTTTTTTCAGATTTTTTTCAGTGTTGCGCGGTATCAAAAAATTTTTTTTTTATGTTTCCAAAGAGTGGTTAGGTAAGGGAGTAAAAAGTGCCCCCAAACCAAATCACTAGCTGTATGGCAAATATTGTAAAGGATGTTAAATAAGAAATTTTGGTGGTTTATTTGAACCCCTATGTGGTTTGACGTAGGATCTATAGTGAAAAACGTACTTTTTCGTTTATTTCACGCCATCCTCAATAGATCTGAGATAAAAATTTGAAAAAAATACTGAATGTACATCCTACCATGGTGTATCAAGAAAAATTATCAAAAAAAATTTCATCAAAAATTTTTGTACTAAAAAAATATTAAAATTTTGAAAATTTTTTTTTTGGATTTAGAGATTCAGTACTACTCTAATTCATATTCAAATGTACTCTTACGGCTTTTCTAGATTTATAAATATCTTCAAACTGTTTTTTTTTTCAAATATCTAATACTAAAAATAAAATGAAAAAAAATACACAGTACAAAAAAATGTTATAGATTTTCTGGCATTTCGAAATTTTGAAAAAAAAAATATAACTTTGAGACCCACTCCTGCTCAAATTTTTATTTAAATGCGTTCGTATGTGTCTTTTTTCTACATGTGGCGTAATTTTTCCTGAATTTTTAAGAGCATTGTGTGACACAAAATAATTTTCTTCATCGTCTGCATTATTATTTTTATTTTTTTGAAATCGATTATTTTATTGTATTCGTGGTTTTCAATTGAAAGATTAAAATAAAAAAACAAATCGAATTTGTGGTCTCAAAGTTATATTTTTTTTCAAAATTTCGAAATGCCAGAAAATCTATAACATTTTTTTGTACTGTGTATTTTTCTTTTTTATTATTTTATTTTTATTATTAGATATTTAAAAAAAAACAGCTTGACGATATTTATCAATCTAGAAAAGCCGTAAGAGCACATTTAAATATGAATTAGAGTAGTATTGAATCTCTAAATCCCAAAAAAAAATTTTCAAATTTTCATAATTTTTTTTTAATACTAAAATTTTTGATGAATTATTTTTTTGATAATTTTTCTTGATACACCGTGGTAAGATGCACATTCAGTATTTTTTTCAAATTTTTATCTCGGATCTATTGAGGATGGCGTGAAATGCACGAAAAAGTACGTTTGTCACTATAGATCCTACGTCAAACCACATAGGGGTTCAAATAAACCGCCAAAATTTCTTATTTAATATCCTTTACAATATTTGCCATACAGCTAGTGATTTGGTTTGGGGGCACTTTTTACTCCCTTACCTAACCACTCTTTGGAAACATAAAAAAAAAATTTTTTGATACCGCGCAACACTGAAAAAAATCTGAAAAAAATCACACATATCTAGAAAAGCCGTAGAAACACATTAAAATATGAATTAGAGTAGTACTGAATCTCTAAATCCCAAAAAAAAAATTTTCAAGATTTCATTATTTTTTTTAGTACTAAAATTTTTGATGAAATTTTTTTTTGATAATTTTTTTTGATACATCGTAGTAAGATGCACATTCAGTATTTTTTTCAAATTTTTATCTCGGATCTTTTGAGGATGGCGTGAAATTAACGAAAAGTACGTTTTTCACTATAGATCCTACGTCAAACCACATAGGGGTTCAAATAAACCACCAAAATTTCTTATTTAATATCCTTTACTATATTTGCCATACAGCTAGTGATTTGGTTTGGGGGCACTTTTTACTCCCTTACCCGGCCAGGCCCTTTCTAGCTCAACTAATTCAAATCGTTTAGCTCCTAAAATAGTAAATTTCAGTAAATATTTTCCAAAAAACTAATAAATTCACCTTTCCACTAATTCTAATTTAAATTTTATTTCTTTTTCAATTTCCTATTATAGTTTCTACTCCCTATAACTTTAGTCCTTTTGATTCAACTGTAGTTTAACTTCCTTTCGCTTTCAGATCTCAACCAACTATAGTTTCCTCCTCAATGCACTGTATAGACCCTTTTCTTCTATAACTCAAATACTTTTTATCTCCTCCTTCATTCGATGTTCTTCAGTTTTTCATCTGTCTCTATCTATGTGCTATAAACAGTTTCCTATTGCTTCACGCGCAGCATCTTGATCCATTCTAACTCCGACAACTCCGATAAGGGGATTCGGTGCATGGCGGGCTAACACTGAGATTAAATAAAAGTGAAACAAAATTCAAGTTGTCAACAGGGGTACGATTCATTGTAAAATTGACTCCAAATCTGACTCCTAGGCACAAGAAAAACGTTTGGAGCAGCTTCTGTGGGACTTTGAATTTAATTTTAATTAATTTTTTAATCATTTATATGTTTGTTATTCGCTCTAAATGATTTTTTTCTGGTGAAACAATGTTTAATATGGATGGCCCGATGAATTGAGTGATCATCAGCGAGATCTACGAAAAGATTCAGAGTACTTCTCTATTCGTATTTTCAGAGGAAAATTTTTCATGTTTTGGGTTTGGTTTTGCGCGACTGGGAAGCTCCATCTGGCGTTTACATCTTGTAAGATGAACTCTTCAGATTATGTCGAAGTTCGAAAGCAGCTGTTTTCTTCCTTTTAAAGCGTAATATCAACGCAAAAAAAACGGAATACAACTCTAGTATCTCCATTATTTGTGATTTGTGATTCAACACATTCCCTATCTTGTGCATGTTCTTAAACATATTAATAATAATATCAACGGCAACATCGTTTATGACAAAAGACATCCTGTCATCGTCTGATAGACGACAGATTACTGATGTATGGTTGAAACTTAAAGATTGAAACTCTATTCACATGAAACGATTGACACAAAACGATTCCCGATCCACGAATACATGGAAAATTAGACTTGAAGATCTTCAAGGGAGAGTACTGGAAAAATCGCATTCTACCACACATTTAGGGATTATTAACCGGTTTTACCGGTAATACCGGGTCATTTTCCATTACCGAATTACCGGTAATTTTACAATCGATAACCGGTAATTTCGGAAATTTTAATAATATTCGCCTCTATGCCGCTTTGAAATATTACTCTAAAATCTAAATAAGGACGAAAAATCCAACTGGCGGTGTTGTGCCGATTGTACAACCTTTGATTTATTGTTCAAAAATAGCTGCTCGATCTCAATACTCAATGCCCTTAAACCAGGTCTGGTCGCTGTTGACCTGCTATGCCGGAAGAACTGCACCCTTTATGAAACTGACGTCGGATTGCAATTTATGCTAGAACAGCTATCTGCATTCTGCTCGTGGTCGTGGCACAATTAATGATGACTTCGGCGTCTTCTTTCAAACTTCACGTTGAACAAGCAGGCATTCTAAATCGTTCGTGATTTGATTAAATTTTACAATTATGGTATTGGTTCAGTATCTGGATAACAGGAGGGAAAAAACCCACTGGAAGATGCAGAATCTGTTGAGCATCAAGGAAAAACTTGACGATTGCAGCAATCAAAGGTATCAAGCCTAAGCTCAACTTCTATAAATGGATTGATGAAAAACCTCAGACATGTTTTCGTGGTATTCGATGCTCTTTGTACTGTACGCCCAACATCATTGGACTCTGAACGTCCGTTTTCCTTTTCTGGAAATTGAATTTTTTTATGAGGGGCTTAGAATGAAAGGGGTGTAAGTGATTTGATCGATTTCTCTTCATCAACTTTTTATTTAGTTAATAACTCAACTGCAGAAACCCCTTGCATTCTGAGCCCCTCATATGTAAACAATATTTTGCAATATGTTTTTATGCTTTTTGTGTGTGGAATTGTTTTGGTGGCAATAAGAGCATTGAAAAGTTGAAAGGTAAGTCTTACGGTTAAAGTTAGGTTTGTAATATACTCTATCTTATTTTATGTTTCAGCTCAACAGAACAAATCGTGTCGGTTGGTGATGGAAATATTTTTTTCCCGCGTTTTGCAGTTAGAGACGTCGGTTAATCGTTCGATTAATTCAAATAATCGAATATCTGAAATTTTTATCGAGTAATTTTGCATCGAATAATGAAAAATCAAAATATGAATGCACCGAATAATTATCAAAAAAATCGCGATTAATGAAAAAGGGAACCATTTTTTTAAAAATACGGTGCAACATTTATTTAACCGTCATGATGTTTCGTCAAAATTCATCGAATATGCTAAACCATTTACGATTGAAGCATAAAAATGATTCGCTGGTGGTGGAGGATACTGGGAAGAAGAATTCAGGGTCTGCAGGAGTAACTTGAAGAGGGTGGTCTCAGCTCCCGTTCTAAAATAGTAGTATTCAAACTCCGGGTGCCAAGGACAATATATCATACTAGAGGTCAATGATTCTATAGATTATACTTCTTTTGAACTAGTAGTTATAGGGACCAAGCAGAAATATACACACAAATCAGCTATTACAACAACATTCGAAGAACAAGTAATTTTTAACAGAAAACATTTTATGTTGGTACAATAAAAATATTGTGCAGCACACCATGAAGCTCTTTTTTCAATCGTCCTCAAAAAATCATGAAATGGCAAATTTATCAATATACTGAAATACCATTTCATTCAAAAACCGTTATTCTGCACCATGTTTATTTCAAAATTATATTTAATGTAACTTTTTAAAATTATGACATCATTTTTTTTATTATAAATGACTGTTCGTTTTGATTACAAGAAATAAATATTCGCTCGATTAATCGAATACTGAAAAACAATTAAAAATTTAAATTTAAAAATGACCCCACGCTTAATCGACAATCGAATAAACGAAAAATTTAGACATCTCTATTTGCAGTCAAATCCCTTTCCACAGTCCTCTGTATATTTATACCGTTTACTCTCGCGCACTTATTGACGACACGGTCACTCCTTTAGCCAACACATCTTGCTCTGGACCAGGAGTAGGAATTTGTCAATCACCTGTTTATTGTAACAAGTTTACATTCGTTTCTTTAAAGGTTTTAACCCGACAGTGTGTCGATTTCACCCGCACTCTCATTTATTTCACCTAAATACATTAGTTTTTGTATTCTATTAAACTCGAGCTCTACTCAAAAAATAATCAACAGATACTGGAGAATAGTTCATGAATAGTTGAAGAGAGGTTCTATAACGATTTGAAGTCGGAGGAACATGGGAGGTCTTGGAGATATGTGGAAATCCTTAGGGTGTCGGTTTTATCGAGATTTCCCCTAATGAGATCGGATTTAGATTAGAAGACGACAAAATTAACATTATTTGTGTCCCTTAGTATTAATTTAACCAACAAACTAAGTTGCAAAATTCTGCAAAATGTTTTCTTGTAAACTAATGATCTTTATATATATATATATATATATATATATATATATATATATATATATATATATATATATATATATATATATATATATATATATATATATATATATATATATATATAAGTTATAATCACCTAAGGTTCTGAAAGATGGTTGAACAAGAACATGTTGGATGGTTGAGCTCTAGGCTAGAACTACTTTATTTTGACATTGCTCCATATTTTATATCCAGCGAGAACTTGACTAATCTACCCGTTGACTACACTTTCAACTACCCTGCTTTAAATCATTACCCTCGTTCAATGACTACCCGCTCGACAACACGTGCTCTGTGTTGATGGTTTTGAAGGTTAAGCCTGGTTTCGCTTATAACTACTCCCTCTTCAAGCGAGGAACGTCTCGTTCCGATTTCTGATGTATGCTGCAGATATTATTTCTGTGTGATTTGCCTCTACGCTCAATCCACAGTGTATCTAAACACAGATGCCGATTATACTTCTAGACAGATGTTCCCTCTGCTGTGTGATCTATAGGTTTTTCCTGCTTCAATTGTGCTGTACAGATATTCCCTCTGTCGCACAAATCGTTGGATTTGGAAGAAGGTGACGATTTTCGCCGGGTGCCAATCGTAAGTTTCTCCGGGTATGATAAGATCGATATTCTCGTAAACAGAATGTTGGTCCCGTCGGTTGCTGCCCTCGGTGCCCGTGGGGAACTGCTTCAAATCGCTAATATTCCCTTAGCGACGCTTCCTTCCCTGAAGTTATGCTCACTTTTTTCCGGTCGCGAACAGGCTCCACTCACCAGCACTAGGAAACAACCAACGAGATCCTACCGACTGCGCCAGTTATAATCACCTAAGGTTCTGAAAGATGGTTGAACAAGAACATGTTGGATGGTTGAGCTCTAGGCTAGAACTACTTTATTTTGACATTGCTCCATATTTTATATCCAGCGAGAACTTGACTAATCTACCCGTTGACTACACTTTCAACTACCCTGCTTTAAATCATTACCCTCGTTCAATGACTACCCGCTCGACAACACGTGCTCTGTGTTGATGGTTTTGAAGGTTAAGCCTGGTTTCGCTTATAACTTATATATAAATGAATTTCTTTCTGTCTGTCTGTCTGTCTGTCTGTCTGTCTGATTCTTATGGACTCGGAAACTACTGAACCGATCGACATGAAAATTGGTATATAGGGGTTTTTGGTGCCGAGGAACTAATCAAGTAAATGAAACGAAATTTGGCCTGTGGTGGATTTAGGGTGCAATAAATGATTCTATGATGGTTAGATACTCTACCTCCATCTCTAATGGGGAGCTGCCATACAAATGAAAAACAAATTTTTGCATAACTCGAAAACTAAATGGAGCAAAAATTTGGCATGTGAAGATTTTAGGGGGCACGAAACGTCTCTATGGTGAATAGACACTCCTCCCCCTCTCTAAGGGGAGACGAGGGGAGGGGTCTGTCTTTATTCTATCATATATTCTGTATCAAACATTTATTCCATGTAACGGAGAAACATGTAGTTTGCAAATGGTTGAAAAATCTTGAACGAGAATTGTGTCTGAGAATAATCTGAAAAAAGTATCAAAGTATTGTTTTACCGGTAATTTATAATATAAATAAATATATACAGAAAATAATATCGCTTAAAATAACAGTAAAATACCATTTTTGCAGATGTTTTGATGAGAAATCACGAGGTAAGTAACTATATGTATAAATGCACTAATTTGTCTTCCATTGCAGGTGCAGAATTGTGTGTGTTTTTTTAAAGTGTTTATATAAATTTGTCATGTAGTTTTTGTGCTCTGAATAAAGTGTGTTATGAAAATAAACTTTTGTGTTATTTTTTTGGTTTCTGTCTGCCTGGCCGCAACACCGGTTTTACCGGTAATGAAATGTTCATTACCGAATAACCGGTTATTTAAATTTTGGCACGGTAATAAATCCCTACCACACATGGAAGCACAACGAATACACCAGAAAAAATTGTGTTTAGAATATTTTGTTAGAGGCTGTTTCAATATTTCTTCGTACAGGGAGAGGGATTAACAAGGTCCTTTATATAATTTATTCGTAGAAATCAGATCATTCGTACAAAAAAATGTCACAAATAAAAACCTTATACGCGTGCTTTCTACATCACTCTGAATTACTGAGCGGATTAGAGGAGCTGCTAGCGATGTCATAAAAACCCCGTTGGGCTGTCGTTCGCAGATTGTAAACATGTCCTCAAAGGTAGCAGCAACCACTCGTTGCGTTTAAGTCAACAGAAGAGGTCAAAACAGCGCTCATAATTTCAAGCACAGACGCCAAGCACCATTGCCACCCACTCAACCCATGCATTCGTGAACCCACGCACACACATACATACACGCGCGCTCAAACATACATGCTACACATTAAACTCTCGCTTTCCTTCACTCCAGATTGCTTCATCCATCGCAGTGGTGGCCAGGGTTCATATATTTTTTTCTTCGTTTGCCCACTTTAAGTGTGTTATGAATGACGGTTGGAATGACTCTTTTCCTCCAAGTATATATTAATTGTTCAAGTTGACGTTGCCACATTCAAGGATTGAACAAAGCCTCTTTTTGTGGGTCGGGCAGCCTCACACTGATATGAGAAGAAAAATAATGTAACGACCTTGTTACCCCTAACATGTTCACAGCCACTCAGAGAACTCCCGTAGATCGGATTGGCCGGAACGGGAAAAAAGGCGCGAAGCGCTAGAAAGCTGCTTATGACACTTGCTTCTTGTGATAAATGGGTTTGAGTGGATTGTGTGGAGATGGGACAATATTAGCATAGATTGAGTGCGGAGAAAATAAAGTTTTGTGGTTGATCCTACAGAGAAAAAATTCTGTTGATTTTTGTGTCTTGAAAACCCCCTTTTTGTGTGAGAATTGGAACGATATTCGTTCAAGTGAATAACAATTTGTCAGTAATGACATGCGGCTAGGAAAAATATGCTTAATTTTCGATAAATTAATTCAACAAACGCCTACACTTGCAATCTTTTCTGTTGACAAAGCAGAGAACATAATTCACATACACCCACACACACACACACACACAGTTGGAAAGATCTGAGGAAGGGTGCTAATGTCGCACATTCATCACGTCACCAGTGTGAAGAATGGATTTAATTAATTTTCTTCCCCAAACCGCCAGCACTAAGTTGTTATTTCTCGCGCACATTATTGCGTCCACCTTCCAACATTCACTTTATTAAATTGCACCTTAATTAGCTCCATTGGAAACAACCATGTAAAGAAGAATATTTCATCCACCCACGCCGGAAAGATTCCTGATTTTTGCCCTCGAGAAAAAGCAAAAACAACCTAGTTGGATTCCATTACAAAGTTTATTTTTGCCTTTTTCTTCTGGTCGACCCTTCTGGAGAATCGGGATACTTCCCGAACTAACTTATACCCCCCGGAGGCTACACCATTACTATCCACAATCGTCGAAAGCACTTGGGATTTGTTCATTGACCAATTCCGTTTGAACACATTTGCCACATATCTTCTTAATGTAATCAGGGCTTCACAAGGTTCATACAAGCTCAAAACTTTTCCCGCAATTTATGTTCGCGCCTCATGTGCAAACTTTCCCAATTAGATTTATTGCTCTTTTCGGTGTTTTTCTTTCGAAAATCTTATTTACCTCTGAGTTTTGCGTTCGGTTTGTTCTTCCGAAACCATCGAACTCTGGTTTACTTTTCCATTTATTCTCCCACCAATCGAGCTGCGAGGAAGCGAGTTGGCACACGCCACGAGCCTGCGAGCCTCCATTTCGCATTTAAATTTATGCCAGGCCATCCGTGAAAAGAGGGGCCAATAAATGATTTGATTCTATTTGCGCGACGGATCCGCCTAGTATCAACACAAAACACGCACGCACTCGGGCGCACTTTGCAGGACCACTTCTCACACGGTGAAAATACGCATTTCCATCCACCCACCTCCTGATGCTGGCGGTCAAGGAGGGGGAAAATCCGAGAAAAAATGTGCGCCTGAATAACAATTTCATTCCACCGAAGGGAACGGGAAGACGTGCGGACGAATCTGGGTAATGGTTCCCATTTGAATAATGAATCCGGAAGGACTGTCCTGAGGAATCGAAGGTTATAATGCTGATAGCAAAGCCTCACCGAGAGAGAGAGAGAGATGCGTCGCCTTCCGCTGGGGGAAGTTTGATTGATGATTGTCACCTGTGATCCGGGAGTGCTTCTGAGGGGCACTGACGGATGTCTGCGCTAGGAAGTGATTTATCGCATCAAAAGGTTTGATGCTGGGAAATATCGGTGTGGGATACGTTCTCGTAATTCTCCGGCCTGGCTGAAAAGAGTGTCTCGGAATACTGTAAACTTGTTTATGCTTGACTGATATAAACCGACTGCAGCGTTCTGCACATTGACTATGAAATCGTTATCCCTTTCATAGTGAAGGATTTCTTTCGCAGAGAAAAAAATACACCCAAGCTGCTGGGGATTCCACAGATTATTGTCATATATTCGTCGTAAACCGCCTCTGTCAGTTTTTGCCACTTTATTTTTATACCATTTTCTGTTCGTTCCGAATCTTCGAATCTTCCGAATAATCGTCTTGAATTTATACTGAATAGCAAAGAATGTTTTTATGTACTTCCATGTATGGCGCAATGGAATTCCCAAATGGAATCGACAAATGACAAAACATGATTATTTTTGATTCCAATGAAAGTTTGTATTCCATTTGGGTTGAAGGAATTACGAGTTTTCCACAGCATTTGGGAATTTTTTGACTCGGGTGTAACTTTTGAAAAGGTCGTATCGATTTTAGTTAGAGAAATCTTTGATAATTTATATCTCAAAAACTATGAATCCTACCGAAATGTTGTCTTAGAAAGATTTATAGAGTATTGATGTCCAAACGTGAAACATATATACACTGAGATAAAAAAAATATTACTCTTTTATTATTTACAAAAAAAACCTTTAATTTGCAATGTCTAAAATACATACATTTCATATAAAAAAGAAGTCATGTAGAAAATGAGTCCAAGATGGTAAAACTATTTTTGACAAACTTTTTGGAACATCAAATTTTTATGGATTTTCGAAACATCGAGTTTTTGTATGCTAACAATAATTTTTGGCCACGAATTATGAATCCTATTGTGATTTAAAATAAAAAAGCTCATCATCAATCTCCTTCTAAATGCAGCCATTCATGAGATATTTGAAAAAACATTTCTAATTTATTGTCTTTTTCATTGGTTTTTCTAAATTTCTATATGTATTTTTATTTTTTTCATATAAAACAGAAGTCATGTAGGAAATTTAAAAAATTAATCCAAGATGGTAAAACTATTTTTGACGCACTTTGTGGAACATCGAATTTTTATGAATTTTCGAAACTTGGAATCTTTGCATGTTAACAATAATTTTTAGGCACAAATCATGAATCCTGTTATGACTTAAAACAAAAAAGCTCATTTTCAATCTCCTTCTAAATGCAGCCATTCTCAAGATATATAAAAAAAAACTAATTTGTTGTCTTTTTTATGGTAATTTTTTTTTATTTATTCATTTATTTATTTATAATGATACTACATCCCATTGAGAGATTAGATCTTCTTCGCAATTTTTCGCCAATAGTCCCGATCCATGGCTGCAGTTCTCCAACTCCCGGCTGCACCGATTCTTGCCAAGTCCTGCTCCACCTGGTCCAACCACCTCGCTCGCTGGGCTCCTCTCCTTCTTGTTCCTACCGGATTCGATGCGAACACCATCTTTGCAGGGCTGTTGTCCGGCAATCTTGCAACATGCCCTGCCCATCGCACTCGTCCAGCCTTGGCGACTTTCTGAATGCTTCGTACGGGGTCGGAGTTTGTTGGACCTCAAGGATTTGCGGAGCCCATAGTAGGCACGACTTCCATTGACAATGCGTCTTCGAATTTCACGGCTGTTGTTGTTGTCAGTTGTTATCAACGAGCCAAGGTAGACAAATTCCTCTACCACCTCGAGCTCGTCGCCGTCGATCACAACACTACTACCAAGAAGAACTCTGTTGCGATCAGTCCCTCCAGCTAGCATGTATTTAGACTTAGACGCATTGATCCCAAGCCTAATCAGCCCTGCTTCGTGTTTCAGTCGGGTATACAAGTCGGCTACCGTCGCATGTGTTCTTCCGATTATGTCCACGTCGTCGGCGATGCAGATAAACTGACTAGACTTGTTGAAAATCGTGCCCCGCATGTTGAAGCTCTCCGCATAACACCTTCCAGCGCCACGTTGAAGAGCAGACAGGAGAGTCCATCGCCTTGTCGAAGTCCCCTGTGAGTCTCAAATGATTCCGACAGCTCACCTGAGATCCGCACACCGTTCATCGTTGCCTGAATCAGTCTTGTCAGCTTTCGGGGAAAGCCGTGTTCGTCCATGATCCTCCATAGCTGTCGTCGGTCGATTGTATCATATGCGGCCTTGAAGTCGACGAAGATGTGGTGTGTAGGGACCTGATACTCGCGGCACTTTTGGAGGATCTGCCGCAGTGTAAAAATCTGGTCCGTCGTCGAGCAACCGGGCATGAATCCGGCCTGATAACTTCCCACAAATCTATTTACTATTGGCGATAGGCGGCGGAAGAGGATCTGAGACAAAATTTTGTAGGCACCATTCAGGATTGTGATGGCACGATAGTTCCCACAATCCAACTTGTCGTCTTTTTTATAGATGGGGCAGATTACCCCGTCCTTCCACTCCTCCGGTAGCTGTTCTGTGTCCCAGATCCTGACTATCAACCGGTGCATACACTCTACAAGTTTTCTCGGACCTCCCTTGAAGAGCTCCGCTACGAGGCCATCCTTACCAGCTGCTTTGTGGTTCTTGAGCTGATTAATGGCCTTAACTTCACTCATCGTCGGGGATGGTACGTCGTCGTTGTTCATTGCACCGGTGTAGTCCTCCTCAACGCCGTCTAGGTCTCCTGTCTGCGCGCTGTTCAGGTGTTCATCGTAGTGCTGCCTCCACCTTTCGATCACCTCGCGTTCGTTCGTCAAGATGCCTTCTTCCTTGTTTCTGCACATTTCGGCCCGCGGCACAAAGCCTTTGTGCGAGGCGTTTAGTTCCTTGAAGAACTTCCGCGATTCTCGAGAACGATAAAGCAGCTTCATCTCCTCACACTCTTTCTCTTCCAGGCGGCGCTTTTTTTCCCGAAAGAGATGTGTTTGCTGCCTTCGTTTCAGTCTGTATCGTTCCACGTTTTGTCGAGTCGCTCGTTGCAGCATGGCTGCGCGTGCTGCATCCTTCTCGTTCAGGAGCGCTCTGCACTCGTCGTCAAACCATTCGTTCCGTTGTCATCGTTGTTCATACCCGATGACGGTCTCTGCTGTGCTGCTAATTGCTGATTTTAAGGAGTTCCAGCATTCATCGAGGGGAACAGCATCCAGTTCGTCTACCCCCGGTAACGCAGCTTCAAGACGCTGCGAGAATGTTGCAGCAACGTTCGGCTCCTGTAGTCGTCGTAGGTGGTACCGTGGTGAGCGCTGGTGTCTTATGTTATTGATGACTGACAGTTTAGAACGCAGTTTGACCATCACCAGTGGTCTGAATCGATGTTAGCGCCACGATAGGTTCTGACGTCGATGATATCCGAGAACAAGCCGACCGTCGATCAAAACGTGGTCAATTTGTGTTTCTGTTTGCTGTGGTGATCTCCAGGTGTAACGGTATTGGAGGCTGTGCTGGAAGAAGGTGCTACGTATGGCCATGTTCTTGGAGGCAGCGAAGTCGATAAGTCTTAGGCCGTTTTCGTTGGTTCGCTGATGGGCGCTGAACCTACCAATTACCGGTCTGAATTCCTCCTCCTGGCCGACCTGAGCGTTCAAATCACCGATGACGATTTTGATGTCGTGTTTTGGGCAGCGATCGTATTCACGCTCTAGCTGCGCGTAGAATTCTTCTTTATCGTCATCGGTGCTAGCTAGATGGGGGCTGTGGACGTTGATAATGCTGATGTTGAAGAAGTGGCCGCTCATCCTCAATCTGCACATTCTTTCATTGATCGGCCACCAACCAATCACCCGTTTTTGCATCTCCCCCATCACGATGAAAGCTGTACCCAGCTCGTGTGTGTTGCCGCAGCTCTGATAGATGGTATATCCACCATGGAACGATCGCACCATCGAACCTTTCCAGCACACCTCCTGCAGCGCTACGATGTTGAAATTGCGGGCTCTCAATATTTCCGAAAGAATTCGGGTACTCGCAAGAAAATTGAGAGACTTGCAGTGCCATGTTCCGAGTTTCCAATCTCTAGTCCGTGTTCTTTGCGTAGGTCTAGTCCGATTGTCCTGTCTCGAATTTCTTTGTGAATTTTCCTGTGCGTTTTATTTTTACGGATGGCTTGCAGGGCCTGCACCAACCCCCTGTCTCGCCGGAGGATCGTCGTGCACAGCTCTTTTTAGAGTCCCCGCTGGCACGAAGACAGTGATCAGCCGCCCCTAACATGGGGATCAGACGCTGTTTTGAGCCGCACCTCCATGGTGAACAGACGCTCGGATAGGCCCCCTTCCCTGTCAGCATACGACCAAGATCCCACCGGGGTTGGTTACCCGATCTTCACTATGGTTACTCGTACCCCAGCCGGTACCACGGGGAGGTAGGGATAGGAGTTACTGGACAGGAAGCTAAGGACCACGAATGGGGTCTATTTTATGCCTGCAGGTACGCGAAGTACCAATGGTACGCTTAGTCCAGTCATTTACCAACCTTATGGTAAATAGGCTCTTTTAATATGTTTGTCTTGTTATACCGCTATGTACGCGAAATTTCATAAATTTGTTTATAATTTTCAACAACTTTTCCAAATACATCATTATGGTAAAACTATATGTTTAAGAGTTACGTTGAAACACATTATCGCTACGTTTTGTATTAACTCACATGTCTTCAAATTAAAAAAACCTATTCACCATAAAAAGACAATAAATTAGTAATATTTTTTTAAATATCTCGAGAATGGCCGCGTTTAGAAGGATATTGGTAATGAGCTTTTTTGTTTTAAATCACAACACTGCCGTTCTACGCATAGTTGTCCCATGTTACTTTTTGACGATTTTCACTTTTCTTCATAAAACGTAGTTTTTATGCATAATCTTACGGAAAAATACAAAAAAACATATAGTTTATTCCCAACTTTTAAAAAAACAACATCAAATTCAATTGTCCCATGTTGATATTCTATTCATAACTGTCCCACCATGTATTTTTTGTAGATCCGTATCGAATAAGTCGGTTCAAACCAAGAATTTCATGTCAAACTTTCAGCAGGCCTAATACACTCTTTTCTGGTTTGGGAGAACAAACTAATTTTCAAACAAATGAGAAAACGTTTAACAGAACACGTAATATAACAACAATAAGATTTATATTCTGCGAAGGTGTTGCAGCTCACTCATTTCTTCATAAAACGATGTTTCTATGCATAATCTTTCGAAAAAACACAAACAAAATTATTGTTTGTTCCCAGATCAAGTTCAATGTTGATATTGTAGGTATAACAGTCCCCCCATGATTTTTTAAACCCGTAATCAAGCTTAATTGATTCAGTGAGGGGATCGCATCACATTTCATTAAACAATAGTATAATGCTTATAAAAAACCCGGTGTATTGCTAAAGCTCTTGGTAGACAAATATGCGAGAAAACTTTGATTGCGTTTTTCTCAGTTGCTGATTTTGGAACATGGGACAACCATGCGTAGAACGGCAGAACAGGATTCATAATTTGTGCCTAAAAATTATTGTTAACACACAAAAATTCCATGTTTCGAAAATTCATAGTAATTTGATGTTCCACAATGTGCGTCAAAAATAATTTTACCATCTTGGACTAATTTTTTAAATTTTCTGCATGACTTATATTTTATTTAAAAAAATAAAAAAACCTATATAGATTTAAAGAAAACTAAAATTGGAAAAGACAATAAATTAGAAATGTTTTTTTTTCAAATATCTTGAGAATGGCTGCATTTAGAAGGAGATTGATAATAAGCTTTTTTATTTTCAATCAGCTGATGTGTCATAATTTGAGGCCAAAAATTATTGTTAGCATACAAAAATTCGAAGTTTCGAAAATCCATTAAAATTCGATGCCCAAAAAAGTTTGTCAAAAATTGAATTACCATCTTGGACTCATTTTTCGTACTTTCTACATGACTTTTATTTTAAATGAAAAAAAATCGATACGGCCTTTTCAATAGTTACGCCTGAATCCAAGAATTCCCAAATGCTGTGGAAAACTCATATTTCCTCCAACCCAAACAGAATACAAACATTCGTTCGAGTCAAAAATACAAGTTTTTAAAATTTGCATTTTTTTATCCAAAATATATATTTTTATTAAGGCTCATATGGCGTCAGCCTGACGGGGCCGGGAGTTCAATATTTCGACAATGTTTGCCTTACAACTATGTTAGTAATATGTAACCGATTACTCGCGGTTGGCTCGAGGTTAGTATTACAAGTGTTTTCGTAATTGTGATGTTGCTGTCTCCATTGCTCTGTACGTGTGCCCCACACGGGATACTTCCTATTGGGATGCAGCTGACCATTAATCAGCAACGCCCCCCTAGTATGTACCCCATTTCTAGCATTTTTAGTTTGATTTCATTGGAATTGCACTATGGTAGAATGCAATTTTCCCAGTACACTCCCTCGAAGATCTTCAAGTCCAAGTATTCATGTATTCATTCGTGGATCAGGAATCGTTTTGTTCCAATCATTTCATGTGAATAGAGCATCAATCTTTAAGTTTCAACCATGCATCTGTCGTCTTTGATAGACGACAGATGCATGGTTGAAACTTAAATGGTTGAAACGAGCTCTTTTGTGATAAACGATGTTACCATTGGTATTATTGGATCTCTTTTGTGATAAACGATATTACCATTGATATTATTTACAAAGTATGTTTGCATTGTTGAATTTTAGTGTGTTTAAAATACATGCACAAGATAGGGAATTTGTTCAATCACAAATCACAAATGTGGATACTAGATTTGTCTTCTCGGCACACGATTTTTTGCGTCGATATAACGCTTCGAACGGAACAAAACAGCCGCTGAGAACTTCTGAAGAGTACATCTTACAAGATGAAAACGCCAGATAGAGCTTCCCAGTCGCCCAAAACATGAAAGATATTCCTTTGAAATTGCGAGTAGAGAAGTACTTTGAATCCTTTCGTATATCTCGCTAATAGTCCCTCAATTCATCGGGAAAATTCATCAGAAAATATAATGGAAAAACAAACATTTAAATGATTGAAAAATGGATAAAATGTAAAACTTCAAAGTCACACAGAAGCTGTCGTATCCTACTGGCGTATTTCACAGTATGTTCAATAAATAAGGGGACTTTTTATTCAAATCATGGAACAAGTAACGCCATCTGTTGAACGTTGATAACATTAGAAAGGTGAAGGTCTCAGCTTTCAAACGCAGCCAACTTTATGTAAATCGGTTGACAGGTTAAAAAGTTACGCGCTTTTTAATGAGAGTATGTTTTGTGCTTGTGTCGTAAAAATACAATGGAACAAAGAACAGATAATACATTTTGTTTCGTGATTTTTTTTTAGTTTAGGGAACAGAAAATAGTCGCATGGTGATAGGTCAGAGGAATACGAAGGGCGGTCGACGACACAAATATTCCTTGGATAAACAATCGAATAATTGTAAAATGTAAGCTAAACGTGCTAAATCCCGAATTTTGAATGGCCCAATTTGTACTCTTCAAATTGTACCGACCAAAAAGGACAACTAGAATAACAGTAGAATACATTTTGAGTTAATCAATATCACTGCGAAGCCAAACCTGGCTATCTACCGTGCATATCATTCTATTCGAGGGAAAAATCACAAAAGGAGACAACGAAGCCAAACCACGCCCAAGCTAGCGAGGTGCTTTCTGCTTTTTGTTTCTTTCGTAATGCTGCTGGCACATACAATGATTCTGCTTCCATTATAACCCAGAGAATATATGTCTTTAGAATCCAGAACCACGTATTGCTCCATTGGCTATATAAATATTTGTAATATAAATTAGGGTGCCAATGAAAATGGTCATCTCGAATTTCAAAAAAATTGCCCAATAAAAAAATTGTAAGGGGTTGTATCTAGGACACGACCGCATATTTTCGACGTAGAACTACGCAATTATATTATGCAATCCACTTGTTTACCACTTCGAATATTGTTTTAGAATGCATCGAAGTCTTTGTAATAAATTATGTTCTTCGTTACAAATAAATTTGATGAACTTCCTTTTACGTTTGATGTGATGCCTAGGACTACCAAAATATGTGAACGGAAGATTTGTCAAACGATCATTGTTTTTTACATTTCCCTCTGAAATTATTGCACATCTCATGTTTACGTAGTTCTCGAACCGCGAAAGTTTTATAGTATCTGAAATGACGATTTTCCCAGGCTTCTCAGTTTAAAAGTACGTTTTAGCGAAACATATTCCGGTCTGCACAACGACAAGCGAGTACAAAGTACTCCCCGATAATCGTTCGATTAATCGATTAATCGAATACTTCTTACAGAAATCGATTATTAATCGAACGAATACTGCACAACCAATAATCGAAGCGAACGAATAAATTACGTCGCTTAATCGATCCAAACCCAGAGAGAAAAAAAAGTACGGCCGCTGCAGTTTTATCCAATTCGCGTTGACGACATTGAGCTTCATTTACTAATTTAGGGGAGCGTCAAAGATAATAATTGATTTTCAGGCGAAATGAACACTTTTTATTCCAGCTGGCTTTCTAGGAAATGAGAAACATTATTCTTCTAATTATTTCTCTCAGACGATTAATCGATTAATCGATTATTTGGGGCGATTAATCGTATCGAATAACAAACTGCTGAAAAGTATTCGATTAGGTGATGAACGATTGATTTCCAAAATCGGGGATCACTACTTGCATGCATTTGCAAAGCGGATTCCCCCAGGCACATTAATTTTCAAGTCCGTGTTACGAGTTACAAGCATTCTAAATATTGGTAGGGTTAGCACACAAATCGACAGAACAAATGTATGGGAAAAAAGGAAGTTCTTCCAGTTTTCATGAATTTAAACCGTTTAGAGATTAGCGAACTGTACTATATAGCATATCAAACAAATCTTAGAGAATTTCTGATTCGATTGGTATGCAAATCATGAGAATTCGTTCACAGTGAAAATAGTTACTAACGTTAACTTTATTTCATAAAAACGTGACATGTTTTCTGATTTGGCACCCTTCCTGAAAGACGTAGTTCTACGTCAAAAAAATCTTAACTAGTATCAGTTGAAAAACGTCTGATTGAATTGTTTGGAACTTTTTTTTTATCCCATTTATTTATTTTAAGGCTGATTAGCATTTTTTAGCTGTAACAGAGCCGAATTTTAATCGTGTACATGTCACATGGTTATCATATATCTATAATTAGCACATTACACAGTTGCCATTCGCCAGTATTCCTTCTATACCATTACAAATGGTACATTCACACAGTAGCCATTTAGGCGTAAGAGTATTCTTTCTGTTCTTCCATTATCCAGTTAGACCACCGGACAGCGGAGACAGTTGAATGATCATTGTTGAGTTATTTATAGAACAGCAGCCCGATGTATCTTGTAGAGCAGAGCAGTTGTATGGATGAATCGATCTTATTTCGACCGTGGATCGATCTCCATCACTGATGATTGTTGCGTGGACGTAGCTATACGTAACGTAACAACACAAAGATGGTCAATGAGGGTCCTGAGTTTTGAACTTACGATCGATCGCTTACTAAGCGAACGCGCAATCAATGTGGCTACGGAGACCCCCTATGTTTGGAACTTAAAATATATATTTTTGAAGACATTTCATTCCAATTTTAGATAAGCCATCCTAAAAGTCTCAAATAAAAGTGGTTATATATTACTGAAAAAAGGCATCATACACTCAGGGCCTGATAAAATCGGAAAGGGTCGGAGCAGTACCAACTATTATTTCCGATTCTTTAAGAAACTACTAAACAAAATCGTCAAGTAGCCTGTCACTGAATTAAAATCCTCATTCTCAGGAACCCATGATATCTATGGAGATAAACATCAGGAAGGTCGAAAAGAGAATCTAGAGATATAGCGAGCAGATAGAACTTAAAAAATAAATGAGGAATAAAACCGTCTGCCCTTTCAATTTAAATTGAAATCACTAAGAAAAGAAAATTATATTGGTGGTACGGAAGAGAAAAAAAGCAATATCATCCACTGGAATGTGCAGATAAAGAAAGTTATTACTAACTTGAAAAAGTAGAGATTGTAAGCGAACTTTCCAAGACACACAATGGAAGAATCACAACAAACGTTATATAATATTTTCAATTCAATTTATGTCATTATTTACCGGTCGACTGGAGCTTTTTTAAATCACACAGACTCTCGTTTTAAGAATGTTCATGATATCGTTTACATCTTCCCCGAAACAAAATCTCGTTCGAAGCATGTCGAATCATTCATTTGGAAGCATCATGCTAATCATCTTCTTTGCCGGATCCATTTCTGCTGCTGTTTTTGCAAGCATCAGAGAATAAAAATAAACGAGCAATTCGAAACGAGCGAGGCAGCCATTTATCGACAACTGATAACGTTTTGAGGGCATCCTCTAGGTCTGGTGACGGTCGAAAACCTCTTCTCGGTGATGGATTGGATTTCATTGATTCCGCATAGAATAAATTGCTTCCTGGAAGTTTGAAATTTATTTGGTTGTGTTCAAATCAATGACGTTTATCTCGACTTTTCAATCAAATTTGATCGAGATTTAGAATTGGAAAAAGTGTCACACAATATGTAATAGGAATATAAAGAAAATGGAATACACTGATATCGATTCAATGTATTTCTGTTTCAATTAATACAGAATACAGAATAATACATCACAACGAAATCGGTCCGTGGAGTGTAATTTCCTACAAGCAGAACGTGTTTGTTGTACTACTATCATGTCTGTTGCAACTTGTACTCTCTCTCCGTGGAATACACTGCCACTGCTTCCGCTTGCTGATGACGTTCACTGCATGCAACGGGTCGGCGTTTAAAAATGCAACAGGAAGTAATGCTATCCCGTAACCGTAACAGAGCGAGCAAAAATCCATCCTGCCTGCATTTGTAACTCGTGGCGGGTGGAAAGACACATAGATAGGGGCGAGGTTTAGAACTTCCGCACAAGAAATACGATACCCCGATTTCGAGTTGGGGCCGCCCGACTAAACCAATTCACTACGTCGTGGGTCAGGGGGTGGGTCATTGCACTACCCTACCAGAGAGGAAAATTGCTGTTGGGCTTATACATATTATTAGTTTGGCCTAGTTTGCTCGAAGGTGAATCGTGAGCTCACGCTGCTGGAAATGATTTCCGTTTCCTTCCCGGGAGGAGCTCGCTATTGCAAAATCGATAGCCTTCACTGTGGTGCTGCATCGGGACTGTGTTGGGGCCTGTTCCCGGGTGAGAATATAGGTGGAAAGGATTTGAGACACGAATGGAAAGGTCAATATCAAGTAATGAAGGTACACTCTGGAGCTCGAATCGATTATATTGCGAAGATAGTAATAGATTTTCCGTTCTAAAAATAGTTCTTTGAATCTCTCGACATCCTTACCGTCCGGCTTCTGCGAACACGGCGTTTCTGTAGATGATTTAGATCCGTTTCATTCGTACCATTGTTTGCTGGCAGTTGAGAACCAATAGTTTCCCCTTGATACCTTTCAATGTTTTCTTCAGCTTTTTTTTCTAGTTTTCTCAGTCCCTATCACACTTCCAGATGTCAAAGCGATTAGCTCTCCGGCTATTTGCAAAATTTACAAAAAAAAATATAGCAAATATATTCAATGAGTGCTTTGTATTAGTCTTTGATGCGTGTCTTTTCAATCATACATTCAACTTACTTTGTGATTAGATATTCGTTTCTGGGAAATCTTATGACAAGATTTCATTATTGATGATATAATTGTCTTTCCCGAAGACATAACGAGTTCACGTCATTATTTTTTATATAACATACACATTAACATTTTGCTCGAACTATCAACATCTTGTTAATCACGCACCGTTATTTGTAGTCCTAGCCTTAAATACCATCAGAAGTTGATTCTGTGTTTTCACTTTTCTGTCGCATCGGGGTCAGTTGCCGATTATTGCATTATGGTTCTGAAATACCGTTCTAAATCATATTTCGGACGCTTAAGGCATATGATACAGAAAACAGATCTAAACATTATGCACAGGTATTATTTGGTTGATATTTTAAATAAATTAGTTTAATATGCTTTTAAGCTTTATACTTTGGTACCTATTTGATTGAAAACATAAAAAAATCATCGAAGCAAATGCTTTTCAAATGAAGTGAATAAAAATCAAACTTC
The DNA here is from genome assembly GCF_029784135.1 of Toxorhynchites rutilus septentrionalis. Lineage (NCBI taxonomy): Eukaryota > Metazoa > Arthropoda > Insecta > Diptera > Culicidae > Toxorhynchites > Toxorhynchites rutilus. The sequence continues at coordinate 216,692,430 of NC_073745.1, read as the reverse complement.
GGACACTAAATCAAATTTCGGACAGATTGAATTCAAATTTCGGACACTTTATTTTGTAAGTTTTTGGACTAAAATTACATTACACTTGATTATAATTGAGAGGCTTAGAATGCAAGGGGTGTAAGTCACTTGATCGATTTCTCTTCGTCAACTGTTTGTTTGATTAATAACTCAACTGCAAAAACGTTCCAATTTGAGTTTGCTTTAGAATCCTATAGATGAGGTTCTGACTTTCCTTCCACATTGTCAAATACAGCTGGGAATGAGTTTGCAGTTAAGCTATGACCGATAGAGAGAGTCGATGTAGAGAAATCGATCAAATCACTTACACCCCTTTCATTCTAAGCCCCTCATTTTATAGTCAACTGCAAAACACTTACCAAGCAATCACAGTAAACTGTTAACGATGATGAGAAATGATGAAACACGGGAGAAATTTAAATATTTATGAACGGGTAAATTCAACGTGCTCACGCTAAGGTAACGTCAAACACAAACGATAATGAGTAGTGTTGTAAGATTTCTGCCGATTATGTTATAATTCAAATGTAGTTTTCATGTGAAATGATAGTGAAACCAAGAAGCTCTAATAGTGAAACCAAGAAAACTCTAAAGAAGCAATTGTGGTATTAATTTTATAGTTATCATCAGTGCATTAAGATACTCGAACAAAGTGTCCGAAATATGATGTCGTCCGAAATATGATTCAGAACGGTACACAATTGTGTTGGGAATCATCAAACTAGGCTATCATCGGCTAACCAAGAGAATAATTGTTCAGGAGTTTTGTGTGTAATTTGGTTTCGCATGACAGCTATCTCCTCCAAGGATGACAGCTAAGCTAATCGAGATCAGAGATATTAACCCTTTGCGGATGTTTGTCTGCTCTCAGCCACCACAGCAAGAAATCATACAAAATTTGTTAAATTTTGTTATATCTGTATTATAGTGACTTTCAACTCATTTGGCTGGTTCGTCACTTTAACTTCCATTTTTGGAAGAATGTCGGGAGTGAGAATTGAACTCGTGACCTTTAGCGTGAGAGGCATGGGTGTTACCACTACGCCAGATCGCCTCCACTAATCATACTAAATGCTTTACTTCCTCATACTAATGCTATGGCGAAGTAGGCGTTAAGGTTGTGCGCCACATACTTCTATGAGGCAAGTTAAACCATAGTGAATGTCGTGCTGAGATGTTGTGAGTTATTTGGGCTCACCTGCCAATCGCCAAGCTGCCTTCAACTAATCTTGATCATAATGAAGCATTGCAAATCTTTTCGGGGGTCAGTAATATTAAGAGAAGTGTTCCTTTTGAAAATAGTGCAAAATTATGAGAAGTGTTAAATTCTTAGTCACTTCAAGCCACCAATGTATGGCCATGTATGCATGCTATGTTGGACGCTTGTTTGGTGCCGGTTAGTTTTCGTTGTACGAACGATGTCTAGAGGTGCGATTCCACTGAGACAATATTAAATAACATGTAGCATGATATTTGATACTTGTAAGTGTTGCCGTTGTTGTTGTTTCCATTCGGTGCCAAAGGAAAATTGATGCAATTATGAATTGTGGAATAATAGGGCTGATAAGTATATAATCGTAATATAATCGCGTATATAATTTCTCATCGTACATACAATTTCGATCAAAGCAACTGAATAGCTTTTTTTCTGACTGATTATTCGCGCCAATAATAATCCGTTCTCAATCATAAATAACCATCAAACTTATTTCGGTTACTACAAATGTCTTAACGAGGACTTTAGAAGGATACAGAAGTGTAATTAGGGCCTTCATGAAGGATAGACCTCAAGTATAATTAATATATAGTAGAGCTTCCAAAGTATGTATAAAGTATATAAAATCCAAGAGGGGCGGAGCAGCAGTCAGTTGATTTGCAGTAAAATTGCTTGATATACAAGAGTTGTTTGGAAAAATTCAGGGTTACTTCGTAATTATTTAACACGTTCACTATGGCGTTTGTCATCAATGGATCGCTCATCGGGCGGCGCTCACTACCGGGGAACGCATCTGATTTTGCGGAATCGGATGTATTATATGTATTAGCATCTCTGTGTACATATGTGCATGTTTCGTGTACTTTCTGAGTCTAATTCCACACGCGTCGCTCTAAGGCTAAGTTCTTACCGCTTTAACATTGGGCCCTATTTTATAAATCGAATCGAGAAATCGATGCAATCACTATCACTATCACACCGAGCAAAATTTCGTATTTTGTAAATCGAGATAATCTCTTACCGAGTTCGAGTTTCATTTGTTGCGATTGCATATATTGAAGCGCTTCTGAAATGTTTCCCAAAGAAAAATATCAGAGATGCAAACCAATAGAAAATAATTCTCTGAAGATATGCAACATGTAAATCAAACAACTCGAAAAATCTGATAGTTGCACCGATAGCTTTCACTTGGTCGATGCTATCGGCTTGCTCGGTATCTATAACAGTAAAATAGAGCCAAAGAAAAAAATTCTTATCGACTCGATTTCTATAATAGAGCCCATCTTCCTCTCCCACAAATCTTATCTGCTTACTAAAAAAAACTTTATTTTCGTTTTCATTCTTCTTGGAAATATGCTCAAGGTACACTGTTTGTCCGGAGTTCATATAATTGACACCTTTTGACAGATAAAGTTTGATTTGAATTTTTTACAAACATTATTTCATATGTTTACTATGTTAACATCCTGAAGGAAAATATAAAGCAAAGTGTCAACAAAATGTGATAGAATCGAGGAATCATGTTATGCCAGGACAATGACCCAGAGCACAAGACATATAAAGTTCGTACATGATTACATTACAATTGCTCAAAAGTTATTGATATTCCTCCACAATATTCCACCATCAATCTCAGTAAAAAACTGAGGAAGTTATTTATGTAGGAAATTTAGAATCCATTAAATTTCTAAAAATAACGATTTTAAAAACCACTTGATGAAAAATTGGTAAATATTCCTTCCGAATACACAAGAAACTCGTAGATAAGGCTAAAGACAGCTAAAAATAGTTGCAATGAACAAGGGATACCATACTAATGATGGAATTCGGAAATTTGCCAACCCCTTCGAAAGTTGAGATTTCATCCAGCGTACGATTATGAGTTTGAGTAAATTTTCATACATTAGCTCACACATTCGCCAATTTCAGAAAAATAAAAACCATTATTCTGAAAACAGATAGCAAACCTTTTAACTCTCATATGACAGTATGATTTTATCTGAATAGAATGCTCCGAAAGCATCTTTTCGATTTTCAAAAGAAGGGAAAAGAAATCTGCATGGTGGAGTACGATTACGGATTTGAGTCACTGTATTTGATCCGTACACGTTGATCACATTTTATCTGTCAAAAAGTGTCAAACACTTGGCTTCAGTCAAACAGTGCATGAGGACCCTAAGACTATTTTCTCGATCGTATGGGAATTCATTCCACTTCCGGTCTTCTAGTGGTTTTTTTTAATAAACCCGAAGTCACCATCTTCGATCCGATATTCGACTTCCGCTGGTAAAACCTTTTCACCCATAAGTATTGGCTTTCGTATTGGTTTTCCATATTTTTTTTTTATTTAGAACTATTATCAGCGAACCGGGAGACGAAACGAGATTAAATTCTTTGTGCCAGAATCTACGTTCAGCTTTTGTTGACAAATTATAAAACAAAGTTCATTTTGTATGTTTTGGAACCAAAGTGCAAATGCAGCATTAATTTTGAAAAGTCCGAAACAGCACAAAGTCAGGTGTTGTCACGTCACAAAAGTATTTGAGTGTCAAAAAATCTAACCATAAAATACTCTCCAACTGAAGGTTCTTGTAGGAAACTTTCTCAATTTTGCTATAGTATCGTTTACTTTTTGAAAATCGTGTGATATATAAATGAAGACGCGAAAAAAAAAAGAAGTGAGTCAAAATGGATCACTTATTTTTTCGTGACGTGACAACATCTTGAGACAGTTCGTACTTATCTATTTGTGAACCGATACTCACCAAAATTTGGGGTTTGTTAGCTAAGAGAAATCCAATTATAAAAATGTTTCAAATTAAATTCATCTGATTAACTAAAAAAAAGTAGAAAGGTCTGAGTCTAGAGGCACGGACGGAAACTTGACGTATGACTTTCGACATTTCCAACGTACTCAATGTTATGATAATATGATAGAGACGTGTACTGAGCAAGATATGATATGATATTTAACCCTTTAAACAAGGCAAATAATAGAGTGTCACCATCTTCTAAGTTATCTCCTCTTCTTTGGTTCTGAAAAGTGCCTGCTATCGGCAAATGTAGAATAATACTTAATATGCAACGACCTTGTCCGCCATATAAAAAGAGGTAAGAACGAATATAAAAACCCGACCATGGAGTAGAACAATGCAGTTCACTTTGATGAACATAACAGTCACTAACTTCTTTCGCTATTTCGTTCAGCCGTATCTAGAACGTATCAAGAACAAATATAGGCAGCTACCCGATAATGTTGTGTGTAATACAGGCAAACCTGTTTTTGTGCGGGGGATAGGGACCGCAGAAAAAATATCGCATAAAAAATCGTGCAAAACTTCACCAGCAGCTTTAAAAAGTCGTGTTCGGTACACATTTTGAAAAAATTTTTTTTGCTCGGTAAATGGGGACCGCATAAAAAATGTTTCCCCCAAGAAAATAACTCAAATCCAAGCCATTCACCATTCAATTTCCTTTTGTTTCCCTGCTTTGCGATGGGACACTTTGTCTTTTCAGTTGCGCGTGGCTGTTTTGTGCTTTTAGTGGCATATCGAAACGTGTTGCTGTTAGAAATCATGTCATGCAAAAACTTGCAAAAAATTCGCACAAAAAAAACCGCACAAAAACAGGTTTTACTGTAATTTGATTCGCGCAATTTTTCTTATTTTATGTTGAGACTAAACCTAGGTTCCATCAAAGATCATGTTTAACTCTTTGCGGTCGTTTGTCTGCTCTCAGCTACCAGAGCAAGGAATCGTACTAAAAACATTATTCAACGATGTAATATTTTCATTTTTTCTAAACGAATTTTAATGTCTAGTGAACTTTTTCACGAAAATAAAAGAAAGGCACTAAAAGGTAAGGTAGAAAGATATAAGGAACTCTTTCGAGGGAAAATAATTTCGACCGCAAAGGGTTAATAATAATTTTATCAAAGAAGAAAACCCGTAACCAAATTTTCAAATTTTCACTAACAATTCGATGATGCTTATCACGATAAAACATATACGCAATAGGGCAAACAATGGATTGAAAGCAACGAGAAAACATTTGATTATTCGAAGATTATTTGCTTATCTAAATTAAATGTCTCAGCTTCTTACGGTTTTTTTTCTGATAAACTAAAAGTAGTATTACACATAAATTGGAAAAAATGTTCGAAAATTCGCAGCTTTGCTAAAAAATATAATTACATTTGGGCAATTTCAATGATGAAATCAATCCTAATTTAAAATTAATCATACATTAACAAAATTGAGCCGCGCGTTACATGCATTTTGCTTATGAATGAGAATATCCTTATCTTATTTTAGTTTTTAAACAGATTTAGGATTTAAGAAAAAAATGTTCCATCGAATTATTTTTTGTGGCTTTTTATCATCGCCATCCGCTTTTTTTTTGTAAAGTCACACGTTAAATAAGTTCAAAATTAGTGATTTAAGGGGGTATTCTAGTCTAGAAATCTGAAAAAATCGAAATTTTTTTTTACCATATTTCTGTAGTTTAGGCATTCAAGAATATACTCTAGAAAGGACTTATCGAAAATCCTATTATTTACCTAGTTAGAACCATCTTAGTGATGTGGTATCTAACCTGTTACGGCCATCACAATGAACTTCAAACGCGTTTCTCTCGGAACTAGTTTTTTTCTAACTGGCGTACACGATATCTCAAGTTCTACTGAACCGATTTATGTCAAATTTATATGAAAATAATCTGCATACATCTCTCTATCGCATGAACCAATAAAAAAATTATAACTTTTTAATTTTACTATTTTTAAAAAATCGGTAAACGCAAAAAAAAAACGTTTTAAACAGCATTTTTGTTTTCAAACGGCCGCCATTTTGTTAAAACCCATGTTTTTGACTTGTCCGAGGTTCATGCCATAGCGACATCTTTACTGATTCAGAGTCTGTTCGATTTTTTTGTTTCAGATAACCAGAAGGACTGGAATCGTGTACGCCATGGCACAACTTTTTGTTGAACACCCTCACTTCACCAGCATGTAACTATTCTAATTATGAATATTTTTTTTCCGTCCTATTTTTGTTTTATTGTTGAAAGATAGATAAACGAATAATGATATAATGGATAGTAAAAATATTCTTTGTTTTATTTTTACGGAGTTCGAAAAAACGTCCGAAATTCGTGTCTCTACACTAGAATACCCCCTTAAATTATATTATTAGTGATTAACAATAGAGAGCTTAAGAGGGGACCTCGGCCTGGGAAATCGAAAAAATCGGATTTTTGTTTTTTGCATTTTTGGGGAAGCTTATACCCTCAGACATGTTGTCCTAAATGCATTTTTCGATATTTGATTTCGTTGAAAAATTACAGCCAAAAGTATGAGGTCACCTCAAAGGATGTATGTATTGCTGAGCGAATTTTTAAACGCGTTTTTCTTGAAATCGTGTTTTTTCAACTGGTGGTATCGATATCTCTGGATCTACTCGACCGATTCGGCAGAAATTTTTTAATCAGCATGTTAAAATGAATTATCTAAAGCGTTACATAGCCGTTTTTTGATATCTATTTTTTTCGATTTTCTATGATCTTCTGAACGGGGAGTTTTCATGAAAAATAACTCATTTTTACAAAAATGGCAGCCATTTTGGTAATTTTCCGAATTTTCAAAAACTCCTATGTAACGCTTTAGGTATTGTCTGCGACATCCCGTTGCTTCAGAAGCGATACCACCAGCTAGGTACCGATTCTCAGACAGCATCTAAGCATCCAGCTGTCAACAGCGTAATAATCCTTATTCGTGCGCTCAAAAAATGGAAAACACATCTTCAAATATACCTTAAACAATAACCAAAATACCCGTACACTTCACTTTATTCCTAACATCCGAAAAAAAATCTCGAAAGTTCATCATTTCTCGAACTCCAGACAGGGGTCCCCCCTTAAGAACAATTCCAAATCAAATCGACAAATGACAAAACATGAGTATTTTTGATTCGAATGAACATATACGATTTTAGTAAGAGAAGTAAGAGAGTAAGAGATTTTAGTAAGAGAAATCTTCGATAATTTATATCAAAAAAACTATTAGTCGTACCGAAATAGTATCTTAGAAAGAGTTATAGAGTATAGATGTTAAAACGTGAAAAAAATATACACTGAAAAAAATAGTCCAATTTTAGATATTTGCAATATCTAAAATATGTATTTCTTAATTTTTTTTAATTTTTTCATTTAAAAAAGGAATCATGTAGAAAATTTAAAAAATGAGTCCAAGATGGTAAAACTATTTTTGACGAACTTTATGGAACATCGAATTTTTATGAATTTTCTAATTTTTTTGTATGTTAACAATAATTTTTAGCCACAAATTATGAATCCTGGTGTGATTTCAAACAAAAAAGCTCTGTCTCCTCCTTCTCTCTTTCTCCTTCTAAATGCAGCCATTCTCGAGATATAATACTTTTCAACAATTTTTCCAAATACATCATCATGGTAAGAATAGGGGAGAGGGAGGCAAGTTGGCGACGTTAAGCTTTGGCGAGCCCTGGAACTTGGATTTTTTAATATTTTTTTTATTTTTTTTTTATCCAAAATATATATTTTTATTAAGGCTCATATGGCGTCAACCTGACGGGGCCGGGAGTTCAATATTTCGACAATGTTTGCCTTATAACTATGTTAGTAATATGTAACCGATTACTCGCGGTTGGCTCGAGGTTAGTATTAAAAGTGTTTTCGTAATTGTGATGTTGCTGTCTTCAATGATCTGTACCTGTGCCCGACACGGGATACTTCCTATTGGGATGCAGCTGACCATTAATCAGCAACGCCCCCCTTGTCTGTACCCCATATCTAGCGTGGTGCGTCTTCTCGAGGAATCCAGGATAGAATGGTCACTAGCCGGCGCAATCATCAGCTCGTGTGAGTTGTCATGAGCGGTACAACCTTTGGCTTTTGTTGAATCATCAGTGGACTGCACAACCTTTGGCCCGTGTATCTGTAAAGAGTGTGTGTATGTATTGCCGCGACTAAGTAAAAGTTTATAGATCAGATAGGAGGGATACGAAACAGGGACACAACGAAGGAAACATCATTAAACGTTGACATCGGCGTTTCTCAGGAACAGGTATAGATGAAGCAGAAGATCAGGATCACGGCTACCTAAGATATCCCGGACGGGGATATCCGATTGTCTGCCTTTTGCTCTCAGTGCTCTAGAGAGCTGAGAGCGAGCAGCATGGAACCGGATACACAACCAGACAATATGCTCGATGTCGTGGTAGCCATCGCCACAATCACAAAGATTGTTTGCTGCGAGCCCAATGCGATAGAGATGCGCGTTTAGGTTGTAGTGACTGGACATAAGCCGAGATATCACGCGAATGAAATCACGAAATATATATATATATATATATATATATATTTTTTTTTTTTATGTTGATGCTAATTCTTATACCCTGAAGTGTTTTCTATCATATTATCTATTGGATGGGTAAAAACACTAAAAAACTTGTCCACCAAAAAACTGTGCGCAAAAACTGTCGAATTCGCCATCTTGCCTCCACGTGGAGGCAAGATGGCGAATGCCTGGAGGCAGTCTTCAGAATGCAACTCAGTGCTGAAGCTCAACAAGATTTTTGTACCCAGTTGAGCTCCCACTCCTTGCGCACACATGCGCTATGGCGAATGAGCACGCTTCGAAACACAGATGAAATGTTTGGTTGTCAGTGCCGTTCTTGCGCCCAGTTTTAAGCCGAGTTTTACGCTGAAATTTGCGCTGTGCTTGCGCCGTATTACTGTACTGCGCGCTTGAATCTGGATTGCTCTCTCTGTTGAGATATTTTTCTTCGCACAAGCGTATACGGTTCAATTGGGGGCGCACTGTTGTTTTTATGCTTTGCTTAGAACGAACGAAGACAAAGCGAGCGGTAGAATTTGATGTGTATGTGTGTGTGTATATATATATATATATATATATATAGAATGAGACGCGCATCACACAAGTAAGAAGAAATGTTTAGTATCTGAGTTCTGCGCCGGGTACATTTTGCGCTGTCGTGCTTATGAATTTTGTGCCCTTCGCACCAAGATAGAATACAAGTGTTCTTAGAGCGCGCGCTGATGAAAATTAAACTCAAGCGCAGCGCTGAGTTTGTTTTCTGAAGACTGCCTGGAGGCAAGTTGGCGAATATGGTTTGGTCGCCTAAAAATCAATAAAATGTAACAACAATTATTTATTTATCCTTGGTTGAAACAGTGGAAACACCAGTTTCATCAACATTGTAAATGTCACACGCAGGAAAACGATACTGAGCTCGAATATCTTCCAAAGTTTGTAAAAAAAAGTCGCGGTTTTCTTTATTGAATGCCATTAATCGAGCCGCTGAGGTATTTCCTGGCTTCCTCAAAGATAGCTTATGAGCCTTAATGAACATTTCAACCCATGTCCGTCCAGCGCATGTTCCTTTGAAAGGGTGCTCTATGCCATTTCTATCCGCAAACGAATAGGCAATTCTTCCAAGCTGGACCTTTGTAAGACCAAACGCACGCTGGTCAACAGCGACCACAAAATCATACAGCTCTTTTAGTTGAGCGTCGCTGATTGTGGCTTTGAAGCGGCCTTTTTTTTTCTTTTTTTTTTTTTGAGACTTTCAGCCTCCTGGGCTGGTTCGTCTCAGTTTGAAGCGGCCTTTATTGGTCGGCGTATCCTGAAATTGATACAGATATAATATTTCTTGCATAAAGAACATGGAAACGCAAATGCTGAATTGAAGATCTAACCTCCATGTCTGGATATTTTCGTCGATAGCGTCTCAAAATTTATTCTGGTTTCTAAGTTTCGAAAATTCATAAAAATTCGATGTTCCACAAAGTTCGTCAAAAATACTTTACCATCTTGGACTCATTTTTTAAATTTTCTACATAACTTCTATTTTATGTGAAAAACAATTTCAAAACATATTTTTAAGATATTGCAAGTTACAGTTACACGTTTGTACGTCAATGCTCTATAACTCTTTCTAAGACACTATTTCGATAGGACTCATAGTTTTTGAGATATAAATTAACAAAGATTTCACTTACCGAAATTTCTCTTACGCTCTTTTCAAAAGTTACACTCGAGTTAAAAAATTCCCAAATGCTGTGGAAAAGTGATATTTCCTCCAACCCAAACGGAATACAAACTTTCATTCGAATCAAAAATACTCATATTTTGTCATTTGTCGATTTAATTTGGAATTGCTTAATGTAACTGTGCAGAATTTATTGGAGTTTTCAAAACTGCCTTTCGATTTTCGATGCGATCATTATTTACTGAACAATCAATCTTAAAAGACAAAGGGTAAATTTTTCATTCGAACAATGATGAGCGAAAAAAAATGTCTACACAAATGTTATGGGAATCAAATGAAAGCTGATTGATAAGGCTAATTTAATTTGCTATTGAATCAGTTGGGAAAAATATGTCTACAAAATCTTTGAAAAAACAGAAAAGAATCAATTTTTTATTTCTTTGTACATTTTTGTACACCGAATCTACATACACTAAGATAAACATTAGTTTCTGACATGTTCCAAAACTTGAGAGATTGAAAATGAAAAATTTAAACATGATGTACATACCATCTCTATGCGTTCATTCTATGTAAGAAAAAAATATATTTTACTAGCTGACCCGGCAAACGTTGTTGTGCCATATAATTTATTTCTAAAGAATATTTTGATTTGTAAAAATAACGAATACATTTCAAGAGAGTTTGTATGTTATCGTTCAGTTCTGTAAAATTGATCTAAATGATGATTTTCACTGCCTTACATAAGTACACATACCCCTTTTTTTCGATTTTTTTCCCATTTTATTTTAAATATCCTTGTTCTATATATAAGACTAGCTAACCCGGCAAACTTCGTTCCGCCCAAAATTTATTTTTCGTTATCACATTCACGTTTTCTTACTAAGCGCGCGTTCATGGGTCCAATCGCAGAACTGTTCATTGATTGATTCTCTAATCTACCCTTTAAAATTACCGTTTACCTTTTTTTGGCTCAATTTGCTTGATTGGTTTTCGAGTTATGCAGAAATTTGTGTATCATTTGTATGGCATATATATATATATATATATATATATATATATATATATATATATATATATATATATATATATATATATATATATATATATATATATACATATATATATATATATATATATATATATATATATATACATATATATATATATATATATATATATATATATATATATATATATATATAGATATGCATAGTAATTTTTTTCGAATTTTTCTAATCATCTCAATCATCCTCCAAAGTATTCCATCATTCTAATTTGGGTGAAGACTAACTCACAAAAGATATGGACGACTCAAATCTGATTAACCGTTCTCCTGTGATGATGAGTTATACGTACGTGGGTAAAACCTTCTTTTATATATAAAGATTTGTATAGGAAAAACTGGCAATTAATTTTTGGGCAACCCAAAATTTAGAGATCAGGAAATTGTAACGTATAGCATAGCAAACAAATATTAAAGTGTTTCCAAGTCTATTGATAACCAAACCATCAAAACCGCAGCAACAAATAGTTATCAACGTTAAAGCTGTTTCATAAAAATGTTTAATGATTTTTTATCAGACATTGTTATTGAAAGACGTACTACTACGTCGAGAAATGGATATATTTTGAGAATACGAAATTCAAAAAACTCGTCGAAGACGTCGAAATCGTCTTATATTAGGCTGTCAAAAAAGTCCTGCGGTATTTTTTTTGAATTTTCATTTGTTCATAAAATTAGTTACAATCATCTGTTTTAAGTCAAATATGCGCCGTTTTGTTCGATGACTTGTTCCCAACGAGATGCCAACTTCATAATACCCCTGTTATAGAAGCTCGCTTCCTTATTGGAAAAAAACTCGGATAGCCAATTTTCACAGGCCTCTTTTGTGGCTAACTTCTGACTACCTAGCTCGTTCTCCATGGACAAAAACAGGTGGTAGTCTCTTAGTGCAAGGTCCGGACTATACGGCGGATGCGAATGAACCTCCCATCCGAGCTCCCGGAGCTTCTGGCGCGTCACCAAAGAAGAGTGTGGCATGGCGTTGTCCTGATGGAAGACAATGCGGCCTCTGTTTATCAAAGATGGCCTCTTCTTCACGAGTGCTACCTTCAAGCGGTCCAGTTGTTGGCAGTACAGGTCCGAATTGAGCGTTTGGCCATAGGGTAGCAGCTCATAATAGATTATTCCTTGACAATCCCACCAAACACACAGCAGAACCTTCCTGGCCGTTAATGAGGGCTTGGCCACCGTCTGAGCCGCTTCAGCGGGCTTCGACCACGACCGTTTGCGCTTCACGTTGTCGTAAGTGACCCACTTTTCATCGCCAGTCACCATCCGCTTCAGAAACGGGTCGATTTTGTTGCGATTCAACAGCGATTCACATGCGTCGATACGGTCAAAGATGTTTTTTTGCGTCAACGTATGTGGCACCCATACATCGAGCTTCTTTGTGAATCCAAGCTTCTTCAAATGGTTAATAACGGTTTGATGACTTATCCCCAGCTCTTGGCCGATGCTACGGCTGCTACTATGCCGGTCTTTCTCGGCTAATTCAGCGATTTTGTCGCAATTTTCGACGACAGGCCTTCCGGAGCGTGGCGCATCTTCGACGACCTCTACACCAGAACGAAAACGTTGTGCGGTGGAAATGGAAACTGTATCGGGTCCATAAACTGCACAAATTTTATTGGCAGCTTGAGATGTATTTTTGCCTTCGTCATAGTAGTACTGTAAAATATGTCGGATTTTCTCTTTATTTTGCTCCATATTTGCGACACTATAACTCACGAACGACTTAACCAAACAAAACACTGTCAAGGACTATATAAAAGTGCGCAAAACCTTTCCAACAAGCGAGAGACGAATGAACTCTCAGAGTTTAAAGTCTCTCTAATTCATTACCTGTTACCTGTTCCAACAAGCTATAGTATGACTCGATACAATGAATACAACTAGAACTACGCGCTTACAACGACACCTCGCGGAAATACCGCAGGACTTTTTTGACAGCCTAATATTATCCTTGACCATATTCATCGACAATTAATTGTTTTGAAGGTAACTAGGTGATACAAGAAAATTAGCATCAAGATGAGTGTTATTTTCCAAAATCACAATACCAGACCGCATACTTCATATGTCATGTAAACATTTTTTGTATAGAAAAAATCGAGACAGCTACTCCTGCCATATTCGTTAAACGTATCATTATAAGATTATCGCTTAAAAACCAATAATCCTACGATCAGTGCTACGATAAAAACAGCCTCTCCCTCAAAAAAAAAAAAAAGGAATCCGACTAAGACGTATCAATCAAGCCTAAGTCAGTGCCCCCGGAGGGCCATTAAATTATTAAAATGCCCATCCTCCACACGTGGGCATAACTTTTGACTTCATCAAGCGGTTGCTAAGGATGCCCAGCGTGGGCGTTCGAGCTTCCCTTGCGAAGTTATATCGTTTATCTCTCAACCACATGTACACACCAAGAATGAGGTTGCCTCCCCATTCTCGGAGACAGCGAAAACAAGTTCGTGTGATCAGGACTGGGAAATGATGCAGAAAAACTGCACATCTCCAATGCTTGAGCTGTTTTTTTTTGTTTAGCAATAGTTCAATGAGGGTGATGAATAATCGAAGTGTAGCTTGTGATCGAAAAACTTCTGGAAACTTTCCAGCAATATCCGTTGGATGTGATTAAGCTATCGTGTGGGGTACCGAAGCTATTTAACTTTTCATGTTTGTTTATCTTCGGAGTGAAGCCGTCGATTATGAATTTACCAGAGTTTTCAATGAGATGAGACTCTCCCAACCTAAGAAAAAGTTTTTTTTTTATTATTCATTTGATGTTTAGATGATGTTGCAATCATACATCAAGTGGTAAAATTCTTCGTTGCTTCGTAAGAAGCTTCAGATGATGTTAAATACATTTTTGCGACAGAGTATAGAAATTCGCGGAAAGCAATGTTTTTCGTAACTCGTATGCGTTTCAATGGTAGGCGTTCTCTCACCCACAGATTACAACTCACTTGGGACGCATTTTTCCGTCGCTTATTCCGGATTACCACTGTTTCAATGTGGTTTATCGGGGGAAACATTCTATGAGAGTGACTGAATGCCCGAATCCATCGTAATTCAGTGGGACGTGCACACACACGCATCAACGAGGATAAGGGCAAAGCCGCTAGATATTTTTGAAAACAGCGCAAAAAGTTTTGGGAATCAACAGCTGAACTCGTCTATGGGTGGAATTTTCCTCACAAATTCAAAATTAATTGGCCAAACGATAATTGTTCTTTAATTTTGCAGCCACTTGATATACTCGCTAGCTGATGAAATGCAAATTAGCTCAAAATATTTCATTATATCGTGCTCACACGAAGCATTCAATTATGAATATATTATTTTCAAATATTTTCAAACGCTGCAAAGTGAAACGCTCTCCGGTAAAAAGTTAGACATTCTGAACAGCGTGCGCCAAATGGATGCTACAAGACACTGCTCGCCAGAAATTGTTCAAACTTTCTGTTGCCATCGCAGAAATTTTGCGCACAAACTGAAAAGTTATGTCTTGTTCTCTGGTGGCCAACAAGGTGTGACAAATTGGGGGCCCCTGCTGGAAGCATGGAACTTTGGCTGATGTGAACGCCTTCTCTTCCCCCGCTGAGAATCTAGCGACAAAGAAAGCTCATTATTTCCACTTGGCAAGCATTTTGCATCGTACCAGTGCTCATCATTTTCGTTCGAAATTCCTGCCATCGATGGATGGATCCATCGTCGGCGCTAATTCATACTAAATTAAACCGAACACAGCGGACGCATCAACTGGCTGATGCTAATCTGAACAGATGAACACAGATAGAGGAAGCGGGATCCGCCGGCTTCGAACCGGCACCATTGAGTTGGCTTGATTCCCCAGTGCTCACCATTAAATATTCATCAACATTCAACAGCAACAATGTGGACGGTGGTTCGATTAGTTATGCTTGAATTCTGTCACCATACTTCGTAATGATTATTCATTAGTAGTAACCGCAGTGCCAAGGTCGCAGCAGCAAAATCGAGACTTGTAATTCGACCATAAAAGTTTTGACACGGAGGAAAAATTAGATCGGATTACCATCAAGTCATCGATATAATAATGGTTTATGATGTTTTAAACTGCAACCTCTCAATTTTGTTTTGTTTAACCCTCCTGTGTTGCGTGTTTTGATGATGATGATGGTCCCGCCTCCTTCCCCTACAGAGGTTTGAGCATGACGAGTTATCTAAAAGATTATTTATTTATTTTTTCTCAACATTGAAATCAGTAGGGGAGAGGGGGTCACATTCGGACACTTTCTTTTCCTTCATTTTTAATATTTTTTGTAAACTTGAAAAAAAATCCTGAATTCATCCTGGTTGTCATTTGGACATCAATGTATCATATGAGCGTGTTAGAGGTCTGCGTTGATGCGATTACGTATGGTTTATTCGAATTTTTGAGAATTGTCTTTTTGTCCGAATGTGCCCCATGTGTGGGGCAGTATCGGACAGTCCTGGGGCACTTTCGAACAACGAAAAAAAATAAAAATTTTATGTTTATCAACAATTACTTCCGTTTCCTCTTATCTCCAGCATATTCTACGTTTTTCTATTTATCAGTATTTGTCTGAAAGGAAACTGCTTGATATGAGAGTCAGTGAAAATTCGTGATTTTGCTTTCTTCCGTTTCCGAGTGGTGATTTTCCGCGGTGAAGTTTTTGGAAAAGATTCAACATTTTTCGGGGACAAAGTTGCCAAAGTAAAATCTATCTGTGCTGTAGACGCAATGATTTGCAGCATTGTTGTATTATCCGATGAGTCAGTTGCTTCCTCCGCTCCAGTAGGTGAAATCATTTGAGCATTCGAAATCCTTGTCCGAAAAAATCTTTCTTGAGAATGAAGAGCAACCTGTCATTTTGAATCCAGCTAGGATATTACTCAGATTGAAAGAAGCATTATAAGCCGATACATATCTCTGAAAGGTCGTGCATAAAAATAGTTTTTCCATGATGGTTGAATAGCCAATCGTTCTGGGAAACTGAGAGCTTTTGATTGAAAGGGTCCATAACTGGCGGTTGTAAGCGATTTGTGACATGAGGTGGAAAAGACACATGAATTGTGTAATTTTCTCGGCAATATTTAATTGTTTTCAAATTGCAATGACTTGTTGATTGATTTTTGATTTTTTGAAATTGACTCGTTTACGTTGCTTTTTGCTACCTTTTTCAAATATTCTAGAACATTGAGAAACAGTTTTCCCGTTATGCAACCGTTAGTTGGGAAATTAGCAATGGACCCAGTTGGACCAGTTGTGAGCTAGAATCATGAAAACGTTCTATTCGAAACTAGTTGGATAGCTCTTTCCATCTCGTCTTCGTTGATGCTAGTTATATCGCTTTTCTTTTCGTAGTTTCGTACCATCATTAGGTCTGAGAATCAGACTAAACTGATGTTTGTTAGTAAACAACAATCAGACACATATTTTATGAGGTATTAAACAGTGTCCGAATATGCCCCCACCATCCGAAGACAAATCATAATTTTATCTAATAAATAGACCTTTGTTTTCCCGTTGTATGCACGTTTTTCATTTCATATCAGTTACTAACTGAGGTGGTGTACTTAAATCTCTGAATCGTTCACAAAGGAATTAGGGAAATACTTACAACTTCAAGGTCAAAAGTTTCGAAATGTGTATGAAAAAGGGCACTGTGTTGTTTTCGTAAGTAATAAACGACCAGGAGATGTCAAACCATATGACAGCTGTTGGCGGAAGGGCTGTTAACTTGCATATATTTTTAATTTGATTGAAAATTGTACCACTTAATTTTTACAAGCATTGTCCGAAACTGCCCCCCTTTCCCCTATAGCAAACACAAAAAAACGCACTGATTTTATTCACAGATATAAGTTCAAAAAAATTGCAATGTCAAAAGACAAGCCAATATTCAGTCATGTCCGCCACAGAACCGATACGGTCCCGACGAGGTCCTTGCAGCCAAGTGGTCCACCAGAGCACAAGTCCAACCGCCAGAGAAATCGAGAAAATTTCCTTTGCGAAAAATTCCTAGACCGGCACTTAAAAATCTGTCAATTTAATATCCTTTATATCTGTGCACGCGCGCGACGCTCAAATTTTTGTAGACTACTTATATTTTTTTTTCAACTAATACAACTATAAAAACAACAAAATAAAAATAGTCCATCATCACCAGATCATGACAGAAATAATAGAGATCAATACAAATTTAAAAAAACGATAATTTAAAAAAATAAATAATCTACATAATATAATCCCTTAAAAAACTTCGTCAGGTTAATTTAAAATATTCAAACAAACTACAAAAAATTGTCCACACTAATTATCCGTTCGTATAAAACTTCGTCAATAAAAATATTCGTCATAAAATAAAAAAAAATCGTTCGACTCTTAATTAAAGACAGCTTTCACGTGTGAAATACAGTGCCTTTTAAATTCTGTAAGTGTTGTTGCGCATTTAATATGTCTTGGCATCGAGTTGAAAACATTTATTCCTTTGAAGTACATCGAATTTTGTGAAGCACATGACAAGAAATTAGGTGTTCTTAATTCATTCGCGTTTCTAGTGTTATAACTTCCTAAATCACTTCCTCTTTCAACTCGATCACACAAATATCGAGGCAGCAAACCGTTAACTACTTTAAAAATGAACACCATAGTTACATAGACAATTCTTTGCTTCACGGATAACTATTTTAGAGCGACCAGCATCAAAGATGAGGAAGTGAATCTATTACATTTTAGAATCAACCGCATTACTTTACTCTGCAAACGCTGTAATCTCGATATTTATGTATCATTGGCTAAAAATAATATGGAAGAACAAAAGTCTAAATGAGGAGAGATGATTGATTTGTATGTATAGCTGTATTTTGCTGCAAATAGTTAAATCGTTTTTAAATCGGCATAAGATTCCATACTTCTTGGCAATTTTCTTGATGACATTGTCAATGTGAGTATTGAACTTGAGTCATCAATAATCAAGATATTTAATCTCCCGAACGCGATCAATGGTCTCATCATCAATTATAATTGAGACGTTTTCATTAGAACGATTTCGCGAGATTACCATAAATTTAGTTTTATTTATATTCAACTTCAATTGCTTATACTTCAACCATCTACTTAAAGAACGCAAATCTCCATTCAAATGTAAAACGACCTGATTCAAATCATTAGCTGCAATGAATAACACAGTATCAAAATCGTAAAACTCGTCGCATGTCGTTGATGTACATAATAAATAAAAGGGGCCCTAATACACTTCCCTGAGGTACTCCAAGATTATTCCCTACGGGACTGGAAATTGAATCATTAAAAATAGTCCGTTGAGTTCTGTCATACAAATAACTTTCAAACCATTTATATGCAGTACTCGTAATTCCAAAGCGCTTAATCGTATTACAACGTATAACAACAAGGGCCTAGAAATTGTCTCGAAAGCGCGTTTTAGATCCAAGAAAACAGCAATTATGGTATCTTTACATTCTAATTTCTCTTTCCATTTTGCTAACACCAAGTTCAATCTGGTTCCACAGGAATGTCCTTCCCGATATCCCGATTGTTCTGGTATTAACAAAGCGTTGAGATTTAAATATTGCAACAGCTGGCCTTTCACAAATAATTCTAATATTTTCTCTAATGTGTGCAACATGTTGATGGGACGAAACTCTTCGGCTTTAATCGTTCCAGCAACCTTTTGCATAGGAACTATGAAAGATTCCGTCCACACCTGAGGCACATGCCCAGTTAATAAAGACTTATTAATAAGGTCCAGCAAGATGTGATCGATGACATGAAAGCAATCTTGAATAACTCTAGCATTAACATTATCCAGCCGTTTTTCCTAAAGAAAAGCAAATAGTTCTAAGTTCATTTAATGTAATTGGGTGAAATCTTTCAAATCTACAATTACTATCATAACCGGCAGGTTCATCGACCAATTCAATGGACTGATTGATCAATGAAACACTATTGACAAAATAATCATTAAACTTAGATGCTATAGCCTGTTCAGACTGTTCAAGTGTGCCATGCAAAGCTATGGACCGCGGTTTACTATTACTAGGTTTCAATAAAGATTTCAAAATTTTCCATAACTATTTGCTGTTGTTTTGATGCTGATCAATCTTCCTCTGAATATATTCACAACGAGTTTTCTTAATCGATTGTGAATATCTATTGCGCGCGATCGTGTACTTATTCCAATGATTTCCATCATTTGTTCTACGAAATTTGTTGTACCATTTGTCTCTCTCACGTTTAAGGCGCAAAAGATCCAAATTGTACCAGCTGTTTGAGTTTTTCAAAGATACAAACTTTTGCGTAACTAGCTTATTTGTACACGTTTTCAAGGTAATAGTTAGAACACCTGCTGATTCATCTAAATTATCGACCTCGAATGGAAAATCCATGCTTCTCGTCACAAGATTCGAAACAACATGTTTCGAATATTTCCTCCAGCACTTTAATTTAACAAACTCGTCGTTTGCCACGAAATTATCTACAATATTGATAACTAAGGTCTCATGATCGGTTATTTTCAAATTGGTATCCGTGACTGTGTTGATAGTTTCAAAATTGGAATAAACATAATCAATTAAAGTGGAAATACGCGTGAATTAATTTACTGTTTGTTTCAAATTGAAGAAATCAGATAAGCGCTTCAAATGGTTCGAATTGTAGTCATCACGCCAATTGTTATTGAAATCACCAGCTAATATATTTAATTTGCTAGAATCAAGGAACATTTCGAGCCAGTTTTCTAAAATTTCAACAAAACGCTGGTCACTTGAGCTGGGGCTATGATACAAAACACCATAATTACCCATCTTCATGCCACGTTCAACTGTTATGCCCAAAAAACCAGTTTCCATCAATAACTTCGTTGAGGCGAAGATTGAATTGAACTGATTCTTTGACATAAATAGCAACACCGCCAGTATGTCTAGAATGTGATAAACAAGCATCAACATTATATCCCGGAATACTATATTGATCAAATAATTCAATTTCAACAATATGCGTCTTTCGGATCTTTTTTTCGAAGAGAAGAATGTATAACGACCTTCTAGATTATTACCAGATGATAAAGGTTCTGGAATACAAAGTTTGCATATTTCTAATATTGTTTGTCTCTGTATTTTTGGTAAACTAAGAATTAATGTCTTTTTTTGATTGGAATAAAAATAATTTTTTTTAATCCCTTCTGTTTATTTTAGGCTCATTAGCATTTTAGCTGTAACAGAGCCGAATTTTAATCGTGGACATGTCACATGTTTATCATATCTATAATTAGCACATAACACAGTTGCCATTTTCGGCGTTAGAGTATTCCCTTCTATACCATTGCATATGGTACACATTTACACAGTTAGCCATTTAGGTGTAAGAGTTTTCTATCTGTTCTTCCATTATCCAGTTAGACCGGACAGCGGAGACAGTTGTTGATCATTGTTGAGTTATTTATAGAACAGCAGCCCGATGTTTCTTGCAGAGCAGAGCAGTTGTATGGATGAATCGATCTTAATTCGACCGTGGATCGATCTCCATCGCTGATGATTGTTGCGTGGACGTAGTTATTCTGTAACAACACAAAGATGGTCAATAAGGGCCCTGAGTTTTAAACTCACGATCGATCGCTTACTAAGCGAACGCGCAACCAATGTGGCTACGGAGACCCCCCAAATAAAAAGATGACATGAAAGGATTTCTTCTCTTTTTCTTGTCGATATTGTCCATTCAAACAATAAAATATTCCCGAAACTGTAACTGTTAAAATTACCATAAGCCACCGATTTGTTTATAGTTTACTTTTTACAATTGTTCCACAAGTGAAATTCTTTGACAAGTGTGTATATGTATGACCGTTATATTCAGCGAATAAACTATACGAAAGTCAAACATTTAGATTTTGCTTTTGAACGTATGAATCTAATGACGAATATATCGATGAATAGGTTCATATATGGATCCGTTCAATGCAGTTACAAAAAGGGACTGAAATCAAATAAGAATAGTCCGGCGATAATCTTATGCATTATATTCAATAAATATTCCACGCCACTAACATTAATTTATGCATTTAATTCTACAATATTCTAGAATATGAAAAAAGGCACTTATCCAAAAATGTTACTCCTATACTCGCGTCGGTGTGTCAGACCGAAAGTGTTAAAAAAGTGGCACACGTCCCCTTTCTACTAACACATGTGATACGCTAAACGATGACGAACGACATATAACGAAGCTAGAGAGAATCGCAAAGTCGTTGTACTGATATTTTCTGAGAAATGAACGAATTATTGATTTCTCGATCTGACAGACCAATGCGCGAGTATAGGAGTGTTAAAAAATAATTATGTGTCATTCGGTTAATTAACGCGTGGCAAATGTCCCCATGGAGCAGGAGCATTGTTGGCCACAAATCAACACAACTGTGGAGAACAACAGATAACATAAATAACAATAAATACTTACACTTCCTCACTTTTGACGTTCGGGATGAATTTGATGCACTCGCGCTTTTGGAAATTTGCCTCGATCCAACTCCGTGCAGTTCGCTGAATTTGAAAAGAGAAGAGATTTTAAAAACAAAACATTAGAGTGCATATTCGTTTCAAAAATAGTGTTTGTGTCTAAGTATGATGTAGATATCACATTTAGGGGATATTGCGTTCCACGCTATTCTAAGTGCATTCGAATGTGATTTGCGTACAATTCCATTTTCTGTGTTTCACAGAAGCTTGCAGGGTGAGTCTGGCTACGAAAAAGTCCGCAATGTATTTTTGGCGGCATCCATGATCTGAGTCTTTCGTCCGGTCCAAAATAGAGTGCTTGTTGGAAGTGTATTATTTGAATACACACCACCCCGATGTGATTTATTATGATTCGTGGAACACTACTGGTTTTGGTGGGAGAGTGATATCGGCTGGACTAACTTCAAGCAATGTAAACAAGCACCTTTTCTTACATTTTAAGCATTCACCATATAATACTGAGTGATACAGGTCAAGTTCGAATTTAGAGCAATCCTTTGTAACATAAAATTCTAAGAACGTAAATGGCCTTTGAGAATAATGCTTTGAAAGTGAAGAAGAACCATTAAAAGTATGGAAAATTATTTTTATCAATGCCGATACTTTTGTTCAATATGATAGTGCAGTATCACTATCATATTGAACAAAAGTATCGGCATTGATAAAAATCATTCTTATCAGTATATAAGAACTATTCATTATTGTATGCAAAACAAAAACTATTATTGCAAACTATTAAGATTTATTTTGCAAAAAACTCATAGTAATAATACAGCCATTCCATGCCAAACCGATGTAATGGTTCTTAAATTTTCATGAAAAGTGGTAGTTTTGCTCCTTATTGCGAAATATTAGACCCATGGTGCCCATTTCCATTTTAGGGTGGTCCGAAAAATAAATTTTTTACCCTTTTTCCAAAACTATTGTTTTCCAAAATCAATATATTTTGAACTACTCAACCGATTTAGACGATCAATATATCAAGCCAATAAACTAGTATTCTTCGAAAAAAATACCACACCTGCTCGTAATTATTGATTGTATTTATTTTTAATAGTTTACATGGTCTCGGGACCAAGCGTGCTATATTTTTTAATATTTTTTCTTGAAAGGTGAGGTTTTTTACATAACATATCCAAAATTCAGAGAGACGTTATTTTTTTTTGTTTTTGAGTTATGATTTTTCAAAATTACCCGATGATCCCAACAATCAATTTTTACCTCTTTTTTACACCACAAAAACTTAATACTTTTGAACTACTGGGCCAAGGGCGCCATATTTTTTTGTATTTTTTCTTTCTTTTTCACATAACATATCCGTTATTACTTTTCAAAGGCAACATGTTTTCAGTTTTCGTTCAATATTCCTATGCGACTATAATGCATTTATGCGACTAGGATGATTTTTTTGCGCAAATGTGGTCTTTTTTTAAAAAAAATGGCTTCAAATTGGAATACCGATCATTTGAATCATTTGAATTCAATTGAATTCAATCATTTGAATTCGATCATTTGAATTCAAAAGTTATGAAAACAGGCATTTTAAAAAAAGGAGAATAATGATTTTTTGGACCATCGGTTAATTTTGGTAAATCATAACTCGAGAACAAAAAATAAATTCTGAAAAAAACTAAAGTCTGAATTTTGAAAATGTGTTGTGTAAACAAGCCTCAGCTTTCAAGAAAAAATATAAAAAATAGAGCGCTCTTGGTCCCGAGACCATGTAAACTATGAAAAACAAAAACAATCAATAACTACAAAAACAAAAGCCATTTGTTTTCACAAGTATTGTATTTTTCCAGAGAAGAATGGCTAATTGACTTCAATTTAATATGTTGATTATTGGAATCGGTGGTTCAAAAGTTATGAATTTTTGAAAAAAGTGATCTTCGGAAAAAAAAGGGAAAAATCGATATTTTGGACTACCCTAAAACGGTAATGGGCACCCTAATAATAATAAAAAGGAAAAAACCGGTTCTAATATTTTGCGATAAGGAACAGAACTACCGCTTTTAACGGAAATCTGAGAGCCACTATATCGGTTTGGCATGGGATGGCTGAAATAGTACGCATACAGTAAAAAACTTATCAACTTGTTGCATTTTCAACGAATTCAAACAAAATTTTCTGCCAACGCTCTAAAATCGCGGTTAACAGCCCAAACAAATTAGAATATTGTCAGATACCTCTAGAAATTTTTGGTTAAGTTAAATATTGAAATAATATTCCAAGTTCAGCGAATATTTTTTTTGTGTGTGGCAATATAGGCCTTGTGAAGGGCCGTGATTTCATTCAAATTTCAGGGGGATCCGAAAAAAAAAATTCTTTCGCCATTTTTTCCAAAAATGACTTTTTTTTAATTTTCAAAATCAATTTTTGAACTACTGGACCAATTCAGATGAGCGACATATCAAATTAAAGGCAATAAGCTAGTCCTTCTTTGATCAATATTATACTTGCAAAAAAAATTGATTTTCACTTCGTAATTGTTGATTGTATTTGTGTTTATTGTTCACATGGTTTAGAGATGGACGGCGCTATATTTTTTTATATAAGCGAACCAAAAAATGTTGAAGGTATGTAAAATTTTATATTAATACTAGTTGACCCTGCAAACATTGTTTGCTATATGAATTATTTGTAGTGAATATTTTGGTTGTTAAAAAACAGTAATTTATTGTAAGTGTGCTCGAATGTTTAAATGATCTATGAAATTATCGAATGTGATCGTTAAAATAGAATGAAACGATTTAAACGAAAGTGTGTTTGATATTCATGGTGCCGTAAATGACAGTTCTGTTCTAGGATTTTTTCGTATTCGATTTCGAACGCAGTTGTACCGGGCCGGTTACCTGGACAGTGGACGCTACTAAAACGTCGTTTAGGAAAGATTCCACGTGGATAAAGAGCAAATCGTGTAGGTTTGGTCATGTATGACATTGTACCGTGGAAAAAATATATGATGACGGTCCATTCTGTGATAAATATCAGACGATGGGATGGGATCTAAGACATACAGAGGGAAGGAGCGCTATAGACGATGACCGAATGTAACAGAGAATGTTTTACTCTGTTACATAGAACACATATTCGATACAGTAGAGCAAATATTATGTTATATTTTTTGTCTTAACACGTTCGTCGCCCCGTCACCAAAATATGGTCGACTCTTTCTTCGTTAAAATTGAATAGGATTTTTATATGGAATTTGATAGAATAGGTACCTTAATATAACTATACTATATGTAGAAAAATCATAAAATCACAACCATATTAATACACTGTTTATACTAAACATTTTATTAATTTAAAGTACGGATGGTTTGTACTGCAGTTTTTTTGCGAAACCCATATGATACGACATTGGAATGTGATATTGTTGTCAATTCGTTTTCAAATTGAAAAACAGGAAGTGGGTTATATCTATGGTATAACCGCAAGGGTGACGTAGGACTATCGTTGATTTAGGGATCATTTGTTTGAAGTTGAATCTAAATCCATCCTGAATGAATGAATAAATAAATATTTGGGTGGCTTCAAAAACGAGAGCATTACGTTGGAGGCTCAAGGTTATATGCATTCAATATTGGATACAAAAAACCTTGTTCTGAAGAATAATCTTCAGAAGCTTTCCTGTTAACTGCACTTGATTGACACACCACAAAACCAAATGTATGTGGTCGCAGTATTATATGGATAGAAAAAAATTAAAATAAACTCGCTTGGATGTAATTTTCAATTCCAAGGGGAACTGGCAGATTATTTTTCAGCAACGATCATTTCTTTCCAGGTTTCTTCTCGATAACCAGCAAACGAAAAGAGTTGTGCGCGTGTATGTGTGTGTGTGGCGGCTGCTTCAATGTCTTCCCAAGGAACCGTATTTCGATGCTCTCTTGGTCACCTTCTCTTCTCCTTCTGATCGATCGGCTTTTCTGCGCTCCCTCACAGTTAAAACAAACTGATTGCATTTCAGGTCAGGTCAGGCCAGGTAATGAATCCCTCGATCCCTCGCCGTTCAGCTCGTTCAGTAACGATGTTGTCTTGTCGATGTCCTCAGGCGTCGTGCACAAATTACGTAACGCTAAAAATCCGGATCTTGAACCCCCTCCCTCCCTTACGTAACGCAATTTCCTATCTCTAATAAACAGAAAGTAACGCAACATCTACCCCCTCCCTCCTTATCGCGTTACGTAATTTGTGTACGACGCCTCACGAAAAATGAATGGGTTTCACCACCAGAATATCATTTAAGTATGCTTTTCGTGCGTGATTGAATCGAGAGAAGGTGTGGTTTACGATGGCAATTTGGAAGGCAAACTAGAGGAGAATAAACTCTCTGAGTATGAAAATTTCGGCGACTGAGCAATATCGATTGAATATTATATAATTTTCGCGATACGAAACAATTTCCGTTGCGCGCGCATACAATATTAGATACGAAAATATCCTACTGATGGGAAAGAATAATCTTCCGAAGCTTTCCAGCTAATTACACTTGATTGAAAAATTACGAAATCAAATGTATTTGGTCGCTGTGTTATATGATTAGAAAACATTAAAATAAACTCTTTCGCATGAATGTATTTTTCAATTCTCAGGGAACTGGCAGATTGTTTTTCAGCAACGATTAGATCTTTCCGGAATTTTCTCGACGCTGTATGGCATCCAAACGAATCCAAATGCTGCAAAGGTAGCTGCGGATCACCAATTCGGTCGACTTCTGATAGCGACGAATTTCACGCAAAGTTCCCGGTCGATAGCGATGTGGCTTCTTCACCTATCCTGCTGCTGGTGCGCTTATCCGAGCTGTTTTCATGTGCCTTACACATACACATGGATAACACACAAATTGGTATCTTCGAATAAGTCTCCTGCAGCGTCATAATTGCGGAACTTTGGAAGCGCAAGTCGGTTTTGAAGTCCTGAGCAATTCCACGATCCAAATGCTGCAAAGGTAGCTGCGGATCACCAATTCGGTCGACTTCTGATAGCGACGAATTTCACGCAAAGGATAGAAAACATTAAAATAAACTCTTTCGCATGAATGTATTTTTCAATTCCCAGGGGAACTGGCAGATTATTTTTCAGCAACGAGAATTCCGCGCGTGTATATGTGTGTGTGGCGGCCGGTGTTTCAAGCGGAACCGTGGCATCACTCTCCTCCTGATGGATTCCCTTCTGGCCTTAGGTGCACATACAGGCTCTTGGTGACACCGTTCATTAGCGCTTTCATGATAAACGAAAATAGCTTCACAACACAGCGACAACATGCTCCAATCGCTGTTCAATCATAACTGAGGGGGTTTACGAGCAGCGCTCGCTTATATACCGATTGGTGATTTCAATAGCCTGTTTTGAAAGCAATTTTAAGACTATTGAAAA
The DNA here is from genome assembly GCF_029784135.1 of Toxorhynchites rutilus septentrionalis. Classification (NCBI taxonomy): domain Eukaryota; kingdom Metazoa; phylum Arthropoda; class Insecta; order Diptera; family Culicidae; genus Toxorhynchites; species Toxorhynchites rutilus. Next base: position 216,665,159 of record NC_073745.1, on the reverse strand, counting down.
AAGTTTTTGGATGAAAAAGTAACAAGTATATGACGCGTAGACCTTTTATCTTTCGAATGAAGTGTTTATCATACCATTTCGTTCAGTTGTTTAAGAGCTATTAACGCTCAAAATCTCGGTCTCCGGCGTAACGCTTTCATTTTCGAAACTTTGGTTTTACACCCCGGTATAGAAATGAAAGACGTAGTCCTACGTCAAAAAAAAAATATTGCTAGATCTTGTAAAAGTTGTCTACAAACTATGTTTGATCTTCAAAGTGGTGTATTCAATCCGAAATTCCTGTTGTGACCGAGATGTTTTCCGTTCCGCATTCCTTGTGTTTCAGTGAAATTAATTTCCGCAATAGAAATAATTGGTTCAAAATGGTGTTCTGTGAGTTCGAGAACGTGACTAGCTGTGACAATAGTGTGTTCAAAAGTTCTGAACAACAAGCGTTAGGCTGGTCTCTGATAGCACATTTTTGTTGTGATCAATCATTCCCCATTTACATTTCACAGGTTGCCAAATTGGCTATTGGGCTTGAGTCGAACAGATTATTAAAGACTTTATGCATTGCGCTCTGGCGAAATAGCAAAGGCTCTGTCGGCGTTGCTCGTGATAGCGTCTCACACTTGAACGAATTTTTTTATATCGTATGAACAACGAATATATAAATGTACGAATGTGTTTTTGACGAGGGACTACGTCTAACCGGAATATATGGGGGGTAAAATGAAAACATAAACACTGAACATGCAGGAAAAAATGCAAGATTTCGAATGATTATAACTCGAACATTTTCTACTGGATCGGAAAGATGTTTGCATCAAATGATAGGGAATATTTCTACGCATCTATCACAATTAATAAAATGTTGTTTTTCATTAGATAAATGATTGAATAACTGTAAAATGTTAAGCGTTATCTAAACGCCCTAACTGCCTCGTTTTGATTGGTCCGCTTTATGGTTTCCCCAACACAGACTTCAAAACCAAGCAGCGTTGGAGAAATCGACATTGTAAATACATGAAAGTAGGGGGAGCTTTAGTTCCCACCACTCGCTTGCCTTTGTGCAGACTAGAGTGCGTTTCCCTAACACGGTCTCACAACGCAAATATATTGAATTCAATTGGATTCGGAAATTGTTTCATTCAATCAAAAATTTAATCAATACAAACAAATTATTACTAAGCTAAGGTAGTCCCACGTCAACCTTGCGGTTATATCATATATATATAACCGACTCATTTTTTTTTCTTTTTTTTCTTAGGAATCGCAATAATTCGCTATCTACCTTCGCGTACATGTCGAACATGAACAGGTGACACAGCTCACGATATCGTAAAATAACGTTGTCCTGACCGCATTGAATCAACATACGATACACTAAAAAATCAATCGACCGAACTCTCTTGTTTGTTTCGTTTCCACCAACCAAATGTTTTTTTTCCAAAATATATATTTTTATCAAGGCTCATATGGCGTTAGCCTCACGGGGCCGGGAGTTCAATACTTTGACAATTGACACCAACAATGACACCAACCGAATGTTCATGTATATCAATATCTGTACCTGTGGAAAGATCTTGTTGTTCAATGTTTACGCATTATCCGTTTTGTCTCTTCAGAACGACTAGGAAATTTTCCGTCAATGAAATTTTTTCAGACTTGCACTTCAGAGCTTGTCACTCAAAAAACATTGAAGCGATGCACCTGTCTTTAGGCGAACTTAGGATACTTGCGCATATGTGGGTGAAAGCTCGATGAAGCGTACGTAACGCCATTTGTCATTCAATAACGTAAATAAATTTGTTTTATTTGAAAAACGAACGACTGTTAAATGATTTGGATACTGTTTATTCAAAAAATAATGAAATGGCGATTGATAAATAGGAGATAGGGGTAAGAGGAAATATAGGGCCCTATTATAGAAATCGAGGCGATAAGAATTTTGCTCGTTAGCTCTGTTTTACTATTATAGAAATCGAGCAATTCGATAGCACCGAGCGAGTGATAGCTATCGATGCAAGTGTCAGAGCTTTTCGAGTTGTTTGGTTCGCTTGTTGCATATCTCCAGAGAATTATTTTGTTTTGGTTTGCGTCCCTGATATTTTCCTTTGGGAAACATTTCAGAAACCCTTAGATATATGCAATTTTCAACACATGTTCGTTTGTTTTGATCAATATTTGTTTTACGGTGCTGCCAGAATAGTCTTTACAAGGTAAGTGTACAATCCAGCATTATTTATATTAATCATGTTACAATTTACTATGCAGAACTTACATCCAGCGTATATTTCAGTGGCTGAAAATGAATGGACAGACAAATCACCAGCAGTTTGAACGACTCGTTGAACCAATAAAAGCAAATGTAAACATTGCTCGAGGTTTTTATGGAGGCAGTTCAAATGGAATCCCGGTTAAGGAAAATTGGGAGAAATTCAGTGAGGAGCTTAATGCACTGAGACAATCAATGCGTCTTGGTTCAGAATGGCAGAAAGTAAGTGTTTCTTCTATGATACATATAACTTCATAAGTAAATTTTATCATTCTTTGAATTACTATCAACCGAATTTCCTTCCTAAAAATTGCTTATTCCTGCTAGCGTACATTAACAAGCGAGAATTTAGGGCCACAGGTGGCCCAATACAATAAAGCTATTGACGCCGCTACAACAAGAAATCGACGCTAAAAGAAAATTACATGCACAAAAAAAATGGTTTTGATGAAAAAGTGGAATTCGTGCGTCACTCCTTACGGAATTCCATAGATTGCAGTTGTGAGAATACATGAAAAAGTTCATTTTCTAATAATTGTATTTTTTTGTAAAGCAAATTGTTCCATGATGTCGTTTTAGTACACATCCATTTATGCATTACGCCTATTAAGTTTCATTCGTTGAGGGAATATCAGTTTTCGCCAAAACATAACCATATTAACACTTTTGAAATATAGATATTTATAATTCTCATAGCAGATGTCTCAAAAAAAGATTTGGCATCCTTTCTATAGTGCTTTGTGAAACATTTCAAACTCGTTTCAACATATTTCAACACCACCACTGACATTCGAGCAGAGTAACGAATCGAACTGTTTTCCTCGATTTCTATAATTCCAGATTTTACTCGGTGTGATAGTGATTGTATCGATTTCTATAATAGGGTCCATAGAGTTCTATGTGTATTTTGAAGCCAAATTTGGAAAAAAAGAAAACCAAAAAATATTCAGAAAATGGAAGAATTGGAATTTACGACCAATTCTCATGCCCAACATTTTTTTGTGTACAATTTCAATAAAATCGGTCGAGTAGTTTCGGAGGGGTTCGACCAGGAACATCGTGATACTAGATTTTTTTTTGTATTAACATATTGGTTAGACACTCGTTCAGATCATTTAAATTTAAATTTGCCCAGAGGTCAGTAATAAGGATGTCGCGTAAAATCGATTATGAAATCCGACCGTCTGATAAGCAGCTTGCGAAAGCTCGAAGGAAGTTGATTTGCTACCACCAGCTGTAGTTAAAGTTTTGCAAAATAACTCAAAGGGCCTGGTCGAGTATGGAAGTGAGAAGTGTTCCCAAACCAAATCACTCGCTCTATGGAAAATGTTGTACCCCATACCCTATATTTTATAGTGGGAATAAGGAGGAAAATTTTTTTTTTTCGAACCAACAGTTAATAGCTCTAAAGTTTTGCTTAAGACAAAACTCAACTACAAACCCTGTTCGATTTTGGCAACAAGCCCGAATATTTTGTGTTGCCAAAATCGAACCGTGCCAAAAACGAACGGTTTTTTATTTAAACGGTTTTATTTAGCTTGCCCTGTAACAGGTTTGTCTGTAGCGCTTTATCACATTAATAAAAATTTGAACCCCTTCCTGTTGACCGATTGATCTGAAATTTGGAACACATCTTTATCTCTGGAGTCATTATAATACTGCATATTTAATGATTTTAAAAATCCAAGATGGCGGCCGCTACAAAATGGCGGATTACATATTTTCTCAAAACCCCATCAAAATGAGATATCAAGTGAAGGGGCTTGACCAGTAGACCACAGCTATTTATGTAAAATTCAAATCCAAGATGGCCGCTGTCACAGAATAGCCAATTACAATTTCTAAACGGTTCCATTCAGCTTGATCTGTTTGTATGTATGTTTTTGTAATCCCCTCAATATCGGTATCGAATGAAATGATTTGACTAATAGAATACAGAACGTCATCAAAACATTCCGAAGAAAATTAGGTAAGAAATAAAAATAAAAAAAAAGTTGAATGGTTTTATTGTAGAGCAGCATACTTATCATACAGATGATGTACTAAAAACTAGAAAATGAAAAAAAAACTAAAAAAAACTTTTTTAGTTAAACGGTTTAATGCACTAAAAGCTAGAAAATAATTAGGCAAGTACCAGTTAGTCATTTTCACATCCCTTCCTTCATTAATCTAGGGCAATGATGAGACTAAAATAAAATCGTTTTTATTTCATAATTTAAAAAAAAAAAACTAAAATAACCAAACCAAAATAACTAACTAAAATAAAATCGTTTTTATTTCATATTTTTTTTAAAACTTTTTGGTGGTTAAAAATGTTTAGGATTCAATAAATAGTTACATGACGCGAATATTTTAGTGTTTGCTCTCCTCGGGTACACTATGGTATACACTGAAGAGTCTATTGCTCCGGGGTTAAAGATGGGAAAATATAGAATAACTTTTATGACATTCGCAAACGCTCACAAATTAATGATGTTTATAATTGGAGAAACTAAGGACTCATAGGGCTTCAAAAACGTTCAAATTCCTGTTGAATATGCCGCTTCGAAAAATGTATGGACGACGTTTCACGAGTCTCTCGTACAAAATTTTCGAAAATTTCCCAGTAGAGTTGGAATCGAACCAAAGGACGTTCTCCTTCTGGACAATTGTACGGCTCATCATTGCCAACATGTGCTGATTTCGGATGACGGCTTGATAGAGGTAAAGTTTCTACCGCCAAGCGTGACCCTTTACTATAGCCCATGGACCAACAGGTCATTCAAATTACCAAAACAAAATACCAAGGAAATTACATCTCGAAATCGCCAATGAGTCTGATTTTAAGCAACGGATTACGAAAATCTTTAACCCTTTCTCTACGACAGTGTGCTTCGTCGGAGTGCTACTGCTGAACGGAGCGTTGCGCCGAAAAGTATGCACATCGCACTGGTGTGATCGATGTGCAGTATGACCCTGATGTCGTCTAAAGACGGCGCTCGTACATACAGCTCATCGCGCGGATGTCATCTATTGACGACGCTCGTAGCCAAAGGGTTAAGGTTGAGATTTTTGGCACATGTGCCAAAATCGAACCGTGCCATAAACAAAACGTGCCAAAATCCAACGGGGTCTGTATTTCGTAAGTACAAAAAGTTTGTTTTACTAAATTTTATTCTAACTTAGTGAGAATTTTAATGAAAATGTACAACTATCCGGATCAATGTTCTGAACAACTTATCTGAATATTTTTGACCGTTTTTTCAGAACGGCCCCACCTTGTGATGGTGAAATATTTTTTTCGGCAAGTTTTGGTACCAAAAAAAACAATCCAAAATATATTTGAATGAATCTCGTATTTAATAACTACCGTATGTTCATGTATGTTCATATGAGTGCCAATGGATGTATGGGAAAAAACTGACCTTCGAATTTTCAAAAGAAATTTGATTGAAAATGTTGAACTCCACGAAAAACTACCCTATGCAAAATATCAGCTCAACCGGACTTCATTTACTAGTGTCGCATATCGAGTTTTTAGAAAACCGAAAAGGAAATTGGGGTTTTTGAAAAAAAAACCATGGATGGGTTATACCTATGATATAACCGCAAGGTTGACATAGGACTGCCGTTGACTGAGTAATCATTTGTGTTTTTTCAATTAGCAATAATTGCACCTCGGATGTTCCTTATTGTGTACGACATCGCTGCTGCGCAGAGCTGTCTTTTGCATGTATTGATTAAATTATTGATTAAACGTGAATGAATTAAAAAAAACCAATTCAATTGCAAACAAATCCCAATTTACGTCAATTCATGCATTATGGTTACATTACGAATTCCGGAGTGTAAAAATGCATGGGGGTATAAAAGTACTGCCAAGATCTGCAATGCCGATTTTCCCAACTTATTGGTTTCGGAATCTGTGTTCGGAAACACACATTCCGGTTTGCCAAAATGCAAGCGAGTACAAAAGTAATCGCAGCTTGCATCTCGTTTGCAAAGACAATTTACCCACGCACCATGGGTTTGAATTCTGTGTTAGAGATACATTCTGATTTACAGAAACGCAAGCGAGTACAAAAGTACCCGCTGCTTGTATCTATTTTGCAATGCCGATTATCCCTAGGCACCATGGTTTTGAAGTATGTGGTAGGGAAACATTCCGATTTGCAAAAGCGTAAACGAGTACAAAAATACCCTCTGCTTGCATCTAATTTGCAATACCAGTTTCCTCAGGCTCCATGATTTTGATGTCTGTGTATGGAAACATCCATTCATTCCAGCGATGGGACCTCAATCGTTGCGCAATCACAACTGAGTAGATTTCCGAGCGACACTCGCTTTTATACCGATTGATGTGATTTCAATAGCCTGTTTTGAAAGCAATTTTAAGGCTATTTAAACAAGTTTTTGAATCAAAATGTGACAAGCATAGAACGCGTAGACAATTAATCTTTCGAATGAAGTGTTTATCATACCATTTCGTTCAGATGTTTAGGAGTTATTAACGCTCAAAATCTCGTTCTCCGGTGAAACGCTTTCGTTTTCGAAACTTTGAACTTACACCCCAGCATAGAAATGAAAGACGTAGTCCTACGTCAAAATTATGCCAAATGTGTTTAAATTGCGTCAAATCGATTTTTCAAACGGGACTCCCTGCGGAATGATTCGATTTGCACAATAAAATACCCTATGCAAAAAAATTGGCTCATTCGGACTTTATTTACTATGATCACATATATCAAAATTTGAGTTTTATGAAAATCGAAAAAATCACAATAGACATTGAGATGACAGTAGATCTCGACGTTTCATGCAATTTGAATAGATTGGGCATGTTCCTGTGTTCCTGGAGATCCCGTGAAGCAATCGTTCGGTTTTTGTGACTGCTGAGAATAGCTGTGTCATCTGCGAATGTTGTAGTCATTAAGTTACGCGCGGTCTGCCCTGAGGAACGCCAGCATAATTTTCTTGCTCTGGTGATAGAGTTTGGTTATACCGAACATGAAACTTTCTTCCCAGTAGATAAGAACGCATAATTTCAATTTCATATGTGGTAGCATATTTTTAATTTTATAGAGCAGTCCTTCGTGCCAGACTTTATCGAAAGCTTGAGCTACATCAAGAAAAAGCGCTGAGCAGTGTCCGCGGCCTTCATATACTTTACGAATTTCTTCTATCAATCGGTGCACTTGTTCAATAGTGCCATGTTTTGCTCGGAATCCGAATTGATGATTCGGGATTAATCTTTCAATCTCGGGCGCTGATTTTATTAAGATAATTTTTTCGAACACTTTTGAGAAGATTGGAAGGATGCTGATAGGTCTATAAGATTCCACTTTCTGTGCATCTTTCCCTGGCTTAGGAATCATAATGATGGTCGAAATTTTCCATGCTTGTGGGAAATATCCTTTGTGGGTCATTGCGTTGAAAATTCTCGTGAGATGTTCAATTGCTAGGCTAGGTAGTTCCTTGATCATATATCCGTTGATGTGGTCGATACCGGGTGATTTTTTCACATTGATATGATTATTGATAACATGTCTCACCAGCCGATGTTTGATTTTCATTTTGTATTGGTTTATAGCACCAGAAAATTCGAGCGTTTCTTGATTAGGTCCGGATTGATTCGGAGTGGAAACTTTTTGAAGATGGTTTGCAAAAGTTGCTGCTTTTTCATCGTCACTTCTGGCCCAATTACCAGAGGGCATTCTAAAAGGCGGGACCTGTAACTGACGTCGTTTTAGATTTTTAGTTGCCTTCCTTAGTGAGTAATTATTATTTCGATAATAATTCAGATAATTCAGTTAAGTAATTATGGAATTTTTCATCTTTCTCGTCTTGTAATAGCTTTCTTAATTTACGTTGTGCCATATTGAATGTGTTTTTAGATTCTGGCGATCGTTTGTTTTGCCAGATACGTTTTAGTCGTCGCTTTTCTGCAACTGCTGCTTTTATGTGGGAGGCAGTAATAATTTTTTTGTGTTTCTGAGGCTTCATAGGTGGGGTAGCTATCTTCGTAGCATTCTTCATGAGTACACTGAGCTGGTTAACTGCTTCCTCGATATGATGTTCGTTATCCAGAGATAGATCGAGAATGTTAGAGGATATATATGTCTTATATTTTGTCCAATTTGTTGAAAAGTTAGTGAGATTAGATGACGTCTGCTTCGCTTCCTTTTCTATGAAGTATTCCAGGAGTATTGGTGAGTGATCAGATGATAAGTCCAGAAGAAGCTTCGATCGAATTCGTTTACTATTAATATTTTTTGTGACAGCGAAATCTAGCAGGTCCGGAAGTCGTGCGAGGTCCTCTGGCCAGTGTGTCGGTTCACCGCATGATGCAGTGATAACGTTGTATAATACGCGACCACGAGTGGTAATCAGCCTTGATCCCCAAAAGGTGTGTTTTGCGTTAAAGTCACCAGCGACGATAAATCGGTGCCCTTGGAGTAAGAAGAAGTCTTTCAGTTCCTCTTCCGAAGGGTGGTGGTTCGGTGAAGAGTAGAGTGCTGTTAGTACTATTTTCTCAGATTTACTCTCGATGCACACAGCCGCTGCTTGGATATTTAGAGTACTGTGACGGTGCCATAAATAGTGTGGAATATCTCGTTTGATGAGGACCGCAGCCCCACCTCTTGCTGACCCGTGCGGGTGATTTGTACCATAGAAATCATATCCCGTGACTCTGATGTTGTAGTAATCCGTCAGATGAGTTTCATTGATAAGAAAAACATCAATGTCTTGTTGGTTCAAGAATAGTTTAATTTCATTCAAATGGTTTTGTATCCCACACAGACTGCTGGAAGGTTGCAATAACCTTTGGTATGCCCGTATTATTGGCAGTTGTGACACTGCACAGGGCCAGTCCGTTTGTGCGGCTCTTCGAACATCACTACACGATTTAAAAGTCGGGTGACTTTATAAATTGGATGCACTTCACCCGGTTTCAATTTCCTCATTGATGGCTCTAGTTCTACTCTATAGAGCGGCTGTGGTTTTTTTAGTCGGTTCAACATATTAGTAACCGAAGCCACTTCAAAACCTTTATCGGTTAGAACGTCTTTTATGTCATCGGGTGAAACACCCTGTTCTATGCCTTTCAGCACCACAGTTAGACCTTTCCAAGCTTTTAAGCGGTAGGTGTAATAGAGAGTTTTTTCCTTCTCTAACGCGTTCACAATTTTGCGATAATCGTCAATCGTATTGCGTATAGAAGGTTTTCGTGGGAGTCAACATTTTTGATCAAGTTCCCTTTGAAAATTCAAGATGACCATTTTCATTGGCACTCTTATGTTCTAAATCACAATTGCATTTCAAACTTGCCTCTCAGAATATATATTCGAGGTATTCCTGGGGGAATGCGAGTTACATTTAAAAAAAAAATATACGGAATATTGCTATGCTGGACACTGGACACTGGAAAATTATTACATTAAACCGTAGAATCCATGTCAGAAATTTCTGATACTTTAACGCATCTTTCTTATTTCTTACATAGTTTTTTTTTATCCCTTTTGTTTATTTTAGGCTCATTGGCATTTTAGCTGTAACAGAGCCGAATTTTAATCGTGTACATGTCACATATTTATCATACCTATAATTAGCACATTACACAGTTGCCATTTTTCGGCGTTAGAGTATTCCCTTCTATACCATTGCAAATGGTACAAATTTACACAGTAGCCATTTAGGCGTAAGAGTTTTCTATCTGTTCTTCCATTATCCAGTTAGACCGGACAGCGGAGACAGTTGTTGATCATTGTTGAGTTATTTATAGAACAGCAGGCCGATGTTTCTTGCAGAGCAGAGTAGTTGTATGGATGAATCGATCTTATTTCGACCGTGGATCGATCTCCATCGCTGATGATTGTTGCGTGGACGTAGTTATTCTGTAACAACACAAAGATGGTCAATGGGGGCCCCCACTTCTTACATACTTTCAGAGACATTGTTTAAAATTGTCTAAACCCAATCTATGCACGTTGCTATCATCATTACATACAAAATGCACAACAACAACAGTTGTGCAGTAATATTCCTCGCAAATACTTTTTGCCCAGAACTTGATGTGTTTGAGACCGAGTGCAAACTGCTCTTCGAGTAGACTGAATTGAAAAAATAGAGTGCGAATCGATAAAATAGAGTCCGAGTTATTCAAAAAGGGACCTCTGTCGAAAAATAATGAATGCTCGTGATTTTTTTTTTCGGATGTTTCAAACAAAAAAAAATCTACAATCGAAAAAATGAGATATCAAAAAACAGCTAGGTAACACTTTAGATAATTCATTTTTACATGCTGATAAAAAAAATCAGCCAAATCGGTCGAGTAGATCCTGAAATATAAATACCACCAGTTGAAAAAAAACATGATTTCGAGAAAAATGCGTTTGAAAATTCGTACAGCAATAGTATATCCCTTGAGGAGACCTCATACTATTCACTGTCGGAAAACTGACGAAACCAAATATCGAACAATCCTTTTAGGATTGGGCGCTATTTAAGATCCCTGTTTGCCATCGGTTTAAAATTCTATGATCTATGATCCCCTGTTCGCCACCGGTTTAAAATTTCAGTCCGACCAATCGTACTGTGTAAATATGTCTCAACGCAATAACTGTGGCATAACAAAAACATAACTCAAAACTCACCTAAATGAAGCAAAAAAAAACTGTAACTTCTACTTTCTGCGAATATTAATTTGAATTACTGGTGTATCGTTAAGCTTACCCCTTGAAATCAATTAAAGCGTTATGCTATAAGTAAGAGTTTTCATTAGTAAAATTCGTTTCAATTAAAGTGAAAAGATGGAAGTGCTCAAACCTATTCTTCCAGATACTCTCTGCTACATGATCATTGAAAATTGGCATCGTAGAATCGGGTTAGTGAGAAGCGAAACGAGCCCGAGTACATCCTTTGTTTATCTACATTCGATTTTCCTTGGTCATCATTGAATTGTTGTCGCTTTCAGTAGAGTCAATATTCTCCCAATTTATCCCGGATTAATTATCGCCGCATCTGTTCAGTGATTGTACACAGGGGACGAACAGAGGCGGGTGGTATTTTACTTAAGCCGAGGGAATTTGATTTCTGTTTTTTTTTGTTTTGCTGTTTTACGACGAGTGGAAATGAAATTCCTTTTTTATAGCCCGGGAAAACGCGCACGCGAATGCTGCGTGCGAAACGGGAGGAAATCCCTAACGCAATTTCCAGTTTCCTATCGTCGACTGGAGATTGACTATCGTTACGGCATTTGGTTGTTGTTACTGTTCATTGTTGTCGGTGGAAAATTCAATATTTATAGCTTTTTGGGCTGGCGAAGCACGCTCGTGAGATAAGTTTCACTAGAGACGTGAGGTCGTCACATGAAGACCTATTATTTTCGTCAAAATTTTAATGATATTCGATCCTTGTGACCGTGTACCATAAATAACTTATCTGATGAGGGAAGTGGAAAACCAATTATAAGATTTGTGTAATAAGCATCCCTATCAGTAACTATTCGGCCATGGGAGCCAAAAAAAGTTCAATTACGTTGACATCGTACATTTGACTTTTTGCAGGTTGAGAACCCTGATCAATGGAGCATGTAATTATCAAAGTAAATTTGGTTTACGTTTTCACTCGTTTGTCGAAGAATTACGTGTTATCTTTATCTCGAGTATCATTTGGCTTTCGACTTCTCTATGGAATTTCTTACACTATGAAAAGTATTCAAAGGTATCACATTATCGCACATCCCCTTTCAGTAACGAAAAGGTTAACACCAATGTGATCCTTACCGGAGTTAAATCGAATTTCCATCGGAGAGGATGCATGCAAAATGCCCTCCACCAACTTTTCACTTTGGGAGGAACGTCAATATTTGTCCCTTAGCACTGCTTTCCCGATAATATAACAAGCTGAGAAGACCTGAGAGCCACTCATCATGGATCATAGATAAAACGACTTCACTGAAGCCAATGGGAGCGAGAGAGCATCAGCTGTGAGTGAGTGAACGACTGCACACTCACCGGAATGATGCTCGCTTTGGCAGACTGTACAGTGGTAGACATTCGTTAAGCCGCACCCTATTTTGACGTAGGACTACGTCTTTCATTTCTATACCGGGATATAAAACCAAAGTTTCGAAAACGAAAGCGTTACGCCGTAGACCGAGATTTTGAGCGTCAATAGCTCCTAAACAACTGAAGGAAATGGTATGATAAACACTTCATTCGAAACATAAAAGGTCTACGCGTTATATACTTGTTACTTTGTCATTCAAAAACTTGTTTCAATAGCCTTAAAATTGCTTTCAAAACAGGCTATTGAAATCACCAATCGGTATATAAGCGAGCGCCGCACGGAAATCCTCTCAGTTATAATTAAACAGCGATTGGAGCATGTTGTCGCTGTTGTGATGAAGCTAACTTCGTTTATCATGAAAGCGCTGATGAACGGTGTCACCACGAGCCTGTTTTTGCACCTTAGGCCAGAAGGGAATCCATTAGGAGGAGAGTGATGCCACGGTTCCGCTTGAAACATCGGAGCAGCCGCCACACACACACACATACACGCGCGGAACTCTCGTTTCGATCATCGTTGCTGAAAAATAATCTGCCAGTTTCCCTGGGAATTGAAAAATACATTCATGCGAAAGAGTTTATTTTAATGTTTTCTATCCATATAACACTGCAACCAAATACATTTGGTTTTGTGATTTTTCAATCAATCGCAATTAACAGGAAAGCTTCTGACTATTATTTTTCCCCATCAGTAGAAAATTTTCGTATCCAATATTGGATGCATAACATGAAAAACGGAAAATGCTTCAAATCGCGAAAATCATGTAATTTTCGAGCGATTATTTGCTTTCTACTCATATAATGCTGCGACCAAATACATTTCGTTTTGGATTTTTCAATCAAGTGCGATCAACGTAAGACCACCTCTTTCAGCAATTTATTAGAGGTGCAATGAATCCTAAGGAATTCCCGCTCGACGCACACTGGCGAACGATGTTTACTCAACAATTTCTCAAACGAGAAATGGGTGTTGTGAGAAAAGATTAGCGAACGCAAAAACGACAAACGGGACAAAGAGGTTTTTTTTCATCCCATTTATTTATTTAAGGCTCATTAGCATTTTTAGCTGTAACAGAGCCGAATTTTAATCGTGTACATGTCACATGGTTATCATATCTATAATTAGCACATTACACAGTTGCCATTCGCCAGTATTCCTTCTATACCATTACATATGGTACATTCACACAGTAGCCATTTAGGCGTAAGAGTTATTCTTTCTGTTCTTCCATTATCCAGTTGGACCACCGAACAGCGGAGACAGTTGATTGATCATTGTTGAGTTATTTATAGAACAGTAGCCCGATGTGTCTGGCAGAGCAGAGCAGTTGTATGGATGAATCGATCTTATTTCGACCGTGGATCGATCTCCATCGCTGATGATTGTTGCGTGGACGTAGCTATTCTATAACAACACAAAGATGGTCAATGAGGGCCCTGAGTTTTGAACTCACGGTCGATCGCTTACTAAGCGAACGCGCAACCAATGTGGCTACGGAGACCCCCAAAAGAGGTTTTTGGAGGTTGAAGGAAATTGGCAGAAAACATCTTCATTTTATCTTTCAAATAATGTGATTATCATACCACTTCGTTTTGCCAGAAAGAGATTATTAATGCTCAAAGGAGGAATCGAGTCCTCCGAGGAAATACCCAGCCGCAAATTGGAGTCGACTATCGATTGCGACATCCGTACACAAATAATTTTATAATGCAGCTTTCATCAAAGTGGATTCAAATACATTACTGTATACTTACTACGATGTTATTCATTTCTCTCTCAGGTTAAGCTACGAACATAATAAAAGAGGTGGGCTTTACATTTCATACTGTTATGGTTTATAATATGACGCTTCTTTTGCTTCCGTTCATTTCTACCTCTACTCTCGTACCGTGAGGACTCGTTTCATCGGGACCAAGCAGACAGCTCGTAAATCTACCGGTGAATCTCTTTACGTGAAATTCGCCGCTATTAGAAGTCGACCGAATTGCTGATCCGCAAGCTACCTTTGCAGCGTTTGGTTCGTGGACTTCAAAACCGACTTGCGCTTCCAAAGTTTCGCGGTTATGGCACTGCAGGAGGCCTATTCTAAGATACCAATTTGTGTGCTATCCACGCAAAACGCATCACATCCAGCTGATCCGTCCGTATACGAGGAAAGCGTGCTATTGAAGGGTGTGTCACATCAAATTGCATCACGGAAAAAAACGCTGTAGAAATTCGCCCAGTAGACCGATCCTTTTGAAAATTTTAGACAGTAAAATAAAAACTATTAAACAACTTTTGGCATTTTCTTTTTATTCATACTTCGAGCCCAAGCCCGTATGCTCGCACCTTCCTCTTTACCCCGTCCATAAGGTTCTGTACAACGTCAGGTTGTAGTTTTTTTGAACAGAAATCCATTTTCTCTTGAAGTCCGCCTCCGATTTGACAACTTTTGGGTTCTTCCGGAGGGCGTGCTTCATAATCGCCCAATATTTCTCTATTGGGCGAAGCTCCGGCGCGTTGGGCGGGTTCATTTCCTTTGACACGAAGGTGACCCCGTTGGCTTCGTACCACTCCAACACGTCCTTTGAATATTGGCACGAAGCGGGATCCGACCAGAAGATGGTCGGGCCCTCGTGCTGCTTCAATAGTGGTAGTAAGCGCTTCTGTAGGCACTCCTTAAGGTAAACCTGCCCGTTTACCGTGCCGGTCATCACGAAGGGGGCGCTCCGCTTTCCGCAAGAGCA
The DNA here is from genome assembly GCF_029784135.1 of Toxorhynchites rutilus septentrionalis. NCBI lineage: Eukaryota > Metazoa > Arthropoda > Insecta > Diptera > Culicidae > Toxorhynchites > Toxorhynchites rutilus. The sequence continues at coordinate 216,650,123 of NC_073745.1, read as the reverse complement.
GATCGCTTGCCACACCATGTACTTTTTGGCAAACTTGGATAGTTTCTGCTTGCGAATCTCCTCCGGAACGTTGAATTTGTCCTCTGCGGAGAAGAACAACAGGCCCGGCAGCTGACGAAAGTCCGCTTTGACGTAGGTTTCGTCGTCCATTACCAGGCAATGCGGCTTCGGCAGCATTTCGGTGTACAGCTTCCGGGCTCGCGTCTTCCCCACCATGTATTGCCTTTCGTTGCGGTTAGGAGCCTTCTGAACCTTGTATGTACGCAGGCCCTCCCGCTGCTTGGTCCGCTGGACGAATGAACTTGACAAATTCAGCTTATTGGCGACATCCCGGACCGAACTTCTCGGATCACGTCTAAACTGCTTAACTACGCGCTTGTGATCTTTTTCACTGACGGAGCATCCATTTTTGCCGTTCTTCACCTTCCGGTCGATGGTTAGGTTCTCGAAGTATCGTTTTAGTACTCTGCTGACCGTGGATTGGACGATTCCCAGCATCTTACCGATGTCCCGATGTGACAACTCCTGATTTTCGAAATGAGTGCGCAGGATTAATTCACGACGCTCTTTTTCGTTCGACGACATTCTTCCAAATTTACGAAAAATTGACAGTGAAGCATGGTCAACGTGATCTATACACTCTTATCTGATTATAAGCGAAAGCTGAAGATATAATTCCTAAAAATAAAATTTCTACAGCGTTTTTTCCGTGATGCAATTTGATGTGACACACCCTTTACCTTACATAACCCATTAGAGTTTAGGAATGTTTTTGCAGGTCGAACTGAAAGGAGTATTTAGAGAAAATCGTGGTGTCGATGATAATTTGATACAGATGGGTGCCATTGACTATGGATTTGATAATGAAGAATACGAAATTTGTGATAGTTTGTGATTTAAAATTATTTGTGTACGAATGCCGCAATCGATAGTCGATTCTAATTTGCGCTGGATATTTCCTCGGAGGACTCGATTCCTTCTTTGAGCATTAATGATTTCTTCCTGACAAAACGAAGTTGTATGATAATCACATTATTCGATTGATCAAATGCAGAAGTTTTCTACCAATCTCCTTTCAACTTTCAACATCTCTTTCTCCCGTTTGTCGCCTTTCAATTCCATTTCTCCTCTGCAGTCGGACCTAACGGAGCATTTAGCGAAAACCGAGGGATCGATGGATGTCATTGACTATGGATTTGATAGTGAAGAACACGATATGATATGATGTAGTGGATATTATATTACATATCAATATTTGTTTACGAATGCTGCAATCGATCGTCGTTATTGGGAAGTTGGAAATGTTGGGAAGGAGGCCTAATTTTGACTGTGTAACTTCTAGGAGGAATCCATTTCTTCTCAAGTGTTAATAATCCTGCTCCGATAACGATACGATTATTCCAGTTGTCAGGGCTTGGGGAGTGGGTACTATTTGCGCTGGGTATTTCCGAGGAGGAATCGATGCCCCCTTTGAGCGTTAATAATTCTTTTCCGGCTAAACGAAGTGGTTTGTCTAAGAGATGAAATGTCTGAGATTTATATGCTTGTTACTTATTTTTTGCTAAGTCAACGTTAGTCCTACGTCCACTTTGCGGTTATATCAAAGATATAACCCACTTCTAGTTTTTCCTCAATATTTTCAAAAACAAGTCAATTCTTTGTACAGTTTTGCTCATAAAAGACGATCATTGTTTATTTTCATCGAATTCATTCTAAAAAAAAGTATAAATTCACTTTTTGTTTTCTAAGTAATTCAAATACGAGGAATAGGAATAAAATATATTTCGGGAATAGGAACAAAAACAAATAGTTAAGCTGCGAATATATTTTTATTGTTTTTCAAAGTACTCGCCACGATGATCGATACACTTTTGCATGCGCTTAAACCAATTTTCAAAGCATTTATTCCAATCGACACGAGCCTTTTTTTTTTTGAGCGATTGTCAAATTATGTGGGATCCAACGTGAACATAATTTTCGCACAACTAAGTGTTCATGTAAAATCGCATATATGCTGGTGGAACTAATGCTTAGGGATGCCTCAATCTCACAATAGGTTACATGACGATCTTGCTTAATCATTTTGTGCACAGCATCGATGTTTTCTGGCACTACAGTCGATTTTGGACGACCTTCACGAAACTCGTCGGACAGCGAACTACGACCACGATTGAATTCACTATACCAGCGATACACAGTGGTTTTTGATGGAGCTTCATCGCCAAAAGTCAAATTAAGTTGATTGACGCACTCTTGTTGTGATAATCCACGTCGAAAGTCGTAAAAAATCATCGCACGGAAATGTTCACGATTCAGTTCCATTTTTTTGCCGAGACCAAACTTTCAACTAAATATAAAATAAACAAATAGCGTCCGTATGACAAAATGTTCTGAGTACGTATATCGTCAAAAATGTCAAACTTTACGATGGAACCGTCAGATGGACTCACATCACATCAGTGTTGCCAATTCCCGAAATATAAATAGTGACCCTCGTATGTGGTATCAGGGTGGACATTCGTTTAGCCGCACTCTATTTTTCCTTTCCTATTTTTAAAAATAGGTCAATTCTTTGTACAGTTTTATTCATAAAAGACTATTATTGTTTATTTTCATCGAATTCATTCTAAAAAAAAGTATAAATTCACTTTTTGTTTTCTAAGTAATTCAAATATGTGGTATCAGGGTGGACATTCGTTTAGCCTAAACTGACCAGACGTCCCGCGTTACGCGAGACAGTCCCGCATTTCAATAAAATGTCCCGCGTAAGATTCCGTCCCGCGAAACGTCCCGCATTTGGCAAAAGAAACGAAAATATCCCGCGATATCAATATATTTCAATATCACAATTTGATCATGTTGATTTTCTTAAATGGATGAACCTCAAAAAAAACTTTTATTTGGCAGACGGTTCAAGAGCGCTTCTAATGCATCCAAAGATTAATACGTTGAGCTGGTTTCATCGCACCGATAGTGGGCTTTTTGTTTAGAAAGTGTCAACTGGAAGCGACAGCAACAAAATTGGAAAATGATTTTTTTAAAGTCTCCTATTGATCCGCAGGGACCAACGTGAGTCAGACGAAAAGTTCATCTTTGGTCTCCTAGCTCGGTCAGGGCTTAACGTTTTAAATAAGCCGGAAGATCTAGTGTATACTCGACAGGAAGAGGCAGAGTTGTTTGATGAAGTATCGTAAATGAAGCGCTGGGCGGTCTTACGGAAGTTGGCCGGAACCTGAACCATGGCCTATGGAAAGATGTATATCGGCGTGTTATTTTACCTTTTCGTGGTGGTCGTCTTTTTCTCTATTTTGGCCATTCGCCCAAAAGTTTTCTATCGGGCGCAGCTGGGGAATGTTTGGAATGTTGGTGGTCTTCGCGACAATGTTTATCTCCAGCCGATCCATCCTCCAGTGATCTTTTGGCATAATGGGCTGATCCCAGGTTAGGCATAAAGACCACATCACCTCGTTCACCATATAACTCGAAAGAAGAGCGGCTTGGACATTCCCTTCACGTCTTCTTCGAGAACTTAATGTGAATGATATATTCGACATCATCGCTTACCTGGGGAACGTAAAGTACCCGGTCCCCTGCCATTCGTTGAATTCTAGCATCAAGTACGTCTCGTCTTTCATTATGAGTACGAAAAGAAGTTTTTCACTTTTTTCGCTGGAAAGAAGTTTTTCATCAGCACCTCAAGCTACTCCTTCTGGGTGATTGCCTGCTGCTCAGATACGGCCGGTCTCGTCTGACGCTTCCGCATAAAAATGTCCATTTTGGCCAGATTCTTCTCCACCGTTTGGCCGGTTGCTTTGATCTCCCGGCTTAAGGAGCGGCAAAGAGATGATATTGTAAATACTAGATCGGCTATATCTGGCGTACACAAAGTGCCTCAGGATGTCCAACTCTTTCGCTGTGGGGTTGAGCTTGCAGTATGGAAAAATCATCAAGTTGCTTGATAGTGCTGCTGCAGCGAATCAACAGCCTTGAATCATTTTTGTTGTAGACTTAATAAACGTAAGATTTAAAGAAAAAAAAATCCAATAAATTATCTTTCATCGTCATCCGAAATTAGTACAGTAAAACCTGTTTTGTGCGGTTTTTTTGTGCGATTTTTTTTCTGTGCGATTGTTTTTGTGCGATTTCCTTTTCTTGTGCGGTTCTTTTGTGTCCTTTTTTTCTGTGCGGTGTATGAATTGAAGCAAATTTGACGAAGTTAACGTCCATTTAGTTTTTTCGATGGTTTATATGCATTTCAGTGCGAAAAAAGCATATTTGCGTCTCATTTATCCACTTCTGAAATCATTCCTCTCCTCTCATAAAATGCTCTAAGTTTTTCTAAGTTTTTGCATGACATGATTTTTAACAGCAACACGTTTCGATATGCAACTAAAAGCACAAAACAGGTCCCCCGCACAAAAAAGGTTTGCCTGTACATTTTTTTGAATGCATACGTTAACACTAAAATCGATGAAAAATGAATTGGAATTTTCGAGCATTCCATTCGGTAATTTGAATAAAATTGTAGAATTTGAATCGTGCCTGCCAGGCGTAAATGCTCTGATTGAGCGAGTGATTTTCGGGCGTAAACAAAATCTAAACCATCGAAAAATCACAACTGAGTGCCAATACTCAGAAAGAAATAATACTGAACTATGAAATAATACTCGCTAAACTATGGTTTATGTTCACATAACGTATATACATAACGTTTTGTTTTTTGTGTCCCGACCTCTGACCATCTGGTCACTTTAGTTTAGCCGTATCCTAAAATTTCAATAAAAGGTAATTTGTGCGGCAAATTTCGAGTCCAATCGGTAGCTAATATTTAGTATGTCCACCTCCATTTCGGATCACTTTGAAAACTCGATTTGGTATCGAGTCAGACAGCTTTTAAAGTGTTGCCATATTGATTATAGCCGGCATTGAGGAACCTTCACAGCCCCCAAAGTTTCGCTTCGATCTCACGACATGCCGTTGACTTAAATTGTACCAATAGCAACTGTAACAGTCCGGACCAACCAAATTGAACTTTTTTCGCCGAAAAATACAACATTTCTCCATTCTAGTTTCCATTCCATGTATTGCCGGGCGAAAATGAGATGGGTCTGCTTATGGGTGGCGGGCAGTTTCGACTTCCCTTGAGGTTTCTTCCACATGTTGTTTGGTGACTCATTCAAGATGCGCGCAATATGCCTCTTCGTCACTGGAACAACTGATTCTGCCTTAATGTATGAGCAGGACATCGTTTCCTGGTTGCTTCGTGTCTTATTCGACCTTTAAGACGCAAAGTAACTTTGGTGTTCCCATTTGTTGGTCGTTATATCCCATATTTCTGGCACTATTTAAAAAAATTCCGTACCACTTTCTCAGATAGACCTATTTTTGTTACGATCGATCGATTAGAAAACTTTTGTTCATTGAATATCTTTATTATTTTCCGCCCCTCTTCCGTCAATAGAATACCTTTCGCCATTCCTTTAAATTCTACGTAAATCACTAATCTGACCAACTTCTTACGTTGCACATCTAATATTTATCTTGTAAATTGAACATTCCCAAGTATTTTTTTCAAAAAACACAGATAAAGGCATGGTGATTATGCGAAAACTCGATTTTTATGCCCTGCGGCAAAACATATGCCTCGGGAAAAAACGACGTTTGAATGTTTATATCCACCGATGCCGCCTTATGTGTGTGTGATTGTGACGCACGTCCTTTCAATAAGAGTGACTTAAATATACTATCACTACAGCAAATAAGTACCCCGATAAAAAGAACATTCCTAGTTGTTTTGTAAGTGTAAGTGTAAGTGTTTTGTAAGTGTTTCAAGTTTTGACGTAGGACTACGTCTTTCATTTCTATACCGGGGTGTAAAATCAAAGTTTCGAAAACGAAAGCGTTACGCCGGAGACCGAGATTTTGAGCGTTAATAGCTCCTAAACAACTGAACGAAATGGTATGATAAACACTTCATTCGAAAGATAAAATGTCTACGCGTTCTATACTTGTTACTTTTTGATCCAAAAACTTGTTTCAATAGTCTTAAAATTGCTTTCAAAACAGGCTATTGAAATCACCAATCGGTATATAAGCGAGCGCCGCTCGGAAATCCACTCAGTTCTAATTGAACAGCGATTGGAGCATGTTGTCGCTGTTGTGGTGAAGCTCTTCGTTTATCATGAAAGCGCGGATGAACGGTGTCACCAAGAGCCTGTTTGTGCACCTTAGGCCAGACATGAATTTATCAAGAGGAGAGTGATGCCACAAACGGTTCCCCGGGAAGATCTCGAAGCAGCCGCTACACACACACACACATACACGCGCGGAATTCTTTCCGTTTGGATGCCATTCAGCATCGAGAAAGATCCGGAAAATAATCTGCCAGTTCCTCTGGGAATTTAAAAATACATTCATGTGAAAGAGTTTATTTGAATGTTTTCTATCCATGTAACACTGTGACCAAATATGTTTCAATCAAGTGCTATTAACAGATGGTTATCGAGTTAGCATAAACTACTGGTGGGCTTCCAGTATCGAGGAAAATGTGGATATATCTAATCGTTACTGAAAGAGTTTATTTTGATGTTTTCTATCCATGTAACACTGTGACCAAATATGTTTCAATCATGTGCTATTAACAGATGTTTATCGAGTTAGCAAATTTAAAAATACATTCATGTGAAAGAGTTCATTTGAATGTTTTCTATCCATGTAACACTGTGACCAAATACATTTGGTTTTGTGATTTTTCAATCAATCGCAATTAACAGGATAGCTTCTGAAGATTATTCTTCCCCATCAGTAGGATATTTCCGTATCCAATATTGGATGCATAAAACCTTGTACCTCCAACGTAACGCTCTCGTTTTCGAAGTCCCCCAAATATTCATTTATTCATTCATTCAGAATGGATTCAGATTCAACTTCAAACAAAGGATCACTGAATCAACGATAGTCCTACGTCACCATTGCGGTTATACCATAGATATAACCCACTTTCTGTTTTTTTCAAGTGCGGCTAAACGAATGTCTATCACTGTATTGGACCATTTTGGAACTGACTTCACGTCTCGTAAATGCAATTAGAGTCAACAGTGCGGAACGCTACCTTTCAAATTCTAGCTAGCGTACAGCCTTTCTCCGAATGGCGGCAACAGATGGCAATGAATTATGATACTCGTATGTTGGAAGCACGTGTATATATGTGCGTTATGACACTCTATTTCTTTCGGCCTAACATGTCCCTGGTACCTGGTACGAATTCATGTAAAATGTTCTCGTTTATCATTTGGGTGGTGAATAGCAGATGTGGAAGATGATGTTCCTGTTCTGAGAATGCACTTTAGGATATTGCGAAGTGTTGTGTTGGGTGGACGTCAAATTATATATACTGAAACATCGGAGAACGAATGTATAGAACGATCATGCAATTTTCAATCACTTTGAATGCAAAATGAAATCAACTAGTTTCAATTAATTTTTCGATGATGTTTTGTTAGATGCATAGAACTACAAATTGAAATAAAAAAAATGATGGATGGAGTTCATTTCCATAGATTTGGCTTTATAAAATTCATTTCATTGTTATCTATACAATTTTGTTTACAATTTTGTGATGGGAATTTTGCTTATTCCTATGAACAATTACCGTAATACCGATGTTCACTACACTGGAATATTTGTTTCCATAGTTACCTTGTGGACCTCAAACAGCTGCACAACGTCCAGCTGTTCCATCGAGGAGTTGGTCGAAATGGACGAGTTGTTGTCGAAGTACAACGAGGGTGGCGGCGGAGAAGGAGCTCTTGGTGGCGTTGCGAAAAAATCGAAACTATCCGTTCGACACAGCCTTCGGGCTAATATTGAAAATTGCGTCTCTTGGTTCTCACTTGTAGCCCCATCGTGGTTGGAAGGAACGTTCGGCTCTGTCGCTTTTCCCATCATGCGGCATTAGGGTATGTTAGTTGCACGGGAAAATTATAACTGACTTAAGCCGGATACAGAATTGATATTTTCATTTCCGTTAGGTTCCAAGCAGGTGCGTAGAGGGAGAGAACAATGCTATTTTTTCTACCAGGGGTATGGATTCAGGCCAATTAATTATTGTAAAGTGATAATCGCAATTAATCCTATTTGTTTAATGAAGAAGATTTTTTTTTCTGCGGATGCGTGAGTTTTTTCGATGTATTCTGCTTTTCTTCATATACTATCGATTAGAGTCTTAAAATGTTTTGAACCATTTTTTCGAAATGTTTCGAAAGTTTGTTCAGAACAATGACATATACAACCTAATCATCCATATTCCGGAGCCCGACCGAATTTGAAACATCCCAATCTGTTCCGATTTTGCATTCTTCTGCATTTTCGCTGTACTTCTGTATTCTAAAATGCGTCCGAGATTGAAACCCGATCGACATATTCAAAGGTGGAAACATTGTCTTAACGCGAAGCAAACGTCGAAATAATTCAATCGTATTCGTGAAGCAATTTGTTCTCTAACACATTAGCAGGCTCGAATATAGTTCTAAATTGTTGAAAATCATACTTGACTTTATTCAAATACTTCAAACTCGTAGCCTTCACCCTTACTTAACCATATATTTTTTTGACGTAGAACTACATCTTTCATTAAGGGTGCCAAATCAGGAAACAGATCACGTTTTTATGAAATAAAGTTAACGTTAATAACTATTTTTGCCGCGAACGGATTTTGGTGATTTATATAGTAAACGAATCGAAAATTCCCTAAGATTTGTTTAATATGCTATACATTAGAATCTCCTGGTTTGTTAATGGTTAAAATACATGAAAACTTTAAGCGTTTCTATTTTCCCATACATTTGTTCTGTCCATTTTTGTGCTTTCCCGAACAGAGCTGTCAATAACGAGCAACTTATCGACGAGCAACGAAGGGGAAATCGTAGGATTTAAAGTCTCCGTGAACGAAGAAAAAGAAGAACGATGAAAGGGAATACTTGCCTAGAGTATAAACAGTGGATCTCGCTGAGGCAAACTTTCATTCGGCATCGGACTGTTGAGCAATGTGCTCCCTTGGCCGAGTGGTTAGCGTCATAACTAACATGCCGGGTGTTCGGGTTCGATTCCCGTTCTGGTCGGGGGAATTTTTCGTCAAAGAAATTTCCTCCGACTTGCACTGTGATCACGCATATTCTAGAGCTTGCCACTCAGAATGCATTCAAGGCGTGTTATTTGGCATAGAAATCTCAACTAAGTACTAATAAAAATGACGCAAGTAATACTACGTTGAGACGGCGAAGTTCCTCTAGGAACGTTAGTGCCATTGGAGAAGAAGAACTGTTGAGCAATCCAGTTCACTTTGCTTTTGCTGCGCTTCGATCTAAGATTGGACCCCACTAGTGGTAATCCAACTTGGATATCGTCGTGTAGTTTTTTCAGTTCGTTTTTGGCGTTATTCGTATCGTGTGTTTTTCTTTCCGCGTCATAAATTGGACGCTTCGCGTAGTGTGTGATGAGCAAGAAGAAGAGAAAGGCTGCCTCGAGCACTGCAAAAAGCGAACGCATTGCCAGGGGCAATCAAATTTCGAGGCAAGCGTCATCTAGTGAAGCACGCGATGTTGGTGCAGTGAAAAGCGCTCGCACTGAACCAAGCCTTCGCGAGTGACACCGCATCGAACAACAGCGAAGTAGGCGACTTCGGCGCGTCGGTAGAAATTGCAAGCGCCGTTACCCAGGCTGTAATCAAAATCAAGCTCCCCCCACTGGTGGTGAAGGCGGTCGCTATTGACAAACTCATCAGCGAATTCGCATCGATGGGTTTTACAGCAGAGTCGAGCTGTGTGGCATAATTCAGTCTTTTTCCAAGCAGTTAATATTGTTTGTTTTGTTTTGTTTTGTTGGTGCCTTTGACATTGCATGAATGCATTAAACTGACGTTATGGAGAAGCAGGCATTAAGGTTGTGTGCCAAAAAATCATTTGGGGAATACCAAGCATCTTGAATGTCGTACTGGAATGTTATAAGTTATTTGGGTTCGCGTGCCAGTCGCAAAACTGCCATTAACTAGTATTGCACTAATCTTGATCATAATAAAGCAATGCTACTATTTTCGAGGTTGTTGATATTAACAAAAAGAGTTTATTTCGCTTGTTCAGATACCAAGAAAGTAAATGTCGTTCTGGAATGTTGTATGTGATAAGGTTTCGCTTACCAGTACAAAAATTTCCTCCACTAAGGGTGGCAGCTGCGCTTATCTCGAGCATGAGAAAGTAATGCAACTTTTTTCGAAGCCACTGATATAAACTGAATCGTTTCCTTTGAGAATAACGTAAAATGATGAGAAGTGTTTATATTCCTAGTAGTTAGATATATTGATGTAGTTATGAGATGTGGAATAATAGTGCTGGCGCAACATGTATATAATCGACTGTAGCCGAGTTTATGTCAATTGCGAAAAAGGCCACCGGAATAGCGTTAAACGTAAATTTTCAATACATTGACATGAAATTAATTGTGACATATGATCAGCTAGTGTATTGTTCTGTATTGTTCATCAATCAATTATCGTCAACTAATTCTACAACGAAAAAAACATTTCAGAGATTATTCTACTAAGCAGTTGTTTCTAAAATTTCACAGCACTATAGAACAATATCCGAAGGTATAAACAAGCGACTTATAAAACATAACAGCTTAGTTCTACGTCAACAATGCGGTCGTATCTTGGACACAACCTACTATAATTTTTTAATTTCTTATTTTGTCCTTAAATCTTAGCATTTTCGCTCAAACTCAATGCTATAAAATCATTATTAGGCACAGTGTTGTTCCGCGTCAAGGCCTTTTGTCACTTTTGCACATGTCGATCGGGTTCGAATCCCGGGTGGATTTTAGAATACATAAGTCGATCTCTTTCGGATTGCAGAATGCAAATATCGATCTCCACCAAGGCACAGAATGTAACATTCAAATCAATGCCTAATTTCAAATCCAATCGGAATCCGGAATAGGAGTGAATATTCGAACAAAGATTTCTGCATGACGCCCAGAATTTTGATGCTGTATTGACAAAATACTGCAATAAAGATCTTTTATCTACTGGGATGTAGATCATAAAAATTAAAATAAAAAAATATGATCATCCTCACTTCAAAATGAACGAGCCTGCAATGACGCATCTATTGGGTTGGAGAATAAATTCATAGCGTTTTCCTTTTTCTTTTATTCAACAACGATTTGTTCGCTGTTTGGCAAACGGTAAGTATTCTTTCGATAGAATCCTTTCTGCTCTACGAAACTATGTTAATTGTATATTTGAGTTATTTATTTTTTTAATTAGTTAATAGAACGCTACGAGCTCCTTCCCAAACCGTATATACAAATTTTCACTGATTTTTTCTTAGCTTTGATTTTTCGCATCGAAATAATCGTGTTTGTGTCGATTTAACTACAAGTGCCTCATTATGTTTGTTAACTTATGTCTGCTACACAGCAAAATAAATAAGAGCATATCTTAAATTGAAAAAAATGATAAGCAAACGTTCACATAATCTCGTATCTTAGATTCAAATTTGAAATTTCGGGATGGAAACAGGTTGTGAACCTACACTCTGACATTCTTGAATACGTATGTTTTTGTAGACTGTTGATTACCACCTGAATTGAAAGTGCTTTTTGCCATTCTGTAGAATTCTATGATTGTCAGACGATCGAATTCAAGTTATTGCTTTGTAAGAATGCAAAAGCGAATCTTGTACATTCAAATAATATTGGTACAACTTATACAGACAAGTTTCAATTGATTAAAAATTTCATCGTGAGTAGTTTTCATCCGAAAGCTAAGTCTGAGAGTGATAAAATACTTTAAAGATGGTCACTAAAGACATTTGTACCTACGATAAATCTCTTTATGTTTTGCTCCGTACCCAATTAAAACTTCATTCAGGATGGATATTATGAACGAAGATAATTAAAATGTAATGATCAATATTCAACATAAAAATGTTTCATTATTCAATACTTCACACTTCGTTAAATGTTCATGTTTTTTTCGCGCATAATAATTGCTCCGATCGGTACTAGGTACGAAACTTCTGCATCTCTTTCTTTTCAGAAATGCTCATAGCATCGTGTTTTTTTGAATCATGATTTTTTGGAGATGCGAAAAAAGAGAAGAGCACTGCGTTATATCAATGTGGTCATTATGGAACACTTTAAAGGACAAGAGCTTTGGTATTTACGCCTTTAACGGAATTAGTCAATCTTATATTTTTATACAACGTTCGTTCCATTCAGAGTAAAGTTTCAGCAGCCTAATACAAAAACTTTCTTAATGTGAATATATAATAATAGCAAAATTGTCTGCATGATCAAACAACGAGTAGAATAAAATCCTTGATCACGCAATGCGCATTGAGCGCTGTACGATTACTCATCAACCTGGACATCATGCTAGTAAAAGTTTTATCAACGTTGAACTCTTCAAACCAGGCTCGCGTTGGAACTTTGGGAATAAGAAAGTTTTACCATTTTTCGACATCATCTCCGTTCCACCGATTTTACCAGTGAAACTCTCGCCGTCTCATCGTAGGTATTTTTTCATCCCGTTTGTTTATTTATTGAGGCTCATTTGCATTTTAGGTGTAACAGAGCTGGATTTAATCATGTACATGTCACATGTTTATGGTAACTATAAATTGTAAATAACACAGTATAAGAGTATTCCTTCTGTTCTTCCATTGTTTTATTAGATCGGACAGCGGAGACATGATCATCGATGTGTTATCAATAGCACCACAGGTAAATAATTCTTGCAGAGCAGAGCTGCCGTTCTACGCATAGTTGTCCCATGTTACTTTTTGACGATTTTCACTTTTCTTCATAAAACGTTGTTTTTATGCATAATCTTACGGAAAAGCAAAAAAAACATATAGTTTGTTCCCAGATTTTAAAAAAACAACATCAAGCTCAATTGTCCTATGTTGATATTCTATTCATAACTGTCCCACCATGTATCTTCTGTAGATCCACATCGAATAAATCGGTTCAAGTACAAGAATTTCATGTCACACTTTCAGCAGGGCAAATGCACTCGTTTCAGTTTTGGAAGAACGAACTAATTCTCAAACAAACAAGAAAAACTTTAACAGAACACGTGTACACCTTGTTAGCGAATGCCTAACAACAATAAGATTTATGTTCTGCGAAGGTGTTGCAGATCACTCATTTCTGCATTAAACGATGTTTCTATGCACAATATTTCGGAAAAACACAAAAAAATATTGTTTGTTCCCAGTATAAAGAGCTGTAACATCGAACGACACCAGAATTTCCCCTCGCCTAACCTCGAAGCCTTTCAAATGGTCTACCAACTCAAACGAATTGTTGACATTTTTACCGTGAGTTATGGGATATTTTTTCAATTCTTCAACCAACCAAGCAGCCATTTTTTCAGTTGGAGTGCAGATGTTAGACGAAATCGGCCGCATCGCCACTGGATTTTTATGTATTTTTGGGAGGCAGTACAACGATGCCACTTTTGGATTGGGTACATTCAATTTTCGTTCAAGTTTATCCCCACCCATCAAGTGTGTGACTTTTTGGCGAACAGAATTAGCTTCTTCAGTCATTGCATTAAGCGGATCTTTAGGTTTCCCATTTTTGAAGCAATGCTCTTCATACGGACCGGAGCGAATCATGTCAAGAACCCGTAAGTCATAATCATGTTTATCCATGATCACAACTGCATTCCCTTTATCTGCCCGTGAATAAACTACATCGCGAGCTTTTAGCTGTCGTATTGCACACCAGGTATCAAAGCTCGTCTGTTTCCCACTTTCCGTCTTGGGTACTGTTTTTAATAAACATTGCTCAACGTCGTACCGTATAGCTGATTTCGACGTGAAAGTGTTGTACTGTATTGCGCTTTCAATATTGTTTACTGTGTCGGTGATGGGGGGGCGCGAGGGGGAGATGGCAAAATTCAATCCCTTGTTCAATAGATCCAGCTCAGTTCTAGCGAACTGTGCGGACGAAAGGTTGATAACAAAATTGTCGATGTTTTGTGGAGATCGTATTACCTTCTGTGGCGCCTGCGTCAGAGCGAGATGTTGTAGTTTTTTGTGATGCCTTTCTTTCGTTCTCCTTACACGTCCCTGGAGATTGCGACTTATTTTACACATCACTGTTTGCCAACAATCGTTGTTCCCTTCTACACACCGATGAACAATACACTCTACAGCACTGTGGTAAACAACTTGCTTCAACAGCTGTAGGTGCAATGAATACAGCTGTTCTTCGACAATGGACAGCGCTTTATGTTTGCACCTTATTTCTTCGGCTAGCCAAAGTACTCGGGCACGTTTGGCTGCCTTTTCACTGGATGCACTACTTATTGAGGGTTTAGTTTGAATAAAGTTTCGATTCCCCACTTATGAATGAAGAAGATGCACCAATATCATCTCAACTCTTCCATCTGACGAAGCTGATAACTCAGCAAACTATATCTTCGACAAGTACTGATAACCGTATGAATATGTGTTAGTGCTCCATCGTAACCAGTCGGACACCGTCCAGTAGATGGGCAACATCGAGCCCGAAACCGGTCGACGAAAAAGGTAATTTTAACCATTTTAATGTTTGTAAGGATTATAAGTGTTGTGTCCTAGTTCCGTGTCGCGTCTCGCGAGTGAATATAGTTAAGAGTTCGGCTCCTTTAAACCTATGTAACTGAGCCTGTAAAAATAAATGACTTAAATAAAAAAAATATTTATACATCTGTTTTTCGCATAAGCCAAAATTTTGTATGTTCTCGTTCAGATCTTCAAAATTGATCTAAATTATGATTTTCATTGCTTAAGATACATATGCCATTTTTTTTCGAATTTTCTCTTTATGTTTTAAATATCCTAGTTGTATATATAATATTCAATCTCATTTTGTTCACACTTCGCTACATGTTTTTCTTTAGGATGTTCAAGATGAAAATTGAATCAAAAAAAAGTTTGTAATGTGCCGAGGAAGAACAACTTGAATGCCCGAGCACAGACGGAAAAACCGTTCAACGGTTTTATAAATCAGTAACTTTGAAATTTACATTCAAATCACGTTATTCGGCATCAAAATCTCAACCAAATACTAAGTGCTATTTATGAAGAGAAGAAAGAAGATTTTTGAGGAATATGAAATTCACAAGATAGAGGATCTGTTTCACCTCACAAACCGTACAAAAACATGTTTACCGATTTAGGGTTTAAAATGGAGAACAAAAATTATAATTAGTAAAAAAAAAAACTAAATAATATTATTATGATAACTTTGTTCTGAAAACGTTTTTTTATCTGTCCCATATTCGATGAGTCACCCTACATCGTTGAAAGTTTAATGCCTAATATACAGGGTTTTCCATTTAGGGCTTCCGAAAGTATACAGCCCTGCGCTGACAACCGTTTAACAAAGCTATCAACCAAAGCGTCATATCGTTAGTTGAATGTCTGCCATTTTACAATATGGATCGTTTTAGCATCGCACAACGTGTTAATTTTGTTAAATTATCCTATAAAAATGATGAAAAACCGGCAAATGTTTTTCGAGCATTACGGACGGATTTTGGTCGTCATGGACGGCCTACAGAGCACACAATCGCTAATGTAGTGCGTAAATTCGAACAAACTGGATCCGTAGCGGATATTGTGAAACCTGTGCATCATCGTAATGTGCGTTCGACCGAAAATATTGCTGCTGTTGCTGCCAGTGTGGAGGATGACCCGAATGTTTCGATTCCACGGCGTGCTCAGCAATTGGGCTTGTCAAACACATCATTGTATAATTTCGTATAATTTTGCGTTTTGGTGATGCCAATTGGCCGTCCAGATCATGCGATTTGAACCCGCTAGACTTTTTTTTGTGGGGTTATGCGAAAGACCGTGTCTATGCCAACTCTCCGCAAACTCTTGAACATTTGAAAGACAACATTCGTGAAGTTAGACCGAGATACCGCCCCATATGTGCCGAAAAGCCATCGAAAATTAGCTGTTCCGGATCAAGGTGTGCGAGGAAGCCCTAGGTGAACATTTGAATGATGTTGTATTTCACACATAACGGCATAAACCAAACATTAATTTGAAATAAAAGTTTCATCGAAATTCGAATTCTAAGTGTGTTTTATTTCAATTTACTTTCGGAATTTAAAGTTGGAAAACCCTTTATAATCCAAATGTAGAACAAAAAAAATGCGAATGCTAGTCTTCAATTTATCATGATTATATTATATGTTTTTGAAAATAAAAATCGCAATAATGCACTCGTTCAAAACCAAGAATCCTCGATTACCAATGCTGTATTGTTCAATGGTCTAAAATTACAAATCACAGAATCAAATTTTCAACAGATGTGCGGAATTTCTCTAATGAATTTTACACGTGACATGACTCACAATTCAGATCAACCCGACTCTTGACAATCTACTAAACAAATAACAATTCTCTTATCATGTTCTCGCGCACAAATCAGTTTTCGCCAGATGCTATCCGTTCGTGTTCTCTCCCTCATATATATTTTCACACCACCTCTGTCACGCTTAGTCGTTCTCCTCGTAACGATATCCAGTCTCTCCGTAGAATGACACCGCTCACCGTTTAGATCAGTTCCATTCCGATAGTTTCGAGCACACAAACACCAACGTGAAACGAGCAACTATTCGCCATGACAGCGCTTTTTTTGAAATCAGATTATCGAATCTCAATTAGCAGCTTCCCGCAGCGGATGCTCCTCAGCCACCGAGGTCGATAACTTTCAGCCCTGGGAAATAATCACACCGAAAAACGCATCAAATCCCAGCATCCCCACTCACGACAGAACGGGATCGGGTAAAATTAAATTGGCGTGTAAATTTCACGGCGGTGGCAACGCTACTGCTACTTGTATTTTCCAACGCTTGATTTGCGACGGCAAAAATATGAGCGAACGCGGCGCGGGTGTTTTATTTGGCTGTTTGTATACCGATATGGTTTTGATATTTTATCGCCGCGCTATCCGCGTGTGTAGGCTAGGAGCATTATTTCAATCTGCCAAAAGTCAGGTGTTTGTTTCAACGTTTTTTTTTTTTGTGTAGGAACTGGTGAGTGCAGAAACTATTCTAGTGCCGCCTTAGTTAGTGATTAGCCCTATAAGTTTCGAGTATTCACGCTAATTATCGGCGCAGTTTGGCGCCACAGCTCATAACCACTAAATATCTCGGTTAAGTGGGTACTCAACGGTTGTTGACATGGCTGTCCAGCATCAATTGGTTCGATTATAGCACACAAAAGCTAATCTAACCTTCCTCCCGTGGTGGGTCACAATGCCGGTGCTGACAACGATTGTGCTTCCCTTGAACGGTGCAATAATACTTAACGAAGCAACAATGGTCACCTGCTGTAACACCCACGCGGTATCAAACCGCGACAAAGGCGACAGCAACAAGCGTGAATCCATTGTGACGGTTTGTCTGTCTCGTCTCGTGAAGTTAATGGTTATTTTATGGTCGTAGAAGTTCACTGCAGGAACAATACAATCAAGTCACACAACATTATCACGGTGATACATTTTTTTGGCTTTTGAATTGCTGTGTACATAATTCACGCATCGTGGGATTTATGCACATAACAAAGTGAACTGTAAACCAGAATCGAGGACAAAATAAAAAAGATCCCCACAAAGTATATTGCGGGAGGGGTGTTAAAAAGTAATGCACTCAAAGGATATATATATATATATCTGTTACGGTGATCTGGGATTCCCAGATTTATTTATGATTTATTACACTCTTTGTAGGCAACAGTGGAATTGGAAGACCAGACGATTAACAACACTCGCACATTATTCAAATTAACGCAAGTTGATTGCGTTGAACATACGTTTGTTACTGGTGAATATAATACGAATGTGACGATATACAAGGTTTTGAATAATGGAAGCAGATGATAACGATGAAATACTCGATTTGTTCTTGGGATGAAATAATTACAGATTCAGGTTTAGCTCATGCTGTAAACCTTCCTCATTTGCCGTGAACCATTTATCGATTTTTTTTCACATCTTCGTATGAACCGAAGCACTGCTCAGTAAAGTGTTTCCCAATGATGGAAATAAGTGGTAAACGGAAGGTGTCGAGTCCGTTGAAAATTCCACGTTACCCAACATACATCCGTAGCTATTTTCCTTTTCTTCAACACTATTATGAATCTTTAAAAAAAGCAAACTTTCATTTACTTATTGTCTAGCTGCGTGAATAATCAAAGAAGGATGGGTTTCATTATTTTTCCAGAAATATCCGTGATTTTCAGCATTAATAAGAGGCAGTAGCTTTTCCTCAGCTTTTCGTTCGAACTTCTTTTGGACAATAAATCGAAGTTCGGTTTCTTCTAAAAATCAAACCAAAGAAGCTTTTCCGTTTTCAAACATTCTTCGAAATGTTGTTACGTAGGATTTCAAGAGATAGAACAAAACTTTGTTGTACAAAGATAACTCAAATAGTTGGGGATACAACATTGTCGAACTATGTTTACTAGGGTGGCAGCGAAAATGGTCATGTCAAATTTCAAAAACCGACCATGTACATTTTGTTTATTGGCCCAAAAAATGATCTGTGCAAAGTTTCAGCTCGATCGGACATGATTTAGGGGTGCCTCAAAGCACTCAAAGTTTTGATTTTTTCATCCTCGAAATTCTTCCAAGATTTAGAAAATCGAAATTTTTTTTCGATGCCAAATGACTTAAAAATGTATAAAACGTCGAGATCTGGTGTTATCACGAAAAAAAATGTTGGCCGAAAATCGACTTTTTGCGACTTGTGTAGCCTGAGTGGCCAAGAATGAAAACTTTGAGTGCATTGTGGCATGCCTAAATCATGTCCGATTGAGCTGAAATTTGGCACAGGTCATTTTTTTTGGATCAATAAACAATATGTGCATAACGGATGTTAAATAAAAAATGAGAATTTTTTCAATACCTTTCAGTGACTCAAATAAAGAGCGTAAAATTTTCTTTCTCCAAGAAAATTGCTCTTTGGGCTCCCTAGAAACA
Source organism: Toxorhynchites rutilus septentrionalis (assembly GCF_029784135.1). Lineage (NCBI taxonomy): Eukaryota > Metazoa > Arthropoda > Insecta > Diptera > Culicidae > Toxorhynchites > Toxorhynchites rutilus. The sequence goes on along the minus strand of NC_073745.1, from coordinate 216,631,079 downwards.
GTAGGCGTGTTTGGTTTTGTTAGTTTGAATTTAGTCAAAGCAAAGATGGCGTCGAAACAGCACGTGCTCCGCGAACGCATTGTACGGTTCTACGAAACGCATTTCCAGCAAGGAAAAAAGTTCACGGTGGCACATTTTAAGGAAGAAAATGTACCTGTCGGTACGGTATATCGTATCCTGGGTTCCCTGAACGTAGAGCGGAAGGTGACGATAATGTCGAAGCAGAGGAAGACATGGTTAAAGAAGCTGTTCGACAACAAGGACGCAACCAGCCTGCGTGACGCCGGTCGGAAATATGGCTGCTCCCACGTATTGATCCATCGGACCCTCAAGATGGAAGGAATCGTCTGCAGGAGGAAGACGAGGTCGCCGGAGTACACGGAGGAGCAGATTGAGACGGTTAAATCACAGTGTCGGTGGATGACCAAAAAATACTGCGGGACGTCTTTCGTTCTGGACGACGAAAGCTATTTTCCGCTGTCCAAAACGCATATTCCAGGAAATGATAATAACTACTCCAGCGACAAGTCATCCACACCGCCTGAAGTGAAATACAAGTTCAAGCACAAGTTTGAAAAAAAGGTTATGTTGTACATCGCCATTTCCAACCGGGGCATTTCAAAGCCTTGGTTTACAAAGCCAACCAACAAATTTATCGAGAAGAGTGCCTCGATAAAATCCTGCTGCCGTTCCTGAACGAGCATCACGCGGATGGGAAGTACGTCTTCTGGCCGGACAAGGCGTCTTCCCATTACGCCAAGAAGACTCTGGCATATCTTGAGGAGAAAAAGATACCGTTCGTGCCGAAAGATCGTAACCCAACAAACTTGCCCCAGTGCCGCCCAATAGAGGATTTCTATGGCTCACCCAGTGCCCTAGTGTATAAAAACAATTGGAGGGCCAAGGACACGAAGCAACTGACTACAAGAATCTGGAATTGTATCCGAAAAATGGACGTAAGTGCCGTACAACGTTCTTGTGAGAGCATCGCGACAAAGTTGCGTCGAACAGCAGCCCACGGCCCTTACTCAGACATTCACTGACATTTTTTTGAAGAAAATACATTATGTTATAAATAAAAAATACTGAAATCGATGAAAAAAAATATTTTTTTATATGTGATTGAAAAAATTCTCATTTTTTATTTAGCACCCGTTAGTCGGTTCTTTATATTCGATAATTATTTTTTCCATACCTTCATTGCCTCTCAGGCTAAGTCTCAAAAAGATCTCGACGTCGGCATCGGAAAAAAAATTCGATTTTTCAAATTTTGGAAGATTTTCGAGGATCAAAAAATAAAAACTTTGAGCGCTTTGAGGCATCCCTAAATCATGTCCGATAGAGCTGAAACTTTGCACAGATCATTTCCTGGACCAATAAACAAAATGTACATGGTCGGTTTTTGAAATTCGATGATGAAATTTTTCCCATACATCCATTGCCACCATGTTTACCTATAACTATAAAGATAAGACAGTTACATTTTTATTTCAACGACAATCGTGGTCAGCCTATTTTTGACAACATAAAAATTTGCGCTCTATCATATGTAACAATTTTGTCGAACACAGTTTTTGTGTAGAGAGTCCCCTTTATTCCGCGCGGCGAGTGAGGTGAGATGGCTCAAGTCACTGCAGTCCCGTAGGCGAATGGCGTGACTATAGTTTGTCACTAAGTGAGATTTGAAGTCGTGTCCTCATATGTTATCGATTAGGGTATCAAAAATAAGTTGAAAAGTAATGTAGCTTCCACAATGCACAATGGTTCAGGAGTTGCATTTAAGTGGAAATTAGAATTTAGAGCTCGACAGACAAAAACTGTCTTCGACAAAGTTGTTACATATGATAGAGCGCTCATTTTCATGTTCTCAAAAATAGGGTGACTAACATTTTCGATGAAATAAAAATTCTAACTTTCTCATCTTTATAGATAGAGGTAAATATAGTTCGACAATGTTGTAGTCCCAGTTATTTGAGACATCTTTGTAGAACAAAGTTTTTTTCTATCTCTTGAAATCACCGAAATGGCGCTTTTTTCTAAGTTACGTTAGGGTCACCATGAAAAAAACTGTTTTTTTCTCTTACTTTTATATTTCAAATTTTACATACAAACTGTCTTCCGAAGACTTTTTGAACTTGCTAATACAAACATTTTGCGATGCAGAACTTGTCAATATATCAACTTCACTCGAAGTTATTGATATTTCTTCCCAAAAAGTACGCTCTCTTCAATTGTTTGTCTTTTTTTCTGGGGCAAACATAAACAAAGTTTATTAGCGGCATTTGAAGGAGCATATTTCATTCTATATGATGTGTAAATTTCAACACTATGTTATTTTTTAAATTTAAATTGAAATCATGAGTTTTTGAGTGAAAAATATCAATAACTTTGAGTAGGATTGTGATATTAACAGATTCTGCATCGCAAAATGTTGGAATTGATGAGCTCTAAAAGTCGTACGAAGACAGTTTTAATGTAGAATTTGAAATCTTAAAGTTAAAGCAAAACAGCCCGTTTTTTCATGATCACCCTAATGCAACTTAAAAAAAGCTCTAAATCGATTATATCAAAAGATAGAAAAAAGGCTTTGTTCTACAAAGTTGTTTAAAATAATTAGGGCTACAACACAACTATGAATATGAGAAAGTTAGATTTTTTATTTCATCGAAAATGTTGGTCACCCTATTTTTGATAACATAAAAATGAGTGCTCTATCATATGTAACAACTTTGTCGTTAGTTTTTGTCTAGAGAATCGAGCTTGAAATGCTAATTTTCACTTAAATACATCTCCTGGACCATTGTGCAATGAAGCGAGAAACTTTGCTATCTCACGTCACTCGCCGCGTGGAATAAGGGGAAGTAACTGTCGAGCTCCAAATTCTGATTTCCACCTGAATACACCTTCTGGACCATTCTGCAATGTTGGCACGATCTTTGCTGCGAGTGAAAAATATAAAAAATCAACATGCAACCAAAAAAATACTGTATTCTCACGACAACTTCGCGGTCGTGTTTGGGACACAATCATCTAACGTTTCATATATTTTTTAAACGCATTTTTCCAAAACCCAATTGTGCACCTTAACTTTTTAACCCAATAATCTTTTTGAGTTTCTCTTGACATCAATCCATGCACACAGATAATTTTTTTTTATTCTATATCTAATAGGATAATCTATTATCCTTTTTTACAGTGTAGACTCGATTTCGGAAAAAATATAAGTTACGCTATCTTTCGTCGATTTCAATCTTTCTCTCTGGTTTGTTTTTATCACACTGACAAAATGTTTACTTAAATGAGAGAACATAACATCCAGGGTTATTCGCAAATCGGAGTGGGACCTTCTGGGAAACGAAAGGTCGTTAAACGTTTTTCTTTCACTTGAACGCTTACAAAGTTTAGTATAAATCTCTGACTAGTGATCACTCAACGCTACACTGTTTGAGATAAACTATGGAAAATTTGTTTTAACATTATTCTACGACATTCATATGTTCTCCCTACATTTATTCGAGAATACGAAAGGATATTAATCAGTTTTTCTTTTGAGTATAAATCTTCGAAGATGTCACCGTGATTCAACACTTTGAGTTAATATAATCCTGTAATCGCTTAGCCAGGTGGTATAAATACTACATGTTTTCATATCATGCATGTATATCATCATGATTTTCTATCATATTTCATATAATTCATATCATATATTCCATGCAGTTTGATACAGTTGAGGTTCCGGAATTTTATTAACACACTGTGTATATGGTCGGTCATATTTATTTTAGCGGAATTATTTCGGTTTCTCGGTCGCCACGTGTTGAATAAGTAATCTCATACATGATGATCGCATGGAAATTAGGCCAAATCTTGTGGAGTCTGATATTTATTTAACACTAGCTGACCCGGCAAACTTCGTCCCGCCCAAATTTGTTTTTTGTTATCAATACCTTCAAACATTCACGTTTTCTTACTATGAGCAAGTTCATGGGTCCAATCGCAGAACTGTTCATTGATTGATCTTCTATTCGACCCCGTTGAATTCACCTTTTACTATAAAATTCCTAGTATTTCTAACAAAACTCATCATTATAATATCAGATTATTTTCAGACACAATTCTCGTTCAAGATTTTTCAACCACTTGCAAATAACATGTTTCTCCGTTACATGGAATAAATGTTTTATACAGAAAATATGATAGAATAAAGACAGCCCTAGATCGGACAATTCCTTGCTCGAGTTCTGCTCTTATCAACACATCCGGCGATCCTTTTTTTTTTGGTATAGATAGAAGAAGATATAGGAGTGCAGTTCATCACATTAAAATCCATTTCCAGTTTCGAACAAAGATCAATTTCGCTAGAGCTAACATCAAATGGACTAACAGCACTTGTCACGATGTAATTGTAGAACATATGGGAATTAAATTTTCCGATTTTTTTCCCTTTTCCTTCAGAGTTTACCGAAAAATTTCAATTGTCATGTTCGGTTAGAATATTTTTGGTTGAAATATGTGCAATATTTTTATGGGATCCCCTCAATCCAGAGGAGGGAGGGGTGTCATACCATTTTAGAAACATTTCTCATACCCAAAAACCCTCCCATCCCAAATTGTGCTTGATTAGTTCTCGAGTTATGCAGAAGTTTGTGTTTCGTTTGTATGGCAGCTCACCTTAGAGAGGGGGGAGGAGTGTATTCACTATAGAAGCGTTTCGTGCCCCGTAAAACCTTCACATGCCAAATGTGGCTCCATTTGCTTGATTAGTTTTCGAGTTATGCAGAAATTTTTGTTTCATTTGTATGTTTCATTTGTATGGAGAGTCTAACCATCATAGAAACATTTGTTGCTACCTTAATAAATCCACACCTCCACATTTCAAATTTCTGAATATTATTCTGGTAATACGGTGACCAAACCACGCATGCATATTCAAGGATCGAGCGTACCAATGAGCAATAGACAGCCTTAATACAGTGTAAGTCCTTGAAATCCTTTGTGACGCGGAAGATAAAACCAAGAGTTTTAGACGCTTTAGATACGATGTAGGATGTATGGTCTCGGAAGGTTAATTTACAATCCAACATAATCCCGAGGTCTTTGATGGTGTCGACACGGTCAAGTAAAACACCATGCAGCTTATATTCGAAGCTTATTGACGAACGTTTACGTGAGAATGAAATGACTGAACATTTTTTTATTTATTTATTTATTTACCATCTTTGGTCACAGACCACACAGACTATTTAGACATTCTGATTTCTATCTTTAAAAACTAGTCTACTTATGTTGAAATCAAAAATATCGTGCACATCGTTAAAAAGCCTACAGCATCTATCTAGCGGATTGTTATATCCGTATGTAGTACGGTGCCCTTGAACTCTGAGAAAGGAAGTGCTTCGGAGTTGGCGGTTCGGAACGTGAATATTAATATTTTGCAGTATGCTGCCGCAGTCGATGTTGTTGCTCAGTACGTCGTAGATGAACAGCCTTTGCAGAAAACTACGCCGGCTCGACAGAGTTTGGAGTCCGATGAGCGCGCATCGATGTTCGTAAGGCGGTAGATTGTCGGGATTTGTCCATGGGAGCCGCCGTAATGCACTTCTTATGAAACGTTTCTGGATTTTTTCGATACGTGTTACGTGCACACTGTGATACGGGGCCCAGATCTGCACTCCATACTCTAATACGCTGCGAACCAGAGAACAGTACAGTGACTTCATGGCATGTACGTCGTCAAATTGCGCTGTATTTCTTCTCAGGAAGCCAAGCATGGAGTTTGCTTTAGTGACTGTCATCGATATGTGCTCGTTGAATCTCAATTTCCTGTCTAAAAGTAGCCCAAGGTCCTTGATAGAGCATACTCTCACAAGCGGTGACTCATTCATCGAATATTCGAACGTGACCGGTGTTCGACTTCGGCTGAAGGTGATGATTTTGCATTTGGCTGGGTTTGCCAACATTCCGTTCATCTTACACCACGCTGACAAGCGTTCAATATCAGCTTGCAGAGCCAGGCAATCAACCGTCGTCTTGATAATGCGGTAGAGTTTTAGGTCATCTGCATACAAGAGCTTGCAGCAGCTTAGGTGGTCGCATTTTGATGGATTTAAAAACATCCTGTTTGTTACACACCATTCGGCGAATATGTCTAGTTGCTGTTATAAAAACTCAGCTTCTTCGATGCAGTTCACTGGGAGGAACGATCTAAAGTCATCCGCATATGAAAGTATCAGACACTTGAGGCTAAAATTTACATCGTCATGGTACAACAGAAATATGTATGGACCCAGGTGACTGCTTTGAGGAACACCTGATGTTACGCGAAAAGGCGTAGATATAGTGTCACCTAATTTCACTGACATTTCTCGATCAGTGAGGTAAGAATGAAGCCACTTCAAAAAAGGACCGTTGAATCCAAGACGATGGAGCTTAGCTATTGCAATGTCATGGTTGATTAAATCAAATGCTGCAGAGAAATCTGTGTACACCGCATCAATTTGATTTCGAGGTTCTAGAGAGCGGGTGATGTACGAAGTATACAGAACGAGATTTGTAGTCGTTGATCTCTTATGGCGGGCTTAAATTAGGGAGATCTATAGCTATAGATGGATTTATTCACGCGAAAATAGATGTAAACGGGTGAAAATATATATGATACTCTTCTTCTAGGTATATATAACCACTTTGAAAAGAAAAAAAATCAGGCATATGTAAACGCTGGTGAATTTCTCACTGGTGAGAAATCACTAAAGTTGGATGCAGTTCTAATATAGGTGAATAAATTCACCGAAAATATGAATATATTCATTATATAAGCTCGCGCTAGTGTAAACGGTTGATGTGATTTCTATAAATCTCATCATATTTCTTCACATGAATATATCCCTAGTCTAAACCCACCCTTAGACATGAATCCATGTTGTTCATCGGCAATGTAGCTGTTGCAACCATGGGAAATGTAATTCAAAATAATTATCTCAAATAGTTTGGAGATAGCGCATAGGCAGGCTGTTCAGTTCCACACCGACCGAACTGAAGTGACAGCATCTCGCGGCATGCAGAATTTGTACACCACACCACACACCACCAGTTACCCCTCCAACATTGCAACTATGAGCCAGCCATCGCTTAAGCACGCTGTACTCGACGGCATAAAAATGTACGCTTGTCGCGGCACGGCATTCAGTTTTGCGTGAGCAGTGGTGCAGTGCACATCGGAGCAAGCAGCAGCAGCAAGAAGAAGATAAACAACAGCAGCAGCAGAAATGAAACTGCACCATCAGCAGTAAGAAGCTGCACCGCCAGCAAGAAGAAAACCGTTCCGGTGCCACATCATAAATGTGACGCACCCACTGCGGAGCACATCAGTCGCTATCCAACCATCGAGGAGTGAAATACAAAGTGAAATTAAAACTAGAAATATAAAGAGAAGACATCAGTTAATAATAAAATGATAGTGTAAATAGTAAACGTCTCCAGTGTTTGCGTCCGACCGCCGGAACATCCAATTCTCCACATCTGCCGCAAAAAAAAGAGTAAAAGTTTTCTGAAAGAGTTTTGGGAAAGCCTTTCTCAAGGCTCATTAGGTAAAAGCGGTTGCTGCTAGCCAAGCTAATTCAGTTCAACTGCGACGTTGGCTTCATGAGACGAAGACAACCCAAGGAGTCTGGCCCAGTTGCCCTCCTGGGAAGGAACACAGCGGTTCCTGCTCCCACCCGGTTCGGTTCCCGCTGGGAGCCCCAACACAGGCAATTCCTCTGTAATTCCTGACGTCCTTTTCCAGCCCTTCTGGTTATCTGAAACAAAAAATCGAACAGATACTGAGTCAGTAAAGATACCGCTATCGCATGAATCTCGGACGAGTCAAAAACATGTACAAAATGCGGTTTAAAACGTTTTTTCTTCGCTTCATTATGATCAAGATTAGCGTAAATGAATTCCTTGTTAAAGGCCGTTTTGGAACTGGCATACAAACACAAATAACTCATAACATTCTCTACTTTTTCTCAATTTGAATCATTTACACAACAAGAGACATGTATAGCTTATCAAACAAATCTTAGGGAATTTCCGCTTCGCTTGATATGTAATTTATCAAAATCCGTTCGTGGGAAAAATAGTTATAACCGTTAACTTTATTTCATAAAAACGTAACCTGTATTCTGATTTGGCACCCTTGATTAAAGACGTAGTACTACGTCAAAAAAACGTTTAAAACCATCATTTTGTCAAAAACATGTTTTTGACTTGTCCGTGGTTCATGCGGCATCTTTACCGATCCAGAATCTGTTCGATTTTTTTGTTTGTTTCAGATAACCAGAAGGGCTGGAATCCTGTACCACTCACTTTATCAGCTTGTAACTATTCTAATTGTTTTATTGCTAAAAGATAGATAAACAAATAATTATATAATTTTGTTTTATTTTTTCGGAGCTCGAAAAAACGTCGGAAATTCGTGCCTCTATACTAAAATATCCCTTTAACACTCCTATACTCGCGCATTGGTCTGTCAGATCGAGAAATCAATAATTCGTTCATTTCTCAGAAAATATCATCACTACGACTTTGTGATTCTCTCTAGCTTCGTTATTCGTCGTTCGTCACCGTTTAGCGTATCGCATGTGTTGGTACAAAGGGGACGTGTGCCACTTTTTTCACACTTTCGGTCTGACACACCGATGCGAGTATAGGAGTAACATTTTTGGACAGGTGCCTTTTTTCATATTCTAGAATATTGTTGAATGAAATGTATAAATTAATGTTAGTGGCGTGGAATATTTGTTGAATATAATGCATAAGATCATTACCGGACTATTCTTATTTGATTTCAGTCCCTTTTGTAACTGGATTGAACGGATCCATATATTAACTATTCGTCGATATATTCGCCGTTAGATTCATATGTTCAAAAGCAAAATATAAATGTTTGACTTTCGTATAGTTATTCGCTAAATATAATGGTCATACATATACACACTTGTGAAAGAATTTCACTTGTGGAAGAATTGTAAACAGTAAACTGTAAATTAAACGGTGACTTATGGTAATTTTTTTTTATAATGGACAATATCAACAATATCAACAAGGAATCAAGAAAAAGAAAAGGAAGTTCCTAGAAATCATTTTATATCATCTTTTTATGCTCCGTCTATAAAAAGGCATTAATTCTTAGTTTACCAAGAATACAGAACAAAGAATATGCAAACTTCATATTCCAGAACCTTTATCATCTGGTAATTATCTAGAAGGTCATTATAATTCTTCTCTTCGATAAAAGGTTTCGAGCATGCAGTTATGCTATGTTCTGATTCTTACTTCAATGAAACCACAATCGATTAATACGTTTTTATATTATTTTATAACTCTTTATACTTCCATTAATTATATTCAGTTGCTTACTTTTAATTCATAACAGTGAAAAATTTGAATTTTGTTATTTGTGTTGGAGTATCGAAAATTACTCTGTTTTGAGGAGGCTGAATTAGATGACTATTAAAACATAATAAGGACGAAGAAAACATATTTTTTCAGTTTTTTCATTCAATCATACCCTCTTCTTCAAATAAATGCCAATAAAGCCTGAAAAATACACAATAGCAACATTACAGAGAAGTTCCTTTTTCGGTCTGTGACACCGTGCGCGAGTATACGTGCTATGATTTTGCACGCGAGTACAGGAGGGTTAAGGATCAAGGGCGCTATAGTTTTTTTTTTTTTTTTAAGTCGATGTTTTTTACATCTTCTTCTTGAATGGCGTTAACGTTCCCTTGTGGAACTTTTGCCGTCTCAGCGTATGCATTAACTAGTGTCATTTATTAATACTTAGTTCAGATTTCTTAAGCCAAATAACACAATGTATTCTGAGGGGCAAGCTCTAGAATACGCGAATACACAGTACAAGTCGAAGGAAATTTCTTTGACGAAAAATCTCCCGGCCGGAACGGGAATCGAACCCGAACACCCGGCATGATAATATGAGAAGCTAACGACTCGACCACGAGTGATGTTTTTTTACATAACATTTTACATAACATAACATAATTGAAGCGGCGTTTTTTTTTCGTTTTTCATTTATGATTTTTCAAAATTACCCAAAAGAATGCTGAAGCGTTTGCCATTGCACAATGGTCCAGGAGATGCATTTAAGTGGAAATTAGCATTTAGAGTTCGACAGTTATTCTCTAGACAAAAACTGTCTCAGACAAAGTTGTTACATATGATAGAGCGCTCACTTTTATGTTATCAAAATAAGGGTGACCAAAATTGTCCATGGAAAAAAAAATCTAACTTTCTTATCTTTATAGATAGACGTAAACATAGTTCTACAATATTGTAGTCCTAGTTATTTGAAACATCTTTGTAGAACACAATTTTTTTCTATCTCTTGAAATAAGTGATATAGCGCCACAACATTTTGCGATGCAGAACTTGTCAATATCTCAATCATACTAAATGTTATTAATGGTTTTTTATCCAAAAATTCATGATTTAAATTTTAATTTACTCAAACACGAAAAATAACATAGTTTTGAAAATCACACATCATGTAGGTTGAACTATGCTCTTTCAAATGAAGTCAATAAACTTTGTTTATGTTTGCCCCAGAGAGAATGACAAACAATTGAAAAGAGCTTATTTTTTGGAAAGAAATATCAATATCTTTGAGTAAAGTTGAGATATTGACAAGTTCTGCATCGCAAAATGTTTGTATTAGTAAGCTCTAAAATTCTTTCGAAGATAGTTTGTATGTAGAATTTGAGATATAAAAGTTAGAGCAAAAAAAATATTTTTTTTCATGATGACCCTAACGCAACTTAGAAAAAAAGCGCTATATTGATTATTTCAAGAGATAGAAAAAAAACTTTGTTCCACAAAGACTTTGTTCCTCAAATAACTGGGACTACAATATTGTCGAACTATATTTACCTCTGTCTAAAAAGATAAAACAGTTATATTTTTTATTTCATCAACAATTCTGGTCATCCTATTTTTGATAACATGAAAATGAGCGCTCTATCATATGTAACAACTTTGTCGATGACAGTTTTTGTCTAAAGAATAAATATCTCCCACAAAATTGTTTTTTAACTAAGTTGCATTAGGGTAACCTTGAAAAAAAAACGGTTTTTACTCTAATTTTTATATTTAAAATTCTACATCAAAACCAACATCGCAAAATTTGTCTATATCTTAATCCTGCTCAAAGTTATTATTGGGTTTTCACCCAAAAACTCATGATTTCAATTTTAATACAAAAACTCAAATACAAAAAATAACAAATTATTGAAAATCACATATTATATAGAGTGAAATTTGTTCTTTAAAATTCCGTTAGCAAACTTTTTTATGTTTGCCCCAGAAATAATGGCAAGCAATTGAAGAGAGCGTATTTTTTGGGAAGAAATATCAATAACTTTGAGTGAAGTTGAGATATTGACAATTTCTGCACCGAAACATGTTTGTATTAGTATGTTCTAAATGTCTTTCGAAGACAGTTTGTATGTAGAATTTGAGATATAAAAGTTAGAGCAAAAAAAATATTTTTTTTCATGATGACCCTAACGCAACTTAGAAAAAAGCGCTATATTGATTATTTCAAGAGATAGAAAAAAAACTTTGTTCCACAAAGACGTCTCAAATAACTGGGACTACAATATTGTCGAACTATATTTACCTCTGTCTAAAAAGATAAAACAGTTATATTTTTTATTTCATCAACAATTCTGGTCATCCTATTTTTGATAACATGAAAATGAGCGCTCTATCATATGTAACAACTTTGTCGAAGACAGTTTTTGTCTAGAGAATAACTGTCGAGCTCTAAATGCTGATTTCCACTTAAATGCATCTCCTGGACCATTGTGCATTGGTGATTGGTAATAGGGGGTCATATTAACTATAATTTTTTTCATTTGTCTTGTTTATTTTTACATGAAGATGATTTTTTTGTCATGTTAATTGAACAACGTATTGAGTAAAATATTTGTTTCTGTTATGTTTTGATGGCAAAATGAGTTTTAGATTTTTTACTTTTTTAAAGTCATGTGAAGAAATAATGAATAGTTTGGATTAAATATACACATGTTAAGATTTGTCCATATTTTTATTTATATTCCGCATCCGCATCTTTATCATGGAAAAGCGGACGAAGGATCTCACCGGTTCATGAGTGGCTCCAAAACGTGCTTCTGGATCCAGTTCATATACTGTCTGTGGTTGGTTGTCACACCAAAAACAACAATTTTGCTTATTGATATATCCAGACCAATAGCAAGAACTGAGCTTTATCGTTAAACACAATAAACTGGTCTAAGTTTACGAAACACAATCTCCACACAGCAAGAATTATGAAAATTAAATTCAATAATTTTCAAACATTGCTTGGGTGTGAGTCTTTCCATGATGAAATACCATTATAAACCGAACATTTTTCGCATTGAGACATGTCATGACAGTCACGTGTCAGTTTTTTTTATCCCATTTATTTATTTTAAGGCTCATTAGCATTTTAGCTGTAACAGAGCCGAATTTTAATCGTCTACATGTCACATGGTTATCATATCTATAATTATAGCACATTACATTACACAGTTGCCATTCGCCAGTATTCCTTCTATACCATTGCATATGGTACATTTACACAGTAGCCATTTAGGCGTAAGAGTATTCTTTATGTTCTTCCATTATCCAGTTAGACCACCGGACAGCGGAGACAGTTGATTGATCATTGTTGAGTTATTTATAGAACAGTAGCCCGATGTGTCTGGCAGAGCAGAGCTGTTGTATGGATGAATCGATCTTATTTCGACCGTGGATCGATCTCCATCGCTGATGATTGTTGCGTGGACGTAGTTCTTCTGTAACAACAGAAAGATGGTCAATGAGGGCCCTGAGTTTTGAACTCACGATCGATCGCTTACTAAGCGAACGCGCAACCAATGTGGCTACGGAGACCCCCTCTCACGTGTCAGTTGTCAAAAATTGAAACGAAATCCCCAAAAATTGCAGAGAAATAGAGGACGAAAATCGTTGATATCATGTTTATATCAACATGCGAGTGACCTCGATCGCTCAAAATCCAAACTTTGCTGCAAAAGAAGTCAATAATACTCAAATGGGTTACTTGGAAAGTAATACACATTAAATGAGGGCAAATGAATTCAACGCGTAACCAAGAACAGTTTTTTTTTTAATATCCCGAATATCCCACCGGTGGCGAACCATTACATGGCATCCTCCCAAAAGGCCGAGCAGAAGTGTTAAGGAGCAAGTGGAAGTTGAAAAAAGCGTTGAGAAGAGTTGAGAGTGTTAGAGTGAAACGAAGAATCTTAGAAGAAGTCAAAAGTGTGGAAAAATTACAAGAGGCATAGCGTTAAATAATGCTGAGTACAAGTTGTGCGATGGCGATGAAGTGGATTTTTCCATACGCAGGAAAAGTGGTAGAGAAAGACTGTATTTGCTGGAAAAATGTGCCGCAGAAGGAAGTGCGCAAAAAAAAAATAATAAAAACAATGAAGGGACAACTTTCAACGAAATTATTGCTGAATGCCACGTATATAAATTATGAATGGATTCGAAGAAAAGAATTTGTAAGTTTGTTAGTTTTACATCCTCCTCTTCCACTATTTGTGGGGTGTGATTCGACTATTCGCGGAAAATATTAAGTTGGCGAAGGAAAATTTTGCTCACGAAATGTAAATGAACCCAAAACATTGTTCAAACACTTTGTTTTTCAAAGAATACCAGAGTTTTGAATCATTGCCATTGTAAGGCAACAGAATTCACTTTCGCTGGCATGTTAGAGCTGGTGAAATATGCCACATAAACTTAATAATCTCTTAATTGTTTCTAACCTGCGGATAATTTCAGTACTGCATATACCATTTTGGCAGTCCATTGAAAATACAATGACCTGATGGAGGTAGACTCTGGTCCACACAAAGCAAATTTATCATTCATTTCGTGTGCTTACCTTCAAATCACACTAATCTGGACCGCAGAGAGAACATACACGCCTCATTGCGATCCCACACCAGGCGTGTTGCAGGCCAGACCAATGGCAATGGCTTCTGCATTTCAACCACTGAATAAACGGATGTCATTTGGGAAAACGGAACCACGCGTTTATGACTCGTGAAACCATTGTCTCAGTTGCAGTCTCTCAAAGCACAAGCCGTCAGACCGAGTGACCGAGGAAACCTCATTCCGCGCGTCGCACGGTAGCAACCAACAACGACCGAAGAGCGGAAGTCGCGCGGCGGAATGCTCCCGTAGTTCATTTATCCTCATCAGGTCGCTGCCCTGAAGTGCTTCTGCGGATAAGACTCGTGGGGCGTTCCTCCACTGTGCATGCATTGGGCATAATGTCATAAAATATGCGGAATAGTGAGCTCGTTCGCCTTCGGGTACTAGCTATATACTCCCACGCGCTGCATTCAGAAGCTTCGTTTGGGAAGTTAGTTTTCGGTTAGATTAAGCAAAATTTGGGACGGGCAGAGAAAAGTTGTTAAAGTTTATTCTTGAAGTTTGGTATCAATGTGGGTGGAATTTTCGTTGTGTGGGAAAAATTGCAATACTGCCAGCATCGTTACCGGGAATCAATTTATAAGTTGATTCATTGCGGTGTGTTTCTTAGTTCGAAATTTGCGCATATTCAAGTTTAATATTTCTAATTAACTTTAATTTACAAGCTGGTGTTTTCAGGATATTATTTCATGATTTAAATTCTCGACGGCTTGTTTTAACAAGAAACATGACTGGCACAATTATAAAAATCAATTCACTTTTGATTACTTCGGATATCTTTGTAGAATGCATCAAAATTTTTAAAATAATTTAGTCGGAAGTTCTGGTGGCCTTGAAAACGACAAATGGGTTTGCATGGTTTTGTAGAAGATGTTAAAAATTGGTGATTCATGAATCATTCTTACTCTCGCGAGAACAATACACTAGATTTGTTTTTTTTTGCCAATGCACATAGCGCACTCATTATTCACCGTAAGTATTCTTCTCGTGTTAGACACAGTGCGGTCCGAAGCGATTATATATTCGATCTCTCAACACCATTATCTATTTGACGACGCATAACGCTATGAAAACCGACTCGGTGCGTCATATTTCATATTTCTCTTCTGCTTCACTTCTGCCCGTCAACGCAAGCTCTGCATTATGCTCGCTTCGCGCATATTCTGAGAAGGCATTTACAGGCGTAAAGTTTTGCACGTCCGTTCACATGGAAGCAAAATAGAAACTGAGGGTGGCCAGGGCGAAAATAATATTTATAGTGCTTTAATGGTCATCCGAAGACATGCATCAACCACTGACCAATCTTGACTCCGATGAACCTTCAAGCATATTTATAGATTTTTGTGATTTCACCAACATTTATAGGTTTTTGTGATTTCAACAAGATGCCTTCAAAGCAGTTTTTGAGCTATGGAAAAAAAGTTTTTGAGTCTATAAGTAACAAACATCACTCATACATCTTCACCTTACAAAAGTGATTGTCATACCACTTCGTTCAAACGGCAAATAGGTATTACAGCGCAAATCCTTGCACCCTGAACGAAACACTCTGATGCTGCTCTGATGCTGAAAAACAGATTAGGTGAAAAATACAGAAGCGTTCTACACCAGACGGCATGAAAACAGCCGTGGTGCCTTCACCAACAAATTTGCATCAATGTGTGCGATATGTATCTTCCATTCATTCTTTGTATCCAGCTAATCAGCTGTGTCTGGCTAAAGCATTTATGTACTGCTGTCTGCTATATAGCTGGACCGAGACTGTGGCTTGAATAATGATGATCATGGTTTGAATTATAGAGGCTTTAAAATTTCTCTAGTCTTGAAAAAGACTAATTTGGAAAACCATAAGAAGGGTTACCTGGAAAACCTCGATACCGTCGCGTCACTGGCTGGATAACTGATGAATCATGAATGCGGTGAAATTGAGAATAGCGTGGGGCTTGAATTGCAATATTTTCTCTGTCCTTATTGTCCGTAGAACAAACGCTCAATTTACTATTTCTATTTCATGAAAACGTGCCCTGTTTTCTGATTTCATAAAGGGTGTGTCACATCAAATTGCATCACGGAAAAAACGCTGTAGAAATTTAATTTTTAGGAATTATATCTTCAGCTTTCGCTTATAATCAGATAAGAGTGTATAGATCACGTTGGCCATGCTTCACTGTCAATTTTTCGTAAATTTGGAAAAATGTTGTCGAACGAAAAAGAGCGTCGTGAATTAATCCTGTGCACTCATTTCGAGAATCCGGAGTTGTCACATCGGGACATCGGTAAGATGCTGGGAATCGTCCAATCCACGGTCAGCAGAGTACCAAAACGATACTTCGAGAACCTCATCATCGACCGGAAGGTGAAGAACGGCAAAAATGGATGCTCCGTCAGTGAAAAAGATCACAAGCGCGTAGTTAAGCAGTTTAGACGTGATCCGAGAAGTTCGGTCCGGGATCTCGCCAATAAGCTGAATTTGTCAAGTTCATTCGTCCAGCGGACCAAGCAGCGGGAGGGCCTGCGTACATACAAGGTTCAGAAGGCTCCTAACCGCGACGAAAGGCAAAACATGGTGGGGAAGACGCGAGCCCGGAAGCTGTACACTGAAATGCTGACGAAGCCGCATTGCCTGGTAATGGACGACGAAACCTACGTCAAAGCGGACTTTCGTCAGCTGCCGGGCCTGTTGTTCTTCTCCGCAGAGGACAAATTCAACGTTCCGGAGGAGATTCGCAAGCAGAAACTATCCAAGTTTGCCAAAAAGTACATGGTGTGGCAAGCGATCTGCGTTTACCGGCACGGTAAACGGGCAGGTTTACCTTAAGGAGTGCCTACAGAAGCGCCTACTACCACTATTGAAGCAGCACGAGGGCCAGACCATCTTCTGGCCGGATCTCGCTTCGTGCCACTATTCAAAGGACGTGTTGGAGTGGTACGAAGCGAACGGGGTCACCTTCGTGCCAAAGGAAATGAACCCGCCCAACGCGCCGGAGCTTCGCCCAATAGAGAAATATTGGGCGATTATGAAGCAGGCCCTCCGGAAGAACCCAAAAGTTGTCAAATCGGAGGCGGACTTCAAGAGAAAATGGATTTCTGTTCAAAAAAAAAAAACTACAACCTGACGTTGTACAGAACCTTATGGACGGGGTAAAGAGGAAGGTGCGAGCATACGGGCTTGGGCTCGAAGTATGAATAAAAAGAAAATGCCAAAAGTTGTTTAATAGTTTTTATTTTACTGTCTAAAATTTTCAAAAGGATCGGTCTACTGGGCGAATTTCTACAGCGTTTTTTCCGTGATGCAATTTGATGTGACACACCCTTTATCATGTACATAATTAAGCTCCCGCTGTTTGTCAAGCAGAATATGCTGGTCGATTTAATGAAGACATCCAAAAATGGATTGGTTCGTGGATAACCTCAAAAAACGAAGATTTGAGTTCCGGCAGAAGGAAGACAAACAAATTGGCCAATATATTGAATGATTCATTTGTAACCATTTGTTTACGCAATAAAGAAACATTTTCATGATAACAACAGTGAGAGCATAGTTGTGCATCTAATACATTTTTTAGGGACGTAGCAGGATTTTTTTTCATCAAAAATGATCGTCTATTACCCCCCTGAGATATTTTGGATATATTTTTTCATGTGAGAAAGGTGGTTCTTGACTTAGGGGTGATGAATCAAAAATTAAATTATTCTTCTATATTCGAAAAACGAAACGTATATGCATAAAAACGAATAAAAAAAATCTGTTCACTCGATTATATACAGGATTCGATTATATACAAATGAAACACAAATTTTAGTATAACTCGAGAATTAATCAAGCAAATGAACCCAAATTTGGCGTGGGGAGGTTTTAGGGGGAATAAATGTTTTTATGTTGGATAGACATTCCTCCCACTTTCTAAGGTGGGGAGGAGGCAAAACAAATTTCGGCGGGACGAAGTTTGCCGGGACAACTAGTAATCTATAAATATAGGCTAAAGGCGAATGAACTAAGAACTGTGAACGAAGAACAGCTGAAGATGGTTGTTCTCGCGGGAAAAATACACGTTTGCTAACTTTAGTTTCTATTTTGCTACTATGTTGAACGGACGTGCAAAATTAGTTGCCCCAGAATATATTCTGGGAATATGCAGGAAGCAAGCATAGTGCAGAGCTTGTGCCGACGATCAGAAGCAATGCAGAAAAGAAATATTGAACAGAACGTACTGCGTCGGATTCTATACCGTTAGTTGGAGATTGTTTGTATATGATTAAATGACCCGTACGAATTGTTGATTTTATCCGTTATCAAAATGATAACGGTGGTAGGTAGCAAACGTGTAATAGCCTGAGGCCGCACTGGTTCTGCCAGTCGAGCAATATTGGGCAATACTGTTCCAGTCGATGTGGGAAAATAGTTGGGATGCCACTACAGCACAAAAACTCACGTCTCGTATCATCTAATGACCCAGAAAAGTGGACCTCAAAGTGGTCCAGACTATGATGGCGAGAGTTCCGGGAATATTGAGAAAAATTCAAGATGAAGAGCCACTATCTATCTAATTGTTTCACACCTCAAACGCACATTGGCTTGTGAAAATTCAATAAGGAATTGTATTTAAAAAACTTTTTCACGAAACATGTTTTTATTTAGTCCCGCTACTTATCTGATCCCGTGTCTTCAAGAAGAAGACTTATGACTCATTCGCTAATTCAAATCAGTGTATTCTAGAAATTAACAAACAACTTTGTGTTTTTCATTTGTTCACCAATGTGTTATCTGTCAGACCCCGGTGTATTTGGTTATCTAAGGTGAAATCATGCTTTTGTTCGAGATGGATGAACAGTAGGGTGCAATGAATGTATGAGAAAAAATCGACCCAAAAATTTCAAAAGGTTACCCTATACAAAATGTTCACCACCTCGAAAAATACCCTATGCCGAATTTCAGCTCAGTCGGACTTAAGGGAGAGTGGCGCAAAGCGGTCAAAGTTTGAGTTTTTTGAAAATCGAAAAATCACCAAAGGGGGTTTTACCCACCAAATAGGGGTTTTCGAAAACACAATTTCTAGCTTTGACTGACATGTGTATGCTTTTACTGCATTAGGAGCTGCTTGGCTATCTGAGAAGATACAGATTTTGGCATACCTGTATTTTCTAGTCAAACAAATATATGTACATGTTAGCTTGCTTGAAAAACTGTAGGCCACTGTCCCATTGAAATTGACATGTCGATTCCTGGTCCAGTAATACCAGCTCCCGTAGATTTACCGATTTTAGATCCATCGGTATAAAACACGAGTGATCCTGGACGAGTTTTGGGACCACCTTCTTTCCATCCGTTGCGATTGAATTCAATCACTTTGAAGGGAACACTGAAGTTAGTCTTTGTTTCCATCCAATTTTCATTCATGCTTACTATAGTGTTCAGTTGAAAATCTTTCAGGATTTGTAAATGCCCTGTGAGATCTCCTTCTAGAAAATGTTTTATACGTTTCAGCCTACGAGCACCTTTTTCCGCTTCAAGTTGCACATATTGGTGCAAAGGTAGAAGGTATAAAAGAGCATCTAGGGCTTTGGAAGGTGCGCTAGGCATTGCTCCAGTTATTGATAAGCATGCCAGACGTTGTGGTTTATCGAGCTTTTTCTGAGCTGATATTTGTGTAGTTTTAGGCCACCACACTAGCGAAGCATATGTTAGTCTGGGTTTCGCCATTGCCGAGTAAATTCAGTGAATCATTCTCGGTTTTGGTCTCCACTTTTTCCCGAATATACTACTACAACTCCAGAGCGCAGTCTGGTCTTTAGATATTGCATACTCCAGTTGGTCGTTCCAATTTAGTTTTTGGTCAAGCATGACACCTAAATATTTGGTTCGTTTCGAAAGCTCCAATTGTACATCTCCCAATCTAAGAGGTGGAATCTTATGCTTTCTTTTTCTGGCAAATGGAATTATGACTGTTTTTGAAGGATTACCACTTAGTCCTTCCAAGTTGCACCTTTAGAGTGCGTTTATAAGGGCTGTTTGCGTTCTATTGGAAATAGTATACTCACATTTACCCCTCACTAAGATGATCATGTCATCAGTAAAACCAATGACTTCGTATCCTAAATTAGCTAGGTTATTAACTCGTTAAGCCCCACATCGGTCCGATCTAGCTGGACCGACAGTAGACTTTTCGTTTGAAGAGCGTCGGCATTAGGAACGGCCACAACAAATTTACAAAATGATATTTGGAAAAGTCCACTATCGATTCGCTGGGACCGACGTGGGCCAAACGTAAACATCAATATCGTCGACAACTAGGGACCACAACAGAGGAGACAGAACTTTGCCTTGAGGGCAACCTCTAGTTTGTTTCGTTCTTAGAGTAGATCCTTCTAATTTAGCTATTATTAGTCGGTTGGTTAGAATGGCATGTATCCAGTTGGTGATGCACATGTCAAAACTACATTGCTTTATGTATAGAGTTGTAGGATGCATTATCAATATCAAGAAAAGCTGTAAGTGAGATTTCTTTAGCATCAAAAGACTTCTCTATATTTGAAATTAACGTGTGAAGCGCTGTTTCAGTTGATTTATTTCCTTGGTAGGCAAATTGAAATTTGTTCAATGGTCTCCTATTCAAATATGATGATTTGATATGGAGATCAATGACCTTTTCCATAATTTTTAAGATGACAGATATTAGACTAATTGGTCTATATGCTTTGGGAGTCGCTCAACCCTTGCTTTCGTGAAGACCACCCTAGCCAATTCACTAGCTCTTTTCTCGTCTCTGATTAGACAAGATTGAGCTGTATTGAAGACCTGTGCGTGTCCGGAAATCAATTGGATTGAGCTTGGGAAGTGTGTTTCCATCATGATACTAAGTGCTTCCTGGGAATCGGTTGTATATTGACCATTTCCTTTTTTCAGACTACCAAGTCCGTAGGTGTGATCCTTTATGAAGTCCTGCTACAACAGGTAAACTTTCTACCTGTTCGCAGGTGAACTTCCAATCCCTTCTCTTAGACTTACGAATTTCTTTGTTATATTCTGTTTTTGTAATCTGTCCAATCACAGGTATTTTTTGCTTTGATGAAGAGTTTTCTAGACAATTTTATAAGCCTTTCAAGTTTTTGTTCCACCAAGATGCATCCTTGCTTGAAGTTTTTTTTGCTTCAGTAACTATCCCAATTTGTTTTTCTCGGATTTCTGAATTGTTCGATCAAAAGATCACCAGAATCATAATTAAACATTATATGTTTATGATCAGATAGAGATTCTTCTTTTGTCACATGCCAATTTTGTATCTGAACTGATAGTTTAGAACTGCACAGTGTTAGGTCAAGAACTTCTTGTCTAATAGAGTTAACAAATGTTGGGTCGTTTCCTTGGTTACAAATGTTTATTCAAGCCAAATGTCTTGAAATTGCATGAAACGTCGAGATCTAGTGTCATCTCGATTTTGACGTAGAACTACGTCTTTCATTAAGAGTGCCAAATCAGAAAACAGGTCACGTTTTTATGAAATAAAGTTAACAGTAATAACTATGTTTGCCGCGAACGGATTTTGGTGAATTACATACTAAACGAATTGGAAATTCCGTAAGATTTGTTTAATATGCTATACATTAGAATCCCCTGGTTTGTAAATGGTTCAAATTTATGAAAACTTTAAGCGTTTCCATTTTCTCATACATTTGTTCTGCCCATTGTGTGCTTTCCCGAACAGAGCTGTCAATAACGAGCAACTTATCGACGACCAACGAAGGGGAAATCGTAGGATTTAAAGTCTCCGTGAACAAAGAAAAAGTAGAAGAATGAAGGGGAATACTTGCCTAGAGTATAAACAGTGAATCTCGCTGAGGCAAACTTTCATTCGGCATCGAACTGTTGAGCAATCCAGTTCACTTTGCTTTCGCTGCGCTTCGATCTAAGATTGGACCCCACCAGTGGTAATCCAACTTGGATATCGTCGTTTGGTGTTTCTGTTCGTTTTTCGCGTTATTCGTATCGTGTGTTTTTTTCCGCGTCATAAATTGGACACTGTGTGATGAGCAAGAAGAAGAAGAAGAAGAAGGCAGGCTCGAGCCCTGCAAAAAACGAACGCAATAAAATTTCGAGGCAAGCGTCATCTAATGATGCACGTGATGTTGGTGCAGAGAAAAGCGCTCGCACTGAACCGAGCCTTCGCGAGTGTGACACCGCATCAAACAACAGCGAAGTAGGCGACTTCGGCGCGTCGGTCGAAAATGTAAGTGCCGTTACCCAGACAGCAACCAAAATCAAGCTCCCCTCGCTGGTGGTGAAGGCGGTCGCTCTTGACAAACTCATCAGCGAATTCGCATCGATAGGTGTTACGACAGAGTACAAGCTGTGTGGCATAATTAAGGCTTTTTCCAAGCAGTTAACATTGTTTGTTTTCCGTCATCATAAGGGCTTCGTTGGCGCCTTTTAGAAGGCATCAATGCATTAAACTAACGTTATGGCGAAGCAGGCGTTAAGGTTGTGCGCCAAAAATTATTTGGGGAATACCAAGCATCTTGAATGTCTTACTGAAATGTTATAAGTTATTTGGTTCGCGTGCCAGGATTGCATTTGCTCGATTTTCTCGTGATTTTTCGTTTTTCAAAAAAAACTCAAATTTTAACGTTTGTGACACCAGTAAATAAAGTCCGAATGAGCTAACATTTTGCATAGGGTATATTATCGTGCAAATCAACATGTCGTAGCAAGTTCCGAATGAAAAATCGAGATGATTATTTTTATTGGCACCCAAAACCATACTTTCCGTTTCGTTTGACAAAAAAATTTCTTTCGATATGTCACTAGATCTCGAGGTTCCTGCAATGTTAAGACATTTAGCATCAAAATTTTTTTTTCGAAAACCCCGATTTTCCCCTTGGGTGATTTTTCGATTTTCAAAAAACTCAAACTTTGACCGCTTTGTGCCACTCTCCCTTAAGTCCGATTGAGCTGATATTTAGCATAGGGTGTTTTTTCGAGGGGGTGAACATTTTTAATGGGGTAACTTTTTGAAATTCGAGATGACCATTTTCATTGGCACCTTAATGAATAGCATTCACAACATAACAAGAGTCAAACGATTTCAAACGCTGAGAAATGCTACGGTTAACTGGAACATATTCGATGTTATTTTTCATTCATGCATATTTCACAGGTGGGCACTTGATTCCAGCGGTTCCTTTCGCTGGCAGAATGAAAGCAAACGTTTTTCTCCCCACATTTTCGCTGAACTCTGCTCCGATTTGAATAATAAACATATTTCCCACCAACGAATGACGAAAGTTTGGATGAATGCAAAATATTGTTCTTCATCGTCCACACGGCGAAACAATAATAATTGCAGCAGGAAGCAATAACGGCTGCCTGCTCTGCTTTCCATTCCACTTTCAGTGCACTCGGTCATGCCCCAATGGTCAATGGAAATCTGATTGGATTTACAGTAACGGAACTATACACAAAAGTAAAAACTTGTTCTGGGTCGAGAGCATCCACTATATACCATGCAGAAACAGAGGCGCGGTAAGCTCATGGTGCACCGTAGGTCAAGTGACCGGCAATGCTCTTCAACTATAAACCGATTTTCCGCTGGCAGTTCTTGTAGCAATGAAGAGCAGATAACCACAATCGCTGGAGAATGACATTACAAACTGCGTCTCTTCATTTCGGCAAATTTGTACCAATAATTATTTGCGTACGAAATTCAACGATTTTGTGAGTGGTTAACATAAAATTAATTTGGATTTGAAATGGTCAATTAACAAATTCTTGGCAAAACTTGTTACCATCACAACTTAATTTAATTGAATGTTATATTCAATCAAATTGAATTACCCTCGGTGCCCGATATCAACCACATTTCCGAAGCCTGTATCGTCGCCGCAGGATACTTTTCAGGCCCCAACGCAAAAGCTGGTGGTTGCGTTTCGCGCCAGAGTGATTGTGCATGGGAACATTACGATAATGACAGTTATTATCTTGTTTGTATGACGCCGTTAAGTTTTCCATACACACCACCCATAATACTTCCCTGCAGAGATTTTCAAATGGGAATGTTTCACGGATATGGTTGGAGACAAACTTTTTTCCCGTTTTATTTCCCGTTCGGTGGTGGATGAACAAAACTGCTGCTGCAGGCATCGCACAGAGACAATGCACGGGAAACATCGGGTTTGTCCTACTGGATGGTCGGTCCACTCCTTTGGGATCGGTTTTATACCATGCAATTGTAGCTAACGCTCGTTAATGAGTGTGCAGTTACCTTCGGGGAAATAAGCGAAGCAGATAATTATAATTTAATGATAGACTAGTGGAAATGGCGCTGTTCACAAATATTACTTTTGTACATATTTAGTTAATTTGCCAAACAAAATAATTCAGAAATTATCGGCTTCCGCTCTCATTTGTTTCCTTCGCGAAAATACGGTTGGATGAATAACGAAATCAAATGATACTGCAAAATTCATCAACCAATGCCGACCATACTGATCATCGGTGTCTCACTAGAATTTGGTGAATTGAATTTCCATGAATGTGAATTGTTATTGGAAAACAAACGCTTGAGCGGTTGCTGTGCATTTCATACAACAAACAGGATGTTCGCTCGTCGAATTTCGGGGAAATCGTAATTATCGTGTTTTCCGCGCATATTGATAACCGATTGTTTAACAAATTTTCGGTATTTCGAAGCCTCATTTTTATGAGCCTTTTATGTCCTCGCTAATTGACGGAAATTGAGTTTTGATGACATACGCAATAGACTGTAAGTGAATTACTACTTTTATCTACATCTTTTCATCTACAGTCACCGCATGTTTCGTTATTCTCCATGCAATCCTCTCGGTAATAAGGAATCGAACCAATGAAATGTGGCAATGTTTTTACTATAGTAGACTTTATATTGTATAATAATTTTATTTTCTTCTAAATTATTCAAATCAAAATTTAAATATAATAAATTGCCTGCCTTACCAAGAAACTGTAATACACCATTTTCACAGTTCAAAATCATCAATATAAGCTCGAAGTGTACAGTCATAATCCTGGAAAATAATAACAATTTAATCAATGAAAACAACATTTTTCAAATTTATATAGTTTTCAAGTAAATAAATCGTTCGAATTCGCTCTAATCAATATTTGCCACCTGTTTGTAACACACTTTTTTTTTCTCAGGTTCGTATAGCCTCTCTATTGAAAATAGCAATTATCAACAATCCATTCTACCATACAGTAAATTTCCCACAAACTAAAGCAGAATATTGGCAAATCGAACGAAGCCGCAATTGAATCGACAACTGTGTTGCGACAGTCAATTTGCTAAATGTTCTTGAATAATTAATCAATTGCAATCTGGATGCTCCCGTGGTTAGCTGCGTTGATGCTGGGAGTGAATGGAGTTTAGGGTTCGCTTACCACTCGTATTTGTGTTCCACGGTGGCATGTTCAAAGAAGCATCTCGTAGAAGTAGAAAGACACATGGCACTCTCTGAACGTTCCGTTCAAGAACACCGACAAACCTTAAGTACTGAATACATATTAGAAACTGAAGCGAGTGCTGTTACATTGAGACAACCATGTTCCTAACCGTCATTATTGCCATCGGAGAGGAGAAGAAACTGGAGTCAGCCCATCTGTTTTTTCTCCCACTGTTTTGCTAACCTTTTATTTTGATTCAATTTATATATTGACCGTTCCTATCAATAAATCAATATAGAGTGTTTGAAAGAAATACTAAAGCAAACACAATCGATAGTCGAGGGCATATTGGAGCAAATGGAAGCAATTTGAAAAGATCAGTAAAGCAAAACATTGCGAAATGACATACACCGGTTGAAGCTAGTAAATGTCAGTAATCAATGGGCGTATGGACTTTTGTTCGTGGGTAAAAATGCATACTGTAGAATCCTTCAATTTTCGTGCAGGTGCAGGTGACATGCAATGTTCTTTTTCAATAATTTAATTCAAAACTGTATTACTCGCTTTTAACCCGCCTGTACTCTTGCGCAAGATCATAACTTGTATACTGGCGCAGGGTGTCACAGACCGTGCGTGCCTCTGAAATACTGCTATTCTATACTTTTTAGGCGTTATTGGTATTTATTTAATTGAATTGAAAAACCCATGTAATTTACCCGGTGCGCGAGCATAGGAGGGCTAATTAAACTTATGAAGATGCATGTTTCCTTATCTATTGACGATAAATAGTGAATTTATCTTTTTGCACGTCATTAGGGCCTCTTTCGAATGTGACAGTTTCGAGAAAAATGTTTATGACATTTCAATTCCTTCATTCAAATCCATTTTCAAACAGTAACAATAATTAATTAATAATTGTAATCATAATGTCGTATCAACAGAAGCAAAAAATATGCTTCAATTATTGATACTTTATTGTACGAAAAATCAATGAAAAAAACATTCGAAGTAGACAAAATATATAAAACGAATGCATTCAATAATAAAAGAGCATATTTTTTTCATTAGATCCAATTGAAGTTAGATCCTTTTGCATCGAAAGCGTCTATCGAAAAAGTTAAGCATTATGAGTGAAGCCCCTTTTTCAACATGATTTTTATGTGTTTTTTTTTTGTATTGTTAGTAGTTTTTGTTAATGTATTGATAGATGGTTAAGTTCTCAAACGAAAAAAAAAACAATGAAAAGTTTGTTTACATTTTCGAGATATGTTTTTTTTTTTGTACATGAATAATGTATTTATTAACAGTCGCACAGACTGTAATTTCTTAAAACTATGATAAACTTCTTATTCTATTTTAAAATGCGTTTTTCGTCAGGCTAAAGTCGTACTCGTGACAAAGAAAATTGAACTGGCGAAGGCAAGAATCGAACGGATTGTTATAGCCATAGTTCGTTCTATGGTATGGCACTGCTAATAGTGAGGAGTTCCGAAATCGTCAAGGAGGAATGTAGAACGGGATCTGTGCGAGCAATTCAGCACAGTCCATAGATTCTCTGAGAATGTCGAATATAAATAATCGCTGCATCGTGGACTCGTCTAGCTGATAGTGTTTCCAGTCCCATGAGCTGGCATCTGTCTGGGTACGGATGAAGGTTGGTTGCATCGTTCCAAGGAAGTAGCCTAAGAGCGAAGCGCAAAATATTTTCTGAACCCGCTCGATAGATATAACAGGAGCAGTGTGCTAAGGGGACCAAACAGGCGCAGCATACTCCAGCATGCTACAAACTAGCGAACAATAAAGTGTTTTCAGTGCATTTACCGTTTTGTCTCATATTCCGAACAGTCTCAAATTCCAAACACTTCATTTTTAAATATGAACTAGCTAACCCGGTAAACTTCGTCTCGCCCAAAATTTGTTTTTTGTTATGAATACATTCAAACATTCAAGTTTTCTTACTAAGCGCAAGTCCATGAGTCCAATCGCAGAATTATTCATTGATTGATCTTCTAATCGACCCCGTACCTTTCACTAAAAAATTCCTAGTACTTCTACCAAAACTCATCAATAGATTATAAGATTATTTTCAGACACAATTCTCGTTCAAGATTTTTCAACCACTTGCAAATAACATGTTTCTCCGTTACATGGAATAAATGTTTGAAACAGAAAATATGATAGAATAAAGACAGACCCCATCCTCTCTTCTCCCCTTAGAGATGGGAGGGGAGTGTCCATTCACCATAGAAACGTTTCGTGCCCCCTAAAATCTTCACTTGCCAAATTTGGCTCCATTTGCTTGACTAATTTTCGAGTTATACAGAAATTTGTTTTTCATTTGTATGACAGCCCACCCTGAAAGAGGGGGAAGGAGTGTCGAACCACCATAGAAACATTTATTGCATCCTAAAACCTCCACATGCCAAATATGGTTTCGTTTGCTTGATTGATTCTCGAGTTATGCAGAAATTTGTGTTTCATTTGTATGGCGGCACCCCTTTAGAAGGGGGGGTGGAGTATCTAACCACCGTAAAAATATTTATTGCACCCTAAAACCTTCACAGGCCGAATTTGGTTTCGTTTACTTGATTAATTCTCGAGTAATGCAGAAATTTGTGTTTCGTTTGTATGGCAACCCCTCCTTAGAGAAGGGGGTGGAGTGTCTAACCACCATAGAAACATTTATTGGACCCCTACATATGCCTAATTTGGTTCCATTTGCTTGATTAATTCTCGAGTAATGCAGAAATTCGTGTTTCATTTGTATGGCAGCCTCCCCCCCTTAAAAGAGGGGGGGAGGAGAATCCAACCACCGTAAAAACATTTATTGCACCCTAAAACCTTCACATGCCGACTTTGGTTTCGTTTGCTTGATTAATTCTCGACGAATGCAGAAATTTGTGTTTCGTTTGTATGGCAGACCCCCTTAGAGAGGGGGTGGAGAGTCTAACCACCATAGAAACATTTATTGCACCCTAAAATTTCCATATGCCTAATTTGGTTCCATTTGCTTGGTTAATTATCGAGTAATGCATAAATTCGTGTTTCATTTGTATGGCAGCCCCCCTAAGAGAGTAGTTTCCGAGTCCATAAGAATCAGACATCCGAGATTTCCGAGTCCATAAGAATCAGACATATAGGCTTCATTTTGACATCATTTACAGGTATCAATACAGCCTATAATTTGTAAAATTAGAAATTTGCAAAAAAGTGATAGTCAAAACCAATGATAAAATGTTTGCGTTAGCAAGTTCCGTAAAAAACAAGCATCGTTCATTTTTCAGTTTTTGTAGTAGTTTCAACTGGTTTGATTGCTGTTTTCATGTTAAGTGCTAGAGAATATAAGAACCTACAATATCTGAGTGAAGAAAATGATATTTTATGCAGAAATCTTCATTCAAATTAATATTGAAGTAGTGTTCGGAATATGAATAAAATTTCTACGCATGATTTCAATTCCGAACACTTCATTTTCAAATGTAAATTTACTGAACTTTAATGTTATAAATAATTGACTAATCAAAATCCTGAAATTCTTTGGGTTATAGCTTTCATTTTAACATCATTTACCGGTATCGATACAGCCTATAATATACAATGTTGAGCATTTGCAAAAAAGTGACAGTTAAAACCAATGATTAAATTTTTACGTTAGCAAATTCTGTAAACAACAATCATCGTTAATTTGTCAGTTTTTGTAGTTTTTTCAACTATTTTGTTTTTTGTTTTCATAGTTAGTGCTAGAATTTGTACTAATCTACAATAAATGGATGAAAAAACGATATTTTATGCAGAAATCTTCATGAAAATAAGTGTTCGGAATATGAATCAAGTTTCTACGCATGATTCAAATTGCGAACACATCATTTATCAATCTGAGTTTACTGAACTTTAATGCAAATACAATCAATATTTACGATATTGTGAGTATAACATTTTTCCAAAGTAAATAAATTTTTCCAAAAAAGACTAGCTAATTGACTTTAATTTGATATATCGATCATATGAATCGGCCCAGTAGTTCAAAAGTTTAATTTTTTTTTTTAAAAATGCATCTTTGCTGTTCGGAATTTGAGACAAAAGTGATTAAACATATTTTTAGTTTTTCACCATGAATGTGTATTTGTAAATCAATTTCATTGTAGCCAAATTAAAAAGAAGGCTCTATAGTATCCAAAAACCAATTTAATTTCGCGAAAGAGTACCATTTTGAGTAATGAGACACTGTTGGCCATCGAAGCTTAAGTGTTCGGAATTTGAGACAAAACAGTACATCTGTAAACTCCGCTGCGTGGCGTCGTATGAAGCCTAGTACGAAAAAAGCTTTCGCAGTTATAGCGACCACGTGCTTACCGAATCCGAGTTTGCAGTCGATTGTGACTCCAAGGTCTTAGATGGACGATACACGTTCCAATACTTCCGTTTCCATCATGTATTGATGACTGACAGGACTTTGACAACGTCTGAAGGAAATGACTTTGCATTTATTACTGTTCACACGCATCCCATTGTCGCTACACTGTGCCAACATAGTGATGATCTGCTGCCTGGAGCGCATAATAATCTGAAGGCGAATCGATGGTGCGGAAGATTTTTAGGTCGTCGGCGAATGAAAGTTTAGACGAAGAAAGCAGAAACTACAAGTCGTTAATAAACATGTTGAACAACATCGGCCCAAGAACGCTGCCCTGCGGTACTCCAGATGTGATGTTCAAGACACGGAATCGAGTTGAGTATAGGGTGACATATGCGGTTCTGCCACACAAGTACGAGGAAACCCAACTCGTAAGTGAATCTGGAAATCCCATGGTTTCAACTTCGCGATGAGAAGGACATGCGGAACCGTGTCGAATACTTTCGCGAAATCAACATATACTGCATCAACTTGTCCTCTCTCTTCTACTTCGCGAGACAAGGAGTAACGTAGCACATGAGAGCAGATTAGCACATTAAATGTTGTAGATGATGCCTCATGAACCCGTGATGGCCTTCAAAAATAATGGGAGACATCAGGCTATACAAAACGCTGTGCACCAGTCTTTCGAATACTTTGCCAATGCAGCATAGTATTGTAACACCACGATAATGTTTCACCATCTTGCAGCTACCAGATTTGTGGGTGGGGACGATGTAAGTAGCTTTCCAGGCATCCGGAAAGATCATTTGGCGAAGTGACTGGTTGACTGGAATGGATCATATACGAGGTCAGTTCAAAAAGTATCGCGACTTTTGAATATTACAGATTACGCAGATTAGGTACTTTTGGTTTCGGATTTTTTGTGACATTATGTTGGTATTCATGTCTCTCGCTTATGCTGACAAGTTCGGCAATTCTGAATTTTCAGGTAATTTTTGACAGTTGCACTCGTCTTCGATTTTTGTATATTCAAAAATGGTTTTAATTATTGATTGTAATTATGGGATTGTATCTAGGACACAACCACATTTTCGACGCAGAACCACGGAATTATATTATTCCATCTGCTTGTTTATCACTTCGGATATTTTTTCAGAATGCATCGAAATTTTCTAAATAACTTTTTGGTAAATTTCTGGATACTCTTCCATATCCGCACTAGCCCAAAAATTTCCATTTGCTACTGGCATCTTCTTTGTCGTAACACACTTTGATACAGAGGGTTTCCTCTGCATCGAGGGTATGTAGCCAATGTGAACGAAAGTACACTGCTGTTAGGCAATATCTTCCATTCGTTCCATTCCCGTATCGAGCTGTGTGTGTATATGTGTGTGAGCTCAACATTAAGCATGAATGAAGTTCGTTCGTTGTGTCTTGTTTCCTAGCTCGTTCGCAACTATGATTTCATTCCATTCCATTCCACATTTGGTTTAAACTTCTTCGGTTCATTCGTCTCTAGTGCTGAGAAGGGCCCCTATGGAAAGAAACTCTACTCCATACTCGTTTTTCACCTACTTAAGAAAGACAACACATTCCCGCTCGACGCTCGTCGGCAACGATGTTGCTCCTATGATGGCTTATTTACCGTTTTGTCTCATATTCCGAACACTTAAGCTACACTTAAGCCATTGAACAGTGTCTCATTACTCAAAATGGTACTCTTTCGCGTAATTAATTTGATTTTTGGATATAATAGAGCCTTATTTTTCATTTGACTACAATAAAATTGATTTACAAATACATATTCGTGAGCTTGAGCTTGGGTAGACTGTACAATTCATAGTTGCTCTCTGTGATTGACCTGAACCAACCAAATTGCACAAAGAACACACAGAATGACCCTTTTGACTAGCAAATCATTCTCGTTTTGCAATTTTTGGTGATTCGAGCTTTAAGTGGTCAATAACGACGCCGGCCACGTCCTTAGAGTTACCAGAAAAAGGGAAGAAATATTAGTATGATATTCGCCGCCCGAAGGCCAGAAGAGTCGCCTCTATAGCGTGGTTCCCTAGCGTTTATCATGGAAGGGAAAGTTGTTAGTTGATTTACAAATACATATTCGTGGTGAAAAACTAAAAATAAGTTTAATCACTTTTGTCTCAAATACCGAACACTATTTTTGTCACTGACTCATATTCCGAACAGCATAGATGCAACTTTTAAACTACTGGACCGTTTCATATGCAGCTATTCCATGCCAAACCGATATAGTGCTTCTCAGGATTTCTTCAAAAGCGGTAGTTTTGTTCTTTATCGCAAATTATTAGACCCGTTTATTAGGTTATTTATTTTTTTGTTAGGGTGACCATTTCCATTTTAGAGTGGTCCAAAAAATCCATTTTAACGCATTTTTGCCAAAAATGACCTTTTTCTAAAATTCATAACTTTCGAACCACTGGACCAATTCAGATGTTCGACATATGTTCGACATATTAAATCATTTTATTAAATCATATATTAAGCCAATTAGCTGGTCTTTTTTGGAAAAATACTACAGCTGCAGAAAATTTTAATTGTGTTTTTTGTTATTATTGATTTTATTTGTTTTCTATAGTTTTCATGGTCTCGGGACTAAAGGCATTATATTTTTTTATATTTTTTCTGGAAAGCTGAGGATTTTTCACATAACATATCTCGAAACCCTTTTTTTCGCAAAATTGACTTTTTTCAAAAATTTATTACTTTTGAACTACTGGACGGATTCATATGATCGACATATCAAATTAAAGCCTACTAGCCTTTTTTGAAAAAATAACACATTTGCCAATTAATTCGATTATAGTCACATACATCCAGTCTAGTCGCATAGAAATATGGAACGAAAACTGAGAACATGTTAACTTTGAAAATCAACGAAAAATAACACCTCCCTGGTATTCGGATATATTTTGTGAAAAAAACCAGACCACACAATTTTTTTCAAGAGATTTCATTTTCATGAAAATTCTCCATATTAACCCTGAAACGGATTTACTTAAATATATTCCGTAATTTCCTCCCTTCCATAATAATTTTCAAGTGTTCTGTGGCGTTATGCCAAGTTCACATCATTCAGTTTTGACCCTTTGCGGTCGTTTGTCTGCTCTCAGCCACCACAGCAAGGAAGTAGTAGTCTTGTATTTTATGCAATTATATATCAATTCATACATTTTCTAAAATAATTTTAATGTATTGTGCATTTGTTCACGAATCCAAACGGTACTCCTATGAATAATACATAATGATAATCAGTATAAATAAAAGTTGTCACTCATGCTTGGGTGAAGGTTAATGAAAAACTCCATGTATTGCGGCAAAGAGCATTGTTCTGTATGTACAAACAAAAAGATAAAGAGCGGAAGACGTCAAACTAATTATTTTTGAGATACATGCGAACACCTGAACTGTATTTTAGAGACTTTTTCGAAAGATATCATACGCATCATCTCTCTCTCTCTCTCTCTCTCTCTCTCTATATATATATATATATATATATATATATATATATATATATATATATATATATATATATATATATATATATATATCTGTTTTTCTCTCTGTCTGATTTTCATGTACTCGAAAACTACTGAACCGATCGACATGAAAATCGGTGTATAGGGGTTTTTGGGGTCGAGGAAGGTTCTTATAAAAGTTCGAGACCCCTCGCTCCTCTCTAAGGAGGGGATGCCATACAAATGAAACACAAATTTCTGCATTATTCGAGAATTAATAAAGCAAACGAAACAAAATTTGGTATGTGTATGTTTTGGGGTGCAATAAATGTTTCTATGGTGGTTAGACACTCCTTTCCCTTCTCTAAGGGAGAGCTGCCATACGAATGAAACACAATTTTCTACATACCTCGAAAACCAATCAAGCAAATGAAGCCAAATTTGGCATGTGAAGGTTTTAGGGGACAAGAAACAATTCTATGGGGAGTAGACACTCCTCCCCCCTCTCTAAGGGGGAGCTGCCATACGAATGAAACACAAATTTCTGCAAAACTCGAGAACTAATCAAGCAAAAAAAAGATCAATTAGAATTAGAAGATCAATCAATGAACAGTTCTGCGATCGGACCCATGAACGTTAGAAAACGTGAATGTGATAACGAAAAATAAATTTTGGGCGGGACGAAGTTTGCCGGGTCAGCTAGTAGCATATATATTTCTTATATGAAAACAATACATTGAAACACAATTTTTAGTAAATACTTATCTCAAGTTTACATAAAAATTAATAAATCTTGTTCATCTTCCATGATTTCACAAATTATACAAATTCTGCATATAATCTCACAAAGTTATACATCACTGCTTTTTCAAGCAAAAATAATCCCGACCGTAAAGTGTTAAATCAGACTTTGGCATGAACTGTACAATAATTTAAATAATGCGATGTTAACTTATTGCACAGCTGTTAAGGAATATATAAATTGTTGTGATAAACCGTTGATTTGTGAATAAAAAGTAATCATAATTGATAACATGATGGTGTGAAATACATCGAATAGTAATTTTTTCGCGAATAAAAACTCATAAATTTATTTTTAAATTATCGAAACATTCTCATAATTTCGACCTCGTTGTTGCATCAAGTGCGCTGGTGGGAACAAATCTGTGAAATTCGATCGAAATCAAGACTGAAACTGCCCTGAAGGAGCAGATTTGCTGCCTGCCTGCCACCCCAGCAATAATACTGACAAATTGACCTTTATGAAGTCACGCGATGCGATGACAGTGATAAAATATAATACACTTATTTGAGCATCCTGGCACCTTTTCCCCGGCCATACTCAATAAATAATCATTTGGGACGAAGCATTCGCCAGATATGGGTCTCTCCGTTCGCACTTTTGTGGAACAAAATTGAAATTAATCGTACTGAGTAAATACCCTCTGCTTTTCATAGGATTTTTGCTGACCATTTCGGGACGGTGGGAGACAATCGGTAGCAATTATTGCTAATTTTTTGAGCGGATTTGGGAGAAATAAAATTTATAGCGCTACAATTATGAACTGATGATAAGTGATAGGAGTTAAAACAGTTCCAGTGGATTCGAAACAATACAATGGGTTCATCATTTTGCAATCAGCAATATTATTCATTATACAACTTTCCGTCGCGCTGATGTTGACAATAACAACTGACTGAAAAGCATGAATCTCATGCAATAGCAATAGTTGGATATGTACGTAGCAACTTCGCTAACGTTACCGCACAATTGCGGAAAACTCATTATTTTCCAACGATTCTCATATATCTCCCATTCCAAACATTTCTGAAGGTCACATCTATGATGTATTCTCAGAACGTGTGAACACATTTTCTTCCTGGATGGCAGAGGAACGCATGAAACCGAATGAATGTTAGTTTCTGTTGAGGGCGCTATGGCAATACTATTATCACTATTTGATCAAAGTTTTTTTTTCGATATCAAAATTTAACAAAGTTCCTACCGTAAACAAACATTGTACAAGTGCTTTCCCTCCGATAGATTCGACCCGCAATCAACGAGAATTCATTGTATTACGACTAATCCTTGTGATTGGATTTAATTGGGTGGACCACTTCGGATAACCACTACCCGGCAGGCAATAAATTCGGACCTATTGACGCCTGCCACCAGCAATAGCTATTATGCTGTGGTTCGTTAGTAGAAATTAATTAGACTGACGGTCTCAGTCACACGTCAACCCACTAAATTGGATAAGCTAGCGCTAAGATACGACCGCTCGCTTCTACTTCTACAGAAAACGGAATGAATGACGGAGCTCGGGTGAAATCGGGTTAAAAATGGAATCGTACTTTTTTTTTATTAAATCGTTTATTTTTACAGGCTCAGTTACATAAGTTTAAAGGAGCCAAACTCCTATCTGTATTTTTACAAGAATATGTAAACATTTTTCATTAATTCTAATGTTAATGAAGTAGAGAACCGATTACTCGCGGTTTGCTCGAGTTCAGGAGGGTGACATTTTTTTTTCAGGAAAAGGAAGGGATATAAGGATATGTTGACAATGTTCAAACTCACATTCGCACTCACATTCATCATACTCAATTCTTAAGCCTATCTTATATCTAATATGTATCTACATTTCACCTTATTCTATTGTTAGTAAGAAGGGATTTGATTTCTCGCGAAGGAAAAGGAAAAGGAGAATATAAGGATATAAGGACAATCACACACGAAGATCGATAGCTTTTAGGAAGACATATATTTGGGACATGTGATCAAGGTCTAACCGAGCCAACACATCACTCACTGGCATATTGGGCTGCTTTCCTCTGGCCCGAAGAGAGTTCTCTAAATTCGATCTGGCAACAAGATACACTTCGCACGACCAAACAACGTGTTCGATGTCGTGGTAACCTTGGCCACAAGCACAGATTTTGCCATCGGCAAGATTAAAACGAAAGAGTAGCGCGTCTAACGAACAGTGATTGGACATGAGTCGAGAGAAGGTGCGAATAAAGTCCCGACTCAAGTCCAGACTTTTGAACCATGGTTTGAGACTAACCTTAGGGATAATCGAGTGAAGCCGCCGATCCAATTCATCTTCTTTACACTTACGTTGCCAGTTAGCGATAGTATTTTTACGGACTAAAGAATAAAATTCATTGAAGGCGATTTGACGCTGATAAATATCGCCTTCAATTGCACCTACCTTTGCCAATGAGTCAGCCCTCTCATTACCCGGAATTGAGCAATGTGAGGGACCCAGACAAAGGTAATGACATAGCAGCGTCTGGTTAAAGCTCTCAAAATTTCTCGTATTCTCTCAAGGAAGTACGGCGAGTGCTTTTCCGGCCTCACTGAACGGATAGCTTCGACAGAGCTAAGACTATCCGTTGCAATGTAATAGTGTTCAACAGGTCGTGAGGCGACACTGTCCAGCGCCCAGTGTATTGCTGCCAATTCAGCAATATACACTGAGCAAGGATTCTGAAGAATGTGGGAGGTGCTAAAAAATTCGTTGAACACTCCAAATAGAAGACCCATCAGTAAAGTACATATTATCACAATTGATACGCCCATATTTTGCATTGAAGATCGTAGGAACGATCCCCGATCGATGATAATCTGGAATTCCATGGATTTTCTCCTTCATAAACAGATCAAAATGTACAGAGGAATTGATGTAGTCAGGAAAACAAACACGGTTGGGAATATACGAAGAAGGAACAACCAGCATGGAGATGAATTCATGATATGAGCTCATGAATCCAGAATGAAAATTTAGCTCGATAAGCTGCTCGAAATTTCCGATCACCAATGGGTTCATACACCGGATGAGGAACCGAAGAGATAATAAATTGAAGCGATCTTTTAGTGGGATTACGCCTGCCAAAACCTCGAGACTCATGGTATGCGTTGAGGGCATACATCC
This sequence comes from Toxorhynchites rutilus septentrionalis, assembly GCF_029784135.1. Taxonomy (NCBI): domain Eukaryota; kingdom Metazoa; phylum Arthropoda; class Insecta; order Diptera; family Culicidae; genus Toxorhynchites; species Toxorhynchites rutilus. The sequence goes on along the minus strand of NC_073745.1, from coordinate 216,593,852 downwards.
CAACGCAATACGGAGACAAAGATACTGAATTCGCTCGAGTTTAATGAGGTGTGTTTTGGCAGCTGATTGAAAACAGAAACTGCCATACTCCATCACTGAGAGAATAGTTGTTCGATACAACATAATAAGATCTTCGGGATGGGCTCGCCACCAGGTGCCGGTAATTGTAAGGAGAAAGCTTACTCTTTGTTAAAATTTTTTACTCAGATACCTAATATGGCCCCCAAGTACATTTACAGTCGAACCAGACCCCAAGATACTTGAATGACATAGCATGAGTGATCGGTTTACCCAAAAGTTGAAGCTTTGGTTTTGCTGGTTTATGCTTCCTAGAAAAAACCACCATCTCTGTTTTCTCCGTGGAGAATTCGATCCCTAGCCCAATGACGCAGGTTGAAAAATTGTTCAAAGTATCTTGTAAGGGTCCTTGCAGGTCGGATTCGTTTGATCCTACGACAGACACCACTCCATCATCTGCAAGTTGTCTTAGGCTGCAATTTTGTGTAAGGCAATTGTCGATGTCGCTTACATAGAAGTTGTACAAAAGGGGGCTTAAACATGAGCCCTGAGGGAGGCCCATGTAAGAGACCCGACTCACTGCCGAATCTCCGTGAGAAAAATTCAAATGTTTCTCACAAAGCAAGTTATATAACATGTTATTCAATAGAGGCGGCAGACCCCGAGAGTTTAATTTGTCTGACAAAACCTCTATCGAAACAGAATCAAAGGCCCCCTTTATGTCCAAGAATACTGAAGCCATTTGTTTTTTTCCGGCGTAAGCCATTTGAATTTCTGAAGAAAGCAACGCAATACAATCATTCGTCCCTTGCCCCTGCGGAACCCATATTGTGTATCTGAGAGTAGGCCATTCGTTTCAACCCATCGATCAAGGCGAAACAAGATCATTTTCTCCAACAATTTCCGTATACAAGACAGCATTGCTATTGGGCGGTACGAATTGAAGTCGGACGCGGGTTTTCCGAGTTTTTGAATAGCTATAACTCGTACTTGTCTCCAATCATCTGGAACAACATTATGCTCCAGAAACCGATTGAATAAATTCAACAAGCGATGTTTCGCCACATCAGGGAGGTTTTTCAGCAAGTTGAACTTAATTCTATCCGATCCCGGAGCAGAATTGTTACATGAAAGGAGAGCAAGAGAGAATTCTACCATCGAAAACTCGGAATCAAGATCGCACCTATCTTGTGGTATATCTTGAACAATTTTTTGCACAGGAGCGGAATCGGGACAAACCTTCCGTGCAAAGTTAAAAATCCATCGATGTGAATATTCTTCGTTTTCATTTGTTGAAGAGCGATTTCTCATGTTTCGAGCCACTTTCCATAATTTTTTCATTGACGTTTCTCGTGACAAACCTCCCACGAAATTTCGCCAATAAGCACGTTTTTTCCCTTTGATCAAGTTTTTAAATTGATTTTCAAGGTCCAAATACGATTGAAAATTTTCAATGGTTCCACGTTTCCGAAAAGCTTTAAATGCATTCGATTTATGCTGATAAAGCTTGTAACATTGGCTATCCCACAATGGATTGGGAGGCCTTCGACGAATAGTGGAGCCTGCTGGGATGGGTTTCGTTTGAGCGCGAACCGCGCTGTCATAGATCAAACGAGAAATGAAGTTATACTCCTTCAATGGAGGCAAACCATCTCTGGAATTAATGGCTAGAGCAATCGCGTTCGCATATTTTTTCCAGTCAATGTGTCTTGTGAGGTCATATGCCATGTTTATAGATTCAGAAGAATACGACCCAATGGTGATGGAAATTTTGATTGGCAAGTGGTCACTACCGTTGGGGTCCTGGATTACATTCTACTCGCAATCTAACGATAGTGAATTCGAGCAAAGCGAGAGGTCAAGAGCACTTGGCTTAGCAGGAGGTTTAGGTACACGTGTTGTTTCTCCAGTATTTGAATACGGTCATATTGAAGCTGTTACAAAGGTCATATACCAACAATGAACGATTGTCGTCGTACTGTTCCTCCAGGCAGTTCCGTGAGAGTTGAAGTCTCTCAATCGTGGCTCAGGAAGGAGTGAGCACATGTCAGCAAGTTGCTTGCGGCTAACCGCAGCTCTCGCAGGCCAATACAAGCTGACAATACAGAGATCTTTGCCTCTGATGTTTACATGACAAGCAACAGCTTCCATCCCTCCAATAGGTGGAAGGTCAATTCCAAAAAATGATTGGCACTTATTGATCCACAATAGCACCCCTCCGTATCTGTCATCACAGTCCAAGCGTATAATATTAAAATCGTGGAAAGTGAGATCATCTCGCGAAGAAAGCCAAGTTTCGGACAGAGCAAAAACATCACAATTAAACTTATGAATTAAAAATTTGAATGTATCCTATTTAGGGATAAGACTACGACAATTCCACTGTAAAACAGTGATATCTCCGACCTCTCTATTTAAATTAGACATCAAGAGAGATAATAATTGCAAGGAGGGGCCATGTTTGCATCAATTGCTGCAAAATTGTCTTTAACACTGGAAGCATTGAGATGACAATGGTTCTGATGGAGTCGGAAACGTTAAAACACGTGAAGACTTGATCCACAAGGTCAGTCAACTTTATAAATCCCGATCGGGAAGTTGAACTGGACGGAAAAACAGGGACCGTTGGGGTTTTTGATGTCCCCTCGAGTGCTGGGCCATTCGAAGGTGAATTATTCCCACGGAAACCAGGAGGAACCTGATTTTGCTTGTCCGCTGCACTCGATTTTTATGACATGCTAACAGGGAGTATAACCGAAGGGGCTTGTCCTTGAACTTTGGGAGTGGACACATTTTTGCGCCGGGAATTCCCTTGGAAAATGAACGGTGTGCCCCGGTTAGCTGTGTCCGCTTCCATTTCTTCAACGGGCAACGTGGCGAAGGCATTTTTTTTTACCAAAATATATATTTTTATCAAGGCTCATATGTAAACTGACCAGACGTCCCGCGTTACGCGGGACAGTCCCGCATTTCGACAAAATGTCCCGCGTTAGATTTTGTCCCGCGAAACGTCCCGCATTTGGCAAAAGAAGCTAAAATGTCCCGCGATATCAACATATTGCAATATTAGAATTTGATCATGTTGATTTTCTTAAATGGATGAACTTCAAAAAACATTTATTTGGCAGACCGTTCAATGAATCCGAAGGTTAACTCGTTGAGCCAGTTTCATCGCACCGAACGTGTACTTTTTGTTTAGAGAGTGTCAAGTAGAAACGACAGCAATAAAATTGGGATTTTTTTGTGTCCTATTGACCCGCAGGGACCGACGTGAGTTAGACGAAAAATTCATTCTCGGTCCTATAGTTCATTCGGGGATCAATGTGTTAGATAAGCCAGAAGAACTAGTGGATGCTGGGCAGGAAGAGGCAGAGATGTTTGATGAAGTATTGTAAATAAAGTGCCAGGCGGACTTGCGGCCGGAACCTCAACCATGGCCGATGAAAATGTAAATGTAAAAATGTAAAAATTAACCTTTACGTGGCTTTAGCGGTCAGCTGTTTCTCCGTTTTGCCCATGAAGTTATTGAAGGAAATATTCCGTTTGAAGTTCGCCCAATTTTTTTTCTACCCCTCGCAGCTGGGGGATGTTGGTATGGTTGGCGGTTTTCGCTGCGATGTTTATTTTCAGCCGATTCATCTCCTCCATTGATCTCTCAGCTGCGTGATACCTCTTTATGAAAGCGGCAACTTCCGACAGGCACTTTGTGTATATCTCTGCGTTCACCACAAGACTCGAAAACAGCACGGCTTGGACATTCCCTCAGCGCCGATCGTCAGCCAGAGACGTCAATGATTACCTCAATTGTGGGGTACCAGGTCCCCTGCCATTCGTTGAATTCTAGCGTCAACTAGGTTTCATCATTCATTATGAGCACGACATAGTGCTTCGCCGGAAAGAAGTTTTTCACCAGCTCCCCCAGCTACTTCATCTGACCTCTTCTGACGCTTCCGCATAAAAATGTTCATTCTGACCAGATATTCTCCACCGTTTGGCCGGTTGTTTCGATCTCCCGGCTTGAGGAGCGGCAGGGAAAGATGTTGTAAATACCAAATCGGCTATATCCGGTGGACACGAAGTGTCTCAGGATGTCCATCTTCTTCGCTGGAGCTGGCAGTGTGAAAAATCATAAAGTTGCTTGAAGGCATTCGCCAAGGCTGCTGCGAATTAACAGCGTTGAATCATTTTTGTTGAAGGCCTAATAAACATAAGATTCAAGGAAAATTTGTTCCATTGTATTATCTTATCTAGTTGTTTTCCATCGCCATCCGAAATTAGTCAATTTTTCTAATGCATGCGTTAACACTAAAATTTAAAAAAATCGCTTCGAATTTTAAAATATTCCATTCGAAAATTTGAAAAAAAATTGTTGAATTCGAATCGTGGTTCCCAGGCTTAAATGCTCTGACTGATCGGGTTTTTTTCAAACGTAAGCAAAATTTGTACCACAGAAAAATTACAAGATGAAAGAAATAATACAGATCAGGTTCAATTGCAAGGACACATGTTCAGAATTTCATGAATAAATGTTATGTTCAAATGACGTATATA